>NC_049218.1:21048894-21648894 GCF_013347855.1 Anguilla anguilla | reverse complement strand
GAATCCAAAGCAAATACGTATTTGACCCAGGTCTGGTAGAGATACCACTACAGCCTAATGTCAAAATGCTCTCCAAGTTTGGTAGTGTGTATTACAAAGGATCTCAAGACTTAGCTTCTCCTCTGACCCTCTATGGCTCTGAGGAGAGTTTGCCTCTGTATATGTTCAACAGTACTCTGCAACCAAGGATCTGATTTTAGCGCCATCACTAGCCCACCCTACATCTCTGACCTCTGTAGGATCGCATTGTCTTTAGACAATATGTATGGACCTTAGATTCAAACCAATAACCATGAACCATATCCCAAAAACAAATCTCATCTTATCAGTGCTTTGTAGCAGTCATGGCTGCCCTGCTAACCGTTGGCCATGTCTGTGTAAAAACAAATTCAGATAAAAAAAGAGCGCATTCATTTGTTTTCAAATGGTACAGTATCTCTCACCATATCCATGTAAAATAATGATTCAAAATGGCCCCTACAGTATCTCTGTGGTTGGAGTCTGATGAACAGTCAGATTTAATTCTTACCTCATACAGTCAAAGAATAAACCAACAACACTTCTAAAAACGATAATCTCTTCTCTTCCGTACTATCCATTTTAATTTGTGGAAATAAACAAAAAATCATATTTGAATTGGACATTAACTTTTATTATTCACAAGTATATCAATGAATAAATCTTTTTTATATGTAAGACATGGGTTGCCTTGGTTGACCATGCAAGTTGAATGTACTCAAATCTGAAATTTTGTTTCACCTTACAACATCATATGGGTATAAGATACAGGGCAAAGAGCAATATTTATATTAGCATGTTTTGTTTTATCCAGAATGTGATTTACCACTGAATAAGTCTTACTAGGCCTAGATTTTAATGGCTTATAGCTTCAAAAACTCAAGAGTTAATGTATCAGCACATATACATTATAGCTTAAATGATCATACATATGGCCAGACAGAAGCAAAGAAATATACAGTATTGCTTGCTTTACTGTAATTGTACATTTGATTACAGAGGCAGCCATCTTTCTCTGTGTATCCGTTTTCTTGAAATACAGCCATAGCGAAATATGAATGCAAATTATGATATGGAGACTAGTTGGCCTACACTAATTTGAAAAGTGAAACCACTGCAGGCAGAAGCACACTCAGTTTGCAGGCAGTGATTGGTTCTGCCCCTCAAGAAATCCTCCACGAGACGACAGATGAAATCGGGTTTTGACGCGCGCCGAGCAGACAGCGTTCCCGACAGCGACCGCACAGGAGACAGGATTTAGTATATCTGGGCTACGTGAAGAAAGGGGAGAAGAGCGCATTGATAGGTGGAGTTTTTTTTTTCCGAAAGGCACCGTCTTCATAGCGTTCCCAATCCCACATCCGCCGGGTTTTTCCTCATTTCGGAATGTGCAGCTCGCTCATCAGTGCCAACAGCCGGTCCTGTGGCAAAGGGGGGGGGGGGGGGGGGGGGGGACGAGCGGCGTGTGAATGTCAGGGCTTCGCCGTGATGAATGGAGATTACGCCGGGGATCCTCTCTTTACCTGCTGTGTCAGCTGTTTGCAAAACTTCCTGCAGAAGCGCTGGAGCTCCTCCACGGTTTTCTCTCTCTCTATGAGCTGCAAGGCCTTCTCCTCCACCGCCATCTCCAGGGACTGACAGTTGGTACACTGAGTAAAGAGGAAAAGACACGGCGCACAGCCAAGTGTCAACTGAAGTTCCTTAAGAGCCAGGCACGCGCTGATTTTCCTTCCAAAAATTCACCTGACATAATTGGTTCAACCTGTCAAGTCGTCATCTGAATCTACAAATACACTTTTTTGAGACTCCCCCACTTCCTATTACACATAGTCAAACACAGTTCATCTGTCAGTTTTAATTTTGTGTTTCTTTATCTGAAATCAAAGTTTCATTTTGATCTGGAGGCCTACTGAAAAATACCACTTCTGGAGCTTTTTGTCTCTTAAGCTGACTCTCTAGAGCAGCGATTTCTCCTCTCAGTGTGGCATTCTCCTTCTGTACCTCTTGAAGTTGCTTCTGACGGTTCCTGACAGTGAGGAAGAGGAGCCAAGAGGCACAGTTCCCCAGTCAATTTCATGTTTAATTAAATGACTTGATGGCTAATATTACATTCCACTTTGCAGTGTCACTGATCTAATGAAAAAAAATAATGGATACCTAGATTTCTCCTGAATGCCATCAGCCATATTTTGCTTCAGCTTGCCAATTTTTTCCTCAAGGAGTATCCTCTCCGACTCCATCTCTGTCTTCAAGTTAGCGAGGGTCTGGTTGTGCTGTGGAAAAAGTTCAAGGGTACTTTTCAATGCATAATGTGAGTGTTGCACAGAATTCCAACAGTCCCAATCAACCAGTCAACCTGGATAGATGTTGTGGTGAAATCACTGTCACTCATAAATCTTACAGCACCTGCAGTTTCAGCTCTCTGATTGTGCATTCATAATTGGCACACAACCCATAGTGCATTTGCAGGGCTGGCATCTCTGTGTCCTCCTGTACGGCTTTAGGCTGACTGTGAACTTTCCTCTGAATTTCCATTTCTCTCCAATACTCTGCATTCTGCACCTGGAGAACATTGGGTAGTGCACAGATACAGACCTTGCACCTTGTTTCAAACTTTTGTTAAACAAACTATTAATACAGTAACCACGACCCTCCCCACAATAACTCTCAGAGCAGACTACAACTTTTACCTGGTTGGATTTATCATAGACGTATTTCTTGCTCTTAGGTACTTTAGTGGCCAAGCTAGGCCTGGACTCCACCTTCCGGTCACACACAGCATGCCTAGCCTGGTGCCTTGGGACTCCTGTACTAGTCATTTTACACTGTCCAGCTTTTCCCACCACTGTTAAATCACCGTGGTCCAATAATCCGATGGACCCATCCCACGTAACGTTATAATTCTTATTGTTATATCTATCAGACAGCATATCTACTAATCTTGCCCCTCAGAAGTGTTAATGTTTCCAGGAAAAATAAAGCGCGTTTTCACTATCCTTCGTGTTAGTCTGCTTGCAATTAGCTTTCTATCTTAAATACCAATTTTGCCTATTTTCAATAGAAAAATAAAATTACTTGCTAATAAGCCCATTTGCGTTAACTGTAGCAGGTCATGACATTTAACTTAAACAGCAGATACTCTGAAGCTAATTATTAGCTAATATTTCATCATGATTTCAGGTTTGCAAACTACCTAGAAAGCTTCTGCTTGTTACTCGAAAATACACTCATCTGCCTGACTCATTAAACCTTCTGTATCAACCTTAAAACTCAGACTATAGCTAGTTTAACATTTGCCAGCAAGATTTCATGTAAAATAATGTTTCAAATGATACAGCCTCTACCGCTGACAGAGCATACTGGTGGCCTTGACCCTTACTTAGGCAAAATATATACGTTAGCTAGAAAGTAGCTAGTTAGCTATCAGTTCTTTATTAGCTAGCTAGCTAGTATCCTGGGTCAAACTAGTAACTACATCTAAGGCAACTTCCAGCAACTTATTTTGGTGTGAACTCCAAATCGATTACATTAGCTATTTATCTGAATGAAAACCAGAAACCGCTAGCATGCGACATAATAAAACTACGACATTGTAGCTTACTGGCTAGCTACCGGATATATTCAAACAAAACAATCGCTTTCATCACGTTAACGACCGAACACATTGGAGCTACTGTTGCCTAGCAACGGCGACGCCTTGCTGCACCTGCACTGCGGCACCGGAAGGGAACAGGTCGACAGCACCGGCTGCCCTCCCCCGACTCTGATTCGGTGACTGGACGTTTTCTTGCGGTGACTAGAGGTTGTCCCATCACGATGTCCTATGATGATTGGGCTGTTTATCAGTCCATCATATCGTCTCATTGTCATGTCAAATTGATTGAATAGTGGGGTGTAGGTGGATAGCCTGGATGCTGCAGAATGCTGGAATGAAAGTGGAGTACTTGAGATGCGAATCTCAAATTCACCAAACTAGAGAAATCGCTAGCTTTGCATCATCTAGCTAAATGCAGTTTTGTTGTATAGAGTTCAGTTATGAACAGTCAGCTAGCTAGTTGGCTATTTAAGTAGCTAGCTAACTAAGGGAATTACTTAAAAAGCTGTATATTTTGTAGTTAGCTATAGTGTTATAAAGCATCATAAAGAAGAGGAGCATCAGCACGAAGATAAATATCCAGGCATAGTTAAGTAAAGGATATGTACTGCGCATGGTTAACCTTAGGTTATCCAAAAATATTTAGATTCCTCTGATCAATCAATAGTCAATCTCTGTAATTTTATTGTGTGCATGTTTTTCTTTTTCTGGGGTCGTTCGCCTGGCTGATTAACGATTGCTGAAGAGGCACTTGAGGAATTAACAGGGATTATTTAGATAGCTAGGCTAACTGTTGTGGCTAATACCAGCTACGTTACTTTGTTTCCTGGGACACGCACTGGAACTGGGACAGCACAGCGAATGAGCGACAAAGCTGGCTGGCTAGCAGTACACCAGCAGATTAGATGACCGCAAACCTATGAATGTTATGGTTTACAAATATCGCGACTGATGTGTATAATTATTCATTCAGGATTGTTATAATGTATTCATTACTGTAACTTAGTTTATCTAATGTAAACGGGCACAATAGTTAGGTTACATTTTGTAGTTTGGGCATGTAACGTTACCAAAGCATTGCTGCTACAGGGGAGCATGCTCACTTGTTTTACTGAGCTATGATATAATAAATGACCATCTGACAGAAAGGTAAATTCAGGGCGGAAAATGGTATGGTTGTAGAAAGATCGGCATTGGCCGGGTGACGGTTGTTTCAGAGCCAGGTCAAAGCTCGTTCAACTGTGAACCAGAACAGAAAAATACTGGAATGAATAGCCAGTGAAACATTTTTTTTACCTATAATATTCCCTTTGGCTACTTGTAAGTGTACAGTGTTGAAAAAAGTACATATGATAGCCTCTTCCACGGAAATGAAAATTAAAAAAAAAAAAATTCCTGTGGCAAAATTGTTAATATTGCACAGTACAACTGTGTAGTTCCCATACTCTGAAACGTTTAGGACACAATTGCACTCTGAATATGCATAATCTAATTCGTTTATTTACCATAATTGAAATCCTTATGAAGCAGAGTGAGATTAATGGGGACGGTGCATTTTGTGAGAAAAAGCGTTGACAGGTGATTAAAGAAATATCCCCTTACATCTCTCACTGAACTGGTTCTTTTTTCTGATCATAATTGCACCGTTTCCAAAGCATTTCTTGCTCCGGCTGTAAATATTAGAATATTAAAGTTATGTCTCTCTTTGTAGAAATGAGCCGTTTCTGCTCCATCAACAACAATTTTCCGTACGATAACAACATCCTTGTCCTGGACATGGTTTTGAGTTCGCTCTGGGGAGTTGCACAACCGATTGACTGGGAGAACATCTCAAGGCTTGTTCCTGGCTTTACTCCTAAAGAGGTAAAACGCTGCCTTTCTATACCAGATTGCATGAGTGCCGAGTTTCTCCTGACACAAAATCATTAAATATAGTCTAAAATAAACTTTTACTTTTATTCATATCACAGAGAATTTTGTCCAAACTGAAGGCCGTAATTTTAGTCAGCAGTGTAGTATAATGGGAAGGAAACTGGCCTTGTAACCTGAAGGTTTGATTCCCGGGTAGGACACTGCCGTTGTACCCTTGAGCAAGGTACTTAACCTGCATTGCTTTAGTATTTATCCAGCTGTAAATGGATGCAATATATAAATGAATGCAATAAATGCTATGTAAAAATTGTGTAAGTTACTCTGGATAAGAGCATCCTGTAATGTAATGTTAATAATACCATTTGGATATAACTAGGGTTGCTAAATGCACAAGAACAGAGCAGCCAGAAGCACTTTGCACTACATCAGTGGTATTAAGCACATGAATGCACCGTGTTGACACATTGTTCTTAGTAGTAATAAAAGAAAGCAAGATGGATGAATTGATAATTGTTAAAAGGGAAATTGCTGTAACTGTTACTTTAATTTGTAGGCTTAGGTTCAAGTTCTCTTTAAGAATCTTTAAGTAAATGCGTTTCCCACTGGTTTGAGTTCACATTGTTTCAGAGCAGAGTAAGAGATACCATTGAGAGTACATGCCATACAGTTGTCACCATTTAAAAAAATGTTTTACCCAGTGTGCCCGGAGGTTCGAGGAGCTGAAGAGCAATGGGAGCTTCCCCACCATGGACGAGCAGTGCAACTCCCTGACCACCGGGGGCAGCTCGCCCTCAGAGTCGAGCCACGCAGGGTTCTCCGGGGACGCTGGGGATTCGGGGCCCTGTCCCAGTAACATCTCAGTAATGGGTAAGGCTTCTGCGGGCCGCTGCTAGCATTGGCATCACCACCACGGGCCGCTGTGCCATTAAACTTCGGAATCCCCTCGATATGCAGGCACGCTGGCCGTACAGGCCCTCCTCTGTAGTTTGTGACAATGGTAACTGGTGACTTCAGGGTCTCCTGCATCTGTCCTCACAACTCCATGGAAAATGGCTCACTTGTGTGCAGCACTTGGGCTGTAGATTTTCTGGCAGCTTTTCTTTAATTTGAGGCCAGTGATCATTATAACACGGTGACTCAAGGGCCTCTTTTTGTCACTGTTAATATTTAAAGTTGACATTTTAGTCATTTGACACGTGTTGCACTACAGAAGATGTTGGCAGATTATGATTTCAGATACTTGATAAACAGTGCCTTTGAGTGTTATTTCGGATGTGTCCTTGTAATGTCTTTTTCTGATTGGTCTCAGGTGTGAACGTCACGCACTCTGGTGGAGGTGAGGCAGCGGAGAACGAGAGCGCTGTCGTCGCCAGAGAAGGAGGGTGCGTCGACAGCACGAAAGGGTACAAACGCACCCGAAACCATTCAACCTTAATGTAGAAAACTCTCATTCAGTGAATGTACTGGGTCACTACCGTAAGAGTTTACTCCCACCTCTTTTATCAGCGGTTAATACCATTGAAACTGCGATTATTTGTACTAAAATCGATTTGTCACCTTTTTTCTTTCGGTATTTTACAGTTGTTTTCTGACTTAGCATCACAGGTTATTACCGTGTCCAATTTTTTATCCTCCCAATAACTAAGTCTGACTCATTCTTTCCCCTTTTGATAGTCCCAACATGGTGATCCATGTCTGCGACGAGCCAAAGGACCAAAGAAGGGACTTCCTGTGTCCACGGGACCTGCTTGTGACTGAGATGAAGTACTTTGCGGCCTACCTGTCTGTGGACGCCCAGCGTTGGGAGGAAGTGGACATCTCGGTTCACTGCGACGTCCAGATCTTCGACTGGCTCATGAACTACGTCAAGAGAAATGCCGAGACCGAGGAGGGGAGCGACAGACCCAAGCTCGGTAAGGGCCTCCCGGCCTCTCTGAAAACGTGCGCTTAAATTTATCACGTGACCGTCCCTGACGTTGAGCCATACGCGCTCAGGCCGTCACTTGCGGGTGTTCTTCGGTGGCGCGTCGTTCTCTCTTCTCGTCCTATTCTGTGGTGAGTGGTTGTGCGTCGGCAGTTGTTCCTGGCAGCGTGTTACGGTGTTACGTGGTGTGTGTTTGTTGGTTTCAGAACCCAGCAATGTGGTCTCAATCCTGATCTCCTCCGAGTTCTTGAAGATGGATTCATTAGTAAGTGTTGTGCTGTGAGCTGGGGGCGAACGTGTTGTCTGTACTCTGGCATGACGCATGCATGGGGGTTTATCGTGAACGTTTCAGTGTAAAGTTCTCCTGTTTACTCACAAGAGGCAGGACATTGTCCTAACGTAGGCCACAGCTGCTAGAATGGCTAGTCATGTTGTGTTTTTTTGAGTCGAGGCTCTGATCTTTATGAAATGGCGAGTGAAGAGCACACACACTAGTCCTGATTCACAGTCTGTCCTGTGTGTGTTTGGGTTTCCTCAGGTGGAAGAATGTATACAGTTCTGTCACAAGAACATGAGTGCCATTGTGGTGACACCGTGCAACATGAACTGCATCAACAACAACCTGGCAACTCGCATCGCTGACCTCTTCACTCACAACGAGGCAGACGATATCAAGGACAAAAAGGACAAGTTCAAAAGGTAGCAAGCAGTACATTCATCTAGTCCAGTTTCTGTTTTGTCACGTGTAGTTTCCATTGATTAATCATGTGGTTAGACTACAGGTTAATCGCTGCACTCTTCATTAGTGGCAGCCTTTGCACACAGATGGTACTGTATGGATGTGATCAAAGTTGTTCATCTCTGGTAATTAGGCTTTCCGTTTCCACTGATGTACGCGAGACTCAGTTGTCTCAATGGGAAAGACTTTGCTCTAAAGTATCATATAGTTTATTCCTGTTTTCCAAGTGAATCGTTGTGATGTTATTTCCTCCTAGCAAATTATTTCAGAAGAAAATAGAGAGGCTTTTTGACCCGGATTACAAGAATCGCGATTCGCCCGGGAATGCCGCGACCCTATACAGGTGAGTGAGATCGCGGGTTTGAAATTAATGAGCGCCCATTTCATGTGTCCAACTGACTGCACGCGCTTGCCTTCGCAGGTGTGGTCTGTGCAATAAAGTTTTGACCAAAGAGACGGAAAGGAAAATCTCCTGCATCCCAGGGAAAATTAACATCGACCTTCATGGAAACATCATATACACTCACACCAGGTACTGTCTCCAGTGTGCGAAAACCCCACCATAGGGAAGAACTCTATTAATGCCTGAGATATTGAATTATTATGGAGTGTTACAGATATTACTGAGGGCTAGGTGGTTTCTCTGACAAATACGTGCACAGAAAATGTGTTGAATAAAATTGAATTGAATTAGTTTATTCAATGTTTTGCCCTTTTTTTCTTTTCTTTATTCGCTATGAAGGCATAAGAACTGGGATGTCCATGACTACCTGAACAGCCTCTATGAAGAGCTCAAATCCTGGACCCTGGTCTACTGGAGGATCTGGGGAACCATAAACTCCCTCACGTGCTCTTGCTGCGGACAGGTGGGCAGAGTGATGCGCGGGAAACTAGCGGAAGTTTAATTTAGTCGATGAGTTCTACTTGTGCAGACCTGTACCTCACCTCTAACCTGTCAGTACACCCTTAGCTGGATGTCCTGAAGCATGGTGGTGCCATGATCAGAAATGAGAATCAATTTGAAGTGAAGCTCATTTGTCTCCCATTTCTGTGGGATAAATAAGCATGTGGCAGTGTAGCCTAATGTCTGGTCTGAATAATTGATTAAATGTATTTGATTGATTTTGATTGCTTAGCTAATTGAGAAATTTACTCGGCGACTTGGTCGGGTACGGGGGCGGGGTTGAAGATGGAGGAGGAGACTTCTTTGGTTGTAAACACATATAGTATGCCTTTAAGGCCACAAATCGGCATGAAAACCAGAAACAGATGCGGCTTAGCCCACCTCTGCTGTGTTTATGCTGTGTAAGCGATAAATGCGTGTATAAATGAACCTATGAGTTTTGAAGGTAATGTTCTCGTATATAGTACGAAGGTGATGTATCTCGTATGTATTATATTTTATTGAATAAAGATGTGAGTGAAATTAGGATTTTAAAGCGAAGTTAAGAAATAAAGCTTTTGTTCTTGGTAGGTGTTTGTATGCTCAGAGCTGGCACAGTGCAGATACCACCCTGAAGAGGTGCTTTATTCTGGCATGGAGACAGAGCTGGGCTGTCACGGGACGGGACTGTACCCCTGCTGCAGCCAAAGGGTGCTGCGTTTCGACCCCGCCTGCGTGCCCAAGGTGAGGGGGCACACACGAGACTCTCACTCATCTCACGTATGGACACAGCACCTCAACAAACGCTTACAGCTCCATCACTTTAGCTGTGAAGGTAGCAAATCTTGAGCATGTAATGAGTTGTAATGTGTGTGTGTGTGTGCTTGTGTCTGAAGGGCTGTAAGGTAAAGGACCACTTGGTGAGCCCAGCAGACAGTGGAGGGTGTGAGGACCCCCAACTGAGCTCGGCTCAGACCAGGCTGCTGAACGACCTGCTGCTGCACAGGGACGCTGTGTGTGTGCCCGCCGGACCCCTGCCAGAGGGGTAAGAGAGCAGCCTGCCGTCACCACACCCGGCTCCCCCACAGAGCCTCAAGGACTCAGCCGCACTTAGCTCACACGTCACTGCTACAGTCTGCCACTGCGGGCCAGCGTGCCTTTTTCATGATCGGTTATGACGGGCAGGACTCTTCCACCGGTCCAAGGCTCGGTCAATGTGTGTCACCATGGTGACCCCTGCGTGTTGTTTGGGGGGGGGACAGGAACTCAGAGGCGTCTGTGGGAAACGGGCGCCCCCAAGACTGTGACATTCTGCTGGATCCGGGAGTCCTGGGGTCACAGAAACCATGCGAGGTCACTCCCGTGAGTTCACGTCGCGTTACTGTGTGTGGTAACAGGACACGCACCCCTCACGTGTAAATTACACACGCATGTATTAGATATTGTGTGGCATATACACTGCTAAACTGATGACCTGGATATGGACAATATCATGCATAAGCTGAGTAGTTGTTATCTGAGTATACAGGATTTGTTCTGCATGGAGAAGTTTTTGGTGTGCACCAAAGCAAAATTAGTGAGCACCAAAGCGGAAAAAAAGGGAAAACAGGAAATTCAATGCAAACAATGTGGGATGACCCTACATGCAACTGCGAGTGTTAGTCCAATGATGGAGAGAGCACCCAAGACCTTTTCATGCCAGGAAAAGCCCTGTTACATAATGAAAAATGTGAGATGTCTTCATAATTTACTTGTTTCTCTCTTGTTTTTTTTGCAGTTTTCACTGTTGAGAAATTGGGGTCTTCAGCTGGTATGATTCATGTTTTAATATAACAAACTAAATTATGCAAATGCATGTTCACTGGCTTTCAAAGTTAATTATCTCCACGTATAGAAATGCTTACCTGTACTGGGCAGGGTTTTTTAGCTGAGCTGCACAGGTCAGATTTGGCTTGTGCCAGTACATCATTTTACATTCTGAGCAGCAGTTTCTCTTTCTTTGAGGTCTATGAAGTTGTAGCTGTGTGGATTTGTATGATCTTTCTGGCTATGAGTCCAGCGGAGGGCCTGACAGGTTGTCTGTGTCTTCCTGAAGAGACAGCAGGCCCTGTTATCGGAGGATGAGGAGTACACCACAGGCTCAGAGGTGACTGAAGATGAGGTCGGAGATGAGGAGGAAGTCGCCAAGAAGCAAGGTCAAGGGTCAAGGGTCCAGTTTGTTCTGAAGTGCAACGATTTATTGTGCCTCTATGCTGTTTTAGCTTTTCTTCTTAAATATGGCAGTTTTAATTAAACACATTCACAAAGCACAGCACAGCCAACCACATTCACTTGAGATACGGTTTGTCCAATTCCAAACCAAATGAAAAATATTGGAGGAACTGTCTTTCTTTTTAACTTTGCTGATCTTTACCTGATTTTTAAATTTTAATATAATGTGTCGTTGTAATTCCTGTCATATATCTGAATATTGCAGTGAGCCTTTTGTAAGGGTGTCCTCCTGTACAATCATTACAGGTGCGAAAAAGGCCAAAAAATCGAAAAGACCCCTGAAGAGGCAGGTGTCATCCCCAAATTTTCAGAGGAAAGAGAAGACAACGGAGAAGGTGACTGATCGTGTTCCCTGTGTCTGAGGGCTTATAATTTGTGGATCAGATGACCCTTACGTCATGTGGATGGGCTGTAGTGGTGTCACAGTGAGAGAGGAGGAGCCGTGCAGATTAGCATAGCATCCGCTTAGGAACGATTAGAAGAGAAATCCCCATTCAAGCAGGCTGTGAAGAGGACTACTTGCATGTTAGTGTTACAGTGAGCTTGTCTGCGCTTGTGTGCTTACAGGCACCCACCCGAGACGCCTCTGCGTTCACGTGAGTTCATCTGCCCGTCTGCCTCTTCGGCCCCGCCCACGTCTGCATTCTCCAAACGTACTGCTTCATCTGTTTAAGTGCCCTCTTGGCCGTCCGGCTGTGCTTCATCCGCTCTGTTGTTCCATCATGAGAGCGTGAGCAGAATCAGCAACGAGCCAATCAGCACATGACTCATTCCCGCTTCCGTCAAACTCAGTTTCAAACAGTATAGAGATGCACTCTGTGATGAATCTATGATTTAATTACAAATAGAGAGCATGCCTTAGTGCACCACTAGGAAAAGTAAAACCTTCTTTATTTATGAATGCGTTTCTTCCATTGGGGATTCGCAACAAGATTTGGTGCTGCAGGTTAAGTGTTTTCTATACATTGTGACAATCAGGTTCCTTTTTTAGATTACTAATGAGTGTTTTATCCCCAAAGAGTGAGCCTTCAGAAGAGTAAATGGGACAGCTCACGCTCCATGCGCTACAACCAGGACGCCCAAAGAGAAGAAGGTACGATCACATCACACGTCCCAGTCACGTGGATATACTTACGCACAGTATGAGCTCATTAACTTGTTACCGTCTCCAACTCTGAATCATGTTTATTTGTGTATGTGTGTGATGTGTGGTGTGTATGTGTGTGTGTCTTTCTGTCTGTCTGTCTTTCCCCAGATCAGCGACGGATGGTTGAAATAATCGGCCACCTCACAAAAATGAGATTTGGGGATGTGGACCAGAGCCGGTGGAAGGACACGACAGAAGTAGGTCTGAGGTGAAGCCAGAGCTCACGGGCGGTCGCCTGGAAACACAGTGCGTCTGATTCCACCGAGAAACTCGCCACGCGTTCAGACTGCGTCTCTCAGTGAAATATGACTGACTGCACTATTGCGTTCGGCTTTGGCTCCTGCCCGTGTTTTCGACATTTCCCCAAGCTTTTTGTTAACGTACCAGCTGTTGGGTTTTCAGTTTTCATGAGTGTCTGCGCGACGATTTATTCGGTGAGGGGGTTTTTATTGCAGCACGCGGGAGGGATCTACGCGAGACTGGAGACGCAGTTCAGGGCCTCCTATCAGAACTCCAGCCGACAGAACAACAGCTCAGAGAAGACCAGCAGGTAGACCCTGCCTGCGCTTTACTGCTTATTCAAATCCTCGTATCCTGATCGCTAACCTGGTGTATTTAAATGGAGTTGAAGTGCCATTGAGTACGATCCCTCTCTCTGTCTCCAGAGCCAAGGCACGCCTCACACAGGCTCGGCCAACCTAGAGGCTGCGGAGGAGAAGAGGAAGGGAGAAAAGGAGGAGAAAAACGGGTGGGGAAAACGAGCACGTTGATTGCACTGTGAAGCCATTCCCAGATCGGCGCCTGAAGCCCTTTCTGACCAGAAGCCCCTCCCCTTGCCTGCTCTTCTCCACCCCCCCCCCCCTCCATCCCACACCCCCCAGCTCAGGGCCCTGCATCAGCTTTAGCCTCACCCGGCACGACTCAGGTGACATGAAATCACCTCCACCTTACCTCCGTCAGCTGCCAGCTCAGTTACCATACAGCAGAGCAAACCTGCGTTATATGTGAGCTCCCTATGAAGATACTCATATAGCCCAGCTACTAACTTCTGCAGAGCTACAATATATTCCGCCTGGGCCAATCTGAAGTTAACTTAAAAGTGAAAAACTTTGGGATCCCTGCTTCTAATTTTAATCTTATTTATTCTCTTATTCATATTTATTCTTTATTAACACATAGGGATTTTGTTTCCTATAGCATTCTACATGCTCCAGTAAGTTCCTAGCAGGACTAACAGTTTTACCCTTAGACTATTTAAATGCCAACGACAGATTACGTATTGACCTGAAGTTATTATTATATGAATAATACTTCTTTACAGCTACAGCAACAGTATTTAACGTACGCAACGTAATGCACTCAAATTGCACTAACAGTACGATGAATAAAACTCCAAGTATGTGAACAGCAAGCTTGTGTATATTGGGTCTTGTTTGTAGTATATTCATTTTATTTTATAGGGAACATGAAATCAAGTTGTTTTGTCAGATACCCTCTAACAATGCTTTAATTTGCATATGAGTTGAAGATTAAGACTGATTTCTTTTCAGATAGATTGAAGTTGACAGGCTGTTCTGATACTATGCATACATTTTCGTTCATGACAGGGCCAAAGTCAGGTCCAAATTTTAGAGCAAACTTCTTTAAGACTTTGTGTGAAGATTGTTGAATTGGGGTGCTCCATGTTACAATCCTGCGTTTGCCTGACCGGCCAATACGCTGTGTCCAGTTCTTAGCTGGCCTGCTTGGTTTGCAATGGTGAGCAACCAATCGTATGAGCGGAACTATCGTCCTTCAGACGCTGTCAGTTCCAGTGAACATTTTGTTATATTTTTGTAATCTGAATAAACATGTAATGGCTTGAAGGGTGGAAGTGGCCTATTAAACAGGCAAGCAAGGCTTATTTTTAGCAGTGAGTGACACATTAAACTAAAAAAACACCGGACATGTCAACTATTTTAAGCTTTTAGAAGGTGGCACACAGTAGTATATGCTGGTCACCATACCATAGATAATAAATTCATATCTTTCAATGACAGCAGATTGATAGGCTGGGGCAGTCTGGGAAGATGTATTCTGCAGAAAGAAAATTGGCTTGCTCCGACAGTTTAAGTCTTGTCCATCAACGCTGGTAATGAGGTCTGCTCCGTTGGGGGTGGGGGGGTCAGAGCTGTTAGTGCTACTAGCATCACTGCATGTGGCTGTGGAGACCGATGCAGGATTCTATCATGCAGGCCTTTTGGGTGGGCATAACACTAGCTAGGAATGCATCCTAGATTATCAAATCCAAGGAAGGTGTTTCTTTAATTACGTTTTTGTTTAAACTCACTCCTAACATTGCATCACTTCTACATTCTATTAAAGCATCCAGTTCATTGCAGTCTCACTGAGAGCCTGTTACTGTGGAGCAGTCCAGGTTTGTTGATGATGAACTGAATAACGAAACGTGACTGGCTTTAGACGAGCTGAGTGACCTCATTTCTTTGCAGCCTCTTTTAAAACCCTTTGAGGCAAATTCACGGAATAGTTCTGAGTGTATCCATGGGGAAATGAGATGTATGATGTAGGAAAAGTAACTGAGGAGTGCAACAGCCCCCGTGCACATAGAGAAGGAAGTCTTGTAGCTCCGCATTCAAGAAAGGCTCAAAGACCTGCTAGTGTTCTTTCCTGGCACCTTGCTTGGATGTCTTGAATCGTGAGAACTCACTGGAATTCAAGTTCTCATGTTATACAGTAGGTGGCAGCATTGATCATGCCTGCGTGCTCAGGAAACATTTCCTAACTCTGCATCTAAACTGTGACAAGAAAATGTGGCATAAAATTAACCGCTTTGTGGTAGAACCCAAATCATTTTTTGCAAGGACTTAAACAACATGATACAAATGAATGGCTATAATTTTATCAGGAGTCTCATGGAGTTGCAATAGTAAATTCAATATTAAAAACAGTTGGATAACGTCAGCTCAATACGACAACATTAACAACACGCACGTGTGAGTGTATTCTAAGGTCCATCACGGACACAACAAGGGTGGAACCGAGGTGGATACTGTCTAATCCTGGGGGGGGGGCAAGTTCCTCAAAGTTAGGGCCAGAAAGAGTGCAAGATCCACAGACTCAACTGGAGCGTCTTTATAAAGGGCGGAGGCTCGGACAAGCATACTCACAACAACACTGAAAGAATCCACAAAACTGCTTAGGAGGCTACACCGTTTCCACAGATGCTATCCGGAGAAGTCTGAATGAACGAGACTCCAAGAAACGTGCATCCAGGAAAGCGAGACGATGCTTAAGCAATGCCAGAGGCACTCTCCCCTGCTGAGGTTGGTCCGTATCCAGCCCAAGATGGATGGCATCAAGTTATACTTTTGGCGACGATTCAATTAGATGTAGCAGATGCATCTTCATGTGATTAATTGCGGTGGGGTAAGCTTGTCCTCCATATCTGATTGATGGAATTGTGTCAGTAGAACACATACAAATATATCTTCACTTTATGCCTTTTAAATGACAATTTGTTCAGAGTGAATATGACACACATAAAATACATTTAATAAACTAAACTATTAACATTAAGACATTTTACTTTTACTTTAAACTCACCACTATAAAACTGAGTATTCATTAAGGGTTTATACATAATATGCATTGTATAAATCTTAATTATCTTGATAACGTTAGGAGAAAATGTTGTTCCAGAATGTTCTTTACCAGCATTTCAGACTGTTCTACAAAAAAGTTTTGCTTACATACAAATATCTGGGGGGGGGGGGGGGGGGGGGGGGGGGGGGGGCGGCGCAGTGGAGCTTAATGTTTAGGGAACTGGCTGGCCTTGCACCTCAAAGGTTATGAGTTTGACTCTCAGCTGGGGCCCTGTGGTTTTACCCTTGAGCTGGGTACTTGACCTGAATTGTTTCAGTAAATATCCAGCTGTATGAATGGAACTCATGTAAAAATACAGTAAGTGTAAATCCCGCTGAAAAACATACTAAATGCCCAAATATAATTTTTTTTTTTTTTAAATGAAAGCCTGTAACTGTCAGATGAATGTCCCTGGCCTGACTGGACATCCTCCTCACCCCTATACTGCCGACCAACTGGAACTCTGATGTCAACATGTTACCACTGTCCAGGCCTTTCAATCTCTTCACTGGTTTTCTAAATCAGAAATATTGCCATTTTAAATGGAAATACAGGTATAATGAGTTGCAGTTCGAACAGTTTCTTGCAAAGGCATTTACAGCACACTATCTCTCCCCAGGACACGGGCATAAGCTGCATTATATTACACATTCAGTGCTGAACAATATTGCACAGGGTCTTGCCAGTCACACTGAGCCTGGTTTCACAGAGCAAAAATGTGACAAAACAATATTTTTACAAAATATACATCAGACGGAAACACAACACTGAAAATGATTAGGCTTTTCACACACCCAAACACACATCTCTGATATGACGATGTCTAACAATGAAAGCTTTAGTCCACTATCAGGTCCAAATACATACGTGACTGGCGTGCACCATCAGATCTATTTTTAGAAAGTGAGTCGAGGCCAGACTGGCGAGCGTCCAGCGTTTCTGCGGTCAGTTCCGCAGCGCCTCGATGATCCCGTCCCCTCAGAGCGTCTGTTACACGCAGCTCGTGTTTCTGCCAGAGAGCCCGCGTCCCTCGAGTGGGTTTAGCGCCCGTTTCAGCCCGAGCCACGCGGTAATCGAAGCTGACCGCACACGGCCTGCGTTTGGGGTCCGGGGCCGAAAGCTGCACGCTCGGTCCAACTAGGCCGACTTAGTCCCACTCGCCATTTCGCAGCTGTACAAAGAACTTCTCTCTCAAGGGATGTGCGCGGGTTTTGTCAGACCAAATGTGCTCCATCTTTTATTCTTTTCTTCTTAAGCTGAACACCCCAAAAAATAAAAACAACCAGGAGAGAGAAAGAAAACTACTAGCTTCAGCCGTGGATTCCAAAACACAAACAGTAGTTACTTGTCCTAATGAGAGGTTTGTCCTAACGCCCCCATGGAACAGGAGGCAGGTGGTAGCACAGCTCGGCTAAAAACAGTCGCACACACAGATTTGATCATAAATTATGCTTATGCTAACCGATACGATACGGTCGTATGATAACATTTAGGATGAAATCCAGGCAGATTCTTTGCGTGAGGCCCCTGTAGTGGATGAGGTAGGACTGCGGGGTTACTGGTTTTCTAAGAGGTACAGGACAATAGTGTCTGATAAGAGAGCCATGTGATAGCATAACAGCCTTATCAACCCTGGGTCCTTCAGAACAGCAGAAGTCTGGGTTATACAGCCCAGACGAACTGCACTAGTAACAATGAGTTCATAAACACAGTCACACCCTCACAAATTTACATTTCTACAATAACTGATTTTACAATACATGGTTGACTATTTCTGTATCAGAAACATTATGAGTCAGTTTCTTCAGCAGGCATGCATATGGCTGTGCCAATTCCTTCCAATGAACTGCAATTATCACCCTTTGGAAAAACCTAATGTTGAAGTTTGAACAGTTTACGCGTCCCTCACCTTCACAAGGTCATTCACATTAGGGTTAGCTCAAGTCCCCACTCTGTCAGCTCCACTGCTCCACAACACTGAACGAAAAAATTCAATCAGAGACGGAATTATAAAATTCTCAACTTTAATCAGTTTCAAAAAGTTTCACAACAAATGTAACACTTAGAGAAGGGATAATTTGCCATTAAAGATCAATATTTGGGTTTATACATTCCTCTAATTAGTCTGTTGGCAATTGCGTATTCTCTGGGTAAAAGCCTCTGGTTTATTTGGATAGAATTTCAAGATAAAAATGAAAATGCAAAAATACAAAATTAAATGTAAACCAAGTTTTATTTTGCTCTAAGTAGTGTTCTTGAAGCACTACAGCATGGTAAACAATGTAAATTAGTACAATTCAATCTCAAAAGCCATTCGAATTAACATGAGTTGTTATAAAGATGCAGACTACATTAAACCATAAATATTTTAACCACTTTTTTAAACTTCGATTTAAATGAAGGCTCAGAAATGAGCAACAGTCCTCATTGAGGAAAACAAAAACCTGATGTCGTCTAGGCGACAGCACACACACACACACACACGCTCACAAAAAAAGTCAAAATAAACCAACTTTATGTTCCCGCGGTTTTAACCGACGCTTTCTATTTGGGATGATATGCACATAATCCATCTCGCTGCCAGACAGCACTCTCCCGCCAATCAGCAGGAGGCAGCAGGCTTCAGCGGAGCGGAGCGGACCAGTGAGAGCCACGCGACCCTGGCACCGCTTAAAACACCGCCCCCTGCGCTGGAAACGCGGCGAGCACACATTCTCCCGCTGTGCGGCGGGGGGGCCGGCCGGGCCCCCCCAAATCTCCCCGAGCCGAGGCTCCCCGAAGTCTCCCCGAGGGGACCCCCCAAATCCACTTCACCGGCTGCAAAGCCACAGTTCCACAGGCCTTTTCCGCTGCTGGTTTTGACACGTATAACTTTTTGCGCACAAAAAAAAATCAGCTCTCCTGCCTTTGTACATCGTTTTATATATATATATATATATATAAACATATTAACGGGTGGGGGAGGAGAGTTAAAATGTCTTGCGTCATACGACCTCATGCAGCTCTAAATGAAAGATGACCGAACGTAAGCTTGGATTAGCAATGGAAAGGTAATACATAAAGGTGTCCATATAAAACCCATACTATGTAAAAAGGGCCAGCGGGTGACGGCATCATTTACACGTTGGCATTGTTTTGGTCGACGAACGCCCAAGTGCCTGACCCTCCTGGGGGCGGGGCTTACGCGCCGTCCCGCGGAAGGGCTGCCGTGGCAACTTGGTTTTTTTTTTGTTTGTTTGTTTGTTTTTTTTTTTTAATTGAACTTTTTTAGGTGACTATACAAGTTGTTTTTTTTGTTGTTGTTTTTTTTAGTCGCACATCTCCTCGGGGATCTCGTGCGGGTTCAGGATCCCGGGGACGGACATCTGCAGCTTGTGTTTCTCCTCCTGCGCCTGTCGCAGAGACGCCTCCCTCTCCTCCAGGAACAGGTCTGTGGTGTCCTCCCCAGCAAACTCCTGAGGGAGGAAACAGGAAACGGTGTGAGCCTCTGGGGTGCCACAGCGAGGCCAACGGCCCGTCTCAGTCACACACTGGTCTGACACTCTGAGCTGTATCTACAGCTAAAGCTCCTGAGGTCAGAGAGACCAGTCCAGCCCTCCCAGATGCATTTCTCAGAGCATGGAAATGCCAGACCTTTACCCCACCTATTCTAAAGATTAAGGCAGTTTATACACTTGCAGAACCTAGAACTTCTACAAATGTATAATAGGAATATAATTTTCTATATAATTTTTCACTAGGTTTTTTGCATTTGTATTTCACAGCAAAAGGTTTCATATGCAGGTAGCGCCATCCTAGCAGAAGATCTGTATCTCCTACAGAAGGCTCCGTACATAGGGCTGATGAATACGTTACCTTTATCTGCACCAGGAAGTCCCTCAGGTGCTCTTTGAAGGCAGGAATATCTTGATTCAAGCTGAACAGCCCCGTTACAAATACTTTCACCTGGGCACTGAGGGAACACACACACACACACACACACGCATTAGCAACAGCACATCTGTCCTGCGTTCAAAGAAACAGTTTTTTATCACAAATTCAAAGTAAACAACCACCGGGAACGAGAGAAAATTTAGCGATGCAGGCCTGTATTTTACCAAGTCACAGTGCATTTTACAGTGTACTAGTCTATGACATACAGAACAATTCTCCACCTGGGTTTTTTTTCAGAACATACTGTACGTATTATTCACTGGGTTAAACAAATATGTACGGGACAGATTGTAAGGAGAGGGCAAACGCTGAGTACGGCGTGAGTAAAGCCGCCGTTTCGCCGATGCGGACGCAGAGCTCTTACTCCTGTAAGTGCGGGAAGGCCGTTTTGAGGAGGTTGGCCACGTACTCCTGGATGAAGCCCTGGTTGTTGACTGGACTGGAGGGGTTGAGGGCAGTGCTGATCTTACCCTCCTCCACCAGGTTGAACATGTACGCGAGGATGGACGCGTGCATCGTCAAACCTGCGGGAGAAAACGCACCGTTTCTCACTCAACCAATGAGAGGCATCCACCGTCTCTCCAGCCAATGGAAACACATTGCCAACCCAATAGAAGTCATTCATTCACATATTACAGTCATTCATTAAACTTATTTCACCCAATACATAACATACTAGACACACATACATTAAACTTCTTTCACCCATTACTAAACACATTAGACACACATACATTAAAGCCACCCTGTCTAGGTGAGAATGGACAGGTATACATTAAGCTCCTCTTTCACAATGGTAAACATACCATGCATACATCAGAGTCTTCTCACCCACAAATGACATTATCCACGCATACATTAACTCCTCTTTCGTAACAGAAGCCATTAGACCCACATGCACCAGCGCCCCCCCCCCCCCCAGGGGGAGGTTAAAATAAAACCCGATAAAACGTTTCCCCCCCTCCCACCCACCGGCTGTGTGAGACGTGTCCGTGACGACGGAGAAGATGTGCTGCAGGATGTCGCAGAAGTAGGTCTGGTAGAAGCTCTGGGCGGCGGCGTCCTCCTGGGCCACGTTCTGGAGCAGCGTGTAGAGAATCTGGAGCCCTGGGGCGGATTAGGGAGAGCGGTTAGCCAGCGCTCGCGCTAGCCCGCGGAATACTGCGTCTCTGGAACGCAGGGCATTTCAAAATTCACTTGCATTCTGAGAAAAATAACTATTTAAAATATAGTATTCCAACTCACAATTACATAATAAATATATGTCGTTCATAATTTTATCATGACACATAACAGAATCGGGACGCAATAGCAAGATTAGTGGGATGAAATAAGCTACAAATAACATTTTTGCTGTTCTGATATAAATTTTAGCTAGAGCGTTTTGATTTTGCATTCAGCTTAAGCGCTTTCTCTTTTAACCTCGCACTGCTACCAACAGCTGTGCAAATATTACAAACAATTACCGCACAAACGTCAGACAGCAAGAGAGGACTGGCTCGGAGAAACAAGACTCATTCTTTTGTTGTGGTTCAAGTCTGGGTCATCGTCCATTGTGATATTAAAACAAAACGATCTTGGAGTTTCTGCGTTTGTAGAATGCAGGGTATTTCTTCCCCTGCATTTTGACCCTATTTTTCAGCGTAAAAAACTCCTTGCGTTAACGTCAACACGGTTAGCTCTTGCGCAACGTTGAGCTCGCTGTGCTACGGGTTCATCCAGGCGTTTAAAGCAGGCCCTAACGGTGCCCCCCCACACCCCAGCCCCTGGGGGCACTTACCGGTGTCGGCCACGTTCCTCATGGTGTGTTTGAAGGCCCAGATGATGGAGTCCAGCACCAGTTTGAACTGCGCCGGGGGAATGGCCAGGAACGCGGGGAAGCAGTGGGAATTGACCGCTTGCAGCAGGTAGAAGAAATGTGTTCTGTGCTCCGGGTACTCCTCAAAGTCCTGAAGAGCACAACGGGAACAGCCGCCATGAGGGTCTAACACATCCACACACTCCTATTCAGTGCACTTAACGCGGGGCAGTTCACACTTTATTACTCTCAGGAGGGAAATCTGCTTGTAACCTTTGCCATTACAGGCTGGACATATACGTCTGCTGCTTAGCTGTTAGCCTACTTGAAGGAACAAACCTGAAAGGGGCCACTGCACCGCTTATTCTCTTTGGGACTGAAGACCGAATCTCACACCCGTAACCGGACCTCAGGCGCAGACTCACTTTGTTGATCATGTTTAAGGTGCATTCGAAGACGGCGTCGAATATCTGCGGGATCTCGCCGGTGATGTGCCCGCCCAGCTTGTTGACGATGGTCGCCATGGTGCTGAGGACCTCGGGCTCTCGGGCCGCGGGGACGTTCCGCTGGTAATCGATCAGCACGGCGTCCAGCAGCGGGGGCACAAAGTTCTCCCCCACCTGGAAGGGCGGGACCCCGCCCGTTAAACCTCAACACTCAATGCAAGCATTACCTTATAAATGAGAGAACTGTGTGGCCTCTCACTGTAACTAAGCAGAGAGATACAAGTGAAGCCTGTTATTAAAATTACATTTTTATTACATTACATTCAACCCAAACCCTCATTTCGTGTTTCTGAGGGAAGGCAGCTGGGTCCAGGCTGAAATCTCACCATCTGAGGATCGTTTGATCGGCTGACCCAGCCCGAAATGAGCTTCAGCGTCTCCCTCTTGACCGTCCGCATACTTCTGATCAAAGGCTGCTTGGTGACCATCTCTCCTGCACAGAGGAAGAGGAGAGGAGGGGTTGGAGAGGAACGAGGGAAAAGAAGAGGCTCCCCGCTCTGCTGTTTGCTCCTGTCCCCTCTTTCCCCACGTTCGCGCGTTAGCCGGTTTAGCCTCTGTGCCCCGCGGCTCACCGTTGGTCTGGATGGCGGCGGAGATGTTCTCGCTCAGGCACTTGTACACGTTGAGCATGTCCAGGTAGATGCGGCCCAGCTGGATGACGAAGGGGTGGCCCACCGCCTTGCACGCCCGCACGTTGGTCTTCAGGATGCTGCCCAGCTGCTTCACCGTCTCCGGGTCCTTCAGGATGTCCACGTTCTGTGTGGGTAATTACACATGTACATATGGGGGAGAGAGGAAATGTGTGTGCATCTGTGTGTGCGCTCATTAATTTTCTGTTTTTTTTTTGTGTAAAATGCCGTGAAAAATCTGTATTCGTGTGACCCTGGGCAGAAGAGCTCACCTTTGTGGCCTGCTGAATGATGCTGTCCCACACCTGGTTGGGCAGCAGCATGTACTTCTCTATCAGGTGCTCCTGGACGGCCTGGTCTGTCTGGGCCCCTATCATGTAGCCCACAGCTTCATAGAACGTGTGCACCTAGAGACAGAGGACCAACAGTAAACCTCCAGCACCAACACTGAACCCCCAGCACCAACACTGAACCTCCAACACCAACACTGAACCCACAGCACCAACACTGAACTCCCAGCACCAACAGTGAACCCTAAGGACCAACACTGAATCTCCAGCACCAACACTGAACCTCCAGCACCAACACTGAACCCCCAGCACCAACACTGTACCTCCAGCACAAACACTGAACTCCCAGCACCAACACTGAACCCCCAGCACCAACACTGTACCTCCAGCACAATCACTGAACCCCCAGCACCAACACTGTACCTCCAGCACAATCACTGAACTCCCAGCACCAACAGTGAACCCTAAGGACCAACACTGAACCTCCAGCACCAACAGTGAACCCCCACCACCAACAGTGAACCTCCAGCACCAACACTGAACCTCCAGAACAAATACTGAACCCCCAGCACCAACACTGAACCCTAAGGACCAACACTGAATCTCCAGCACCAACACCGAACCTCCAGCACCAACACTGAACCCCCAGCACCAACACTGAACCCCCAGCACCAACACTGAACCTCCAGCACCAACAGTAAACCCCTAGTACTACTGAAGCAAGGGGGGGGGACACTCAGGGTTAAAGGAGCGAGGCAGGGCGGGGCTCACCTGCTGCGGCTGCAGGTCGCAGATGATGGTGTTGATGTTGTTGAGGATCTCGTCGATGAAGGGCATGACCTCCCCCACCTGCACCTGGACGAAATGCCGGCGGCACTTCTGCGCGATCTTGATGAAGGTGTCACAGGCCATGTCCTGCACGCCATCATGCGTCTCTGCAGGGGGGAAAGAAATCAAAATAAGAGCGTGCCGCACGTCCAGGCCTGACGTCCCAACGCAACACCGACCTGGGCCCTCAGCACTGACAGCACACAGGAAACACAGGCTTCTCTTCAGCATTTTCACACCTTAGCACCAGCTCAACCCTGAGCCGTGTTTGGAGTAAACCCTCACACGGTCACATGACCAGACTAGGTTAATCACACGCACATAAGGTGTAAATGTATCTGCAGACACACCTGCGCAGTGCACAGCGTGCTCAGGTTGATGAACACGCCCGGATTCTCAGTGATTTGCATACGGCTCCTCCGGTTTCACGCTGCTCAGCTGTACTGAAGCGCACCGAGACCCTGAGCTCTCCGACCGGACGCCAGTCTGAGTTACGCTAAGTCATATCTCACCCCTTACATGCGCCAGCCACTCGATTTTACTCCAGCGCAGCGAAGAAATACCAGCGCACGTTTCCCAGGCTAAACATAGAACAACTCTCACGAGCAACAGCGTTACCACCGAGTACTCTGGAGCAGAGCTAGGAGAAAAGGGCTATAGCCATTCATATATATTTCATCATTCAACAATTCTATTGCTGCAAATATTTAGATACAAATTAAGTTTGGTACCACACTAAGCACTTACAACAGTAAAACAGGTGCATCAGCCACGACAGCAGTGATGACAGCCCTGCCCTGCCTACTTTGGCCAGATCCTGCTCTACCTAGCGAACCACACAGCCTGGGTCTGTCGCACAGCAGGCCATGCTAGCAGGCCAGACGGCAGCAGGCCATGCTAGCAGGCCAGACGGCAGCAGGCCATGCTAGCAGGCCAGACGGCAGCAGGCCACGGGCAGGCCACGCCCGGTCGCTCACCGTGCATGAACTCAAACAGCTTGTTGACCACGGTCTTGAGGAACTTCCAGTGGGCGCGGAGGAAGCGGGGGTACTGGCCCACGATGTACATGATGTTAGAGGCGATGATGGCCTTGTTGTCCTTCCCCCTCTTCTGCTCGCACAGCCCCAGCAGGTCCTGGACCGCAAGAAAGCCAGACGGTTACCCGGCAACCGGGGGGTTCAGGATTCAGCCAGCAGAAAGAGCAGCTGTGCCCCAGTGGAGCAGACTGAAGCGCTAAACCCGCTACCCAAGAGCTCTCCACTTGTACAAGAATGAGCACTTCCATATGTGCAGGCACATTCTTTGGAATTATTCAAATACATTTAGGGGGTTTTTGGCACAATGATTTATACAAAAAAAACTAGAAACTAGAAAGACTGGAAACCCAGAGCCGACAGACAGACCCGGCAGAGAGCGGGAGTCCCCCGCCGTGCAGCACGGTCGCCACGGCTACGCTACCTTGATGACGGTGACCAGGAAGCGCTTCTCGTCCTCCTCGTGCATGGCCCCGCTGATGGAGCCGATGGCCCAGCACAGCGTGTTCAGGTTCTTCCACGACCACTCGGTCCCGTTCACCTGGTTGTGCAGCTTCTCGGTCATGATCCGCTCCGTGTCCGCGTAGTCCAAATGCGTGAGGTACACTGCGGAAGGGCGAGGACAGACAGACGGACACTCCAGCAAATCGCTTTCCCCCCCATACTGTCATGTGACAATAACAGGAGTATCCCCTTCCAGCTGTTACAGGTGGAAGGTGATGGAAAAGTAGGCAGTGAGGAAATACCTATCGCTGATATTACTGGATACCACTTCAGCCACACGTGATCACCTGACAGACACCAGCATGGCCAGATTGCTGCCATTTTGATTGCAGCAGCAGCATCGCGTGGGTGCCTCACGCCACAGAGGCGGAGGACGCGTTCACAGCCACGCCCTGACCACACTCACCCAGCGTCTCGCGCATGTTCTTGTACAGGTTGATGGAGTCCGTGTCCTTCATGAATTCCCTGACCACCTCTCCCTGGTCATTCTCCACCACAAGGACCTCCTCTGGTTTGGCCATTCGGCTCACCATCAGCAGCCGAACCTGCCGGGGTCGGGCAGGAAGCAACAAATAAAATGAATAAAAAAGGATTCCGCTCACAAAAATGTTTCCATTTTACCAAATATTTGAACTGTTCCATTTCAGTTAAGAGCAGACGGACACACAAACAGACACACGCGCACGCACACACGCACAGACACACAGACACATGCACACTCACAGACACATACACACTCACACGCACACACACACACGCACACACAGGTGCACGCACACGCACACACACATGCACACACACGCACACACACACACACACGCACACACACATGCACACACACACACACATGCACACACACACACACACGCACACACACACACACACACACACACCTTGGACAGCACGGGCAGGTAGAGCTGCCTCCGGGGCGGGACGTCGAAGTGCTGGCTGCCTGAGAGCAGGGGGGACGTGGAGGTGGAGAAGGGGCTCTCCCTGTACAGCTCGGCCGCAAGGTGGTTCCAGTACTCCAGGCAGATCTTAAAGATCTCCGTCTCCTCCACCTCCGACACCAGCAGCATGTAGTGCAGGGCCTGCGGGGACAATATAACACACACAGCTCACACACAGCTCAAACCACTACATCACAAACACATGGGACTGCTCTTAGAGATAAACAAGAACAGCCATTAGCACCACATGCACAGCCCTTACTGGCAAACATGGACAGCCCTCATTATTACTATTACTATTATTGTTATTACCGTTATCGTTATTATTATAGGGGCTGCTGGGTGGCTCCCCCTGTTAGGCACAGTCCCACTGCAGGGATGGGCCCCATGGTCTGGTTCTGAGCGGGACCATGATTGTGGTCAAGATGCCTCAACCACCACGACCGCGTTCCATGGAACACCAGCGACCCCTGCTGGTGGAGCAGCTCCCTGGCGGGCACCATCGCGGCAGAGACCCACCTCCATGAGCGTCTCCCGCAGGTTGAGCCGCTTCTCGATCAGCTGGCCGTGCTCCTTGAGGAAGGTGCAGAGGAACAGGCTCAGGTTCTGGATGAAGTTCTGCTCGTCGTCCTTCCCGTTGGAGTAGGCCAGCCGGATGTTGGTGTTCAGCGGAAGCATCTGTGCGCGGAGCAGGGTTTTAAAAACACAGCGGCTGTGGCGTTCAGTTCACTAAAAGGCAAACTACTACATTCAGTCAATTTACTCAGAGCCCTGCAGGTAAAGCACCTTCATCATAATGCCCTGATTTCTTGTTCAAAGGCATCTGGTCTTTGGTTACAGTAAGGAGCTGAAAAACAGCTGAGGTAAGGGCACTCAGTCATGCTCTGTTCCGTTCACATTTACAATTCAACACATCCAATGACTGTGAAAAACATTCTGACAATTAAAGATCGCTGAACAAAACTCTAGTTCTTTTTGCATAATTAATCATTCATTCACATTTTGAAGCGTGAAAATTAATGCGAATACTAATTAATACTAATCGTCAATTCTTCTGTATTTTTGCTGGGCGCATAGGCTCTCGTTACGTACTGGTCACAAAGCACACAAACACCTCTAGTGTCTCTTTACTCACACACACACACCTGAGCACCTGCTGCTGAACTTGTATGAACTGAATGACCATGGGGCACAGCCATAGGACACAGTACCCAGGACAAGCCAGGGGACACAGTGTCCTAGGCCAACGCCGCAGGACACACAGCCACGGGACACAGTGTCCTAGGCCAACGCCGCGGGACACAGTCAGGGGACACAGTGTCCTAGGCCAATGCCGCGGGACAGTACCGCGGGACAGAGCGCAGCGGGACGCACCTGTTTGAGCTGCATCATGGTGAGGGTGAACAGCGTGACGAACTGCTCCTCGTACTGGCTCACGCTCACCCCCGCGATCTCCGTCAGGCACTTCAGGGTCACGTTGCGGAACATGGGGACGTTTAGGAACTGGGGAGAGACCCAGAGCCGCACTGAGCCACCGCACTTCCACACACGCTAAATCACATCCAGTCCGCTACGGGACAGCCACTCGTTCATCAATAACGCTCATGACCAATCACATTCATTTCAGCGCTGTTTTCACCAATCATATTACTGCTGATGATCAAGTGACCAATCGCTTGTGCCAGTATTAGAGATGCCACCATTCATTTTTAATATTCACTCAGTACTTTAGTTTAAATGCAAACTAGTACAAGGGCAGCTTTGTGTGAGAGTAACCTTGATCTGAAAGCAGAGCAGTCTGAATGGGTTTTAATTTCACACTGATGTGTTTCACAGAGGTAAACCTTCTCAGTTTCAACCCCAGGAGGCTAAAAGCTCTAAGACAAAGACAAGCCATTGACTTGGATCAGGTCTTGGCTTATCGGAATAAATGCAGTACCTTATATACAAGTGTGCTGATGAGTTTGGTTTCAAATATGTAACCTAGAGGAATCCAGTTCAGAAACCGCAGCAACGTCTCCAGGGTAGCGTGAACCAGGGGGGCATTCTGGGAGTTTTCCTGGAAAGATGGGGGGGAAAGACAGAAGCCATTTAGTCTGCAGAATATACGAGGAAAATTCTGGAAGCATGTTTACTCTGCGGAAGAAACGAGCCAAGGCTGCACCTACCATGACAAACTGGCAGAGCTGAAATATCTGCGAGAACTCATTGCACATGCTGCAAGAAAAAAAAGCCTGTCAATCACCGGCACGATCGCCACGGGCAACACACACACGGAACACAGCGCACGGCTGACCCGCCGCCGTGGAGACGGGCCTACCTGTCCTTCAGGTGCTTGGCTTTGACCTGGGTCATCTGCCCGCTGGAGAAGTCGAAGACCTCCTCGCTCAGCAGCTTCAGGATGATCATGTTGTTCTGGCAGAGGCTCTCGCTGGTGCGGCTGGCCCCCACGATGTCGCTGATGAAGGTGGGCCAGTGCTTCGGCCACTCCTGCTTCAGGATCTGTGCACCACACACACACACACACACAGGGTGTTTACTTTGCTTGGTTTTCTTGCAGTGGTTTTGCGTGTGGGTGAAACCGGTGAATCCCTCGTGTGCAGAAGCGCGTGTATGTGTGCCCCCTGCCCCCCAACCCCTGAAATCTTTTGTGCTGTTACAGCATTTCAATAACAAATTTCCCTTTGGAGATAGTAAAGTTTTTTTTTATTAACCAATTAGTTTTTGTGTTTTGTGTGTAAAAACATAAGGTCAGTGGTTTTATTGGGCACAACTAACTGCTAAACATTTGAACTGAGCCAATTATTAATGGTCTACAAATGAATACGATTTAAAAAATAATAAACCTATTGTGGAAAAGAGGTGCAGGCTGGGGTCTAAGGATAATGTAGGAGGACTCATTGCTGATTAGAATCCAGTCCTGTGAGAATAAATACTGCCTCACTCAGTAAGGGGGGAACATATGCTCACACTTTATTCTTGCATGTCTTCACTTGTTTGGGCAGTAGAGGGCTTGCATAACAATAAAACAAAGTCTTACCTGGACCAGGATCATGTTCAGTTTTCCAATATACACCTTCTCTTTCTGAAATAAGACAAAAATATCAGACAAGTATTTGCAACAAGAGTAAAACACAGGACGAGACCAGCAAACAAAAAAAGCTTACCTCTACGTTTGTTGCATCAGATGAAGTCTTGATTATAAGACCGACAACATACTTTTTTATTCCTAGGAATAAAGAAATAACAAGGATTAATTTCCCCACACAGGGGGGTAAAATGCACTCATTTTCATATGCAAAACCAATCACTCACAGTGAAGCTGGAAAGCCATAAATAAGAACAGCAAAATCTTTCACAAGTCTTTTTTTCTTTCTTAGCCAAACGCTTGTCTTTGAATAACAGTGCTCTGGTTCTTGTATGAACAGAAACAGACATAAGCATCAAAGCAGCTTCCTAACGTAAGACATGGAAATCAGCTGAAGTGTTTTTTCGCGCCCTGAGCAAACGGTCCAGGGGACGGGGCCAGGCTCTGGCGGTGGACGCGCACAGGGGTTTTTAGGTCTGTGGGTAATGAGAGGTGGGACCTCATGAGTGCGGCTGTGTGTCAGGTGTGGGGAACAGACCCAGCTGCTGGGTGCAACGCTGGCGCAGTGTGAAATGACATACTTGCCGGTCGCCTGCATTGGTTTGCCACTTGAACAAAACTCAGGCATCTACGGTCAGAAGTGGGAAGTCTTACGTCAATGAGGAAAAAAATAAAAACTATTTTAAAAAACTATATAGTTTAACAGTATTTATTTGTTCATTCATTTTTTTTTAATTGATTTAATTTCCATCAAAATGAAAAGTCCCAAAACCTTAATTAACAAGGAGTGGAACTGACAGTGGAACTTTCATTTGCCTTTTCAAAGGATGAATAGGCTCATTTAAGTGAAAAATTGAGGAATTATTCGGGTAGTGCTAAATATGAAAATGTGATTCAATTTGTATCCATATATAAAACATCAAATCTTCAATTGTTTTTCCAACATATCAAGAGCTGCGTCTGGGGCAATCTGTTCAATGTACCTTTGTCCTTTAAAACAAAAAAAACCAATGGCTAACTTCCAGAAAATTCCATTAGGGTAATGAGAATTTCCGGGTAATTCAGCTTGTTAACCATCAGATGGGCAAATAATTTACAAATCTGTCCACACTTTTGACCATACAGTATGTCCAGAGTGGCCATTGGGGGTTTGACTGGAGAAAACAAACAGTCATACACCATTCAGAGTCCTTAGGAAAGCATCCCATCAAATAATTACATTCTAGAATGGGGACACATCTTAAGAGAACAGGAAACACATTTGGTAACCAGTAACCTGGGCTCAGATTTATTCCAACTCTCCTTAAACTGTTTCAATTACAATTTCGGGATTTACGTCCTTTCCAGATGACCACCAATACACAGTCTGGCCCTGCCTTTTTAGCGAGTGTCTACTATTTGCTCAGGAAAGGCATGACGAAAAAGTGAAACATTTAAAGATCAAGACATAAAAGGGCAATTTTACCATTTTGCATTTTAAAATGAGCCAGGCTTTGAATTCTGTCCACGTGCCTGAACTAGGAGGTACTGTCAACTTATGCTGCCGTGGAGGATGTGAGTATATTTCTGACCTGCAAGTTGATTCATTTGAGCCATTTTATAATCATACACAGCTGGACTTCGACTAAAGTACTTTACTCAGGACAAACTACACCAAATCCAGTGCATGTTAGTACAGATATTATCACCATTACGCTGTGAATGAGTCACACACTTTAAAATGCACTCTGTCGCGGTCAAATACTTAAAAAATATATAAAAAAATAAATAAATAAATCAAGTACAGTTAAAAATGAAAGTTTTTATTTCTATGCAAGTGGTTCCTGTGGTCACAAATCAGTCTCAAATCTCACATTTGAGAAAAGGTTGATGAAAATAAACAGAACACATTGTTCAACCCACTGTCTAGCAGTTACAGGATTCCACAGAGCACCATGGCTTTAATGCTCAAAGGGATATAAACAGCACATGAACAGACCTCCCACCGTCTTTGTGGAAAATAAAAACACTGACCCCTACTGGGGAACCTTAGCAAGTGACTCTTGGGATTGACCTGGAATATCTGGAATATTGCTGTCCTTAATCAAGTGTTGCACATTTACTGAAGCCTTTAATTTATTTGATAAGGATGTCCACAAAAAAACAGTAAAATTGCTACATTTGAACATCTGTAAACATTCATTAATTTTGTGAGATTACACCAATGCTTACCAAACGTTTTTGGTCAGGTCCCACTTTTTTTTTCTTTTTTGTTAATTCCCTAAATTAATTTGTCAGACCAAAGCAATATAATTTCGAGTGGAGGTTTGATGAGTTCATTCACAGGTTTCAGCGGACCATTCTGGAACTGCTTCCTTGCTTAAGGGTGCAGCGTGATTTCCCTATTCAAAGTTCAAACCCCCCCCCCCAACCACTTCCAGAAACAAGCACCTGGCCACATCCTCAGTTCAGCTCAGTTCATCTCTATCCTATTGTAATTCTCACAGCAGATCATGTCTGTTGAAATACACAAAGATGAATGTATCATAAAATGTCTCATTTCGCCATCAAATCTAATACCTTATGCTAACACCTAGTTGGTCTTTATAAATGGCAATATATATATGTAACAAGCTGCCACACTTACCAGTTCAACAGTTGGATTATAAGCAAGTTGTGTTTTAAACATGCATTTAAATGTACATTCTTTATGACAATGATCACAGCAACTTTAACTTTACAACGCTGTCTCAACTTCTGTTGCCCACAAAATTAAACAAAATTAAAGTGAATTTAGCCTGTTATAATATATGAACATGTTCCTAACAAGACACACCAAATAAATTTTTACATTTTTATAAATTAGCCAGTATTAGCCAGCCAGCTAACCAGCTAGTCACATTGCCAGCTACAACTCTGGACTCATGAAACGTAATGCAGGAGCTTGTCGCCTGCTAGCAAAACATTTTGCATTTTGTAGACAAATAGTTTACTTCCATTGAGATGGCTAGAAGCAAGACCATTTAGCCGAGCTCCTTTACCCACAGCAGCACGAGTAATTTCAGCGAATGAGAAGAGAGAATAAAGCCGTGCTGGATGCTGTGTGTTTTTGTCTGCTTTTTCCTTTTAACCTCTCCAGCGTTTCCAAGGCCCGGTCCAACCGATCTGGGGTGTGAATACAACCCAGCCAAGCAGAAAAGGGGCCGGCGTAGCTCACGGAGAATATCCAGCATCTCGGCAACAACCTGCCGGTCCAGCCGCGGCAGCCGCAAGCCAAGCTGGGCACCGAACTTCCTGGCCACTTTGCAGCCCGATCACGTCCCCCCCGAAGCGAAATAACCAACGGCCCCATCCTGCCACATTGGCCCAGCGGTTAACCAACGCAGGAGCGCAGGAACCAAAACATGCTCGCCTTTTGTTCGGAGTAATGTTTCGGAGAAACATAAAAGGAAAATCATTTATTTTAAAAATTCAGGGGAGGGTTATTTCGACCTGGATTTGACATGCTTGTGCCAGCATCCAGGGTGGGCGGTGCTTACCTTCGCATTGATTTCTGGGAAGAATCTTCCATCTTGTTTTAATAACCGTTTCCAATATCTGCAGAGCATAGTACTGTAACGCATGAGGAGAAGAGTCATTAGGCCCAGGGTCGCAGAACAGCTGAGAACACACATCAACACTGCAGCACGTTTAAACAAAGAACAAAAACATTTTGCGCTTAATTGTGCCTGCCTGGAATATGTTCAATTTGCAAATATAGGTTCTGTAAGACCACAAATTGCATCACATTTCATGCAGATTTCCCTATTTGGATTAGTGTTATTTTTTTCTGCAAATTGCTGAGATTTCTTTCTTTTTTTGGATGAAACCCTGTAGAAGTCCTGCTGTTTTTCCCCATATCACACCAGAAAGTGAAAGACAAGAGGAGGTAAGGGGGCGTAAACGTCCATGTAGTCTGTATCGGCCGCTTCAAATCTGACGGCCCGAAAAAGTTGTAGGAGGAAAATAAATGTCCAAAAAAAATAAGGGGGCTGGTCTCTCAGAAACTGCAGCCCACTGAAGGACGCAGCTTCTGGAACTGAGACACAGGTTGTGTGCACGCGCTCCAGACACCCACATACACACTCGCACATAAAACGGGCGCCAAACGGCCAAAGTTAACAAGTCAACAATGTAAACCAAATAAAAAAATCCCTATTTTCACTCAGGGGTGATAAAATATGGATAGGACGTTGGTGTCACCACCATTCACACAGAAACAAGTGGTTCCACCAATCGCGGAGTACACTGGTAACAACAAAAGGCACAATGATGGCTGTGATTGGTGGATGCCTTCTGGCTGTACAGTATATGGTGCCAGGACACCATCTGTCACCCGGAAGTACAGCCAGAAAGTATCCACCAATCACCGCGGCTCTCGTCATACTCCTTGATGGAGTTCCTCTCTGGTTTCTATGGTAAAAGTGACAACACCAGTGTCCAATCTGCATTTTATCATCCCTGTTTTCACCTTGAACTGGTGTGCCTCTAAAAGAACAGCAAGACAAACCACAGGTTTACTTTGTGAGCGTCAATCCTGTTTAAATAAATCTTTGGTGTAATAGTCTTGGATGGATCAAATCAAACAAGAATGGTCTTTAAAGATGTAGTCATTTTTTTTAAATCTCTATTATTGACATTGTTAATATTATTAGGATGAACAGTATTTCAACTGTAGGGATCATTTACTTCAGGGTAAGGAGGGAAAAATAAGTGGGGGAACAAAATGAGGAGACGTGCATAGCCAGTGTGTTAATAGGTCAAAGCAAGGAGCCGGCGTCTGCGATGGCCTGGCCAGGCCAGGGAGCCATTAAAGGTGAACGCAGCAGATCAACGGGCTAGCCGCCACTTACAGGTAGCGCCACGCTAGGTCCTTTACCCTTAGAACCTTCAGTATCTTCACACATGTAACACCTTTAACTTCCACACAACTTAACGATAAATTATAACCAAACAAATACAGAACAAAACTTTGCAACATTCTGCTATTGCCATATTGCAAGGTTTTTTTTTATTTTTTATTTTATTTTTAACTAAGCAGAGATTAAAGTCAGAGAGGGGAAAAAAATGGGGACACAGACACACATGATCCCTACAGGAGAAATACCTGCCACAAACCTCTCTCTCTCTCTCCCCCTCTCTCTCTCGCTTTCTCACTCTCTCTCTTTCCATCATGAAGCCTACTGTCTATTCTGAACCCTCCCTCTCCCAATGAAACAAATGCAATAGAAATTGATGAACAGAATTCAGTCAAAGGGAATCAAAAGGGTAGACCTTGTGGAGGCCTGCCGCCAAAGCCTAGCTGTGTGAAGGTGCACAGGAAGACACACCCCTTTTCTTCCTATTACAAGCAATCAACATAATGGAACATTATGATTAATATCAAATAGTAACAGCTTCAATTAAATAAGTTTAATAAAAGAAAGAAATAAAAAAAAACTCAAAATGCCAAATGTTCAAGTGCTAAAGCTATGCACCGTTTTTTTATATATATATTTTAAAATATATATATATATATAGAATAACCACAAATTAAGAATTTAGAAAAATTTAACAAGTGTTTACCTTTTCTGTTTTCTTTCTGTTCCTCTAATGATCTCAGTTTTGGCAAGTTAACAAATATGAGTATTTAAATACTGTTGATAAATCAACTCAAACATTAGTAATGACTGTCAGTGTTAAGAGCAATTTAACAGGCAAGCAAAAAAAAGCAAAGTGATTTCCCATTACTTTGAGGAAGTCTTTGAAACAGGGGTAACTGTATCCAAAAATCCACCGTACTCAAATACATAAATGGTGCAAAAATGCGCATAAATGTAAACTTGAGGTACATTCATGTTACCCAATGAACACTGCCAAAACTTGTTTAGCAAATTAGCAATGCATTGAGGTATCGCAATTTAGAAATGCCAGCCAAAATGCTCAAAAGGAAGAGATATCACCCCAAGGTAAAGGAGTTCTGATATGTACAAGCGACAAGCCAATCAGGGCTCAGTAAGCCTTACAGTACGTCACATGGCAACCTGAATTGAGCATTCAACTGAGGAGAAAGGGGTCTTGAGGAGTTTTCGAACAGTAACAGAGAGTAACTCAGTGTTACCGTTATAAATTAAGACCACCGGGAGACCAACGAACAAAACGAACGGTAAAGGTGAAGGAAGTATTTGTGACAAAGGGAGAACAACAGGGCTCAGTGCATGCATCCAAACGACAATAGCTGCATTGGTTTGGTTTGGGTTCTGCCGGACTGCACGGGTTCACAGAGCTTCCTCAAAGTACAAGATCCTGTCAGGCGTCCGCCCCTGGGGCCGCTTACTTTGGTGTTCATGTTTTGCGAAAACTCCAGAATGGTGTCGACTCTCGTCCAGGCGTCCGGGTGCTCTTTCAAATGGGTCAACACTTCCTGTGCCATTCTTTGCTGCAATAAATGAAAATGCACATAAACTTGAGACTTTTCAAGTTTTCCAAAAGCAAATGTATGACATATTTTCGTACAGAGCCGCAGCGATAGCTGCGAGCCCAGTGTCATTTCCAATCAGCAGCCTACTCATACAGAAACCCATACATTACATTTAGCAGACGCTCTTATCCAGGGTGACTTACACAACTTATACATAACATTTACACTGTATCCATTTATACCGCTGGATTTATAATGAGGCAATGCAGGTTAAGTACCTTGCTCAAGGGCACAACGGCAGTGTCATACCAGGGAATCAAACTTGTGACCTTGAGGTTACAAAACCAGTTTCTTAACCATCATACTACACTGCCGACCCATATAGAAACAACCCTTCATTTTTTTTTTTTTTTAATTTGATCTTCTGGCTCCCATTTTACCCTTCGTTCTAAATGTGAAACCGGCTGGTTTGGAAAGATAAAGACGGCCTAGCGAAACTGAATGGGCCATTCCCATTGTAGTCCACAAAAGGAACATACATCAGTATCATTCACACCAAGGCAAGCGCTCAATCACAGCGCACAGCCCACGCCGGTCTGAACACCCGCACAGATTTATCACGGCGGTAAGCGGGGGGCTGAGCCGCCACCGGTTCTTACCTGTGGTCCTTCACCATGGTACAAACAATTGACCACATTATCCAGCAGGTTAATATCCAGTTTCTGGCTGAAGTCCAGCAGCTGGCGAGCTGCATGGTCCGCTAACATTGTCATAATTGCTGGCATAGAGATCTGCAAGGGTGGGAGGGGGGAGGGGTGGCGGGGAGGGAAAAACATCCGACAGGCAAAGTCATGTGAATCGAACGGCGATTTCGGGCACACAGTTCCAAACAGCTGACGCCCCCTCCCGCCCCTGCAGCGCATCTCACAACACGCCTTATAAAGGCCGGTCTTTTGCTTTGCGTACGCCATTCGCCCGTGGCAGGGGGACTCGGACACAACAAAACTCCCCAGGATTAGGAAACACAAACAAAACAAGGGAATGTGCGAGACGGGGACTCTGAGAAGGAAGAGGGAAGGCCAGACTTGTGTTTTACAGCACATAAGTCGGACAAGAAAAAGGTCCCATACACTGGACCTTCTGACAACCTCAATTATGGTCAAAAATACCAAATAGTTGGTTTCCAACTGACCCATTAAATTTGGTCAGACTGACAGGAGATCCAATGTGCAAGATATTTTCCTCTCCATATTCACGAGTTGTTCTCAAAGCACCTGGATATAGTCTGAAAGCACTCAGTTTGCCATGGTTATACACAGTAAAGATGTATTGAGCGTGGGATGCTGACAGCGCAAGATAGCCCATCTGCTTTATTATTTTGGATCTTTTGAAACTTGTATTACGGCTGTCACGCACAATTCATCATAACTTCTTTTTTAAAGTTTCTGTGAAATATATCCACGTGATTTATGAAGCGAGAGAGCTAAACTTCGTAATTAGCTAACCAGGAATTACATAAACAACAAAGCCACGTGGCTATGGCGTGCTCTCTAAGAACAGCGCTCCCTACGTCACACTGTTTACATCTGCAACTGACAGGAGGGGCAATCTCCCGTCATGGGACTCTGCTTTCCACTTCTGCAAGACATTCGGTGTTACAACGGTGCTTATCATCATGTATAAAGCTTTGTTAAATTTAGATAAGTCGCATTACTCCAGGGTTGCATAAGCAATTAATCCCTCACCAGTGGGAAATTAAAATAAAACAGTCAGGACAATTGACTGGTCCCCTGAAGATTACGACAAGACATCGTTGGATATAGGTATATTACTCATACGAACATATCCATTGGAAAACTGCGATCAACAAGGTAGCATTAGGACAAAATAATACACTATCATTTTCGCTTCAGACGACCTGTTGATCGCTTGCTGTTTTTGACTATTATCGGCTAGCTAGCAGGACGACAGTTGACTTACCCGCCCTTTTTAAGAACCAAAACAAAGTTAATTCCCTCAAAGGCAGTTAATCCTAACTAGGGATCGTCCAAGCAAGCTGCTTGGTGAAATTACAAACCCACAAACCTACCGAAAACACGATGGTATATTTAATCACAGCAGATATAGCTAGTTTGTCAACAAATTATACTTTTGAACGGTAAAGGTGGCTAACGAGATGCATCTAATATTGCAGCTGATTAACGGTGTTCAATTGACTTCCTTTGGCCAACGTTATCTACACGGGTAACTTACGTTTCACACAGTTCTAGCGGAATACAATAAGGTTATCGGGGAATCTGGCTAACAATTTTTATGATACAGCTCATGTACCCCAAACCAAACAAGTTAGCGAAGTTTTACGACAATTTCATAGCTAGCAGCCAACGTTAGCAGGATGGACATGAGTGGGTCCTTGATTGCTGACGTTAATTTTTTAATACAGTCATTCAAACGTTATCCACAAACGGTACATTTCTCTGGATGTGGTCTAAGGTTAAGTTATATCGCTACACTTTCAAACTCAGAGAACTGACCTTAGGTAGGCGTGGAATAGCCAACGAGCCCGACCTTAAAGAATTAACGTAACTTAGCAAACGCTAGGTCCTGAGAAGGCCAGGCAGTACTCAGTTATAGACTGAACTGTATAACTATATGGCGGTGGGTCGACGTGTAAGTTAAACAATTATCGGCAAAATCCACAAATGCAGCTTGCGCTGTCAGTGTGTTGGCTACCAAGTCTCTTGTGTGTTTCAGTAACCATATACAGTTAGCCAATTAGCTAGCTACCAGGCGAACACAAGCCAACCCCTCCCACTCTCAGCTAGCTAATGATTATTCTCCGGACCGTAACACCGCAAATTTGCAGTTAATTTCAGCTAACTAACAAGCAAAAATGTAATATCGAGTTTGAATGTAAATTAGCAGGTAACCGTGTAACTTGGCTAACCAATAAGCGTGGAAACATCTAAGCTAAAATAAAAAATACATATAATTAGCCAACGTAGCTAACAACTAGCTACATCACTATCGATCTACGTCCGCTCATGCCACGGGCGCTGAAACTAGCGGGAGGCATTAATCAGGCCTCCGTTTTCAGCAAGTTAGCTAAAGCTTATCGCTCCACGGATACACGTCCGTGACACGATATCTCAGGTCACACATAACAGTAACGTTAATGTCGCTCGTACTGCTCAAAAATGTTTACCTATGACCAGGTTACTTACCTATGTTAAATCACAGCTCCCCTCCTTTGGATTTTAATTCCAACAGCGAATAAGAATATAACGTTAGTTAAAATACTGCCAAATTTTAATTCCCTTTCAATTCTGCAATAGTGAACACAGACCAATGCTCTGTGACTGGTACACAATCCAAAATTACCTGCTAAAATCCTGGCCCTTGAATCAAAGAATTTAAGATTTTAACAACAGAATCTAGCAAGCTATCTAAAGTAGTTCTAATTGACTATCGCTGTTGGTAACGTTGGTAACCAACTTAAGAATTGACTGTAGGTAGTCTAACTAACGTTAGTTAGATAGCTGGCTACAATATTCCACCAGAATGAATACTGATAGCTGTCTGATAAGGACCACTGAGTGGGTTCCTCAACTGTAATCACGGCACGCTATGCAATTTACTGATCCGATTCATTTTACGAAATAAAATAACCTTGATTTACAATTTAGGTCTGTGCTGAAATATTTTATGCAGCGGGGCGGTGTGAGACTGTAAGCCTGCGCTTCTTCTCCTCATAAGCAACAAACCCATAACCGGTTGAAACCGGTTCAGACTGGGAGATTCCATCTCGGTTTAGTTTTCAGCCGATGGCGCCGCGGAAAGTTTGGACTCGCGTCACGCCCATTGCATGCTCCGATTGGCTTGATGTTAGTTGCCGACTTCCTCGGTGGCATTCTACATGGTGGATTCGTTGTCAATCAATTTCAATTCTTGCAGGCGCCCACGCGACTGCTCCGCCCTTGGTGAGAAATGGTGGGCGGGAGCAAGAGGAATACAGTGCGCTCTGCCACCATTATGAGTGGCAAATAGTGCTGTCAATTTACTATTGCTGGACTGCGTGTGTTAGTTACAATGCATGTGTAAATTGTTAAATGTCGCTGCTATTGGCTCAAAAAGCATGATTGACATTTTGAGAAGTAATTCTTTCCCATGCCATGTTTTATGGATAAAATGAAAAAGAATTCCATTTAAATATGTATCCCGTGTTCGGGAATACTGAACAGCGCACTAGCGCACGCACATGGTCATACTGTAAAATTGCTGGGAACAAAAGAAAATGTGATTCTAGGTTCTGATTCGTCTCTGCTTGTGGCTCCTGTAATCTGGTAATTTTCCACTAGCCACTGAGGGGAGTGGTTCGGTTGGACGCATGGGGCAAGGTAGAAGGGCGATTCAAAGGCAAAAAAGCACGTTTTCGCGAATCAAAAAAGAGTGATATATGCTAATCACCACCTATAAACTGGCATATATTGCAGCGGTTGTATAGTATGATCTAAAATACCGCGTGGACCACAGGGTGAATGCTGAAATATGTGCGTTTTTGACAGGTCACGTGATACAGCACGCCACTTGATGGAAAAATACAAGACTTTGGAGAAGCCAGACATCAAGCTCTCTTGCTACAGCGCAGGAATGGAAGGGAATATGACCGAGCACGGTGTATTATAATATTCTGTTTTTGGTGTGTCTGATTTACTGTCTTTAATTGTATTTACAGACTTAATTTACCTCTGAAAGCAGGCATACAGTGCACTTAACGATAAAGCTAAACTGAAAATAGATTGATTAAAACTGAAAAGTAGACTGCACCAGTTGTGGTAATTTTCTTTGGCTGCTTGCAGTCAGTGACGCGGATAAATTCTATTTTTAGTTCTGTTACTACATGCAAAAATGCAAATTCAAGTACATTTTATTATATCAAATATTTATTTTTTAAATTTAGTTTTTAAAGTCGATTTTACTTAAATGTATATCATTTTCATTTGTTTATTTTATTACGTTTGTGCACATAATATTATGTGCATCTTGTGTTCGACCAGTAAAATATTTTACCTAAGAGTATTCGTTTGATTGAATCACTTTAAGCGCGAATGCATGACCTAAGTAAAGCAATGTCATTATTTCCAACAGGGGAAAAAAACGAATGGCAGACTAAATGTAGGTGGATTAAGCCTCAGGAGTCCGAGTCATACTTCAAATTTAGAACATGTCCACCATAATGTTAACACAGCAAGAAAGGTGACTCACACCAACCCTATCATCATGATTCATCATTCATAATTATTGTTGACTTCTTTTGCTGAACATAACTTTTGCTTAAGTGGACAAAATACAGGGCAGATTTCCCAGACATTGATTAAGCCTAGTCCTAGACTAAAATAAAAAAATTAAAAAAAATATCTCCACTGCTAGACTGCCAGGGCTGCTAGACTTAATCCTTGTCTGTGAAACCAGCCAATAGGGTTCTCTGCAGATTCCTGTCTCTATGGCAAATAAATACATAACTTGATTGATTGGGGCAATGCTGCAAGCTGTCTCAGTTGCTAGGGAAGGTGTTTTCTTCTATTCATAAAATTTTTAAAAACAGTTTGTGGAGAATGTCTTTCCTACTTAACCAGCAAGGTTGGAGTTGTAAGTACTCAAGGTTACCTTAAATGACCTAGGGCCTGATGATAAATCTGAGGCTGACCTGAGTGCTGTTTCCTGTGAGAGTAACAGCATAAAGCAGACCAAGTTCAGGGTTCATTATGGTTTAGTGTGTTAGTAATGACCCCTATCTATGCAACCATGTGGTAATATTTCATGGCATATGTCTAGTAAAAATTTTCAGTTAACTATTTTGATCAACTACTTGACTGTTCACCCCTAATTCAATGCATCTGTCAGAGTCTTAACATTTATGTGGACTGCCACTTATTACATTGATTAATAAGCAAGGGTCTGCTTAAAGTAAGATACTTTTGCAGGTGGAATGGAGGATTTTACAGTTTTGCAGGAATCTGAAACACTAACTAAATTTAGCATGTATTTTAAAGAAGGCTGCTGGCTGTGCCTTCTGTAACATAAATATGGAGTCCTGCTATACTTACTGCTGTCCACAGCTCTGTTCTGTATGCAAAATAACAGAAAGGAGAATTCAGTATAGTATGAATAATCATGTGAAATTCGGCCTTGTGATTCAATGCACCATTATAACTGTTTGTGCCAGGGTTCTCAGGCATGACAAAAGCTGATGCCTGTGTGCAAATGTAATTATTTAGGGCATTGTGTCATTTTGACCACTGTATGCATTATTGTCTCTACTACAGTTATCTAAGGAGTGAACTTTGGCACTTGTAATATCACATGCATGGAAATAAGTATGCAGTTGGCAATTTATTATTTTTTTAAGGGTAAAATGTATCTGAACAACATGGAGGATGGTGACCAACAGACTGCACTGTTAGTCTCAAGTCTCATTGTAGCACTGTGTGAATTAGCATATTTATATAATGTTAATATTCATTTCACCCTGCTAAGTATTCAGCTAATGTAATTAAAACTAGGTACCTCAAATTACTTAGCTTGATCTGGCAGGGAAGCCCAATACATTGCTTGCCAAACTAGCCCTAGGTCTCGTTATTTGCAACTGATGTTAGTTCAAGATTTAAGACAAGCACTTAATACACAGTGCTTTCTTATATCGCTCCTTCTGTTTTGGCTTTTAACAGAGATGCTGTTCTTTTTTTTCACTATGTCAGCACAAATGTAAATCACAGAGCTGGAATTTGTGAAGTTTGAAAATAGCCTGGGTCTGTTGTTTTTTGCTCTCATGAGCCATTAATGCTCTGTTGTCTCCGGGGGCTATAGCTCAGTGTCTCATAGTGCAGGCATTGGTTGTTACACTCATGTGAGAATGGAAGCGAGGTGCACTGGATCTGGCCGGCCAAATCTTGTTCCGTCTGGCCCTGGCTAGCCATTTACTGTACATTGCCATTACATCAGACCAGGGGGGGTGACCTCAGTATGCGCTTGCTTCAAAGCTTTATTTTGCAACTTGCCAAATGAGCATTCTTTACTCAAGTGTGTGAGAAGTGCCTCCAGAGTAGCAGCAACAGTGAGAGTTAAACGGTCACCTCAGTAACAGTTTGTGATGACTTTCGTCAGGAAACATTAAGATGAGAAATGGTCCTCGGTATTTCTTGGTGAATCATTATATAAGTTTAGGACTGAAAAATGGTTACTGCTGAGTGAATGAGACTATTGAACTTGCAACATTATCATGTTTTTTGACTGCTTTTGCAGACAGTGCGCTTTAAGAAAATTTCACTCACTCACTTGAATATGAAGGAACTGAATTTTCATACAGCAGATTTTCCCCAAAGAATTAAAGCTACATAAATTATATAAGCAGTTTGTTGACAGGGAGGTCAAGCTTTTCACAGTGGCCCGAGAGAATCACTGATGTTATGTAATTGGAGTGACTGTGTGCACAGTTCCAAAGGGATCTGTAAAACATATATTCTTGGAAACAGCACCACCTTGTGCCCCAAAGCACACTGCACCTTCCCAGGTGCTGGGTGCTCACTGATCAGGGCGTTGACCTTCACTCAAAGCAAGTATTTTAGAGCTTCCTAGACTAGTCAACAGACAATTTAAAGATGTGTGGACCATCCTGTTATAGAATGGGAGGTAGTGATAGCAATCATCCAGGCCAGCTTAAAACCACACATGGGCTGGTTCTTCCTTTCTCTTTAACATTGTAATGTCACCCTAAACTGGTAACTTTTTCCCTGAAACCATACTGCACTTTTGTAATGCAATTTATATTTGTTACTTTCTAGGTACTGTTAGTATAGGCAGTGGAGTACACCTGATCTTTCATGCACGTGGGAGAGATGAGGTTATATTTTCAATAGGTTAGAGGTATACTTTTTTCAATGATAAAGACCTCCATATGGTTGAACGTGTCACCTTCATTCTCACTGAAATGCTAAACTGGAAAATAATGTTCACCATATGGTAATTAGGAACAAAGTGTTATAAGACAATTGAGAGTTACAAAGGAACTTGGAAATCTTGTAGAAGACTGTCATCTTAGATAACAAGTGAGTTATCTACATTATGTAACTCTTGGCAGCAATTATATTAAGAGCTCTGAGATCTAGCATGGTTAGCATCTTGGAATACAATTTTAATAATTTCTTTCCACGTTGTTTAAATAAAAAATGCACCAACTGAACAATTTCTGTATATTAACTCATATGTTAACAATCAATTAGTAATTGAATCAATGAGTCATAAAACACATTGCCTGCAGAAATCAGAAGAATACCAACATTCTTAATTGCCTTGATAAGCAAAACTTATAAAGTTTTGTGGTTAAAAGTCTGGCAGGGGTTTTGAGTAAAGAACATTTTCAAAAATTATGAAGTTTAAAGCCTTGATCCGTCTTGACTGGGGAACTTTGTCCAGCGAAGTGATTAGTGCCATCTAGTGCTTAGACTGATACACAATAGAGCAACACATAATTCTGACACAGCAGGTGGTAAGAGTCAGGTACAGTAAATATAACCACACAGCTTGTATTTATTTAGCCAGCTTGCCATGAAGAAACCGGCAGTCAACCTTCAGCATTTGGAACGTGTCTGATGCTCTTGTCAATCATTTTGCCTGATTTCAGGTTTCTAGCCACTTAAGTGCTCTGTGGAAATCTAAAGCACTCAGTGTGATCTCTGAAATGTAATCTCATTAAGCTGCATGTGACCCCGAGTGCCACATACTGAGAGGATTGTTAGCCTGCCGTTTCAAACGATCGTCGGTGTGATAAAACCAGACCCCCGTGCGACCTCAGAATAGGTGCCTAGTGGAACTCTGACAAGGAAAGAAGCCGCTGAATTGTGGCGCATTGTCGTGAAGTGTGGTATAATCTCTGGACTTGTGCATAGTGCTTTTGGGATTTGGTCCTACATGAGAGTCCGTTCCAATTCCAGGTCTTCCTCAGTTCCGTCTGGTTCATTCCACTCGAAATTCAATCCATGGTTCAATGAAATTCAGAGGAATTCATTAAGCTAAATCGTTGTGATGTTTCGTTGAAATGAATATACAGATACATTCTTTTGTCCGCTGTCTTCAGTTTTGTGACCCGAATTGACAACCAATTGCCGTCCTGTGTGCAAGAAGCAATCGCATATCGAGGAATCGATAGCCGCAGACGCATAAAGTACTACACATTTAAAATGTGTTAAAATTTTTGAAACTTGAATTGTGTAACCCAGGGATGGTTGTGGCACTAAACAACTGACTGGACTGTTTATTCAAGCAGCCGTCCCTGCTGGAAGTAATAATCACCAGTTTCACTATTGTTTTTTCTGGAAATGCAATACGTTGCACAATGACATCCCCTGGCTAAAATAAAGCAGCACCGATGCTGCGATGGCTTGGCTCCAGTCCCGTGGTGCAGAGGGCAGGAAATGGCTGCGCATTGGTCCTGTGCGCCTTCAGTCAGATCACATGCGGTATTGGGAAACCTGGGTTGTTTTCTCCAGAGCCCAGTTTGTATTCTCCTGCTCTTGAATTCAATTCCTCTGTCTTTTATATCAAGGGACGCCAGCCCTGGTCTCGGAGAGCCATTGGTTCTGCTGGGCGACTTTGTTTCCCTCCACTTCAATTATTAATTACAGCAGCTGAGTACTCAGTTAACTCATCTCACCTGGTTTCTGGGCATGAATTTGTTTGTGATTTTAAGAAAAACTCAGTAGACACCATCGTCCCCCGGGATCAGGGTTGGCAACGCCTGCTCTACAGGATACTGCAATTACTGTAAATGGTTCTGCTGTTTCTGTTTCTGTTTACTGATGCTAGAAACCCCTGTCAACAAAGGTAACCGTGCTGAAAATCTCTCAGCTGATTGCAGGTTTCCAACAAAAGGGTGTGGCTAATGGCACAGGTAATTAAACATCTTTCCGTGAAATGAGAGGAGAGTGAGTGGGTTCCCCTACACAAAAAAAGACTGGGGGCTTTGTTGTAGGGTAAGAACATTAAAACCACATTGCCCCGTGTGGGTAAGCGGCTACGGGTACAGAGTGTCCCTATATCAGACGAAACACAGTCCCTGATTGGTCAGCTCAACTGCTCCATGCGTCTGCCAGTGCATTTTGTGTATGCGGTTATACGTTTAACATTGTATGCCCTTGGACCCCTGCCCGGGTGTTTGCCTCCAATCGACACGGACCACATAAGGAGCCAGTCGAATTGGCCAGTCTGAAGCAGCAAAACTCGTTCCAGAGCAGCCTGCCAGCATGCAAGCATACCTTTCTTCCTGACTGTCCTCTGGGATCTGTATCTAGGCAACCTGCCATCAGGAAACAAAGAGGCACTGAGGTCGGTACATATAGTACCTATTCCAAAACACATACTGTACCGCGCCTCCCATGGGCCGCCTTGATCAACCCCTGTTCCATCTGCTTAATTCTTTGTTAGCCGGGCTATCCTGACCTGTGGTGCGGATTATGTGTTGAAAGAAGAAATCCCAATGCATGTCAGGGATCTGGAGGTACTTAGAACTTAGCAGTTTAATGTTGTTTAGCGTGTGTAATAAGATGTTAATGAACGCAGTGGAAATGGTGGAATGGAAATTTGTTCATTCCAGAAAATATGATTTTTTTAAAAACTTGTCTTCGGCGGAAGAAGTGTCAATCCTAGTTACGAATGTGTCATGAGTTGTTATGAAAATTACAAATAAAATTATTTCTAAAATGTCAATTGTACATTTGTTTTTAAAACTCTGTCTGGTTGTTTGCTGCAGAGAGTCTGGAACACTTTTTGGATGGAAAGTAAAAATGTATCATCATGTAAAAATGTACTGCCATTCTGTTTTCTTTGGTGCCTTGAGGACAGAGGTGGAGAGTACAGGGGTCAGAAAGTAAAAGTCCTGCCATGTGTTTCTTCCACCCATTAACTCAGCCAGCTGATTTCTCTAATTAGTTCTACCTCCTGCCTGAAACATTATGCTCGTTAGAAAATCCAGATGATTGGAACAAAATACTGAGGAGGACTTTTACTTTCAGAACCTGTATTTTCCACCTCTGTTTGGGGATAGGAGTAGCAGACGGATTTCACCTAGAAAAGATTTAACAGTTCAACAAAAGATAATACTGAAATATGCAGATGACATCACAAGTGCTTTTGTTAAAGCAGTGACATGTGGCGTGAAGAATTTAATTTCTTTTGCCCCTGGCAACAACAGCAGGAGGGAAAATGGTTATAAGGAAACGAGCAAAATGAGCAGATTGTGAGTCTAAAGCAAAGAGAGTACGTGCTCAGTGTGGTTTTCACCCCTGTGAAACCGGTTCCCTGCACAGCCACCACAATTTCCCTGCATCCTTCCTTCTATAATGCAGACTTAACACTGTTCCTCTTCCTGAACCTCGGGGCCTTTTCCTTTTTCTTGACTGGCCTGCACAGCGCCCTGACCTCATCCCCATCCAACACCTTAAAGGTCAGTTGGAAAGGCAACAATTGCCCAATCAGCGCTCGACCTCACTAATACTCTTCTGGCTGAATTGAACCAAATCCCTGCAGCAATGCTCTAGTATATCTTTCTAGTATAAAGCCTTCCCAGAAGAGTGGAGGTTGTTATAATATCCACTCCATATTACTGCCCATAATTTTGGATAAGATTTTGGATGTGAGGTGTCCATGTACTTTTGGCCATGTAGTGTAGATAATTGTTTCAGCTGATTGTGAATTAATATCATGCACAGTTTGCTATGTGTGGATATAGGTGCCGTCGGATTGCACTTTTTGAGATCATCTTTCTTGCACTTGAAACAGCATATGCCTTTGGAGAGGAAATAGCAAATTATCTGTTTATATGGAGTTTTTGGAGAAGAATGAACAAATTATGTATTACTGATGGTCGGTTTGTCCCGAACTGTAAATCAAAATGGTAAAACACAAAACAGCTTTTATATGGAGCATTTTTAAATGAAAGAATTAAGTTGGCTTTACATAGTTTTGGCAAGTATTGTGTCCTAAATATAACATAGTAAATATACATTTTAGTAAATTGTACTTATTGACTCTGTGAATGTTAACTTAGAGCTAAGTTCAATTAACATGCCGTTGCTTTTTTGTGTGAATGCATATGTGTGAGGCTCCTTTAAGACAACTGTAGCGTGTGTGTGTGTGTGTGTGTGTGTTTGAGAGAGAGAGAGAGAGAGAGAGAGAGAGATATATATACCCATTGTGTGTTTGATTCTTCTTTGCCTTGGATAGATGACAACTACCTCCTCCACTCCCTCTGACACAGTATTCCCAACAGTAGAACATACTCTACTTCTCTCTAAAAATGTGCTAGTTACTCAGACATACGTGTGTGTGCGTGTGTGTGTGTGTGTGTGTGAGTGTGTGTGCTTCTGTGTCTGTTTTTCATTTTGTCATTTCATTTTTTTTATTTTTCGAATGACGGAGCCAAACAACTTTTATATTTGGAAAGAAATAATTTCTTAACTTGTGAAAATTTAATGTTCCTTTTTGTTTTCACAGTCTTGATAGGCTAGCAGTGTTCGCATTTGTCCCCGGTCTTTTCACTCAACTGAACAAACATGGTCTTTAAACACTGCCCACAGTAAGAGCAGGGTCGGTGTATGGCTTGTGAGAGTGCGCAGCAGGCTCTATGGGACAAGCATTCCGCACCATTAGTCACTGAAGCACAGCTGGCTGTGTCAGGATCAAACTGTCCACTGCGAACTTCAGAGGACTCATCCTGCGCAGCAGCCATAATTTAGCTTTAGACACATTACTGGGCTCTTTTTTAATCAACCTTCGCTTTTATTCTCTCTCTCTCTCTCTGTCTCTCTCTGTCTCTCTCTCAATTCAAAAATCTATCTCTCTCTCTGGGCGGGACAGAAGTCCTGTGTTTTATGAGCTTACATATTGCAGTCAAAGAGTCTTGTGCTGAAGGTTCAGTCATTGAGCCCCCAGCGTTAGCGCCCTCCACACCATCTGTTTAGAGAAAGACGTATCACACGGGAGAAAAGCAAAATGGGCAGTTTGATGCAGTGAGTTCTTTCCCCGGGGACCCCATAAAATAAACTGTACACACAGCTAGGGGATCAAAGAGCAAGGCTGGGTAGCTTTCAATGACCAGCATTCCTGTCTGACTCCAGGGCAACTGATCGTAAAAAATTTATATGGTGTTTGTGGCAAGGTGGTTTCAAGAACCACGGACATCAGCATATTCACTGCCTTTACAAATTTACATAAACCACATAAATTAGGGTTTGGGGATTTGATTACCACAGTATATTCCAACACGTTTAATTTAACTGCACCTGCTTTCCACTGAGATACTACCATTGCTTTAACCTACTTCACCTCTGAATATTCATTTCAAGGAGAAAGGGTAATGCTAATTTGAAAACCCTGTCATGCCTATAGATAAAAAGCAGATTTATAAACAGTTACTGAAGCCCTGACTTTGGTAGTTTTGAAAGAAAGGGGAACCGACCTTTTTCTATGTTTCAATATAATGGATCATTTCTGTGTGATTTTTTAAATACAAAAGAAATATATTGAAAAGAATGACTTAACCCTTGGCCGACTTTTAGTGTGTTTTTAGTCGTATCTAGTTAAAATGGTTAATAACAATGTGAGTCAGAGCTGTCGGCCGGAGCAGTGAGTCTGTGATGTGAGACGCGACCTCCCCAGGGTTAGCGCGCAGGTCATGGCAGAACGCAGGAGTGCGTGAAGAAGAATCTCTCCCAAGGATCTCGCTGCAAACTCAGATCGTTTGGCGGATAATGTATGTGCCAAAATTTGTTATTATCGCACTGTTGATGGTTTTATTTATTATTCTTAATTATGAATCTTAAAAAAGTCGTGTTAACAGCGAGGTAAATTGCGTTTTATTTATTTTCTTAACCAAAGGAAACAAATTCCCTCCTCTGACGACGTATGTATGTTAATTTAAATGAATGTTTAATAATAATTGTGAAAAAGGCGTTCAGTAGTTTCCACAAATATGCTAGGCTGAGTCTTCCGTAACAGTTATTTCAGAATACATCTATGGGCATGGATATTCACCATCATCATTTGCAACGGTGTGTATCAATTTCTAATATTATTCAGAATTTGCCAGTGTTTTCTTATACCAGCAATGGATTCTATTTTTTCTCCGATTGGTATATAGCATTTCTAAAATTATTTCATAGTGTAGCCTGTAAAATCAACAGGTGCTGGTTTTAATTGATGTGTCAGACAAAGGTGGTTACACTTTCAGTGTGGATTTTAAGCCCGGCTTTTCTCAATCACGTGATACCTCGGCATGGTTGAAGATGAAAATGTACTGTAGCGTAGTTTTTTTTTTTTTTTTAGCATGCTCATATAAGCGGTTAACCAGTGGGGTTGTTAGTCCTGATCAGTTCTAAATTTATAGAATTAGTCTATGATTAGGCTACTTCCTGAACATGTAGGCTACACTTTCTGACTTCCAGTAAATGCATTGTCCACTTAATGGTGCATAAAACAATTGTATGTACGCCCTATGTAACCCCTCCTGTTCTGCAACTTGTAATATTCTAACACATGGCTCATAATAATGAATGAAGGAACATTTTAAAATGGTTTATTTTTTACGAAAATGAATATTGTTCCTCTTGTGCTCACAGCAGAGGTGCAGAGGGAGATGAGCAGAAAGAGAGTAGCTGGAAAGAGAAGAGAACCCTCAGCAAGAGCTTTCGGGTTGTCATACGACTGCGCCCCCAAGAGCAGAGGGACCCCCAAGCAGGTGGCACGTCAGTCTACATTAAATTACAGTCCTGCCAGTTAGCAGACACCCATACCCAGAGCTACTTACACAACGTATTCTTACCAACGTTTTGCGTAGTATCCATTTGCACAGCTGGATGTATACTGAAGTGAATGGCTGGATGAATATACTGTTATCAACATGGCAGTGATCCCTGGGAGTCAAACCTGCAACCTTTAGTTTAGAAGGCCAGTTCCTTACCCATTGTATTACACTGCACTGTCTACTCTGTGTTCAGTAGCTCAACAAAGTGCTGTGGAAAGACCGTGCACATGTAGGATATCCTGGTTAGCACAGGACTGATTAAAAGAGGAACAAAATAGCCTTGCCATTGGAGGGCTGTCTGAAGTGTAGAGCTATTCTCTGCATTTACATAACTGCTGAATTACAACGCGGTGTGGTATTTACATTATGTCTTAGTAAAGTGAGATATCTGGGGGTGCCAGTCTTTTTGGGCATGGTCCGCCCCTCAGCTGTGAGTAGAGGCTGTTCCTCACCCTGAAATCCTGTCTCAGAGTTTCAGGAGCAAATTATGGCCCCTCCTCAGTATCTCTCTATCAGTTCAGAAAGTTAGAGAAACTTGAGCCAGTCCTTTATTGTCCTGATGATACAGTATGCCCATTTTATGCCAGAGGGCTATATATATGCGTAACTGCAATTCAGGATGTACAGTGTTTTTGGATATCTATAAAACATTAGCAAAAAAGATAATACAGGCACGTTCATGAGCTTATGCAGGTGAAGGACAGAAAACCACTGCAGAGAAGTGGAGGAGATTATGATACTTCTAACGTTGCTACCGAAACCCAGGGCCTTATTACTCACCACAAAAAGCACAATCGACATTTAAACCCACGCTAGGTCTTCTTCAGATCCCAGCGCAGAGCCGAATGTCTGTCACGTTGTTCTGTTTTTGGTGGGACTCTTATTTCCTCTTTCTTTGATAAAATGTCAGGCCATTTTCTCTCCTCTCTCTAGCAGACGAGACCAGAAGCTCCATAAAGGTTGAGGAGCCGAATCGGATTGTTGTTGACACAGGCCGGGTGAGTGCGTGACACTTGTCGGTGGCACTTACGTGATCAGGTGCGCTAATTGGTTGGGTTATCCAGGGACACACCCTCCCTCAGAATGACTGACATGTCATTAAAGTAAAAATGAAAGCATTCATAATTGGAAGGTGCTGGAATTGATTGATGTGATAATCCCTACCTTAATATATGACTCAGGATCAGGTATATTAACAAATACGAAAACATATTCAAGTTGCATCATGTGGGTGTACATAAAGGTTATGCATAATGCTTTGTGGCTGCATAAGGAAACCATGTCCTGAATTTACACTGCAAGACTGAATATGTGTCATTTTCTTGTGAACAGTGTTTCCTCTGCTCTGGGGAGGTTTTACCTTGCTTACTTTTTGGGGGTTCAGGCCTGGTTTTTGCCCATTTTTTCTTCTGTTACTCTGTAAAGAACATTTGTGACAGTGTCTCTGTAAAAAGCACTGCACAAATAAAACTGATTTGATTTTACCTGAAGGGCCACCAGCCGCACTCCTTGGATTTTGATGCGGTGTGGGGCGAGAACGCCACCCAGAAGGACGTCTACGAATCCACGGCCAAGGTAGCAACAGGCGGCACTCCTCTTTTATTCCAGTAGTACTACACCTCCTTACTGTGGGGCATCCATTTTCTTTTTTATTTAATCCATAAAACATGCGTGGGGCATATGATCTGCAGTTATAACTCATCAAGAAATGAGTCTCTGATTTTAAATGGTGAATTCACCCTAGAGATCTTATGTCACACAGACATAAGAGAGCACTTGATATAATGCCACACATAAATAAAATGTGATGTGCTTTGAAGTATAATAAATGCTGTATTCTTGCATACACCGATGGATACTGGCCATATCGATGACCGTTGATGATGCAGGCCTGCGTGTGTGGAACCTGTGCCGTGTCAGGTTGAGGCCGAAAGGTTCGTTGATGTTTCTTGTCTCAGCCTCTGGTGGAGGCTCTCCTGCAGGGCTACAATGGCTGCGTCATCACCTACGGGTCCCCTGGGAGCGGCAAGTCCTACACTCTGCTGGGTGGCAGCCTCGCTGGCAAACAGAGGGGCATTATCAGCAGAGCCGCAGAGGACATTTTCAACAGTAGGCCTTTCCATTCTCAATGCGTGCAATTGGGTTTCTGCTAGAGCCAAAATGGCGTCACGCTGTGAGGTTGTGATCTTTCTCTTGACTAGACAGCAGAGACATTTGGAACAAGACCAGAAATAACACAGTGGATCTGGACCTGGCCTGGTCTGGCATCACATAGATGAGGTTTCCTTCAATGATGAAAGTGATAAGCTCTATATTTGTGTCTATGAAGTGTTAATGCTCAGTCTTTATATTGTGGGTGGTCAGCTGTGTTCTTCAATTGCCAAAAGCAATGTGTGTGGAGGGCTAACTTTAAATGTTGGGAAAGACTCAGGATTTGGTGTCAAGTGCTTTTTTAAATCTGAAAGAGGAAGTTGTGCGTGCTTTTTAAAAGCATCATTACAATGTCAGTGAATGCAGCATTTTTCATAAACAAGATTTGACCTTTAATTTTCCCAACCAGCAATGGAGTCGCTGGACTGCAAGATCAGAGTCTCCTTCATTCATGTGGCAAATGAGAAGATTTATGATCTTTTGGTAAGCTCTTGCTTTTGCCTCAATAAACTCAAATACATTCATATATTTTTCCTAAGTATCATTTTTTCACTTTGAAAGAAACAGCAGCGCTGTGCAAGCACTGTAAGGCACCCAGAGCTCTGTAATTCTCTCTAAATGATCAGTTTGTATCCAGGGTAGTTTTCTGTCCCTGGTACATGGATTTCTTCTCCTGCAGGAAAGCCCACCAGCTGAGGTGAGTAGGATCCATGAGGGAGAGGAGATGGTGTTTGTGGAGGGGCTGAAGGAGGTGGAGGTGGGCTCTGCTCAGGACCTGCTGCAGCTCTACAGGCGTGGGGCAGCTAACAGACACTCAGGTGCGCAGCAGTCTGACCCCCCAGGCCTGAAAAACCTCACAAATCACTGTGCCTCTCACGCATGTTTCTCCGTGTCTCATATGCGCTTGTTTCTCCCTTTCGTATAAAGGGGGGTCAAAGGGTGAGTCTGCTAGCAAGGGCCACACTATTTTCAACATCATCACCATCAGCGCTAACCTCCCGGGAGGAGGCAACGGTAAAGGCCCGTGATTGCGCTCATCCGAGTCTCCTTGTATCTGTGTGCGCGCACGCATCCAAATGCACTGCGGTTCTCTGTCAGAGACAAACACGCCATTCGGAATGGTTAAGGCTTAAAGGCACAAGCTGAAAGACGGTAGGTCTGTTTGTTCCTGAAGTCTCGTATCTTTAGGGGGACCAGTTCAGGAACCCAACACTCACGGTGCTTTGATCACACCGGTTCACTTTGCTTCCAAAGCCACGTTGTCATGCTTTTTTAAACACAATACCGCCCATGCTACTGGCTTCAGACAATTATGCCAGTATATCTACTAGTGGCTGCTGATTTATCTGCATACTAAGAGCCCCAGGCCCCAGCTTTCAGTTTAAGTTTAGTTAACATGGCGAATACACAAGGTGACATGGCTGCATTATGTAAGGAAAATGAGTGTACTGTCTGTCCATTCATCTCTTAAATCAAACTCACCCTTCTGTGTATGTTTTTTAGTGACGGAGGGGCAAGGGACAGTCAGCAAGCTTACCCTGGTAAGGGGAGAATTTTTTATTATTGAAAGTACAATCTGAAAGGGATTTTTATACATTTTATATTTTTTATACATTTTAATGCTTTGTTTTCACAGGTGGATCTGGCTAGCTCAGGAAAAGTAAGTCTAGTGATTATCTTGGAATAAGCTTAGCTAACTGTTTATGTTCAACGAGGCTGATGTAATCTCATGTCTGACACCGCTTCTCTATTACAAACACTACAGAGTAAATCATTCATTAGATTTGTAATGGCCATTGGTTATGTGTGAGTAATCATGCTACAAGTTTCAGACAGCTCACACAAATTTCCCGGAGTGCTTCGTCGAAAGTGCAGGTGTGCCTTACCTTTGGCGTGCTGTCTGATGATTTCAGGATCTGGACATACTGTACACCAGGAGCCCCCAGACCGGGATCCAGGGGCTCCCGAGGGGGTTCAAGAATGAGTTCCTAAATAATACATTTAAACTTTTATAAAAAGAAATGTTGGTCTATTGTTATTCATATTTAGATGATTACATTTGTTATATTTGTATATAAATACATGTGTGATGTAGAGCCATGACATAGAATATAAATTTTGCTGTCCATGCAATGCGAAAGTTTGATTTTGGCTTCATAATAATTGGACACACTTCCTTATGCATGCATGGTACATTTTTAATGCATTGCAGCCTATAGTGGGTAAACAATTAACTGTTTTATAGAGGGGAGGGGTAATCCACCAGAGAGTGATTATTTCTCAGGACCTTGAGCTGAAAAATTCTGAGGCAGTCATTAAATAGAATGACGTGTCGCATCTGTGCTTTTTGATCATTGTGTAGGCACTCCCTTGCAGTAGTGCCCTCGTAGAGGGGAAAAGATCTTTCCACGCAACTCAGGAAAACCGCCAAGAAGCCAAGATACTCAAGCGGTCCCTCACAATATTTGGAAATGCAAGTGAATTTGAATTTTCTATACCCTTTCCCGTTAACCCTGGTGTATATCTATGGCCCCCTATGTCTTTTTGCCTTTCTTCTGTGAGATAAAATAAATACTGGAGTGTGCTGTTATACTCAATACTACTCAATACTATTATATAACATGTCACAGTAGGCTGTGCTACAGCTATTTATTCAGTTTAATTTATTTATTTTATGTCAGATCTATTAAAGGTAACGTTGCTTGAAAGTTTAAAAGTTTGGCTGGCAAGCAATTCCTGGTTTATTGAAACCATGTGTTGGACAAGACCATAGTGCACTTTTCTCATAGTTTTCTGGCATTGCTATGTCCATCCTTTCATCTCTGGAACATGACAGAAAATCACTTGGGCGTAAGCATGGGTTTCTTGTGTGTACTGAAACTTTCATCTGAACTGGGCTCAGACTCTTTGGACAGGTCACCGGTGGGCTACACCCCTGATATAGTCTGATTTCTGCAGCACCCTCCATCAGTTTGGAGGGGTGGAGACTCTGAAATGTGTGCAGCTACAGTATCATGCAGGCAGCCTACTGGCTACAATCAACAATGACACGGTCTGGATTCAACCATCCATTCTTAGGCACGTCACCGTGCCGAGGACTCGTGGTTTAGCTGGGATACGCTACGGTGCCGTTTCTAAGCATGTCTCTCATCTGGAAAGCCTGTCTGGTTCCACTCTGAGAAAATGACATGAGCGGAACACTGGACTGTACTGCCATGGCAACAGAGAGATAAGAAGGGGCCTATTCTGCCTTCAGAGGGTAGTGTCTGTCTGTTCTGAATGATCACAAATGTGTTCATTGTATGAACAGAGCTAAATTACCTTCCTGAGAGCACTTGGGAAAGGAGCGATGGTTAACATTACCTCGTCTATCACCGCATTGGACAGATATTACGGTTCCTTAGTGAGCTGGATAGAGAATCCGTATTTAGCAGGGCTATTTGGAGCCACAGAGCACAGACACTGAAGTGCCAATGCTGAACTGTTTAGCTTAATGAATGGCATCTGCGCTCTGTAAACAGCCAGAGAAAATTAATATAAAGGAATTATCAGTGAGCAGGGAAGATACAAACAGAAGCTAAACTTACTTCAATAAAACAAACGGTGACATTTTGGGTTGCACAAAAACATTTTCACTGTCCACACTTTATTACAGGGTACAATGCACTTATTTTAAATGCTAATTTATATAGTGGCCAAGGTTATCTGGGCTGAGTATTAATTAACTGATAGCTATCTTCAGTTGTTTTTTTTGTGAATCAGATCTACGATTTTAGGGAAAGATTCCAGATTTTTGAGAGAACCTATTTGTAATTTCAGGTGATTTTTGCCCTTAGCAGCAGTGCCTGTCAGCATGTACCATATCGAGAGTCCAAGCTGACAAGGATTTTGAGGGACTGGTAAGCACCTCCAGCTATATGTATGCTCTCATTTTTAATGCATTCGTTTATATTGTAGTCTTTTCTGGGAGTATTGACCTGTGAACAAAACTGGCTCCATGTCATCCAGTTTAGGGGGAAACTGCCAGACCTGTCTGATCGTGGCGGTGTCGTCCAACCTGATGTCCGTCACAGAGACGCTCAGCAGCCTCCAGTTTGCCTGCCGAGCCATGGCCATTCCCAGCCGCGCGGTGCGCGCCTCCCAGCTCCGCTGCTCACCTGTGCAGGTACGGCACTGCCACGCCCAGTCCTCACCTGTGCAGGTACGACACTGCCACGCCCAGTCCTCACCTGTGCAGGTACGACACTGCCACGCCCAGTCCTCACCTGTGCAGGTACGACACTGCCACGCCCGGTCCTCACCTGTGCAGGTACGACACTGCCACGCCCAGTCCTCACCTGTGCAGGTATGACACTGCCACGCCCGGTCCTCACCTGTGCAGGTACGACACTGCCACGCCCAGTCCCCAGTCTCAGCTGTGATCCCAGAGGGCATTCTTATGTCTGAAAGAAGAGCAGTAGTGGGGCATGATTTGTGAAATCAGTGCATATTTAAAATTTCTCTGTTTTCTTTCTATGTCGCTCTGCTCAGATGCAGAGTGTGAAGGAAAAGGCCAGAGCCAGCCCAGGCAGACACTCTGTGCAGCTGCCGTGTGCCCCTGACACAAGGGTACGGAAATGCCGGCCCTCAACTCTGAAGCAGCACTTTCCTGTGGGAGTGAAACGATTGAGCAGCTCAGTTTGTGTTCTGCATGGTGTCTGTGTTGTGTATACTCATACTGCATATACTCATCAAAGTTAACACTTAACACTTAAACTTTAGAGGCGTATTGTATATTTTATGTGGTGATGGATTATTGTGGCTCATATTCCCATTTCCCTAAGTCCCTCAGGAGCCTTAGCTGTTTGTCTCTGTTTGAAATGAACTATGATATATGTAAATATGCAATATTACAAAAATAGACTGATTTGCTGTACAAAAATATGAATTCATACAAGGTAATATAATTTTTTTAGGTTTATAAATATTGAAATGCCTTGTAAGCATACAGTATCACATTGCTTTTGCTTTCAGTTTCAAATGTATGGCAACTCCTAAAAAATACATGAATTAGTTGTGAATGTGTCAATCCCAGAAGTCCACAGAATCCTTAATGGAGGTAAGGGCATGAATGCACAGTGTGTTCTGGTGGGGCGATTCATTCTGGATCTGGGTCTGTTGACCTGCAGGGTGTCCAGTCCCAGACCAGCCTGCCCCCCATCCAGCCCGGCCCAGCACAGAGCTCTGCGCCCTGGCAGAGGCCGGCGGAGGAGGGGGACCAGCGGGCCTTCCTGCCGCAGTTGGACAGGCCAGGGCCGGGGGAGGGTGGGGCCCGCTCTGTGAAGCCTGGGAGGGGGGCGCGGCCCTCTGAGGAGAGGGGGGGCGTCTGGTCCCGGTCCAGCAGCTTGGCGGGGCCTCAGGCTCCGCCCTCCCCTCGCGTCTCTGCGGACCGGCTGCCCCACCCCCTCGTGCCCGCCGCGCCCGCCCCCGCCCCCGCCGCCCCCGTGGCGCTGGAGTGCCCCAACTGCAAGCGGGAGAGGAAGATCAGGGAGGAGTACGACAAGTACATCATCCAGGCCCGGAGAGAGAGGGACAGCCTGAGCCAGCGCGTGGGCCAGCTGGAGGCCGAGCTCCTGCAGAGGGGGGGCGAGGGGAGGGAGGCCGGCTGCCCCGCCGTTCCGTCCGCCGCGAGAACCAGAGCGGCAGCACAGGCGGCCCCCGGACCCCAGGTGACACGGCCTCCCGTAGCCGGGGGCAACAGTGGCAGTGAAGGGGTTCATAGGGTCATGATGGTCTGTAAAGGTGTGTAGGGCGTACTGTAGGGGCAGATTCAGACTTAAGATGGCGAAGGGTGCACAGAAAATGTAAGTCACATGTCGCTGTAATGAGGACACTACTTTAGGTTAATGATACGCTTAGATATTTAAGGACATTTAAGACTCACATTTGTTTTTCAGAACAAACTCTGCTTATTAGTACCAGAAATGAGCTTTGATTTAAATACTGCAACGGGAGCATTTTTTTATGAATATGGGCCATGTTTGAGAGTGATTTTAAATGACTTACGGTTTCTTTAAAAGAAGTATAAAGCATGTAACATGCAGACCTCATTTGAAAGCTTGAGATTGATCTGCTCCACATTAGCCTCTGGCACCAATCAAAACTTCGGCCTTTGTGCCCAAATGAGTTGGGAGAGCTAAGATTGTGTTAGTCTGCTTTTTCACGTTCTTTCATGTTCTTTTTTGCCTAATATGGTCACTGGCAGTGTATTTATTGTCCAGCGTGTTGACGGCCTAACTTCCTGTGCAGGGTGAGGGTTCGGACAGTGCCGTGTGTGGGCGGAGAGCAGCAGAGAGGCAGAGGAGGATGACGAAGAGCACAGGCAGCCAAACTGAGCTGGCTCCCCCAGAAGAGGAAAACGATCGCCTGAAGGAGCAGATTGTGAGTGTCACGCAGATGAATGTGGGTTTCTTCACCTTCATTCGTTTAGGCACTTGGGCTCCTTCTCAGCATGTCATTGTGGTTCTTAGAGGGTTTGGACTAAAATCAAGTAAAAACCTCAATGGACAAAAGGAATGTCAGCTGTTTTTATACAACTTTTTATTTTACATGTTCTTAATTTTCTCCAAATTTGGAACACAGAGACGCAATTGTAGGCTTATGGCTACAATAGCCTCCATGGCATCAGTTCAGGAGAGTGCAGGCGAGCACGCAGACTCAGACGATAAGACAGGAAATATCCGTGGGTGGCCAGTTATGCATCGCCCTGAGGGACTGTCACGGTCAGGATTCCATTCAAGGCTGTGGGGCACACCATTGCAATAACGACTGCTACTTTAGCCCGGTCATGCTACCCCGGAGGTGGCCATCAGTCATTTGGCAATTCAACGAGGAAACACTTAGACGTCAAGTCACGTCATCAGCTGGTTCCAGTAGCTGGGCCCTGAAGCTTGCTGGTGCTGTCCGTCAGGCTGTGGTCTCTCCCCGGCCTGCAGGAGAGCTTGCGGAGGGAGGCGGAGGCTCTCCGGGGGCAGCTGGAGGATCGCTGGGGGAAGGAGCGGGCCCTGGAGAGGGGCGGGGCGGCCCGAGAGGCCGAGGAGCTGAGCACCCAGCTGGACCGAGGCAGGGAGAAGGACAGACAGCAGCTCCGCCTCCTGCAGAAACAGAAGGTACGTGGGGAAACGGAGAGGAGGACCAGCGGCCGAACCGCACCCGAGACGCCGTCAGCCCTCCCAATTGAGACCGTCCCTGGGAAACGCCAGAGCTGGCCACAGTCCTCTGGCGCGGCCTGGATTCTATACCAGACTGCGGGCCCAGCCACACCCTAGAAAAGTGCCTTAAGAGGATGAGCCGTCCAGCTGTCTTTGCCTTACCTTATATGCACACTTCAGTATGTTGCAATTTGCTCTGGATAAAAGCATCTGCTAGATGAGCGAATGTAAGAAGACAGCCAGGCGTGTAGCCGGTCTTACTGGTTGTCGGTTTCATTTTCCAGGAGAACCTGATGTCGGAGCTGCAAGATTCCAAAGCGGAGCATGACCGCTTTAAAGAGGATGTTGTTCTCACTGTGACTGGCTTGCAAAAACAGAAGGTACAAGCAAGCGTGGTAAAACACGTCTTAAAAACAGAGATCTCCCACGAGCAGCAGAATGTATGATTCTGTATTTGGTGAATTTGGTGAATTTCCAGTTGTAAAGTTCATTCAGACCACATGACTGGCTTTTTTCAAACAATGTGATTTTGATGTTTCCTTCACAGAAGGAATTGTTGTCTGAAATAGAGGAAACAAAAATATTTTGCGATAAGGTAAGCCATTTTGAGTGACGCTTCAAGTTGTTTATTATGACTATTGAAAAGGGTGTTGATAGCAATAACAGCTTAACAGTCAGGTGCACATACCCCCCCCCCCTCCCCTCCCACCCACCGCAGATCAGGGCTGAGAATGCAAGTCTGAGGGAACAGGTGGAGGCTCTCCTGGCGGAGCTGAGATCCAGGCCCCGCCCAGATGCCCACGCCCGCCCATCGGCCCCTCACGTCCACACGGTCACCACGAACACGGAGATGCTGGTGGTCTCGCACCACGTCTCCCAGCAGTGCGCCACGGGCGCTGGAACAGGCAGGTCTCCATCGCTCTCAGAACAACAGCTGCTCAGTTCTGTCCCGAACTCAATCGCTTTCAATTACCAGTAGTGATTGTTACATCAGCATTACAACGTTCAGTTAAGAACATTCTAATCTCATATTTGTGGTCTTATACCTTGAAGAGTAAATATTTGACCATAGTACCACTCGCTGTGGTCCATATAAATATAGAGCTTGTAACTCTAGAGCTTGGGAGGTTGCAGGTTTGAATCACAGGTGGGGGCACTGCGAATTGTGCGATATTCACTACATTGTACTGAAATGAACAGTGTTCAGCAGTGCCCCTACTTAACCAGAATTGCTTCTGGAGAAATAGGTAATATTTTAAATATGTAACCTGAGTAAGAAGTATGCTTGGCATGCATGAAAGCTGAAAGTATGGAGGTTTGTGTACTGATATCAAATGAACATTATGTGTTTACATTTGTTTTTGGTTTTTTTTTTTCTTTTAGAAGGCGGATGCTTCTTCACTGGCTGTACCGGTTTCCCGAGCTCCAGTTTTCCTGGAAAGCAACCCGAGTATTCCACAATGAAAGACATTGATGACAGCCTGCCCAAAATGAAAGACATATTTAAGCAGCTGTGAGCTATGCATGAATACTCAAGCTCAAGAATTTTTACTTTGTTTTCATCTATTATTCAAAGCTATCAGGGCAGGATGGGTGACTGTGAACTGGGCTTGCAATGCATGGGGTTGCCAGTTCAGGTCCTAATTGGGGCACTGCCATTGACTCTCGTGAGCGAGTTCCTTGAATAACTGCAATAAGCATCCAGGTGTATGAAGGATTGTAAGCCAGCCTGGATGAATGGCCACAGTAAACATCCGCAGTAAATGCTCCTGTTAAATGAGTGAATGCTGATCTTGTTCGTGTCCCGCAGAAAGAGAGAGCACGGTCTGCTGCTGGACGTGATGCTGGTCCTGTACAGGCGGGGCTGGTTTGCGGAGGACGCCGTTCCGTACGTCAGGAGGACCCTGAGGAAGTGCGGGATGAGACTGAAGGACATGGACTGAGCGACCGAGCGCGTGCTCTCCTCTTATCCAACGAGCAGCGAGAGCATCCACGCTCACAGACACGCGCTAGCACGGTCATATCAGAGAGAGGCTACACCACGTAGGGACAGGCCCTAAACATGCTTTATACATGTTAAAAACTGATTATGGAAAAAATAGGACCGACAGTATTTATGTCTTCAAATGTATTTTTTAAATGTTTTTTTTTTGTTTATTTCTCAGAAAAGTTTTGGGTTCACATATTTAGCCATTGAGAGACATTTGTCTTCTAAATTCATCATTTTGGCCAAATCTGTTGGTATACATAAATGTTAACAGGGGCATTGTTTCGCTGGTTAAGTAATTGCCGACTACACTGTAGTTGTGTATGTATTTGTAGGGTATCTGCATTTCTTGAAGTGGATAAGTCTGTCAAAACCTGATAAACCTGTAACTAACTGCCATGCATGACCTGACCATGCCTTTCCTCAATATCAATGGACTAATTTATAAAGAGGACCCATAACTTTGTTTATGTGAGAAAAATGCTGCTGATAAACTGCTGTCTCTGCTCCTCATAAGTGGTGGAAGGTGCTGCATTAAGCTGGTGCCAGTCACGGTCAAGCCTGAATTTGTGCTGGCTGATCTCATGCAGGAGGCAGCTGCCAGTTCTTTGGCAAGTTGTAGCTCTGCACAGCTCTCCTGTGCCTGTTCTCCCAGCAGACAGCGCCCTCTGTTGGCCATTAGGGCTGGGCGATATGGATTAAATATCATGATAGTTTTGACCAAATACCTCGATATCGATATTGTGATGATATTGTGGGGATGACCATTGGTACTTTCACAAAATTACACAGTGAGATTTTTGATAAATAATTATCAGTAATGCCTATGTAATAACTAAGTGGGTAAAGGCAAATAGAACAGCTAGAAAAGTTCAGAAAATGACATCACTTTACTGTAATACTGCCTTTAAAACCAGGAAAAGACAACACTTATGCCATATCACAATATACAAAATCCCAGTCGATATGTAGTCTCATATCACGATATCGATATATTGCCCATGTTGGGAAGAGGAAGCCCCTGGGCTCACAGACCCCTTCTCACTTGTGTCCGTTTAAATCAAAACAAAACAGTGGCAACAAAGAGAGAAATTTTTAATAAACAGAAATAAATGATATTTCACGAACACTGCACACACAAACTGTGTGTCCGTTTAACCTTGGGGTCCAGTGTGCTGTCCCCCTGGTCTGAATCCTACAATTTAAACAGAGTTCCAAGCATCATGGACTTTGCATTAGGATTTTAAAAATTTACTTCAAATTAGTTTTTTTGTTTTTTTTCCCCTCTTCATTTGGAGGCTGCAAAATGCAGGCTAGGGCGTACGACTGCACTCTGGCTCAGTAAACACACTCTTCCACTTTGTTTCGGCCTGTTGTCACCAGGATGACAATGCACTTACAAGCTGCTTCTGCTGCCTGTTTCCATGGGAACACATTCTTTTTTAGAAATGGTGCATAAGGGCCAAATATTCCATGCACCATTTGTTAAATAATGTATGAATAAGACGCACTGTGGAAATAAATCTGGCGACTTTTCATAAACATGTACAGAAGCCATTACTAATTACTACATTACTTATTCTGTCACTAGTGGGTGGCACCGCTGACACTGTCCAGATGCAGACCTGAGCACAGTATTTTTTGGATATGAATATTTTCATTTCTACTTAATGTTCACAACTTGCGCACTGTGTGGTTTCACAGGTGCTCGTCCATGTTGAGTGAAATGCAATGCAATGGGGGATTAGCGATTGCAATTAGCGAATGAACCAGGTTGTGCTATGAGTGGTGGACAAAAATTTCCACCAAAATGAAGAAAAAAATGTAGTAAATAAAAATCACTCAAATGGAGCACTCTCCATTGTGGTCAGACACGTGTACATTCTCTATGCCGACCACATCAGACCACAACTGTGCGTTTAGAAGGCCTCTGTCGTGGGTGGACAAAGGAAGAAAACCAAATCAGACATGGCTAATTTGGCTGTATGCGTTAATTTACATCAGCCACATTGTGCATTCAGACAGTAAGTGTAATAGCGCAATTACCTAAAATCCCTACAATGATGCCAGCCACAAAAGCACACATTAGGAAAGAGAGGGTAGAGTCAGTTATGACATCGAGTAAAAATGATGCATCAGTCAGAATTCTTAATCATTCTTTTTATTAATGGACTGCCATCTCCAACGGAAACACAATCCCCTCAACCACTCGCACACAGAACAGAAGACTGGACTCCAATCTTAAACTGACCAGCGGAAACGGTCACAGTTTTTAAATGAAGAGCTTCAGGTAAATCATTTCAAAGGCCATATCTTGCGAAAAAAAAAAAAAGCCAGGAATTTCACAAGAGTGACAGCCAGAGTGCAACTGAAGCAGAAACACAGAACGGTTGCAGCAAACGAGGGCGAGTGCTCCCAGTTCACTCAGAGCACACTAAACAGCTCAACTACGCCCACAGCATCTCAGTGCTCCGTCCAACAAGCACAATCCCATGATGCTCTTGGAAGTCCACATCACCGGCTTTCCTTATCGAGTGTTCACCTACAATGGGAAAAAGGCACTACAGTCAGAAGCCAAAACTGTTGCCTCACACACAATTCATTGCAATTCTCAGCCAGAAACTGAAATTTTATTGCTTTTGGGTTAAGTGCACTTCACAGGCATGTTAGAGAGGCCTGGCTTCAGACTAAATAGCACATACTAAATAGGAAATCTCAGTTTACACCCTCTTATAGCCTTCTGCAGAATCTCTCCAATTAGGTTCTTCCAAGCAGGAATGTAACAAAGACATGCTACTTTCCCCCCCCACAAAGGAACCTACTGAGTAATTGGTTATAAAAGCCCAGTTTATACACCTGTATCTTAATGTAACACTGCATCATTTACCAACCCATAACAACTTTCTGCTATTGGAAGAATTTATTTTTAAAAATGGCAGTTTTTTTTTAATAGTACCATTTACCCCCATACTTCAGAACATACTAAACATGCATTAGGAAGATGTAGGTACAATGGCCGGTTCAATAATTATTATAATATTCTACAATATTACTGCATTTGGTTAAGAAAATGGCAGAAATGGCCACATTAATTGCATGTTTCTCAAAAATGATTTGCATGAAATATTCCTCCATAGGATATTTTTGTGGAAAATAAAGAAAATCCGAGATAAGGGAATTTGTCCAAAATCACACGGTATGCCCCCCAACTCCTCATCACTTGCACGTGCCATGTGAATCTTGCTCTGGCAACCTTACAAACTGCACAGGTTAAGTGTACATGCAAAATACACATACAATACGGTAAGAGGAAGAGCAAAGATTGATAACTCGCATGGGACGACTCCTGGATCTGCTTTTGTGTCTACGGCAACCCACAAAGAAACGATACCCTGCCTCTTCCCCCAAAACACATTCTTGTGCAAAGGAGCGGTCCCCTACCACATCGTCGATCTTGAGGATGCTGCGCACGGTCTCAGTGGCCAGCGTCAGGGCACTGACAGACACTAGGAGAGGCTGAACCACAAGCTCCTCCAGGATGTTGGAAATTCCACCCTGAAGGGGGTTTAAAAATAAAAAAAAATTTTAAAAACCCACACACATTCAAACTAGTACAGTGATTCACTTGCCTATACCACCAGTTCAAGCACATTCAAATTTCTTTGTAGGTCCCAATCTCACAAATTGAAGAATCTAGAACAGTTCTACAGTGGACTGCATCACTGCCAAGCTGTGCCAGTGGTCAAAAAAAATAATAATAAAAAAAATAAATAAAATAATATATATCTAATGAAATATAACCATGAATACGAGTCCTGTCCCAGAACCAACTCTTCCAGCCCAATCCAAAACTATTTTCAGTAAAACGCAGATTCTGATCTAGTATCCATTTCCAAAGCCATCATTTGCATTAAAAAGCAGAGTAAGCCCCCATGATCTCAAAAGTGTTTTTTTTATTTTTTCTTAAATTCTGAAAATCAACTCTTGTAAAAATGTTTAGAATTTTCAGGAACTTCAAAGTCCTGTGTTTTCTCTTTGTTTTCTCAGAGAGTGGGAACCTTGGTAGTACCAACAGTCAAAACAAGGAGAGCCTGACAGGAACACGCAATAAGCCCCCCGCCCCTCCAACCTTGCGGACGTTGATCCCAGCGGTCTTCTCCCCCTGGGCGTGTCTGTTGCGGAGCTCGGTGAGCGTACAGATGGGGTTCAGGCCGCCGTTCTCCGCCAGCGTGGAGGGCACCACCTCCATCGCGTCGGCGAAGCCCCGGATGCAGTACGCCTCCACGCCCCCCAGAGTGCGCGCGTACTCGGCCAGCCGCACCGCCAGCTCGATCTCAGGGGCACCGCCGCCCGCGATCAGGGCCCTGATTGGTCAGGAAAGGTGGGAGAACGATGATGTCAGTGAACACGCTCCACACAGGACTCTGACTTGTGCAATGTCAACTCACTGGATATCACATGATCAGTCACACTTCACACAATGCAAGTGCTCCGTCAAGCCATCACGAAGCATGTGAAATGCCTTTATCATTCATGTCCCATCTATATGCCATGGACAATTTCTCCAAGATAGATTCCAAAAATGACAGGAAAGGGGAGGGAAAATTGGAAGCGGGGGGGTATGTAACAGGATGAGCCCAGTGCTCCACTTTTGAGCCTTCTGAAGAGCCACATCTCAGAGCCGCTTCTCTCACTGCTAGATCTCCGCTGACGTTACCTTTTCTTCACCAAACAGCGGATAACGCAGAGGGCGTCGTGTATGGAGCGCTCCACCTCCTCGATCACCAGCTTGTTGGAGCCGCGCACCACTATAGTTACTGTCCTACCAGGAGTGGAACAGCCCGTCACCTGCAAAAGCAGTCATTTACTTAAAAAATAAATAAATAAATACACAGTCTAGAGCTTAAGGGAAAGCAGACTTTCATTTCCAACTGGCAACAAACAAGTGATCAATGTGTTACTAATCATTTCCCTACAGAAACTGAATGCATTTGAAAATATATATGTAGATATGCATCTAACCAGTCATTAGCATCAAAGCATAAAAGGTTGAATTATTTAAGACCTGGCATAATCGACTCGTTACCTTGATAAACTTGCCAGATCCATCCAGGTTAACTTCCTCAACCAGCTCTGCAGTTCCCAGCATCTCCGGGGTGAACTGGTCAATGTGGGCGATGGGCTTCGTGCCGATCGTCTGCGCGACAAACAAGAGATGAGCTCCACGCCCACATCTCGCCTCCTTACCCCGCATCGCTCTTGCGCCGCTCTAGAAACGGAGGAGACGTCGGGACGGCCCACCAAAGGCGCACAGCCTCGTTACCTTGCAGATGAACTCGATGTCCTCCCGCTCGATCTCCTTGATGACCATGATCTTCATCTTGGTTAAGAAGTGCAGGGCCAGGTCACTCAGCGCATCTCTGGGGAAAACACGGCCGGTCGTTACGATCGGTCTTCCTGCCGACTGTGGCCAAGAGACATCGGACGCTCCCAAATTCCAAATTAGGTTTACACAGCCTCAAAGAAAATGGATGCCGGAAAAGGGGACACAAGTACCAACTTCTGAGAGAGAATGAGTCATAGCCATCAGCCTATTAATCTGGACAGAACACACATGGTCGTCACCTCTGAATGATCTCATGGACAGGTCAGGACAGGACAGGCCTAGACATGTAACATCTTGATTTGTAACCGAAATCAACAACCTATATTTAAGAAAAAAAAAAAAAAAAAAGCTGCTCGAGCTGAAAGCAGAGCAGGGCATGGGCGGGGCCATCATTGGGGGCGGGGTTACAGCTGACCTGAGGATGGATTTCTGTATCAGCAGCACGTTGCACCCGGACTTCTTGACCTGTTTGACCAGGCCGAGGATGTACGCTCGCTCCTCGCGCAGCACTCGGTCCATCTGTGCATAGTCCGACACCACGATCTGGTTGTCCATCTGTCCAGGAGGCAGGAGAAGCACCAACATCAGCCCACAGATGCCAGGGGGTGACGGACAGAAAACAGAACCAGCGTATCACCATGACACAAAGGTTGTCAAATTGGTAGAAGTCTGCCGTTTGCCCAACCGCTAGAACAGTTAGTTCTGACGTGGTGCATTATTCACAAGCAAGCCATCTCTGCCCACTTACGTCAGTCTTGGGTGGGGACAGGCAGAACTGGATGAGGCCAATCTTGGCCTTCTCCACCCGAGATGTGCCCGAGTTCACCAACTTCTGCGTCAGCACCAGCCCGTCCACCAGCTCACAGTCATCGATGGTCCCTCTGGAAGGAAGAGCGCAGTTTATTAGACGCCGTCTGTGTTCCGGAACCCGGGCGGAAAGGCCAATCGCGAAACGCCGCTGCCGCTCACCCGAGCTTCTTGACGATCCTGATGTCCCTCAGGTCGACGCCGGTGGCGGTGGCGGGGTCGATGACCTTCATGACCGCGTCCACGCTCATGGGCGCCAGCAGGCTGGAGTACTGAGACACCACTTTGGAGGAGAGCGAGGTGGTGGCGCTGTTGAGCAGGGTCTGCCGGTCGCTCAGGTCAACCGGGTGGCTCATGCCAATCAGCACCTCCACTCCCTTGTCCACTGCCTTCTGGAATGACTCTGAGATGACGGTGGGGTGAATACCTGACAGAATAAAGAAAACGAGGGGAAAAAACTATGCTCAGGTAAATATAAACTGGCCCACAACACTTTACCAATTAAATCAGTGAAATAAAATTAAGCATGCAATGTTTTTAGAACAGGAAAAAGAAAATTACATTAACAAAATACAGATTTGGCTTTGTGAAAACAGACATCAGAACTGTGTGTGTGTGTGAGAGAGAGAGAACTTCTAATATTTGATAATATTGTACCTTGTAGTTTGATTCATGTCAAGTGTCCATATAATTGTAAAAGCATTATGACTTAATACTACGATAGACTGGCGACCTGTCCAGGGTGTATTCCTGCATCTCGCCCAATGCACGCTGGGACAGGCTCCAGCACCCGCCGCAACCCTGCTCAGGATAAGCAGGTATAATGGATGGATGGATGGATGGATATGACTTAATACAACCCAATTGTTACTAGTGCTACCTTTCTGGAGCAGCCTGGAGCAGGCATCCAGGAGAGCCCCTGCTATCACCACCACAGAGGTCGTGCCATCCCCAGCCTCAATGTCTTGAGCTTTGGCCAGTTCCACCAGCTGTGAAGCATAAGGTAATGGGGATTTAATGAAAATGGCTGGCACTAAAGCACTAGAACAGTTCACCATAAAGGGAAAGTCCCCAACACCTACCATCAATTGGGCACATGATGCAAGCAATACATTTTATACACTCCCACCCCCCACCACCACTTTCTAAATGTTAGGCAAGCTATGACAGAAAATGTTTGCACCTCTGGCTTGATATAAAAGGGTGCAAAATCTTGAAGAGGCTAATGTAAGGTGTATTGCTTAGTTTATTACATAGTATATATTTGTACACTATTATATGCCCAGAAATTAATTTGAGTGCTAGTTAACGCAAGTAATGAAAATAAAGGCATTGTTCGTCCACCCTGACAGACAAAAATGAAACACTGCGTGCTCAGACACAAATGCAAACTCATGACACCGACCCACCATTTTAGCAGCTGGGTGCAAGACCTGCATCTGCTTGAGGATGGTGGCTCCGTCGTTGGTAATGGTGACATCACCTTTCCCATCCTGTATCTGCAACGACAATCACCCATAATCGGCACACTTCAAGACGCAGTTAATTATACTTCTCAAATCGGAGACGCAGCTCACCATTTTGTCCATGCCTTTTGGACCGAGGCTGGTTCTGATAGCGTCGGCAACAGCTGTACAAAAAGGAGACGACGTTAGCTCTGTAGGCCCATGAGTTTTGCAAATCACTGCGTGTTTTACTTTTAGGTGATAATTAGTCATATGAACGGTTGAATTAATAAAAGTACAATATCGTATGCCCATTTTCTCCAAATTCACACTCGTTTTTTGAAAGGAGGCGGCTTTCTGTCCATCTCAAACTTGTATTATGAATCTTCGTTTGCAATTTAAGGAATACAGTGTCAACTACTTCCTCAACTCTAGTTACTTAAACCAACTGAATTTAAAAAAAATCCAAGCAAGTTTGTTTATCGGTTGCACGAAAACTTTGGCATATAGCCTACCTTTCGCGGCAGAAATGTTGCTATAACGAATCTGGGCCGGTTTGTCTCGATCAACGTATGCACTTCCATTTCTCCTGCCCGCCAGTTTTGGAGCTAGGTTCGACATTTATTTAAAGATACAGTAATTCAGCTAGTTATGCAGATATTATGTATTGTCTTTCCAAGTGGAATGCAGCTCTCCGTTCACTACTGCAAGACAGCCCGTTTCTGCTCTCACCAGACAGCTTCCCCACACCCACCTGATCAGAGAGCACGTAAAAAGCAGTGTCGAGAGTGACAACTTGCTATTTTTTTCTGTCCGCAGGAATAACAACGTTCTGAGAAGTCATTCTTTACCGAGTCGTAGCCAACATCACTAATTAATAAGTAATGCCTTGTGGTCAACAGCGGTTTCTAATGAAAGTGCAAACACCTGAATGAGTACCTTTTGAAACAAAAATGTGACATTACATTATAACCGTTTTATGCATTTTACTAAGTTTGACAGCGGTTTAGCAAATCACCTGATTTAACGAATGAGTCCTGCAGTCTTATTTTCTTACGAACAAATTTGACGGATGCTTTCATGATCACTGTTGCTTAAACCCAGCGTGCAGCTGGAATGCTCGTAAAAATATTAGTATAATGAATGTTTGATCTCAGCAACGCATGTCCAGTACGTTCACCGAAAGTTAATTCACTGACTGGAATTCGTATCCATTGACTCTAACTGCCATTTCCATCTTGCCATTTCCTCCACCATCTTTGTCCAGTTCATTCGGTAACTGCGACATAAATACGCAGCTAATGCTAGTTGGTGCTCGAATGTGACAAAATACGTTTTAAAACGAATTGTCTCCGTTTAATGAACTGCATTTCAAATAAAAACGGTAACATCAGGTTGTATGTGAAATTCCTCATATCTTGATTAAAACGGCTTGCAATGTGTTTGAATGTTTTTGCGCCAAAAATCTAAAAAATGATTTAGAGTCACAAACGGTAATTCTAGAGAGTCGTGGTTCCAGTTCAACCCACGTGCTGCAGTTGATTAGCTAGTGCTAGCTAGTCAATGAAGCTCAATCGTAGCAATAAACAACCTGTGTGTGTGAATGGGCTAAGTTTATTGTATATGGTAACTATCAAGTCCATTCGTGGGGCTCTCGTAATTGTTTAGGAGAGATCAACCTGAAGTCATGTCCTCTCTACCACAACCAGCTTGTCTATTTTTCTAAATAATAGATCGGTCACTATTATAATTGCTGTAGTGTCTTCAATTTTAAACGGTTACTGTTTCCGGCTGGCCTTCAGTCTAAGGAAAAAAGTTTAAATCTAAAACTGCCACAAGGTGTCGCTCTTGCCCACAAGATACGTTTGACTAGTCTGCAGTGGTGTGCAGGGATGATTTTTTTGTCACAATGGTGGCAGTTTAATTTTATTTATTTATTTATTTATTTATTTATTTATTTACTACGGTACAAGGCTTGTAGTCAATATGTATATATATATATATATATATTGCAGTTGCATTACCTACGAAGTTTGTTAATTAACATTTGTAAAACTACAGCACGTATTGGAAGAAAAAGCTAGGCTTTATAATCTCATATCGACACCTGCTCTGGTAAGCATTAATTAACCTGTACGAAAAATTAGAGTTGGCAGTTGGTTCGTGGGTTATGCAGGCATTTCAAAATGCATAGCCGGCCGAGTTATGACGCAGCAGGACAATATGCTTCAAAGCTCACTGAAGTGTCCGAGCAAGTGCTCAGATCTATATTAGGCTATAGCGAATTAAATAAGCCTATTGCTGTCGACATCTGTCGGTAGGCGACGATGTGAAATAATACAAAACATGGTGTTTGCTTAAATATTTCTAATATGAATATATGTATGCATGTATGTGCGTGCGTGCCAGCATATATTTCACGATATGCCCACAAGTGAAGCAAGTTATGGATTAGTTGCTTGAAAGAAAATAGCTACATCAAAAGTTCTTCATGTAAGTGATAACTAACAACATATTAATTTCCAAATTTTAATGCAATTCCTGCATCACACACACGGACGTATGCACGCGCACGCTTCACACACACACAAAACCAAACGAAGAAGGCTATTACTGGGAGTTACAGAATAGCGGTTTTTGGAAGAGGGAGGGAAAAGAGAGATGTACGGATATTAACTGGAATTATTGGCTTTACTTTCCATTAAGATCCCACAGGTAGATACTGTAGTCTAGTTAAATTGAGAATAAGTACACGACGTTACAAACATTGGGGGTGTCTGCAAGGCACCTGCGTTGGCGTATAATTGTCCCTACAAACAAAATGTGGTTGTGGCGACGTACTATTAACGTCCTCTATTGGTCTCGTAACGTCCCCTTTACGTATAAAATTACGTAGTATTAACGTAAAAACGTAAGACCAGCGCCCCGTCGCTGCGACGTCGCAAAACAACGTTGTGGATACGTAACAATTACGTCCTTACAACTTTACGTTTGACAATGTAATAGAATAACCTTACCCCGACGTTGTGATTACGTCGCCAGCCAGTCATCCGTCGTAACGTTATAGATTTACGTCGCTGACACGTTGTTTAAACTTCTTTATTACGTTATTTACCTTTCCACAACATTGCTGATTGGTCACTTACTTACTAAACCCTGACCATACATTTAGATTTTGTGTATTAAAAAAAGGTATATCATGGTGTTGTAATTTTGATCTCCATTCTATTCTACCAATGAATTGCCATTGCTTCTGTAATTCATATCTTCAAATTTTATTTTCAAAGATACTTAGTGCAGCAATAAGAAATGTACACAGCAAGCCCAAATAGAATAGAAAGCCTTTTTTGTCATTGTATAGAATACCATTGAGATCAGGTTCAAGTTACATTTCTAGGTAGGCAATATGTTCTGCAGCAAGCATAATTATGGTACAGAAGATGAGACAAACATACAAAACTAGTACAAAAACAACATAAAAAGGGTGACTTGCACTAGTGCAATGTCCATAGCAGGTCCCCCAAAGCATATGTGCTAGTATAATATACAGTACCTCCTCATCACCATAATCACTTCCACCACCATCATAAGCATCAACTGCAGCATATTGACAGAATATCATGACTACATCCTCCCTAGTATTTTTCTGATAAAATGATGGCATTACCATCATTACAATTTCTTGATATGTCAACAGATTGAAGTGCACAAGAACTAAATTAAAACACCCAAAACTGCTTGTCAATAAAATATACATTGTCTTGCATTGTTGTAGTTTCAGGACCGTAATAACCATAGACCAATGATTTCAACATTATAACAGTGTTGAGTATTTTTGTCTTTTTCAAGCGGTGAACTACATTTCAGTTAGGATCCCCCACATATTAAAGTAGGATGTCTGCATGCATTAGCAAGTTAAATTTAAGGCTTTTTAGACATTTTAAATGCTTCTTAGAATAACATTTAAGACAGTTTGCCACACAAGTAAGCACAGGCAAGTTGTGCTTTTAGCTACTTGACATTTTTACAATTATCTAAAACGACAACATTGACATTTGTCCAAATGTTTATTTTGGTCCAAGAAAAGGACACATTGCAGGCTTTTACCATTCAAATACAAACACATTGTAACCACAGATAAATGCACTATGATATATTCAACTGTCATGATGTATTAGACAATTTTATGAACAAAAATAAATTTAAGACAATTTCAGACTTTTTAAGGTCTTGCAATCACCCTTAAAGACATGTCACATTCATTTTATCATGTGACTTAATTTTCAAAAATGCTTTCCATGTTAGCTATTTAATAAGGTTATAAGAGCTCAATAGAGTCTTATTATGTACTATACAGTTCCAAATCACACTGCCCAAATTCACAGGCCTCCCATTGGATTGCTTACAGAATACTGACACAGCCCTTGGTTTTATGAAAAAAGGGAATAACACTTTTTTATTGACTAAAATGTATATACATTTTTGAATTATAAAGTTTGTCAACAGACAAAAGGCCTCTTGTAAAAGGGTTTGGGAATTTATAAAAAACAAAAACACGCAGCAGACAAACAGCAGATAGACACAACATCAACAAACAGAGAAACCAGCACATCACATTGGTCGTGGAAATCCTTTGGTTTTCTGAAAAACAGATGAAACATTTTTATGTAAAAGAAAGTGTATCAACATTTTTGATTTTCATAGCCTGACAATTTTCTGGTCTGTGTGACAGTTGTCCAAAGGAAAATATAGAATTTTATTTGTTTAAAAATAAAAAATTAAATGTTTTTTATTGACTTACAAATGGACATCAGCAACAGAGACAACACTTCCATCTTCCTCTCTTCACCTTGTTGAGGAGTGGTGTACTCATTCCAAGGCATGATGGAACCATCTTTTAAAAGAGTCACACTGAATCTGAAAGGTAATGACAGAATCTTACACGTATACTTACTTGCCTAAGTTCCATTATCAGATAATCTTATCTGATAATGACCTTATGAATAATTTAATACAGGAGCCACATAACTGACCCAAACTGTTTTTAGTCCACCCTCCACATTGAACACTGATTGTCTTCATCAAAGACTGAAAAAAACATGTATATTTCATGATAAAAGTCACAGTTTAATAATAATTAATCTTAATTTTCAATTAAACTTCTACTCTAATCTACCCACCTGAGCTCTCCATAATCTCAGCTGCCATCTCCCATCACTTGAATGACATTGCTTCTTTTGAAGGGTCAAACTTCATGTCTTGGGGGACATTGGGATGGTTCTCCACCACAGTTCTATTAAACTGTGTCTTTTATCATGAAATACATGTTTTTTTTTCAGGCTTTGATGAAGACAATCAGTGTTCAAGAACTGAAGCGTACAGTAAGGCAAGGGCATAATACCACCCCTGGAAAAGATGGTCTGGGATATGAGTTGTTTAAGCACATGGATGACTTTGCTTTGGGGGAGATGTTATGTTTGATTAATACAGTGTGGGAGGAGGAGCTAATTCCGGCTGAGTGGAAGCATGCAGTGGTCGTTCCAATTCTGAAACCTGGGAAGGAAGCCGACAGCCCTGGATCATACAGGCCTATTGCCCTCACAGCAGTTATTTGTAAGATAATGGAAAGAATGGTTACTGATCGTTGGCTTTCTAAATTGCGAAGAAACATTTAAGGCGGTTTGTTTAGTCATATTATAATTATAACAGTATTGACTTGATTATCATTTTTAAATATATAATGGTAGCGTAAATACATTGGAGTGTAAAGCACCTGTATAAGCTTAAAAGCCACAGTAATATAAACACTTATTGGGAACTATAACTAAGCCCGCCTGAGTCTAAATTATACCTTGGAGTATACAGTAAATACATGTAAATGTACAATGATTTTCATAGAGCTTAACTATGCCCAGTTCTTACTCTAACAGATAAGGGTCACTTGTTGGTTAAAAATGAAAGTAATCCCCCTTGTGGTATAATATACAACACCCTTTATTACTGGTAATACTACATTTAAGCGGCAATTCCTAAAGGAGACTTTATATTTTTCTTTTTGGGTCCCTTTGTACTTTATTTTGGAAAAAGACACACACACCTACATGATTGGTCAAGAGAAATAAATCATCTTGTTTGTTACTCCTCTGTGCACTGTTGCCTTACGTATTCTGTTTAGTTAAGGTTTCATATACTGTAAATAAGGATATTTATAGTAGATTTCTGGGGAAATGCAGAATATACCATAATGTTTTGGTGTAGTAGTTCCACAGTGGAGGCACCGTGCTTATTATTCATTTATTCACTGCTCATTACATATTGGACACCATTTGTTTTATTCTCACATTTGCATTGTTAGTATTACAGGGAATTGAAGAAACACCATCTACTTGTAACAGGAAGTGTCAGCCAACTCACCATCAACCGCTGAGAACCCAGGTATCACTCTGAGGTATTGGAACTGGATAGCAGTAAAAGACGCTGGACCTAACGAAACGTTGTCAACGATTTCTCGTAATTTCTTGGAAAATACTATTATTATTGAGGACTTTTGGGCATAGCTAAGCCATATATTTGCTGATAGACCTATCTGACATTGTTTTCTTGAGCAAAACAGAAGCAGATAGAACGGTCATTGATTTACTGTCTCTGCCTCTGTCTGCTGAACACAGATAAAATTTCATCATTGCTGTGTAAGTATTACTGCTCAAAATATTTCGGTTATATACGTTATTTTTGAAATTGAGTGTCTTTAAATAGGTCAGTGGTATTATATAATGTGGATATTTCACACTGTAATGTAAGCGTTAGTTAGTAGTGAAAAGTTTCCAAGAAAAGAGCTAGCCTACTGTAAGTCCAGAACATGTGTTGACATTCTTACATTAGAACACACATGTCTAACAGACATTTGATTCCAATATTTGAGATGGACTTTGAGCTAGACACTATTGTCTCTTACACGCTAAACATGTTGCACTTTGTTTAATATGCAGACCTAACTTTTTTACTTTGATAATGGGTTTAATAGAAACTTGGATTTATTTTGGAGGTGCACTACTGGTTTAAATAATAAGCCCTCTTTTTTATTTATTTGTATCATGTTGGAGTTGCCAGTTTAAACCGACAGTTTTGCACTTTAATATGTAGCTAAACCTTTGTTTTGTGCTGTATTATACAACGACACATACAGTTTGTTGTCAAAATAAAATGAACGTCAACTAACTAGCTTCGCTGGCTAACCTTTGTCATAAAATTTTTCCCGACCGTGAAACCTGGATTACTTGTTTACATTTTTGACAGATGTGGCTAGTGGGTAAATCTATCACTGTTTCTGTCGCAGCACTTTGGACACAAGCAATTCGGAAGCGCTATCCTAAAATTTCTTTTTACCGTGAAGAGTGCCTGACCAGCAACCGTAGTAATGTGTTAACACGGAGGCACAATTATATCAAGAAAAAAAAACCACTATATTCTGTAAATGCATTTAACCTACTATGCATAAAAACATAAAAACGCTAGTCAATCACCCACTTCTATTTATAATGCCATCATAGCGCGGAGTGTTTAAAACCATAAAGCCACCTCTCCGTTTTTTTTTGTTTTTGTCAGCGCATCACCGTTATTTTTACATTCATTCTGATATGTGGCCTAAATGCCTTTTCACGTTCATTCGGCTTAAGGGGCTCCGCAAAATCGCCTAAGGCTTTCTATGGTAGGGAAAACACTGTGAACTTAAATTAAATGGTCAATTTGATTTTTTTGGAGGAAAATTAATCGTTTAGGTTAATCGACTAATCGGTAAAATAGTCGATAGATTAATCGATAGAAAAATAGTCGTTAGTGGCAGCCCTAATAAACATGCTGTAATCCTGGGATAAATAAGTCCTGTGTCCTGTCAGGGTGGTATTATGTAAACAGTGTTATCCAGTCCCCACAGTCTGGACCTACACTTTAGCCCCTCCCATAAACACAAACACACACACACACACACACACAGGCACACAAGCATATACACACACACACACAAGCATGCACGCACACACACATACAAGCATATGCACACACACACACACACACAAGTACACACACACATGTACACACACACACATACACACACATTCACACACACATTCACAGACACATGGGGATTCTACAATCTATTTCTATTTATGTAAGGAATTATGAGACTGTAGCCCTTGAAGAGAATTACATTCCACGCTTTGCCATTATGATTCTGAATTTGAGCTGTTTGGACCACAGCTATGCAAGTCATAATCACACTGTCTAAGACTAATTTACTGCAAAAGTCATAGTAAGTATTATGATAATTGAAAATCTTACTGGCTCCCAAGATGGCTGATCTGACTCCCACTAAGTCCTACCACACTTGAAGCGTTAGGCAGGTTTTATTGCATTTTGATTTGCAGTTTCTGGTTGCACTTGATCTTGTTTACATTAAATGCAGTAGTGTCAGACACTATGTAGGCAATGAATCACTTTAAAACCTATGCCGTCTTCGAGGGTAGTTCTGATTTGGAAACACTCCAGTGAAGGAGGTCAGACTCAGACCTCAGAATGTGAAGTGATTGCATTGTGTGAGTTTAAAGTAGATTGTGAGGCAACGGCTCGGATGGCTGAGTTGATTGCAGAGTTGATATGGGCCGGGCATCTAAAGGCCAGGTCTATTCCTGAGTTGTCCTCTCTGCCTCCCTCTCATTTTGATAAGGCTGGATTCGTCCGTATAGCCATCTCTATGGGGCCATTGTCTCATGTTTGTTTTGTATCAGAGCTGTATGCACAGGTGAACTATCTGTTCTTTTAAAAATCCATTGTGTGTGTTTGTGTGTGTGTATGTGTGGGTGTAATTGTGTTTGATTGTCTGTGTGTGTGTGTGTGTGTGTGTGTGCGTGTCTGTCTGCTTGTGTGTGTATGTGTCTGTATTTGTGTGTCTGTATGCGTGCATTTGTGTGTGTATGTGTGTGCATGCTTGTGTCTGTGTGTGTGCATGTGTGTGTCTGTGTCTGTTTAGATGCAGGGCATGTTGTTAAATCATGCAGTACAGGAGGCAGAAGCGGGCTCTTTGGATGACATGTTGATCTGTAATGTAGGCAGGGGCTCCTTGGCTTGTATTGAGTCAGGGATTTTTGCCAGCAAAGAGATTTCTTAACATGGCCAACATTAGCTGTCTGATAAGGGAAAGACATGCCTAAATTTAGAAGTATAGCAGTATGGGGATGTTTGGCATTGGTGAGCCTGGGTTTTCTCTGAGACTAACACACACACACACACACGCACACACATATATGCACGCACATGGACACACACACACAAATGCCCGCCCCCCCAGGAAGTATTTTGCAGCTGAAAGAGGAGCAAAACAATAGAGTAACACCATAATTATATGTGCAAGAGTGGTGATAAATTATAGAAGAGCAACTATGTTAAATATGTGAAAACAGCCATCAGTGACCTCTCCAACATCATCTGGGTCCATCCAAAGCATCAGGAAACCACCTCCCACTTCTGCCTTACTGGCACGTTGTAATACCTATCAGTGGTGTGGCAGGCTGTCAGCTTCTTTAAACATCTCCAAAATGTGTGTAGAGGTGTGAGATGAATGAATGAATCATAGGTATCCTTTGCCTGGCTTTCCTATCTTTGTTCATTTATGGTTTAATTAGTTAACAGGGTAAACAGGTAATTCACACTTAATGGCAGTATACACCGCTGACCAGTATGTGTCAGAATCTCTACTGTACTTGGAACATAGATTTCTCTGGTAGTTTGCAATTGGGTTTGATTTAACCTTGCTATGAAAAACGGTTTCGTGATGTATTTATTTCTTTCACATACTGGACTGTTCCAATATTTAACTAAAATAATAATGTTCTAATACCGTTCTTGCAATGTTCTTTCCAACTTAAAATAACATTGAATGGACATCTAGGAACCTGGATAAAGTCACATGATTTAACTTTCCAGGAACGTTCTGGAACCCGCAAATGTTAGCTGAGAAGGCTACTAGAATAGCTCTTGAGCCTGAATAATTATTTACTCTATCCTCCCCTTTCTCAAAGCATAGAAAACTTGGCTGGCAATCAGTGATTAAAGTTGTTAGATAGGAAAACAAGACGGCCTCCTCTTTATGCACACATCTGTGCCGCAGTTCATTGTCCGATATCTAATGATGGTAAACGGAGCCATTTAACCGCAGTGTGACCTGTGTCTTCATGGAGCCAAAATGGAGCTCGAGGAAAATTTAAAAGCAGAACCTGTGTCTGTAAATAGTAAGACCTGTCCAATATCAACAGAACGCTGGAACAAAATGAATAACCGCCATGTTACATAAACAGCGAATGACAGCCGCTGAAAACACAACAGCAGTGCTTACATTTCCTGTCTCTGGTGGGGTTGGGGTTGTTGTGTGTGTGTGGGGGGGGGGGAGGGGGGGTTAGTAACCTGTACACTGATGAGAAATGACTTTGTGTTCCCTCCCCTACCATAGAAACATTATCCTTAACAGTAACAGCATTGACAGTGTGTTCATAAACAACTCTTTTTGAATACAGTGCCTTGCTGTGAGAGAAACGCACAGGCACACTCTCCCTCCACTTTAATTGGACAGGCCAGTCTCATGGCATGAAGACTTCTGCTGCCCATTGGGGAGATGGCTATCTTAATGACTTCCACCCTGTGACTGGCCATTTTCTGTTTTCCTCTGTGCATGTGAAGCAACTCTGGCAAGGCTCTGTGTATGCTATTTGTTAAACATTTGCATTGCAAAATAAAATATGCAAAATATTTTCATTTTGTTTTCTGATGCAAGTTGAACTCTTTCCCCATACCTGAGTACAATTCTAATTTTATTTTATTTTAATAATAGTCAGAAAAATAATCTTTATTTTGTAAAATACTAAACATATGTATTACATCTGTAAGTGCTCTGCTTGCACGGTTCATTCCATAACAAAAATTTAAATGTTAAATATTTGGTAACTCAGAAAAACCCTTACAGAATGGAAGTATATTGAAATATATTGCAGATACATTTTGGAAAATATAATGTATTACACAGCAGTGAATTTTTAAATTTAAAATGTTGCAACATCTAAAACGTTGAGCGGACACGTAGAACATCTTGCAACATTATAAACTCAAACTTTAATTATTTGTATAACACCTTTCATGCACAGGGCAGCTCAAAGTGCTTTACAGTAGGTAAAAAGCGAAAACATATGTGAATAACATAAGCATAATGAGGCACAAAAAATAGCATGTACTGTAATATGTAACATATGTGTGTAATATATGTAATATATGTGCGTGTGTCTAGAAGATAAGAAGTAAAATCAACATGGGTGGAAGGTAGTTTCTAAAAACAACAACAAAATAATAAAGTAGATATTTACATGTATTTGCCGTTGTCCATATATTGGACATGTTGCTATGTCTAGATAATATATTGTATTTAAATATATTTTCGCACATTCCATTTCTGTACAAAAATATAAACATACACATAAAATTATAAGCACTGAAGATCAGAGGATATTTAGTAATTCACAGTAAAGGTGCACACAACCTGATTTTAAAACAGGCAATGGTTTTATGGTCTCTGATATTTTTAAGTGCCTAATTCTACAGTACTTGCTTGTGTACTCCACTGCATGGTATTTGACATAGGAGCAACAGTGCTGCTTATCCTTTAAATCCCCACATCCCAGGGAAACCACACAGGATGTGTGGTATGGTTATGACTGCTTGTCTTAGTCTGATAACCACTTCATTCTATGCAGGCTGCGCTAGTTTATTGTCTCAGTATTTTCTTGTTTGGTCTTGTATTGTTGTTTGCACTGGGATATTTCATGTGATCCCAGCCGTTCCATGTTAAAAGCAACCCCTTGAACGCATGTCTGCCTGTGGGCTAAAGAGATAACGTTTGTGGATATCTGATGATACTGGACATTTTAGTCCATGCCTCTGTATCAGTCATGCTTTAACTTATCATAGGTCAGAAGAGCACCAGTGGTCATGGTGATGTCAGTTGACATGTGACTCTGACAGAAAAACAGGAAGGCATTAACTCATGCACTTTCAAGCCCCACCCTCTCTTCTTCCTTCTCTCTTCAAATCCATTTTGGGATACTCCCAGAAAAACGTATTGCCATTCTGTCCATGCTGCCCATGAGGAAAGTGTTACAAGCGTGCGACTGTTGTGCAGTGTCATGGGGAGAGTGCTCTGCTCTACCTGTAGAACAGAAGCTTCAGCCAAAACAGGATCCTGGCCGTCTGATCACATGCACTTTAAAGAAGCAATTTTTACTTGCGATTTATGATTTTGTTTCTACTCATTGTATTAACATAAACGGTAAGCTTGTGACAGGGCATGAAACCGCATTTTAGTTTCATACAGCTTTTTGACTTTTTTTTTCAATGGCAAGAGTTTAAATGTACTGTGTGTGTGTGTGTGTGTGCGTTCGTGCGTCCATGTGTGTGTTTTCATTTAATTTGTAAATGTTCTTGTTGTAATTCTTCTGTACAATGTTCTTAAAAATCATACAAATGATAAGCTAATGTTTACATTATGAAGGCAAAACCACCACCCCTGATGGCGATAGTGTTAGTTATCATAAAACTGGTGTGTTTGGGAATAGCCAAAACACTGCTTTTACTCTTGAGAGCCGCAGGGAGGGAGGGCAAAATAAAGAAAGAGAGAGACAGAAAGAGAGAGGTGGGGCCTTGCGGAAATGTCTGGTCCTCTGCGTGTTAGTGGATAAGTGGCTCCTCTGGCAGTTCAGTGCTGAGCCCTGGCATTTTCACTGGAGCCGTACCCGACCTGCTGCCGGTGCGCAAGGTCAAACGGGGGTCGAGTCGCTAACAGAGGTACCCCAGCAGAGCCACACAGCGAGCGGAAATGAATCCTATTGCACTCAGCAATGTACATCATCTCTGGAGAAAAAGGAATGCTTCACAGTGCAGTAACAGCACCCTGAGAGGAATGCTTCACAGTAACAGCACACTGAGAGGAATGCTTCACAGTAACAGCACACTGAGAGGAATGCTTCACAGCAACAGCACACTGAGAGGAATGCTTCACAGTAACAGCACACTGAGAGGAATGCTTCACAGTAACAGCACACTGAGAGGAATGCTTCACAGCAACAGCACACTGAGAGGAATGCTTCACAGTAACAGCACACTGAGAGGAATGCTTCACAGTAACAGCACACTGAGAGGAATGCTTCACAGTAACAGCACACTGAGAGGAATGCTTCACAGAGCAGTACACTCTCAGAAATAAAGGTACACAAGGGTACAAATTCTGTACAAGTACAAAACTGTACCTCTAAAGGTACTAATGCCAAGTGATTGTACCTTTCTAGGTACTGAATGGTACCTTTTTTCTGAGAGTGTATCACCCTGAGAGGATTGCTTCACATTAACAGCATCCTGAGAGGAATGCTTCACAGTATCATCACCCTGAGAGATATATGCTCACCTCACCTTGCACAGGCAGTGTGTCCGAAAAAGGAAACCACCACTCTAGCGTTTCACACATTCTGTGGCTCAGCATATTTCCAGACAGGAAGACTATTTTGCGTCGCTGTCTATCAATCTGGTCCGTGTTACACTGCTCAGGAATGTAAGTCTTAAGGGCAAAGCGAGGACAGCATTTTGTGTAAAAGTTAATAGGATCGCTGTTCAGCTCGTAGATCACGACTGCCTCAGACTTCTCTTGTGCAGGAACCTGCTGCCATGTTTATTTGTGTACAGGTCAGCACGCCATCACTGACTAACTGAAGGATTCTGGAATTTTCTCCTCTCCCAGCTATTGCCTTTCAGGGGTCAGGACTGAGCTCACATTACCAGTCTCAATGCACCATGAGCCCACAGAGGTCCGCGACTGCTGACTTTCAGACGCTTCAGAGAGGCCTGAAGCCTGGGCAGTTGCCCTCCTTTTGACATTCCCCATCTCAGGAAAGCTGCATAACCCAACTCCTAGCATGCCTGGCCCTCCGTGGCCAGCTCACATAAGCACAAAGAAATACAAGCGCAACATAACAGCTATGCTGGGTAAATAAATCTGGAAAGGAAAATCTGCTCCTCTACAGTCAAGGGGCTGTGGGAGAGATCAGGGCTTCCAGAAAGGCACAATGGATAGAGCTACCCAAGGTTGTCACTCACTCACTGGTCCAATCATATAGCTGCTCTCTGCTGAAAAACATTTTGACTGGTTGAAATCAGTTAGTCACAGAAGGAATATGATGGCTCCTCCCATTTTTCAGTTTACAAAAGAAAAGTGCAGTTAAAACTTTGTTTCTAGTATAGTTTCTTCAATCGACAAAAATGGGGTTATGTTTTCCTTTTGTATGTTGTTGTTTTATCTTAAAGGAATTCCCCCCCTATGGACTCCCCTTGAACACTGGCTGGCTCGTACAAGCTGCTATAAGAGTGCTTCTTCTGTTACTGTTGACCAGAATTTGAACTGACAGTACTTGGAAATGCAGTGAACAGTTATCAGGAGAACTATCTAGGGCCAAAGCATTAGCTTCAGTCATCCTATACGGCCACAAACTGGAGCAGGATTAGCTTGTTGGTCATTGCATTACAGGAAGCCACACCAATTAGCTTCTTATTACTGTTCTGCTAGGGGCCGAGTGGTAACATACTGCAAGAATCAAGATAAAGTTTATTACAACATGCATGCCTGTTTATTGATTGATTTACTATAAAACATGTTTTGAGGTATAGTCATGGCTGCATATATTTATGGAATTACATGGACTGTAAGAATGGGTCATACTTTTTAAATTTAGCAAGGCCTAGGCTGTCAAGAAAGCATGCTTATGAAAATGAGTCACAATGTAATGTTATATGACCTCATTCTATATGGAGCTTCCCGGCGTTACCTGGGCAGATGATTCATGCTCTCACATTTTCTTACACACCAGGAAATGCGTAGCTAGTTAGCGAGCATGCTTTCAAACTAGCTTTCATGTAAATGTTAATAAATTAAGTTTGTTCGATCTCAGTGCATGTGCATAAAGTTCCCCAATGGACTACAATCTGACTACGACTTATTCTTTGTTGACAAACTCTGTAAAATGTGTCTTCCTGCGTGCCGTAGTCTTTGCTTTAGTTTAAAGATAATCTTGTCTGTTCCATTTCTTGTCTACAGTTTTTCCTGTAGCTGCTGCTGAGATTCTGTAAAACAGATACACAGTGGAAACTCTCGCTGAGACACCATTACAAGTCCCTGGAGCCTCAAACGTTAACTCTTTAGTGGGGTAATGGACACTAACACTGCAATATAAGTGGATACCACAGTGCTGGATGTTATGAACACATAAAACATAGCCTATAAATAGTGACCGGCTCCGTGCAGTATCATTGTCATCAAAATAAATAAAATTTAAGTCTGACACCTCATCTCCTTCTCCTCCTCCTTCTTCTTCTTCTTCTTATTATTATTAGTATTATGATGCTGCAGCATGTATCCTGTAAGTGGGTGTGGGGCATTTGCAGTAAGGGTGGGGGGGGCATGTAGAGCACTCCCTGATGAGGTCGTTCTGCGCTGCTTAGCGCATCCCAAGGGGTCGCTGCCACAGACCTTGCCCTTCACCATGGAGACGGGTTACCCAGAATGCAAAACAAATTGCAGGAGGTAGGAGAGAACATGGCAGCCTGTCACAGCAGCAGTGTTTCGCTCACAGGACAGCTGCTGTGAGAGAGGAAGGCTGTGTGTCCTGGGTTTACCTCCTGACTCCTCTGCCCACAATGACTATTAAATAACAGTGTTTTAAACGGGTGTCTTTAGCTACAGTCCCTGGCTGCCACTGTGAATCACGTAATAATGGACCTGGACAGTCAGACAATCTGGCCTCCTTATCTCCAACTGTGACCCCTTCAGTTATCAAAAATGTAATCTGATGCAAAGCTACACTTATCTGTCCCAAATGCAAAATCTCAAATTTCATTCTCACAGCCGGAGAGAAATATATTCCTCAGTCCTGGCTCAAATTCATACTCCCTGTGTATGCGTGGGGCGGACAAATTATTTAGCAATGGAACCTTTAAAGAACTTAATGCAATCATATTTTGTCTGTCAATATATGCTAATTTAAGAGTGTGTAACTCTATTGATATTAATTAATTTCTCACATAAATAATGACAATTATAACATGTAAACATATAAACTCAATTAAAAAGTTAACCGCACAAAAAATAGATATGAACCATGTACTTTGTTCTCAAATTTCTAGGGCATTGAGGGAATAGATTTCAGTACTAAGCATTCTTGTTTTACACCTTTTTAAATACTAATACTTTTTTCAAGGGTGCAGATTTATGTCTTTTTCAGTAAAATGCCTGAATGTACTGGAGCTTCAACTTCTAATTTATGCTGTTTACTCCATACTGCCTTTTCTGAGTGGAGGTGGATTTCAGTACATTTAGAGCCCCACCTGGTCTTCAGGAGATGTGGGAGGGATGATTTCGCAGTGTTTTCCTGCCAAACACTGAAATAACCTCGTGGTGACATTTACTTTGGAGGAATTAGGACTCCTCTTTGACTCCAAAACGTGTTCAGGCTGGTATTGCCTCTGGATAACCTGGGTTAACTGTTCTGATATTGGTGTTAACTTGATATTTAATTTGTACCTGATGGCTTTACATTGGGAATCGTTATGATTAGTCTTTAAATGAACACAGAGCTTGGCAGCAACATGTTTGTTCTGGGCAACATGAAAACGTGGGTGGTGGAAAGGTGGTACTGTGGGGGATTTTTATGGTTTTTAAGTGTCAAGAGACGCGCTGACATTAAAAATGAAAGTCAGAAAAACTAGTGTCTTTAACATCACTACTCGGATAAGTCAGTCTTATAAATAAGGTGTTCTTCATATTGTAGCTCTGAATGAATTGTCTTGTAATTTGTGTATATAGGGAATGTGGACAGGGTGTTCATTTTAGGGGGCATCTCCTCCATTTAAAGTGGAACATTACGCACATCGTAATCGTGAGTGTTGGTTTAGGTATAGGGGATTTCCCATTTGTTAAACTTAAAACACACTTGCGCAAAGACACACAGACACACTCAAAATGAAACTTGACCCAGTAGAGGACAGAGAAAGATGGAAAGAAAAGGGAAATTGAAGTGATAGCAGGTACCTCTCTCCTGAGACACGGGGATCTCCGGTGTGACGCTTAATTGGAAACTTAGCGCCACGGCAACCACCACAGCCTGAGTCACTTCCCCTGCCTGTTACAGTTACAGTCATATCAGCCATGAACCAATGAATTATCTCAGGACCAGAACGCTCAGTTTTAGTTCCTCTCTCCAGATGTCCCAGAGGTGCTGCGAGCACACTTCTGCTGGAACCTGCTTTCGTAACCTGAAGCAGCTCTCACTGAGATGTGCAATAAGGCCATTTCCTGCAGTGTGGAAATATATACACTTGCAATCACTGAGCACTGGCGATTTGGTAATCAGTGATGGTAAACTGAATTTACACTGCGATTATTCAAACATTGGAGTGGAGGCTAGTAACCATAAAAAACTGATCACATCAGCATAGGAATGGAGTGACATGCATCAAACAATCCTGTCAGAAACAAACAGGTCAAACAAAAGATCCAAATTAAACTAGACAGGTGAATTCAAATGGCAGATCAATACTTGATTTTTTCACATCTGTGAATCTGGGCTTTTCTTTTCTCTTCCACATCTAAATAGAATAACATGGCGCAGAAAGTCATAGATTGAAAAGTAAAGCTTTTGTCAATGGGAGTAGAAGCTTTACTTCTCAATCTATGACTTTCTGTGCTATGTTAGGGGAGCAAAAGATTGATATATTGTGACTGGAAACAACTTTTAAAGGCTCTGTGATCCTCCTGTGAAGTAGGGATGAAACATTCCTTGAAACAGTCCACAGTTCCTTAACTTTGAATAATGCACAGCGATAATTATTACAAATGTATTATCAAAACCGGGAATTCTATAAGCCCAAATGATGAATTTCACTGCTTTTTTCTCATTCAGTCCTTTTCAGACAACACGCTTTCTTTTCTTAGTTTGTGTGTCCCATGTGTCTTATTTTCCACTGGGTTCCCAGACATGTTTCCCAGAGCCTTTCCTCAGGTCAGCTGACACAATGGGGACCGAGCCACAGGTCCCCTCAGACAGTAAACACTGCTGCCGGTTGCCAAGGAATACTGCCTGTGAATTCCGCACCATAAACATCGCAGCCGTACCCCGGTGACTTCTACCTCCGACAGCCCTTTATTCAGGCAGAGCAGCCCTGCTGTGTGAGACAGACCCTTTGCGGAATGGCACACGAATGAAAGCTATCTTTCTCTTGTCTTGTTTTTTTCGAAGGTTTCACAGCAATGACACAGGGGTCCCCAGAAACACTCACTCAATGTTTATTTATTTTTGAAACGACGCTGTGAAAGGGCTGACATGTTCGGTGTACAGCTGCGAAATTTCAACTTAAACTTTATATGTTCAGTGGTATCTTCCCCACATAAATAAATTCCACCTTAAGCCTTATTTGTTCAGATGTGCCAGCCCCATATAAAGTTTATAATTGCTATTTGTGGATTGATTTTTTTAAATACTCCCTGGGTGCAAGAATAGGAATGTTCACTTTGCCTGTACCCGGGTGTGTGTGCACTGTTTGTGTGTGTGAGAAAGGAAACCCATCTCATTTCTTCTAGATGAGTGACATTTCCTATCCCTCTGGAGCAAACAGGCCTGAATGCCAGTGCAGACATTTCTTTCTTTTTTATGACAAATCCTCCTCTCAGGATCCAGCCTGGTGCAATGCTGAAGCATGTGAAGGTCAGACCAGGGAAGGAAGAATAGTATAATGGGTAAGGAGCTGGTCTTGTATCCTAAAGGAAGACACCCCCCTACCCCCCTCCTCCTCCATCATTTACAGCCTCCTGAGAAATGGATATCCGGCCACATACCTCATAAATACCAGTTTCCACAGAATGTGAGTCAGGGCCATTTTCAACCATCCCTGGGGGGGGGCAGGGGGGGGATTGTTATGGTAAGTCTTAGCTTCTCAGCCCCAGTGATGGAGGTCCACAGCTAGCACAGTCCTTCATTTTGACCAAATTACCTGGAAGCCCAATTGCATTACAGCCTTCTTGGCTGGTCGTGGAGGAGCCCTGCTGTTTCAGGCTGCTTGTAGGTGGCTTTATCATAGGGTGTGCTCTCCGGGCTGTAATTCTCTTTGTGTTGCTGTGTGTCCAGTTCCTGATGCCCCACTCATATCTTACTCATTACATTGTCCTGTCTCTGTCTCATAGATCTAAAACAGCCTGAACATTGTCAGCTACTCAGAGCTAGAGTGAGTCACGCTCACAGGACTCCCTAAATGTATTCTCATATATAGCACTTAAAACTGGGGACACCTTCACAAGCCATAAAATTTCTTTTTAAAGTTTTTGATTAATTTCCATATTTTCATAATGTATTAATCTACAAAATATGTAGGTATACTTACAGGCAACATTTTTCTAACCTTCAGAACAAAATGTCTATTCAGGTTTATTTTTGAGGAAATGAGACAGGGTTTCTTCACACACACACACACACACACATGCAGACACACACACACACCTTATTAGCTAAAACCACATGCATTAGGACACTGTTAACAGAACAGCAGCATTGCATCACTGTGCATCCACCTAACTGCAAACGTAATCTCCTGGAAGACAATGACATTATAAACATCACATGACAAAGAAGGCCTACTTTCTAACTCTAAGAAAGTTTTTTTACACCTTTAAATTAAATAATAAATGTGAACTTCATTATTTCCCAGCCTCCAGTGCTTCCTGCTGATGCAACAGCCAGCAGGTTTTCCGGAAGGCTACAGCATCACTGCTGGTGTATGCATTTCCTCATTTGTTTCTTTGAACAATGTACGTGTTGTAAGGCTCTGCTTCTGGAATTTGGCCTTTATTCTGGGCAGGTTTTTTTTTTTTTTTAAATGAGAGTCACTTTCATGCTATAAAGGATGGTGGGACACTATTGTTACACCAGAGTTTCACCTGGACTTGAAATTATGAAAATTACGACATATTTATAATGTTTCAGAAATATTTCCTGTTGTTTGTTGGCTTATGAATATGGAAAATCTGGTATCAAGCATTTAAACCCAACAAAACCACATTATGAGGAAATACATGTGTTCATTTTGGGAAAATGATTAATTAAGTGCATTAACTTACGCATAATGTGCCCTATTTGTTCCTGTTGCATATTGTGCTAATGAAACTACGGCTTATCATTACTTTTAGTCAATTAAAGAAGGCCTGCTAAAAAAAACTGCCATCCTATCCATTTTCTCTTCTAGACATTCATCAAAACATGCTCTATCTATTAACAACACCGAGGAAGCAGGAGTCGGGGATCATAACCTGCAGTGCTGACAAAAAAAAGAGTTTGAGAGTCTTTTATAAGACAGGGTCACACAGCATATGGCATCAATGGGACATCAGTGTCATCTTCTCCATCTGTCTGCGATCATACCATCTCATCGTGTGAAGACAGAACCAAAGAGTTACCAGAACTACTGATAATAATCAGCATTAAGTATTAAAGTATCTCTGGTATATGTTTAATCTCATAAAAAACATGTTTTCAACGTACAAAAATGCCAATATGGTAAGATTACAAAACACAGGGCCAAGTGACTTGAAAGAATTGAGGAAATATTGGGTAGCATTGCTTTGGAATACATGTTATTAAATTTCGGTGAGGCAAGATAGCCTATATTGTTTGTAGTACCGCAACTTGGCGTCATTTTGATATCAATACTTTTAATGGCAGGCCTGGATTTTGGCAGTCTGAATGAATTAGTTATTGACGGTGTATGTATTGTATGTGTGAGTAACTTGGCATTTTTGTACGTTGAAAACGTGTTTTTTATGAGATATCATTTCTTTTTGCAAAGCGTTTTATTACGAGAGTGAGAAATGCGAAGTGACCCTGTAAGAAACGGTTGTGGATTATGGCTATCCTTGTGTGAATTTGTACAGTCTGATGAACAGGGCGAGGTAACATGAATGTAGAAACGTGGCGTTTGCTGATAAGAAGGTTTTGTACGGTAGCCAAGTGAAGAAATATAGTTAGTAGAAATGGCACAGCGGTGAACTGGTGTAACTTTTTAATAAAAGGAATACATTTGCCGTCATGAAATGCATATGGGTGGTCGTGAGTGAGTTTTGGTAAAGCAAATATAAGCGTAAGAAAACGTTAGTGTAAAAGAGGAAATTATCTGCCTGAGGGCGAGTGGGGATTCAAGCCTCAAACCGGAGGTTTACCAGTCTGTGACTTTGTTAGTGCAGCACCATGCCATAGCGATGCAATGCGTGAAATATTAGTAAACCTGCCGGTGGTTTTAAAAAACACAGGCCAGTAAGCACAGAAGAGCTCCCGTTGAATCCATATGGCTTAGCAATATTGTAGCCAGTTAATAACTGAACGTACAGACGGTAAGTCATAATGCATATGGCTTAGCAATATTGTAGCCGGTTAATAACTGAACTGTGAACGGCGGGTAGATATGGTGCAAAAGCAATAATTGATAAGTAGGCTAGTAGACAATTATTAGTGAGGGTTGAAGCAGGTTAAAGAAATGTGTTCCTAGCTGGGCTTGAACCTACGACCCCGTGTCCCCAAGCCTGTAACCTTGCCCACTAGGCCACAGGCAGACTAGCTGTTTAAACTGGAAATGTTTCAGAGTAAAAATGTATGGGCATTTTGCGTGTGTATGCGCGTTTTTGATTGGGTCGTGTAGGTGCAGATTTGGCTGGTGTCAGTGAAATGTCCAATGGGGAGACATGTTGTTAGTGGGATAGGCGGCAGGAAAAATAAGAATGAGAAGAAGAAGAAGAAGAAAGAGAAGAAGAAGAAGAAGAAGAAGGAGAAAACGCAAAATCCCCTTAGTTTGGGGCTTTATTGTGTGGACATGTGAAGTTGTTTATGAATTCTGTCTGTTGAAATGGGGTCAGAATGTACAGAATTTAATGTTTCTGTGGCTGTTGTGGTTATTTCTGTGGGGAACCCTGAAAAGTGCCAAACTCTCGGTGCTGTATAGGTATGGGGCATGCCCCCGCCAAGGCGTAACTTGGCGGGATGGCATACCTGCCATCCCAATCACCATAATGTGCTGCTAGTTGATCACAAAAGCACCTCATTTCCAACTGTATGGCTCGCTGGCGGAGTTCTCACAAGCATGTTCCAGTCTGGAGGCGAGAGGTGAGGACAGAAAGCCCAGGAGACAGACAGGAAGTGTGCATTCTCCAAGGACTGGGGACAGAGGGGGACGGGGGGGGGGGCGGGGGGACGGGGGGGGGGGGGTGGTGTTTATGAGCAGGATGCGGATATAACCCAGGGATTCAGGGGTGGAGCTGTGCAGGGCTGGATGTGGTCTCCATGCTGCAGCCATTCTGGAAGTTCTGCCAGCGTAGACCCATGCTGGTCAGAGATCAGGAGCTGCAGGACTTTGCTCTGGTGCTTCCATTAAAAACAGAGCTATGGAGGAAGAACACGCAGGTGCTTTAGCATCTCAGCTCGTCTCATTTGCATATGTAGAAATGTAGATTTGATGCATGAGAATGAGTGGATGTTTTATAAAACCACAATGCAAGTCAGGAAGGAATGGAATGCCTGGTGCTTTTTTGCTAGCTCACATCTACAGGCCACAGTCACACATTCTCGGCTCTTGGTCTATGTGACCTTGTGTCACAACCCCAAAGCCAAATGCAGCGCATTCTTAATACAGCCTCGGTTCTGCACTCGCAAAATACATATGTTAAAAGCGACACATACCATGTCGTTTTTTAACACACCTTCATGTCTAGTTAAGGACAACAAATTCTGTTACTTAATACATAGTCTGTGTTCAAAAAAAGGCTCCCCTTGTAACATAAATTGTATATTTGTAACAAAAGTAGAAACTTTGACACAAAATATGTTGAAAGCATGTTTGGAGCTGGCCAATGTGTATTTTTATTACCTGAATGCGGTTAACTGTTAGGCCCGCATGACCATAATTTCCAGGCCAAAGACACCTCATTGACAAACAATACAGAACATTAAAACTGACCATGCACTCTTTTAAATATTTGCATTTTCCTTTTCCAGAAGACCGCATAGGGGCATAAGTAAAGGATGAGTGGTTGCAACAGATGCCGCACATCAGATAACAAAATGAGCAATGCGCTGCACTGACCGCGTTTCCAGGCAACAGGTGGAGCCACGCCTACCAGGCTGTTTTCTGCAGCGCAGCAATATGACACGCGCGTTTGTTAAGTGCCATGGAGGCCTGTCACTTAATCATGAACCATCCACCTGCAGATCTGTCTTTTTAACCTTATTATGGTTCCATCTGCTCTCTCAGTTGTGTTCTCTGTTGTCCGAGCTGATGCAGATTGCAAAATGCACCTATAGGGCTGTTTGTTGAGGAAATTAAAACATGATGGAAAAGTGGATGGATGCTCCAAACTATTACAATTCACCTTTGCAATGGTCATTCATTTGGTGTGTCTGGGATACCTTAAGTCACACATTTCCTGGGGAGACAAACACTTTTTTTCCAAAGAAAACAAATATTTATTTTCATTCATACATGCTAATTGTTCATTTCAAAGAAATTGAATAGTACTATTTTTCAGAGAACAGCCCAGGGTGTCCATTTAACACTGTGAATACAAACCTGCGTAAGGATCGATCTTTTGCAAAAGATCTTTCAGTGTGAGTACATATTTAGCTCACACATCCTTAAGTCCATTGGTTGAGTGTTATCTTATTTTGTCAGGGGACCTTTCCATTTTGGACCTTTGGTGACCCACAGATGAATGAGTACTCATTGTGAAGTAAAACACAAACATACAGTCAGCAGTAGAGCTGTGCTCGGGTTGTATGCTCCCAGCTGACCCGATGGCTTCCTTCGTCCTTGACCTGTTCTCCCTCATCTTCCTGACCTACCTCAGTACAAGTCAGGGCAAAATGGTGACCGGGCATCCTGTTCTGTACATTTACATTTACAATTCCTCTGTTGATCTGAGGTACGTTGTGAAAAAAGTGGAAGAGTAATACAATGGGACATTAATACGAACAGAGCAAAGGTGGGAATGAACAATTCAGTCAGTTTACACTTCTACAGCTCTACAACCACATACATCCTTCCCCTTCAGCAAATGTGTACTTTATCCGTGAGTCTGTGATTGACAGCTGCAAGTAGACTGCTTGGGATATTAAAGAGAGAAAAACAAACAGGATGCTACTGGCCCATATCTCGCAGATGGACCGTTTTACCTTTACAATTCTTTAATGCCATTGATCGTTGATTCCCTGAGCACTGATGTCACAAACCATTTAACTTTACCGCTGATGCTATATTAAATTGAGACTGCATCAATACCTTTCTGGCATACCCTATCCTAAGTATAGGTGCCAACTGTACTGAGTAAAGAACACATACTTTACTCGACATAGCTCAGTAGGTAAGAGCGGTTGTCTAGCAGTCGGAGGGTTGCCAGTTCAATCCCCTACCCTGGGCATGTCGAAGTGTCCCTGAGCAAGACACCTAACCCCTAATTGCTCTGGTGAATGCGAGGCATCAATTGTAAAGCGCTTTGGATAAAAGCGCTATATAAATGCAGTCCATTTACCATTACCATTAAAGGAGAAAAAAGAGCAAACAAAAAATATATAATATGATTCAATACTTCCGTTGATGCACAATTTTTGAGTAAAGGCTCTGAGTGAATGTTGACTATGTCGACCATCAGTTTAAAATAATTTAAATAAACAAATTCACTGCTTTTGCAAAACGAGGGCCACAGGCTGAGCACAGCTGGCATCCTTCCCAGCATACGCAATCACAGATAGCCATGGTGTTACACGGAGTCAAGTGGGAGACTTGTTATAATGGAAAATCCCAACACCGTGCCAGACAGGAAGGCAAGCGTAACTTTACCGTACCTCGCAATAACGTCAGCCATGCGGGTCTAGTAACACCACAAACAGGATACTTACCACCAGGGTTACCATGCTATGACCCTTCAAATAATACATCAGGTGCCCATGCGCTGATGCTATCGTGGGTGGAACCTCAGCTCAGTTCTGCTAATCCATCTACATCTTGTCCACAAACCCATTGTTCTCATCATTCACGTCACTCGTCAGAGTGAGATGAAGTTACCCAGTTAAAGACACGGAGGAGCAGCCTTTGATGCGCCTTACTGAGACTGAAAGAAATAAATAAATACATTTTAAAAGTAAATAAATAAATAGCAGGTTCTGCAAATGTAGGCTATGAATTGTAAGCTAAAAAAAATCGCAGCCTACCGCCTTAGTAGACACTGTTGTAGGGAGGGTGAGAAAGATCAGACATGATTGCCTTTATCTCCTAGCGTGTATGTTCTTTTTTTATGTAGGTTAGGCTAGGCTGTGTCCCTCGTGGTCTTCTGTTCCACTTGTCACAGACCAGATCCACTCTTTCTAATGAGTTTTGTTTTGTAATGGTGAGTAGGCTAAGCAAAACCAGTCAAAACATGCTGAAAGTTAGGACAAATTGAATAAAGACCGCTTGCAGGACTGATTGTCCGGTAAAGCAATACAGGGTAACTTGGACTTTATTTGTCCCGGGCAGCAGATACACGGTAGCAGATACACGGTTCTGTTTCGAGAGGAGGACCCAGGTTTTCTCGTTTGAAAATTACAAACTGAACACACAGCGATGAGTCGCGATCGTACAAGTTGAACTGAGGTTACTTCGAGTCAGGATTCTGCACTCATGTTTGAACTTCTGAAGCCGAGTAACGTCAACAAACAAACAGAGAACAATGCCAAAACTCTATTAAATAACGGTATGCACTGTTTAAATATCGCAAATGCTCACTTTCCAAATGCCTCACCGGTTCGGCAGCAAGTTTAAAATTAGCACAGCGAATTAGGCGACACAAACACTCCGCCCTTTTTAGGTGAATTTATAAACTAGGCTACGTCAGTAGGAGTGGTTGGTGGTTTTCTCTGTCATGATACAATCACTGAACAGAAACCATAGCCTTTTGGCAGTAGGCTAGTTATCGCACTTCGGCCGGACTTGGTGCAGAATAGTCCTTCTAACTCCCAAGGTATTTAATAGGCTGTATGGAAAACGCGTGACTGTGGGCCAGTCAATCTGTGGAAAACAGGGATGTTTTCTTTGATGAGGTTGTACTTTGCTTGGAACTAAGCGGACCATCACAAGTGGCGTCTTACAATCAGTTCGCCACTGTGGAAAATACAACAACTTAGCTGACCTGTAGTTTGGAGTCAACTTGCGGTGAAAGGATGAGAAGTCTCTGAAAAAGACGGACTGAGTCTGATTCTGAATTCAAAGGAAAGGTAGATAATCGTTTCGTTGAAAAACGTCTGTTTTCCTTAGCGAACGTTTTATTCGCGTTCGAGTAGGCTAACCGAGTAGACATAAATATCTCCTGGTCATAGTTAAAAAAGCCCGCTTTTGGTATCACGATTTTAGCTCAAGATGTGCTGTAGATCTAGCTAATGTCTGCCAGGTTTATAATTGTTACAACAACGAAGTAGGAAAGTTAAAGGTTGTAGCTTGCGAATTTAATAAAAACCGACAAGATTAGGAAAAGCTTTTGATGTTAATGCGTTTAAGGTGGATAAGCAAACGTATGAACTTCTCTAACGTTGAATTGCTAGGTTCATTTAACGCCAGTCGCAACAAGGTTAGGCGATGATTGCGAACGGGATGATTAAAGCTAACTTTGTGAACTTCGAAGCTGGACAGATTTCGACTGTGATGTTCATAGCCAAATTCTTAAAGCATTCGATCCTACCTAAAGCACTATTAATCATTTTAATTAGTTATAGCTACCGGTACCGTTAGGCCTAAGTTATACTTATAGATGATGTGTCCAACACCCAATACGGTTAGGAAGCGAAGCGCGTGCGATAACGTTAAGTGGATTGTGCGGTCAGCATGCTCACTTGTGCAGAAACTAAAGCGAGCATTAATGCATTTTCGATGGTGTTATTTCCTGTGTACATGCTTTGGTGAATAGGAGGCGGTCATGTTTTTCTTCTTTTAGATAGCGAGACCAAGCGTATCTCCTCCTCCGGCTGTGAAATCATTTAGCCAGATTTCTATAGAGTTATGAAACTGTATCTATTGTGTCCGTTTAGTGAGCTGTATTGTAGCGTGAAGCAAAATAATTTCCCCTTAACGGAATTGTTCACTTAAGGGTTTTGATATTTCAATTTAAGTCAGTTTTAAATTGGCCACGAGTTTTTGTGTGCAGTAGGCTAAATTATATTTTAGATATTTGCAGAAGTTTTTCACAACCTGCAGGCAGTGCAATGGCTTGCATCGGGCCATTCAGTGTTGAGCAAGCTGCTTTGGCGTTACATAATTAAGTATATTTTCTAGCTTTAGACCATGCATACCTGAATTCCCTGATACCAACCACTGTAAAGGCAAAAGATCATTAGCACGTTTGTAGCATCTGAAGTATCCTTAATTGCGCAGGAAAAATGTGTGGCACAGCTGAAAGCATAATAGAACTGAAATAATATTTTTATACTGCATTTTTGTCTTAGAACGTTATTTTAAATTTGCTCCAGGGTTTGTCTCCTTGTGGCTTTTGGTCTCATCAGTGTGAAGTTAAAGCTATTAACATATTGACCCCTAGATATCAAATCAAAAGGGTGGTTGGGGGGTTTTAGAGTCTTACACTCCTGATTACTCTTGTTTGATTACTGTTATCTGAGTACTCTTGTTTTCATATTGTGGTTTGGTAGTGGGACGCTCTTCATTTTAAAGATGTTTGGTGATGAATACCAGGTTGAATTGCATCATAATCCTTTTACTGCATATAACATGTCACTGTAAGCATATTTGAATTGACAGTCTGAAGCACTTTTCATTGCTAAGATGTTTTGTTAAGCTACTACAAAACTTTAATCAAATATCAACTATACTGACATTACACTTGGAGGACATCACTGTCCATGCTGATATGATTAATGTTGTTTGAATCCCTAGCGGGTCCACAGTGTTACACTCTGTGTCATGCAAGTTCTGTGTCTGGGTTTAAGTGACTACATGCTCCAGTCACAGCAGTTGCTCCCAGCAGAGGAACATGGTTATCATACTTCAGTGCAGCTCCTAATCTCCTACAACTCCCATGATACATCGAACATCTCAGGTTATAAGAAAACAGTTTTTTTCTTCAGTAGGCAGAACACATTTTAGTGTTAACACTTTTTAGAAGTGAAAGGATTCTTCAGAGTTAGTGCAACCTGGGTGGTGATTCGTTTTATTCATCACACAGCACTTAACGATAGTCATGTGCATCGGGTGAAGGCACTGCTAAAGGATATGACACAACTTCCTCTCCAAGTCACATTTCCTTTCTGTCTGGTGTTCGATGTTCCACTGTCTTCAAATGAGGTGTGTGAGAATGTGTGCTTTCCGTTAGGTCATAAACTTGCATACTTAATTCCGCAATAAGAATTTTGCTTGGTGTGCTTAGTGAAGCTTGATCTTAATGAGCTTTTTCAGAACTCCACAGCAAACATCAATAACGTCTTAATCTACCTTCATTGTTTTGACCGTTTAGCAATTTAAGGAAATGTAGCTGTTGCAATAACTCATGCAGTACTGAACATTTTGTCATTACTGAATTAAAGACACAAAGCAATACTTTTTCAATTTGAAGGAGAGCCAAAGTTTGAGCTGTGATGCTTGTCCTCTTTTCTCTGAGCTTGTGGTGCTAAAACGCCTGCTTATTCTGGCTGTTCCTCTCAAACCGTTGTTTTCCAAAGTGCTCTGGCCACATCGAAGCAAGGCCTGCTTCTTGGTGGCATTTAAAATGTAGCTATGTTCAGGATCCCCATTCCTTTGAAGAGAAAACATTTGTTTACAGTCTTAAAATGGCCTCTCTGGCCTTTAGCATGATCGAGCCATGCAGATTGTAAAATCGCATCGTTTCGACTGTGAATCACATTTAATTTATTTATTTATGTATTTTGCTGGCGTGAGCTGGATTGTAATGGTATGAGATGCAGGAGGCAGGCAGGTGTGTATAGGGATGGATACGGCTCTCTGCTGGTGGCTGTCTGGCCTCACACTAACTCATGAGAGACGGAGGGGCTCATAGCCCTATGGGATTTGTAGTTCTGTTGCCCGGCTTAAAGCCGCTCTATTTCTGGGGTTGTGCATGTGCAGGTGTTTGCCTAGAGGGTTAGTATACCTGGTGTCAAAAAAAGAGAGAGAAGCTTCTGACTGAATTTGAAGAGTTTCATGAAATTGTCCTTCCGCTGATCTCTGTGAGCTCCATTAGCCATGACACTGGAAGGGACAGTGTCACATGGCCTCATGTAGCTGGGACAACAGCAGACATGAAACCCGTTGTCCAAACAGTGTGTATAGTGTGTACACTTGGGTGTCTTAAAGGCTTCCAGATAGATGCCATACATATTGCAGGCTTAGGCTATATTGTGTTAAAATCATATAACCCACTTGTTGGGGTTTCTGACCAGTTTCCCATACAATTCATTTACTAGGGCGGCCCACCCAAAAAGGCAGTAAGTGAGGGTGCTGAGAGAGAGGCTGTAGGCCCATCTGTGAGTGAGGAGAGACAGAGAGAAAGGGTGTGTAGTGGAGGAGAGGAGACGGAGAGAAAGGGTGTGTAGTGGAGGAGAGGAGACAGAGAGAAAGGGTGTGTAGTGGAGGAGAGGAGACAGAGATAGGCACAAGTGTGCCACTGCCTGAAACTGGTGAGGGTTTTCATACACAGCACAGTTGCCAGGAATGTGAACTCTGTCTGGACAGCAAAATTTAATAACCTGTTAATAGTTACCATACAATTTCATAAACAGGACAAACAATCCTCAGAAGTCCATTAAAATTTTTTTTTTTTTTTTTTGAAGGGAGTTGGCCATCGCAGACTGAAGCTCTCTGGGAAAGGAAAGCGAGTGCTTGCTCATATTCAGACTTTCTTTGCTTTGATGAATGTTTGAACATGTACTTAGACGAATGTTTAAACACGTACTTTCTTTTTTGCAAAGGGAACTTTTATTTGCACAGTCTGGGGTCGGCCCACAGGGTAGCAGGCAGTTAGCTGTAGCCTCTCCTTTCAGAGGAGGGAAGGTTTTCGGTCACTGCCTTGTCTCCATCTTACTCCCCAAGAGAGCGCTGGACTGTGCAGTGAACGCATGCGTCTACAAATGAGTTTTTTTTTGTGGGGCCGGGGGGAATCAGGGATAAAAGTTGATTTAAAAGATCCGTTTTCCATAACCTGATCATGAAGAGCTTTCTGCCCTTGATTTATCCTGATCTCGTTTTAAATCAGAATGTTGTTCATGGATCTTGAGTTCAACAACATGCTTCCTGTTGTTCGGAGATCCCTGTCAGAATCCTCGTGATTTTCAGTCATCGCGAGTCTCGCTCTTTTTCGAGTCTCGCTCTTTTCCGCGTGCGTTCACTTAAGGCGCAGTCTCGCTCCAGTCAGGTCTGCGAAACGCTGTGGCATCACCGCGGCGACGCCCTAGCGTTGAGGGAGAAGCCCCAACCCGGTCCACGTGGTCGCTCGGCAGATCGGAACGCACTTGAACAGCTACGCTGCGCGACCACAACATCGCTTCCAAGTTCTGCGTAATGATGGGGGCCTCCTGGGAACTCCTCGCCACAGCACGCTTCGCGTAGCGCTCGGGTCGCTGTGAGCCGCGCGCACGAGCGGGAACGGAGCGCTACCGCTAGCTCGGTAACGAGCGCTACGGCTCTTCCTGGAGAAACTTCTAGCTTCTGATGGGCCCCCCCCCCCCCCCCCGACCACAGCGAACCAGTCGGAGCCCGGAAGCGAGTGACGAAAAAGGCATCTCCCCCATTTGAGCCCTCCAGGGGCCTGTCCCGCCATGACCGGAGAGTGAGAGCGCTCCATGCGCAGGCCTTTTATAGCCGGATAAGGCTGTTTACGCTCCCGTGGGCCTTTCTCATTCACTGTCAAACACGTGAGGTGAAATGTAGCTCCAGCTGCTTCCAGGGCGGTCCAGGCTGGATGTGTTAAGATCTCATTCACATGCTCCAAACCTTTGTGAACCCACAGCCCACTTCAGTGGAAGTGCATTGTCTTGTTTTTGTTTTTGAGTTTTTCTCTTTAAGTAATGAGAGGACGTTCCCGTTTTGCGGTCTGCAGTGAAGCGTTGGGCGTGAGTTAAGGAGACGAGGCCGGCCTTGCTGACCGCGTGCCGCGGCCCCTGAGCTCGCAGAATACCGGCCGGCCGGCGCTGACCCTCGAGTGTGCGCCGTGAGAGAGAGAATTCACCACACGCTGTTCCACAGCCCTCCTGATAGCACGTTCTTGGTTGCAATTTGTTTCGCCTCTCGTTCAGTTGAAAGATTGCCCTTTGAAAGCTTGAACAGGCTAACAGGCTGGCTCCTGCATGCCTTTTTTCTCCTCCCTGACTTGTATGATAGAATATGGGGCAGTGCAGTCACTCTTACTGTCGGGGGGAAATGGCAGTTGGTTCACCCAGCTGTGCTGTGCTGCCTTGTTGCAGTACAGGCAGACTCTCTTCTCTGGAAGCTGGGAGCCACCTGTGCCTCTCTAGTGTTTCCACTGTACAGCACAGTCTGTGGTTTCACTTCCTGTGCTTGTGGGTTCTGTTGTCGTACATCTTGTGCAGTCTTAAATTCTGAACATTTAATTGAGATTTTATCGGGTGGGACAGGGATGTTCTCTCTACTGTTATGGGGCACTAGGGTTGACAGAGCAGTGCTACTCTACTTCAGGTCCTGTGGGCCACAGTTTCTTTCCTTGCTTCAGGAAGTGAGCTCATTGGTGAAATCAGGTGGTGTACCGCACGGGTGGAGCAAACACCTGCAGATACTACGGCCTGCTGGTCCTGGTTCTGAGTAGCCCTGGAGCAGAGAGCTGGAGTAGCACTCCAAACAGACGGTACGCAGACGGTTGACCAATGGCCACTTGCTGCCTCAACCAGGCCAGATGAAACCCGAGCATCAAAGATGTGTGCTCTGCCAAAAAAAGATCTGAACCCCCAAACGCACTGTGAATCCTGGGTGTTTCCTCTCCCGGGCACATTTAACACACTGCCTGCCCCTGAACAAGCGCGCTGTTCCTAGTCGCCGTGGCGACCAAGCGCATTCTGCATCTTTGCCAGTCGCTCCCTTTTCCTTTATGCGGCAGTTCAAGAAAAACGCGCAGATGTTGATCCGTACATTTCAGCCTGACACACTCTTGGTAATGTAATGAATTAATCTACTCCGCTCTCGGTAGTCTGGCTTAGGTGTGGGCCTGCGCGTCGCCATGCAAGCGTCTCAGAATGTAGCACTCCTAGCTTTCTCCGGGGATGCAGGGTGGGGTGCGGCGGGGGGCCTGTGGTGTTAGCACACAGCTTTGTGTGTTAATCATTAACGTTGAGGGCAATGCTCCGGGGTTCCTGCAGCGACGGAAACCGCTTATGTTCCTCTCAGGAAGGGCCCGCCTCACCCCCATACTGCCTCCCAATGGATGGAGGAAAGGCCCTCTCTCCCTTCAAACTCAGTCCTCTCTGCATAGGGCGATTCACTCATGCACTCCCTCAGGGTAAACATTTGCTAAATGAATAATGTTGACACTACTGCTTTTCCTCTACTCCCAACATTGGAAAATTCAGTAGCACTGTGTACACACACACACACACACACACACACACACACACACACTTTGGTAAAGCAAATCGATTGTATTGATGAGATTAAGAGAGGTTTTTATTGTTTGACCTGAGCAGGGAAAATATTTTTCTTTTAGTCGTCCTCAAAGAACGTGCGGTTTAAATCTGTACAGTATTGTCAACAGAGGTGGAAAATCCCGGTTCAGAAAGTAAAATGACTCTGCAGTATGTTGTTTCAGTCACCTGGATTTGCAAATTGGCACAGTTCCTCAGTCAGGAGGTAGAATTAGTGAAATCAGCTGCCTGAGTTTGTTGGTGAAAGAAACGCATGGCAGGACTTTTACCTTCTGACCCCTGGACCTTCCACCTCTGCTTGTCAAGACCTTCCCTCTGTTGTTGTTTCAAATTTTTGTTGATGCTTGAAAAACGTTTTTAAAAGAGGCCGTCTCACAGCTGTTTTGCTGTCGTCTCATTGGTGTTTTGTCCCTAACGGTGGAATGACGGCGCTCTCGTGATGAAACATGGAATCATGGAACCATTTCCGTATTATTGTGCATGAAATAATTGAGAAGTGCACTAATGCTGTCCCACATCAGGAGTCTTGCTTGATCTGCACTTGTAGAATTAGTGTTTTTTGTTGTTTTTTTTTCGCCTGGGAGCTGGATAAATCTGCATTTGCATAAGCCTCTTGCATGCTCAGTTGAACCTGCTTCTTTAGCAGATTTCAGGGTTGCGCGGAGTGCTCAGTGGAACAGTCCGGCCTGTGTTTGTTTTAATCGGGACATTGCCTCACCCCTCGACAGGCCGTTCTGTTCCCGTATGGGTCCCCACTCCCCCACCCAGGTTACCTCAGAGGTCAGTCCAAGGGCATGTTATTAACTTTTCCAGCATCCTTCACCTCCTCCTCCCAGCATGCTTTGCTTCAGCTCGGCGCTGGTGACCAAGGTCGGCAAACAGTGGGGTTTGACCCCTGCCCGCCGCCAGTCAGAGGTGGCTTGGGGGCGGGGGCTCTTTCTGGGGGTGACGGGACGCGAGAGACGCGCGTGTGTGATTAGGGCGTTTGCGTGCGCGTTGCCGGAGGCGTCTGGAAGGCGTGCTGATGCGGGTGTGTGTCCCCAGGTTCGATGGGGTAAGGCCCAGGAGCACCCAGCCAGAGGGGAATCCACGGGACAGCACCCGCCCCTTTTCTGATCACAGGTAAGAGAGCCCGCCCCCCGCGAAAGTGGAGAGGGACAGGGCGAGCCTTCTGCGACCAGGCCGCGTGAGACCGTCACCCAGGAGACACCGTCCAAGTTTTGGAGTGGCTAAACTCTCAATGTGGGAGTGGCTTATCTACGCCCTGAGTGTTGGGTACCGCATGGACTAGATTGAGTGGCAGAAGTGTTGTTGAACGTCTGGGTTAGGTTTTCGTCAGTGTAGCAGAGACAGCATTTGCACTTACTGTAAGGAAAACGTGAAGTCTGCCTGTTTGAGATGGGAATGTGCACGTGCTGACTTTGCCTACAGCACAGAATCAGTGGGCAAAGAAACGAAAACTTCCAAAGTCACATCTTCTGTTTTGTGCTTTTCAGCAGAGCCAGAGATGGTCTCCTGATTTAGGATGGTATAAATCTCAGACAAACTGAGAGAGAGGGACAGCAAGGGAGAGTCTTGCATGGAAAATATGAAGCAGAGTTGCTAAGAGGGAACGATAACCAAACAAGGTGGGGAGGAGGGGGGAGGGGGTGGTGAAATGGAGAGGGAGGTAATTGGGCATCTTTGAAGGGACGGATGGGAGGAAAGGATTGAATTATATAGAATAAAATTACAGAAACAGGAAGGCAGATAAACAGTGGTCAAGCCGTGTTGGTTACCAAAGCATTATTGCAGAGGGATGTTTATATTTATTCAACAGGCCACTGCAGGCCCTTGTGTTAATGAGGTTATTTTTCTACAGAGAAATGTCATTTCTGTACATCATGGTACACACTGTATTGTCTGACAGACCGTATCATTGATGCAATGTATCGTGACAATTTGTGATTCTCTTTTTTGGAAAAATCATCATATGACTGTGTTTCATCATATGAGGGTTGTGTTTGTAACTGGGTCAACTTATGATCTCTCTTTGGTAGGCTACTGTAGATGAGATGAAGTGAAAGTGAAAGTGAAATTTAATGTTGTATAAATTTTGTATTGTATGGAGTGAGCTGAAGCAGAGGATCAGAAGCTGTTGGCTCCTAATCGTCCCTCTCTCACGGCTTTGCTTCTCTCCTCCTCTTCCTCCCCTTCCTCCGGCGTCAGGCGGAGAGAAGCACAGAGATGAGCGCGTCCTGGAGGAGGCTGAAGGTGCTGGGGGCGATGATGATGGTCAACCTCTTCATCTACGTGATGGTGGAGGTGTCGCGGAGCGGCGGGCGGGAGCCGGGCGGGTCCAAGGTGCGGGTGCCCAGCAAGCGGTTCTGGACCCGGAACCCGTCCAGCGAGGCGTACTGGAACCGCGAGCAGCAGAGGCTGGACCGGGTCCACAACCCCATCCTGGGGGGGGAGAACGGCTCCAGCGTCGCCCTGCCCATCTGGCCCGGCTGGACCAACGCCACCGACGAGCTGGCCTCCTGCGACCCGGACCCGGCCGTGGCCCGGCTGGTCAAGGACTACAACTCCCTACCTGCCCGCTTCAAAGACTTCCTGCTCTACATGAGGTGCAGGTCCTACCCCCTGCTGGTGGACCAGCCGCACCTGTGCAAGGACCAGCCTTTCCTGCTCCTGGTGGTCAAGTCCCTGGCCCCGCACTTCGACCGGAGGCAGGCTATCCGGGAGTCGTGGGGCCGGGCGGGGCGCGTGGCCAACCGGACGGTCGCCACGGTGTTCCTGCTGGGCAACGCGGCGGCGGCGGACCACCACCCCGACCTGTCGGAGATGCTCCGCTACGAGACCTCGCGGCACCAGGACATCCTCCAGTGGGACTACAGGGACTCCTTCTTCAACCTGACCGTCAAAGAGGTGCTCTTCCTGGACTGGCTGGAGCTGCGCTGCCCCAACGCCAGCTTCGTCTTCAAGGGTGACGACGACGTCTTCGTCAACACCCCCCGCGTGCTGGACTTCCTGGGCGGCCTGGCCCCGGCTAAGGTCAGGGACCTGTTCGTGGGGGACGTGATCACCAACGCCGGGCCGCACCGGGACAAGAAGCTCAAGTACTTCATCCCGGAGAGCCTGTACGTGGGCCAGTACCCCCCCTACGCCGGGGGCGGCGGCTTCCTGTACTCCGGGGACCTGGCGCTCCGCCTGCGGAACGCCAGCCGCCATGTGGCGCTGTACCCCATCGACGACGTCTACACGGGCATGTGCCTGAGGAAGCTGGGCCTGGCGCCGGAGAAGCACAAGGGCTTCAGGACCTTCGACATCGAGCAGAAGTACAGGAGCAACCCCTGCGCCTACAAGGGCCTGGTGCTGGTCCACAGCCGGACCCCCCAGGAGATGATCAAGATCTGGGGTTGGCTCAGCGACCCCGAGCTCAACTGTCAGTGAAGGGCCCCCACGTAAATGGACTATGGTAAATGGTAAATTTCGTCCCACGTCCCACGTCTTTCAGGCGCGTGGTCGCCGGACGGTAACCTTAGATACGGGCAGCTGGATTATCGTTATTTTTGTTACAGTTACAATACTGCCTTTGTCCTCTTATTGTTCCAAGGCTGAACCGCGGCGTGAGCTGACAGGACCTTTTCACTGAAAGTTTCTGTCGTTTAACGTGTCAAAGGCATACCCGACTCCACCGCCCAATTCCCCAGTAATGCAAAACCGTTTTTAAAAATCGAGATTTATTCTTTGAGATTGGCTTTCACATTATTTATCTATCTTTGTTATCTTTCATAGTCTTCTTTCATGTTTCATATCTCCGTTTTAGGATCTGCTATTGAATGTTGTTGCTATGTTACGTAGATGTTGGCGTGGTAAAATTTACTTGGCTGGAATGTGGCAAGAAATCTTGAGTATAAATTTGCCAGTTCTGGGACACCACCCAACACGCAGTGTTACATTTGCACCAAACCAAGAAGCTTCTAGATGATTGTGAAGACGTCCTTCAGCTGTAATAGTGATTTCTTAGTGTGTTTTATGCCACAACCTTAATGATCTACAAGAACAGGGTCCAATGAAAGGTGGGTGTGACGACGGTGGTGTGGCCGTATGAAATAAAATGGAGATTATGTGGCCCGTAATAACACATTCTGGACCTTTCTGTTTTGTGTTGCATTGGTGTGAACCATGGCCATACTCCTAAGGCTGCTACTGGAAAAGTGATGCTTGGGTCTTAACAAGGTCAGTGTTGACTGCAGTGCCTTTTCACCATTTCAGTATTCAAACGGTCCCCAGTCGCGTACGAAGACACGGCTGAATTTAACGCTGCGCGTTCATAAGCACTGATACTAGTGGAGCGCACAGGATTTATGAGTGATGCTGCCAATGTGCACATCAGCGCTATTTCAAAAATTAGTTACGGAAGTTGACAGTTAGCATATTTAATGTTCCGATTTTGGAATGTTAGGACCGTTTTGACCGTTGCCATGGATGGGGGTTTTGTTTACCTGATATCCTTCACAGTGAACTGGTTCTCGTCTCTTTAGAAATGCACTTAGCGTGTATGACCTTTCGCGGGAGATCTGGATCAGTATTCTGGTCTTTGAGCCGTGGCCTTCTCTTTCAGTACGTTTTTTTCGCTGTGGCAGTAGGTTTGGAAATCACTTTTTTCACGCGTATGACCCTGTATGACACCTGCTGGACGGGTGCAGAACTACACCTTAATAGTTTAAATATTATATATTTTTTCCCCGCAGACAGGCGATGATTGTTCTGTACACTGGAGCTGTCACTCAGGATCTGATGCTCAGACTCCTCAGACTTCTCTGTAGGACGTGCTTCAAGAGCGAGCCCTGTTCGCGCTGAATAGAACCGAGCAGGTCTTTGGTATTTCCTGAGCATGTGCTGTCGTGATGTTTTAATACTGTATGTCATATTTAAAAACCTACCAGCGTAAAACCAAAAAATTAAAGGCCGTAGTGGTTCTGCCTGCGTAGGGCAAATGTTTACATGTGGAAAGAAATATTTAAGATATTAGTGTGTGCATATTAAAATGAAACAAGTGTAGTCTGTGTAGTACAGATGTTATTTGTGAAGTGAAATGCGAACTGCTGACTTGAGTTTTCTCTCTGTTCTAAAATTCCATGAAATACATAGCCATACATCCCATATTCTGACTGTAGCTTGCTGTTGGAAATGTTTTAATGAGATTTATTCAGAACGGTACCAGAATTTGAGACTTTTAATGTGGTATGGTCTAGGAATTGAAAAATGTAGCAACTTTGGCCTGTTAAATTATTATTTCTTTTTTTGGAAATCGTTGTGAAGTCGTCCGCCCTGGTTTTTGTCTGTGAAATGAATTGTGATGCTTTAAAATGCAAAGTGGCGAAGTGGACTAAAATGGCAGTATTTGCTCACACTCTGTGAGTTTTGTTTTTATTTTAAGAGGTTATTACTTACCATTCTTGACAGCAGATGTCTGTTCTTTTTGACCGCACTTTTTGCATTCTCGCGGCACTCTGTAAATATAAATTCTATAAATGCTCTTCTATATTGAGAGACACTCGTAAGCCATAAACGTACTCCCGTGCATTCTGTATGAGCTGTGTATCTGCCTGTTCTACGCTATTGGCCAATCAATCCTGTGAATGACCAAGGCTCACTCTGTATGCTGTATGCATTGTTGCGTATTCCGTATCGATTTTGCTGCAAAGGGAAAAACAAGATTAAGGGAATGCGTTCTGTTTTCTGCGTTCTGCAGTGAAAGTGCACGAACGATCGTGTTTCCAGAACTCATTTGTCTGACGGAGAGGACGTTCTGGGGTTAATGATTTCCCGGAAACTACGGAGACCTCGTAACGTCCGTTTGTGCCTTTTTAAACAGTGCTTCATGGGCCTGCGGTCTCTTGGTTGAGAGACATGTCTGTGTTGACTCAGTGTATATATATATTTTTAGATCGTACACTTGAACTGAAACCTTTCACTAAAACACAGATCAGGTTTTTTTTGTTAGCCTATCGTGCTTTCCTTCCCTCACAGTTCAAATCTGAAGGTGACATTTTGACTCCTCCTGGCTCCGTGCTGTCAGTTTAGCCCATATGAACCTGTCTGTGGTATTCATAGTCTGAATGAGTTATTTATTTTGATCTAGGCCTGATGAGGTTACTGTGTTTGTGTCGAATTCACTACCTAGAAGTGCCTGCTTGCGATTTAGCTTGGCTCTGCGCAAGCCCCCTCAATGTACAATTAGTCACGCGAGAGAATGTTTGTCATTTTGATATTTGTTTGTGCCTTTTCAGTGATTTTGATTAATGATTTGTAAATAAAGTCTATTTTGTTGTTTTGTGATGCAGTGTTGAAATGGGTGCTTTTTTCATTTGTAAACAGTTTTGCATGTGATGGTGTTCAGTCTTACACAAACACAACACACAAATGCAGACAAACAACATCACTTTAATTTTGTTTTAACTTGGAGTACATTACAAGCTTTCAGTGTGGAGCCTTTGCGGAAGAAACAGGGTGCACATTTCCACACGTGGAAGTTTATAACCTACTGGAGGGAAAATGACAACTTTGCATGCCAAAGTTATAATTTTTTGCTACATTAGTTAAGAAAAATGAAAAGCATATTAATAATGCTTTTATTTTAATTTTACCCTTTGTCAGTACAACAGACATGAAAGTAACAAAAAAATAGGACACTTTGAGTTTGAGACCTACAAACTTTGTGTTTGTTCTTCTGTCTTTTCTCTTAGAAATGTGAATGAGTGGGCATTCTTGGTGTGTGTACCTATCTGTCTTGCTGTTCTGGGGGAATTGACTCTGGAGATCATTCAGGTGCTTGGCATGTTGGTGTTCACAGTATGAAAGCACCAGTGATTGATTTACTACTTCCTGTTCCTTTCCCCTCCCCCCCCTCAGCGGCAGCAGGTCACTGGCTCCTGGCGCTGTCTGCTTAGTGTCCTGCATGGGTTGGGCTTCAGACCCATGTACCCTGAAGAGCACTGAGTGCACTGTACTACTGGCACCACCAGGGGGCAGAATGACTGCAAGGACAATCCCAGCAGCAGCTGATGGGGTACCAGCACCCCCACTCGCCCAACACATACATATACACACACACCCCTATTTGATGATAATGGGAGGGTGAAGACAGCCTTCTTAAATACAGAGCTTACATTGGGTAGAGGATTGTTTTAGAATATGTCTGTAGCATAGAAGGGTAGATTCTTCACTATTCAGTTTTTTAAAAGAATTTAAAATCCTTGAGTACTTAAAATGTTAAAATTCCATAGCGGTTTGATTTATATATAAAAATAATAATTAGCCCATTGATAAATTGATTTACTGATCTACTTATTTTATTAAACCAAATTTAGAGAAACAAATTTTCTTCAATTCAGTTCTATCATTTCAACCCATTTGAACTATTTTCATAGTTCAATACACAGGTGTGGGTGTATAAAATGGCTGTATTTGAATACATTTTAGATTTGAACACCAGCCAAACTTTCCTTCATGCAAATTTTAGGCTCCTAATATTTCCAGATTATTTAAATGATACATTTTTTCACCGCCAGGGGGCATTTTGTACCTCCAACTCATTTGATTTAAAAACACATTTTAAATTCAGTTTAGCGTGGCACTTTCCTGTCGGAATTTAGAGCACATGCATGTGTAAGAGTCTTAATAGAATAAGTGTGTGTAGCAGGAAGAGTAGGATCTCTACAGTAAAACAGTGATCTGGAGCAGTTAGCGACTGGAAGAGTTGCACTTTTTACTTTTCTCAATATAAGGACCCAACAGGGAATTCAAGTCCAAAAGGGTTCGCCCAACTACCCTCTCGTTCCATCTCAACAGCATCACGCCATTACGACCTTTCATTTCCGTCTTCTGCAACTCCAGATAATCAACTGCTTTAAACAAAGCGATGAAGCGTAACTTTAGTGAAGTATTGTTACCTACTTGTTAGTTTCAGGAATTAACACAATTAGAAGGTGTCAAATGAAACTAAATAATATCACGGTTTAATGGGTTTTTCTGCTTTCAGTTCTTCGGTTTCTTTGTTTTTTGATTTTGTCCTTGCACAGCATGGGGTTGTGTTTGATTAATGCAGCGCTAAATCCTGTCTAGTTGCACGATCTTGTCCGATGGGGCACAATCCTCAACTGAGAGTCCACCAAGCCGGCAGCCTCCACTGAGCCTCATCCCTGCTGCGTCTGCCGAGAGTCCTGCCCGGGACAGGGTGAGGGAAGTGCGCAGAGAGGGTCGCGATTCACCGTCTCCCAAGGCAACGCTGTGGCTCCGCCTCTGCCCCGAACACCGCTGTGTTCCAAGGAAAGTTCAGGGGCTCTGACCTCCCCCCCCCCCCCCTTCCAACCATTAAACAGCTGGGTGTGAGGAAATGCCTGTCACCAGGAGCAGTCCAGTCTGTCTGTCTGTCTGTCTGTCTGTCTGTCTGTCTGTCTGTCTGTCTGTCTGTCTGTCTGTCTGTGCACGTCGGTCACCTGTCCTGTTGAAATGGGGCATTTTTTATATTCTGTGGGCTGTCAGGTAATAGCTTTTCTGCTTGTCAACTTCACTTGTGAATAGTTTCCTTTAGAGTGCAGTGTATTCCAGGTTTTAAAGTGTAACTCGCTGAAAGTCTCTTGTTTTGATGTGGTATTCCTGATCTTACTATTCAGTAAGTGAGACATTTTTTAAGCAAAAAAGCACCAGAGAAAGCGTAATTATCTTCCATAGAAAATGAATTATTAAATGAATGTAATTGTTTATATACTTTAAAGGTTTAGTTGAATGAAGAAAAGCAGTGTTGCTGCTTCCAGTCCTCCAGAATTTTATCTAAGAACAAAGCACATTGAACTTCAAATTCCTCTCAATAACACACAAAATATCTTATCACAAAAAATACATTATCACAAAGATTATATCTACAAATTAGCTAACATACACTGAGCCTATATATACATGAGAAAGTAGAAATAATGTCACAATGAAGCCTTTCAGAGCAAATATGTGGAGAGGTGGATAATGGGATTTTAAGAGGCTTAGGAAGCCAAAAATCCTATTAGTGTCTGTTCTTATTTGTGACAGCAAATGAAAGACTGCAATATTGAACGGCAAAGACAAAATTTGGTGCTTAAAGTTATTTTAAAATGCCCGAATCCCTTTCCAGTGTGTGACCCGACGGTGCTTAAGGGAACTGGCTGATGTTCTAACATTACATAGCCGTACTTAATGGCATGCAGTTTACCACGATTTGGGCGGAACATTGCGGAGTCGTTGCCCTTTGTCAGGACTTTGTGGTTCATCCAGATTTCATCATGGAGGCCTGCGGTGATCACGGAGGCGCAGTCTGCTCCCTGCAGCCGAACCCGGTCTCTGGCGCTCTCTGCAGCCCCCTGTCCCCCTGGGCCTCGGGGAGTTAGGAGAGCGGTTGCCATGGATACAGACTTACGGGGATGCGGACACCTCTGGCCCAGTTAGACTCGGAGATGAGCAGCCCTTCTCCACCGACTCCTCTATAGGTGAACAGACTGTGAAGTGATCTAGAGGCCTTTCTCCTGATCTGCCCTAAGTGTAGGTCAGCTGTGGGTACGATAGCTATGATATCAGATTGGTTTTGAAGCCGTATTCTCCTGGATTCAGTCCAGGAAATTCATTTTTGTCCCCTGTAGGGGACATTCATCTTTGATCTTAATCTCAAGAACAAAATGTTCTACCATGCTGAGACCGACACTACAAGGGACATTCAAAAAAAGTAAAGGAGTATATGAATCATACAGAATGTGACAGGTTTATCCTGTGTACAACATTAATATTGACCAAAAAGTCTTTTTTCAAAGTTGACTCCAAATGATGGCCTAAATCATCATCAGTAGGATGCATTTGAAGGTGAACAAATTGTTTTCCTTCCAGTTTATATGTCTGTTTATTTAAAACGCAAACTAGACAAACCCAAAGTTTGATCTAGGTCAGGGATACTCAAATCCGGCCTTTGTGCCAGTAGTATTGCTGGTTAAATTTTCTACCTAAGCGTTATATGCTGAGAAACTACAAAAACCAGCTGATGCTGCGGCTCTCCAGGATCTGGAAAGAAGATCACTGTCATACACGTATATGACCTAGCGCTGCTTAGTGGCCTCCTCTGGTTCAGTTATGCACTGAAAATCTGGGGCAAAACTCACATTAACCTCAGTCTGTTTCAGCTTGTTTATTCTTGTTCAGAGCAATTTGTTTCTGAGATTATTTTAAGGCAAAAACAAGGAGGTAGGTTTTCTGTTCAAAACAGGTTTGGAATTCCAGTGTCCAGAACCGTCCTCATTGGATAACAAATGATCTTTAACGGATGGATATGCTTGATCAAATCCGCAATACATAAAAGTGTTTGTTGGTGTTTTCATGCATGGGACTATAGTCGATTCTTCATTATTTGGGGTCACGCTCCGCTGCCCCCGCAGTCCGTCAGTGTCTTACTGAGATGAAAGTCTGGCCGTGTCACATTCTTTCCCCGAGGCCTGTCAGATGGCACTGAGGGGGCGGAGTCAAGCCCTGTGTGAGCCCTGCAGTCATAATTAAGCCATAACTGGGGGGAGTGCAATGTCTCTAAATGACAGTCACTGATTGGTCAGCGTCCTTGTGTGCCAGGACGCTTAAGGACAGGACAGGAAGGGGTGGAGACTGGCAATATAATACTGAATGTCTCTAAATCCGTCTAGTCTGGCACAGGGATGGGCGGGGAAGTGGGAGAGGAAACAGGAAGCAGAACCGCATGTGGGCACAGCAGGCATCAGGAAATAAGTTCATAAAATGAGCTTAAATCAAATTTACGAGGATATTAAATCATGATCCTATGTCCCTCTGTCCCGTTGCCTTAGGGGACTGCGCACTGCGGACTGGGGTTTGGGGACTGGGCTGTGCTGTGCTGAGCTGGACGGGTTCCAGGTCACATGTTCCAAAGAAAGGCGAGGCACCATTCCTGTTCTGCTGTGGTCACTGACCCATTGTCCTATAGGGACAATGGTGGAGTAGCTTCTGCATGGCATGAGCTGATTACTTATATATTTCCACCAGAATCCATAGCCTTAAAGTTGGTGCCATTGATTTTGTCTCACTCTATGGATTTTCTATTGTCAGCTATGTGCCCCAGTATTTCACCCACACTCACGCTGGCATACTGAGCTGTGAGTGGTACTGCCCCTTCCCATCTTCAAACAGTAATTACACCACACACTCCAGCCTGGCCTCTCTGTTCTGTGTCCCCTCTCCATGAACCTAGATGGTGGTGCTTATACTACAGTGTTTTACATGAATGCGCTGCTTCAAGGCACTTTGGCAGATGGCTGAAAGCATCTGCCAAATGATTAAATTGTAAATTGCATTTCGATTGTATATATGTAAATCAGATCAGAAAAATGCTTCACACTTCAAATTATCTTAAGCAATGTGGCCTCTAAATTGTCATATTGCAACTAGCTTTTTATGGGATTTGTCAGATTAGTCTGATTTCTTTAGAACCACTTGACTGGCGTGTCAATATTTCCTGATTAAACAAACTCATTGTACTTGTTTTTCTCTTCCGACTGACAACGTATAATCAGCTTAGGTCTGAAAATCTATAATCTCAATATGGAGAGATGATTCATTTTCTGTGACATCTACCTGCAAATTAAAGCTTTTTTTTAAAAGTTCATTTTCTTCGGCTGCATTTTGATCTGGTTTTGGGACAGGGAGGGTAGCAGTCTCCACACAGGGAGTTCTGCCATGTACCACACTTCAAGAGTAACCCTGAAGACAAGCAGCTCTGTCTTAGCCAGGACTGGCCTTCCCAGTATCTGATGTCTTGAGGTTTGACTCTTCACAGAAACAATGTCAGTGTTGTCTGTGAAAAAATATTAGAGAGAGAGAGAGATAGACAGACACAGAGACAGAGAGAGAGGGGGAAAGAGGGAGACAGAGAGAGAGAGAGAGGAGAGACAATTATTTTTAAAATAGTTTTTTCTCTTATAGTTATTATTTAGTTATGTTATTTCAGGGCACATTGCATTGGACAGCACAGATTTGTCGGCACTTCTGGAAACCGACGTCACACAACACATCTGACATCGATAATTGTCTGGAGTGCTGTTCTGTGTTTTATTACCTGAAAGACAGAATCTTTCAGGTAATAAAATAAATAAAGATGGGTCAATAACATGTACATCCACTTTTTATGTTTAAAAAAGTAAAATAAACTACTTTTGTCTGTTAGCTTATATTTTTAAAATAAATATACCTCCATTAGATCCCATATCCACATCTAATACTGCATAATGCAGCACAATCCATTAATGTGAGCTGCCCATGAGGAAATTATTAGCTAACTGGATATTGACCGAAAAACCATTTCAATCACTTAAGAGAACCTTCCCTATCACATAAACTAGCAACTGAGGAAACTCTGTGATTTACAGACCGCAGTAGCAATGTTAACACAGAAGGCTTCCTGTTTTAATGCGAGACACACGGCATAAATGACATCAATGGTTTACACGTTGCGTGATGACAGGAGATTAAGGGAAGAAAACCGGTATGTGGCATCCACCTGAAACATTAGATATGGATTAAAAAAAGGTTTGTCCAGGTGTGGCTGTTTCTGTGGCTGGGCAATGGACATACCCCAGGCTAAATGCTTTACATGGGGAAAAGATGACATGGAAGTAAAAAAGGCTAACAGGTATAAACTGATATGGGCTAAAGACCAGGGTTTAGGTATATTCACATCCCTGCTGACCCACACCCTGTAGCATGTAAGGTATGTTGTTATATGCGACTTACTATCTCAGTCAGCTTGGTCCTGCCCAAGCTCACTTCATTCAGGCACAGGTACAGCTTGCAGTATGTTTGTTAGGAAAGATCATGGCAGGATGTTAGTGTGATCTAAATATTTAAGAAATATTGTCATTCAGGAAGGGGAAAGTTTTGGTTGGTTGGCAGTGACAGCTTTTAAACTTGTGCTAGCCATCCCTGTCAATCCTACGGGTGCTTGCGATTCTCCTTTGAACAGCGCATGAAGTGTCATTGACTCTGACTCATGAGTCCTTAAAGCGGGGATGGCAAGAGATGGCTGAGTATTATAGCTTAGTAATGCTGCTTGTGTATAGTTTAATTAGTGTGTGAAGGCAGGAGGTGGCTTACTTCTTGCAGATTGGTATACCAATTCCAGCACCTTGAACTGAACTTTAGTTGCTGCTGCTAGGCTACTACACTTCACACACGATATCAAAAGGACATTTAGTGCATTTAGTTTATTTAGTGCATCATTATATTGGTTACCCATGGAGATCCTATTTTAAAGAGTTGCTGAAGGGCTTCCCCCAGTTCATAACAGTGCTGAGGTAACACGGAGCTTCCAGAGCCAGTGTGTAATCTGAACTTCCCTGTCTGAAAAGCAGAAGGGCCAGATGGCTTAGATAACCATGTGTGGAGACTAATGTGAGAATGACACAGCTTTCATTTTTCATCTGAGCGTTATTTTCTGTTTTAAAAGGGAGCTGCTCGGGTCATCCCAGTCAACATCCATTTTTCCTCACAGACACCTAGGGAATGCAGTAATAACATGGGGTGATTGATCATAAAGCTCAATGGTGTGTCAATAGTGAGGTTTTGAGGTCACTCTTGTTGTACTGATTGAATGGCTTGGGTATTTAATTACCCAGCTGCCCATTCCCCATCTCGCAGCTGACAGCTCTGGGCTTAATCATCAACTTGCCAATGCTGTCACCAAAAAACCTGAAGAGCATTTACACCACTATCTCTCCCTGCATTCCTCACCAGCAAACAGTGGTGGCTTCTTTCAGTCTTCCTGTTTTCTCTCTGTTGAATCCTAGTTAGAAGATTCTTACTTAGAAGAATCATAGGGCTAAGGTCTGATTTTAGCTTTAACATTGCCTGGCCACACCTTAAAGAGCAAAGATTGTCCACTTTGTGATCGCTAAAAATATAGGCATTTAAGTGACGATAGTTTTGGCTGAATCTTGGATTAATTAACTACAGCTTCAGTCTAAAATAAAGCTTGTGTATCCCTGATTTACTTTGCTTTATTTTACATTTAAGCTCCTCAGAATCACCTGCCGGGTCACAGGTGTTTCTCTTTGGAATCTGCATCTTCATCAGAATGTGACCACAGGATCGATGAGGACTAATGTCATTTTAGAAACGTTTCCTCCAGCTACAGTATGACTAAACAAAGGAAGATGGAGACGCTCTTCTTCTGGGTTTTGTTGCACTCCATTGACTCATTCCACATGTTAGGAGGACTGGCAGGATTTCAGATAAGGACCACTGCAGTAATACAATCTATCAGACCATCTGGAACCCTGATGCTGGTTGTAACCAGTGTGGACTGTGCAGGGATCGACCTGCTGTCCCAGCAGCCAAAGGGCAGTATGAGCAACAAGAGACACAAATAATCTATTAAGCTGAAATAAAAAAAGCCATGGCCTGGGCTATAGACTGTTGGGTGGCCGTCCTGTTGAAGGCTCTGGTCCAGTTTGTGAATGGGCCCCACGGTCTGGTGTCAAATCTGGACCGTGATGTCCTTTGCTCAGCTTCCACTGGCTCCTGACGGAGAGAGCTGAATTTCTGGGCTGTTTCATGAAAAGCAGCAGCTTGATGTCACGCGTTTCAGAGGAGAGTGCCTACTTTTCCATGCTCCAAATTCCATGTTACAAATTGAAGGAAAAACTGAAAAAAGGGGCAAAAAAAAGCATCGGAAAAAGCTCTTTTCTGGTCTCCATGGGACAATTGGCAGTGTCAGCGAGGGACTCAAGCACACGTGCCTCTGTTGCATTATTCATTTTGACAGGTAAGAGCAGTTTCATTTTCCCTGCAATGCGTATACTCTCTGTGTTCCACTGAATTCCACTGATGCTGTTACTCAGACTAAAACATAAACTAAAACCCTGTTCTTCTATTTACCACCGCACATCACTGACTGGTCTCTCATGAGAGCGTGTCAGATTTGTCCGGTGCGTGTAGGTACAGGGCGGTGAATTTAACCCCAGTACCATGTGTTTATGGGGAACCTCTCACTGGTGTGGGGTGGTCAGTAATGAGGGCTGGATGCTTCCACCTGGGCTTAATTTGAGGCCCATCTCCTCACACACAGCGCATATAAACACCATGGCTCCCCCTGGGAAGTGGGAACGAGGTTAAGAGCTCTGCAGGCAGGGGGAGAACAGCGCTTATAGGCTGGACACTGCTTCTCTCCCCAATATCTTCCATAACACCATCAGGAACGGCTTGTGTTATTTCACCTGCAAGCAATGAGGGCTAAAGTCACCATACTAATATTTGCCACTCTCTCCTGCCCCCCCCCACCCCCCACCCCCCCACCCCCCACCCCCCCACCCCCTTCGCTCTCGCTGTCTCACTTTCTCTCTCGGCACTGTCCTTTCCCTCAGTTTTTTTTTTTGAGTCAGTACAGAAACAGAGCAAAAATAAATGCAAAATCTTCCCCTTTCACCCACTGTACTTGTGTCTTGTGTAAGGGTTTGAGAAATGCTTGTGCCGTAATTATTTCTCTGCTGCTCCAGTTTCTGCACATGGCATTGTTTGCGCAGTGATGCGCATCACAAGCACTGAAACAAGGCAAAGCCACTGTTTATGTTCAGCAAATCTGGGATCATTTCCACGAATGCAGCATTATTAGATCTGTGTGTGTGTGTGTGTGTGTGTGTGTGTGTGTTTGTGTATGTAATTTCAGTATGTGTGGAACAATCCTCATTAAATCTAGACGCAATATAACAAATCCTTTTTGTTCATGGATAAAACGTTTTTTTCAGTTTCTTCACAAAAGAAGACATGCTGGCTGCACCTGTCATTTACTTGAAATAAACTCAATTCCACTAATGACATTTATAAATATAAATCTGTGTAGTATTGAGTAGCCCACTCATCAACCCCCCCCCCCCCCCCCCCCCCCCCCATACACACAAAAACACCCACAAAAACATACATACACACACTTCTCTCCCATTTGCTTTTTTGGTAAACGTGGTTATGTGCATATGAAAGATTTTTTATTTATATAGAATACATTGTGGTAGGAGAATTATCAAAAGCAGAGCTGGTTTTGCTACAGGATATCACAGTGCTGTCCCAAACCGAAATGAAAGTGATGTCCAACGGATATAACCCTGAAATCGCTGCTTTTTAACATAGGCCTGCAAATCAGGAGCTTAGTAAAAAAGTGTACACCATTTGTACTTTGCAATCAAAGGGCACCATCGGGCTTTGATTTCTCTCCAATATGTTTCATGTGAAGACACGTAGAGCCCCCGGGTGATTTTTTTCAGGCTGGTGACTGTTGTAAAGTGACGAGGCTGCACAGTGATAAATCTCATCAGTTTTACAGCTCGTGGGGTGCTCAGCTCAATGCTTAAAACTTCCTGTCGGCAGCTGCAGTTATCTCAGTGGTGCCAACTGTCACTCAAAAAGCTTATTTCCTCTTTAGTCGCTGGACTCCAAAACTGCTTCGTCTTTGAAAACATCACCAGAATTCGCAATCACCACAGACACATCTATCTTCATAAGGTTTCATAAGGCCGGACTGACAAAACTCAAACTCTGATTTGGTAATGACGCTGTATCCACCCTAATGCTATCCGAAGCATTGGCTGATCACTTTAACACTAGAGCTTTTCCAAGTGAATAATTCAGTTCACCTCATTAAAACAGACTCCTTTTGCAGGATGTTGCCGAAGGCCTTTTTTTGTTTTGTTAGGAACACATGAAATGTGCAAAATAAAAAGGCCCTCTACATAGCCCATGTTATTTTTATTTATTTATTTATTTATTTATAGTGATGGACGTCTCTAGCCTTCTCAGGACAGCAGATGTTCATAAACACAGAGAAAGGGGTGCAGACTGAAATTAGTCAAAGGGACCCTCTGCCAACCATGAACAATTTCTTGGCTCCATGGAACAATTATATGTGATTTAATTTTGTTATGATTCCGCATACTGCCGTAGCCAAAACACAATTCAAATGTTACATTATAGGTTGGGCAAGCAATTTGCACATTCTTTGGAAGAAATTGTCAATAGGTAAAGGTTACATGGCGCCTGTGGCGTTTCAGAGATTGCTGGTAGGCAATGAAGAAAGGGATCAAAACGTAGAGATTGCAAAGGGACTAGCCTTTATGTCCTCCTCAAGTATGCACTTGTGAGTGAAAATGGGCCATATTCTAGATCACCAGGCCTGTGTTCTGACCCCTTTTCCATCTGAGCAGAGAAACAGCAGAGCCATTTACACAGCTATTAAACTCTTATCATGGGGTATGAAGGGTAAAACTTTACTTCAGATCTGAAGTAAGAGTCCGTCTGCTTTCTTCAACTTATGTAACATTTCCCAGCAAAAATGTTTCACGGATACAGTACGAGAACGCACAGCCAGCAGGTGAGTCAGAGGACTCATTAGCAAAATCAGCAGGATCGTTTAATCAAATTTGGGATTATGCTGAAATGTGCTCACATTTGCCAGGGTGCATGCTCAGCCATTGACAGGTTATGGAAGGTTATGGAGATGAAGCTGATGGCTTTCAGTCAGAAGCCAACAGCGTTTAGATTTTCTTCCTCATTCTGCCATCCCAGTACAGAAGCCCTGTGGCTCTTCCCCCCTTTAATTCAGCCCTGGTGGTTCAGGAGCTTGAAACAGACATCACATATGAAGCTAGCTGGATACGTTTAGTTTTACTGCAGTCAATATTATTTCTGCTACACGCTACAGTTTTAAGAATTTTAAGAATTCTTTACTTAATAATTAGTTTCCACTGTGAATTTAATATTGTTCGTCTGGCTAAGATTCGTTAATGTAGCATGGCTAATTACCGCAGTCCTATGCATGGTTGGAAAACTGCATATTTTACCAACTATTTGTTAAGTAGTGAGGTGTAGCGAGGTGTAGCTAATGACAACACAAAACTTTTGTACAATTTTTTGCTACATGGAAAACAACGTGAGTATTTTAATCCCAAATGGGCTCAATGAAGTGATATTCCATGACTCCTAGTCAGAAGGAATCATTAGTGCCTAGGTCTGTAGTATTTTTTATTTAGGTTGTGAGGCACACCAAAGCAAGTTCACCCTTTTGCATGCGCTGGAGTGGGAGAATATTACTACTTTGGAGATGTGTGGCCACTCAGCCTGCTCCCTGCAGTCATCCCTCCTCAGCTCCCAGCGTGGAAGTCATTACAGGAGGATATCGCTGCTGTGCCTCCACTCACAGTCCCACAAGAGCTGCCTTGTGAAACAAAGCTCAGATAGTGATATCACTCAAACTTTCCCCCTTTGAAAATTTTTATCTTATTTTCTTTGACATATTATGAGTTAAACACACACACACACACACACACACACACAATAAATGTGTCACACGCCAGTGTGACACCCCTGGGAGGGAGATGCGGCAGTTCTGAGAGTGCACCGTCGGTTGCTGCATGGAGAGAGAGAGCACACCCACACTAACTCGAAATGAAATAAATGAAACTCTTCACCCGTCCCCCTCACGGGTTCTGGGCAAAAACAATAAAATAAAACTACAGACTAAAATAAGGAAGACAAAAGCCAAAGAAAGTTAAACTGAGCTGCAACTTTTCAGTTCCCCTCTCATAGCTGGCCCACTTCTCAGCAGACCAGCTCCTCCTGCTTTTCAGTGGCAGGACGCCCTCTCGGTGTGTGCTCCCGGTCTCAGCCCCAAAATGTGGAGAGGAACACACCTTTAAGCACCTGGGCTGATTATTGCATGTGCTCTCTCCACCTGCCGGCGCAGCCGAGACCAATCCGCTGGCCGGATGCCACAAAATATTCGGTGAGTGCTCTCATCCTAAGCCATTCTGAGTGATAGAGATTAATCGCCGAAATTCATGAGATTGCAAACAAATTGCATGCAACCAAGCTTGAGAGATTATTCAGCACTACTTGAGCTGCGATGCTATGTGCTAGCCATTCAATAAGACTGTGCTCCAGTCCCTTATTAAAACTGTGCCACTCTAAATGAGATCTGATTCATTTGCATATATCATCAGTTTTTCTCACAAGCGAGTGAGCAGACACTAGCTCTGCGGTCACGTTGCCTCATGGGAAGACAACGATCCACTCAAATGCATTCTGTTCTCTTCAGTCTCGTCGCACACTTCACAGATTCTGGCGGTTACATTACATTTAGGAGATACCCTTATCTACAGTGATTTGACAGAACTTACAGAATAACATACAATTGATTTCATACAGCTGGATATGTACCAAAGCAATTCAGCTTTAGCATCTGCCTGATTGCTACACCAGGTATTGCGAGTTTTCCTTGATGGCGACAGTTATCAAAAAGCAAAGATATACAATATAAAAACGGAGAGGAGTGGGCATTTATTTGGAGGAACAGAGCTTGTTTAATTTGTGTGAGCTAAAATCACCTATATTGTTTGTTGTAACTTGGCTTCATTTTGATATCAAAACTTTTGACAGCTGAACTAGATTTTGCAAGTTTAAATCAATGACTTATAGACAGTGCTTTGTATGTGTGAGTAACGTGGTATTTTTGTATGTTGAAAAAGTTTTTTTTGCTGAGATAATTTATTATACAAAAGCCATACTGGTGATTGGGCTTTGAAATGAGCATTGGCTATATGTCCGGCAGCAGATCTGTGTCTTGCTTAACGTGTATCAATTGTGACACCAGGAAGGGAATTGGGGTGGTGTCCACCAGGGGGTAGCACTGGCGCCACTTACTGTGGACATGTCTATTTAACTAGACAGGCCAGCACGCCTTCAGTTAACCTAAGCTTGAGAAGCCCTAGGACCAATAAATTATATAATCGTTTCACAAACTACTACACATAATGAAATTTATGATCACAAAACACTGACAGATGAGGTTTTCTTTGGTTGTTAAATCGCTTTGGTTTTCTACATTGAATTCAATGGGCAGCAAGCTCTTTTGCCCTCAACATGCGCAGTAGAGGCTGTTTCCCATTATGTCCTAGGCTTCACCGCCTGGCGCTGCCCACCCTTACCAGTTCCTATGTACGCTCTATGCTACTTACAGGTGTGGCCATAGCTGTGATTCATGACAATCGCATTGGCTATAGAAAACAGCCTAATTATTGGGGTTTATAAAAGATGCCTGGGTTTCAGGCCTAGGAGGACAGTTTTGGACTGACTGTATGAAATGCGGAGGTGGCTTTGGTTGTTTTCATATACAGTTTTATGTTGAAGATTTTTTTCCTGCCCCTTTTTTTTTTTCTGTGGAGTGTTTTGTTGACTATTTTTCCTCATTTTGTGTTTGAAGGTTTTGGTGGGTTTTTCATTCTGGGACTTAATAAATGGCAGCACTTCAGCAAGCCAACCTTTTATCTGAGTTTATTTTGTCTGTTCACTGCGTGATGCAGAGTCGCTCCCTAGTCCTGCGTCGCACAGCGCTGCTAAATTGTATTCTCCCCAACAAATATATGAATAAATAAAATGATGTCGCTATTCCACAAAACAATATGAAACATTTTGGTGAGAATTCATAATGAGCCTGCAAGTATTATAAGTCATAAAGTTTCTCAGATAAGATCAGAGGCTTTATAACCACAAAAACTGTGTCAAGCTGACAGCTATCTGGAGAGACCTGACATTGTATTTTTTATGCCGCAGAAAGAGCACTTTATGCAGAAAAGCCCTTATCTTCCATATTAGCCATTAAGCTGCAGGAGTGTCTATATCTGCACCCAGCACAGGATGTTAGCTGGCATGGTGTGTTGAGGGTATGAGCATTTCCTGAAAGCCTTGAAACATCGGCATGCTGAGAAAACCAAATCTAAAACCACCATCATGAGTCAGCGTGGCATCACTTACTGTAAAGATGCTTATCTTAAAGGCTTACTTCAGTCTCGTATTACCAATGGGAGACAAACAGGAAGCAAAGAGCTGGAGAGAGATAAAATATTGTACGAAATGGCTGGAAATCTTCAGATGTCCAGAGATTGAAATCAAAGGAAAAAGCATATTGCAAAAAAGCTAAAATATGCAAACACGCAAAGGTGCCCACAAAATTGTACTTTCCACAAATTGCAGTTTCGCATACATAGAAAGCTTTTCTATCAGCTTTGTTTTCTTGCATACTTCGATCAATTTGCTGATACCTTGCTGGGCTTTAATGCAGTCATGCCCTGCGTCTGCCCCTTAGGAAGTGAACAAATATATTTTGTTGGGAAGTTTGTTATTTGTCACACATTGTTAGGGTGAGGACAACCTGGAAGCAATTTAAGAAAATTACAATTTCATGGGTTGGGTTCTTTCCCCCAGGTAGTCATCTTAAGTGGCAACATCAAGCAGAGTTCTTAGTGCTCAAGGGTCAGCTTAGATCTTACAACACTCAGATCTGTCATTAGCTCCTTGTTGCCGGTGGGGGGGCTGCTTGCTGGCTGCTGAACCCCACTGGTACAAACTGCGGAGCGCCCCCCCCCCCCCCAACTTTGTACTCAGAAGCATCTGCCACGACAGGGCTATATTTGGGAGACGTCCACATCGTATCCCCACTTCCTTATCCCACCCAGCGCCTTGTATCAAAGAACTGCACCCACACAGACAGGGCAATATTTTGAACAGGGTCCTTGTCAGATCAAAGCATTCCTCAGTGTAGAGCATGGCTCCATGTAATCTTTCCACTGAATTAATAAAGCACAGACATCAAGAGGTTAAATCTACATGCCTGACTAGTGTTAAATCTACATGCCTGACCAGTAAGTTCACTCATTGGCCATGGAAAATCAATATTAACCATGAAATATTTGTTTACAAAAAATTGTTTTCAATGATGTGCAAATAAGTCTTGAAATACAAGCATTCCATGGTTACACTTAGAGGATACAGGACCACTAAGAGTAATTTCCAAAAGGAAGGGGTAATATTTTCTTTCAATTTGAAAGTGGTCAGCAGAGAAAGAATACAGGGGGCAGAGCATGGTATGTATACTTTTATTTATTTATTTATTTTAGATTGAAATAAGAAAAAATGTGTTGGGTTGGCTAAGACTGTACTGTAGCTTTATTTCTACCAGCTTCGGAAATGGGAGACAGGAGACAGAAAGATTTACGTGTAGGTCACAGCTGACTAATCCAGCCCACATTAACAGTCTCATTACACACTGAGCCTTTGGGGGGGCAGACATTGATTCTATGGGAGGATGAGGGGGGGTTGATGTGCTTGATTTATGTGGAGAAGCCCCAGTACCGCGAGGTAAATGCTCTAATTTGTGTGACACCATGAGGAAATGGGAGCTGTCCTCATTAAAGTCTAGACCCAGAGGGACTCAGTGTTAAACAGCTCAAACTGCTTTGATGGGCGGAGAACAAGTGTTAGGGACATTGTAACCGTACCCGTGCATTTAAAATGGAGGTGTGTGTGTGTGTGTGTGTGTGTGTGTGTGTGAGTGTGTGTGTGTGTGTGTGTGTGTGTGTGTGTGTGTGTGTGTGTGTTTGTGTGTGTGTGTGTGCGTGTGTGTGTGTGTGTGTGTGTGTGTGTGTGTTGGGGGGAATGGATGGCCATTTATATATTTATATAGTGTGGAGAAAGAAAATTATATTTGAATTTCTATACTGTCTAGCCAAGTGAAGAGAAATGTAACCCAATAATCTTAAAATTCAACACAAAAACATGCACCAGGGTAGAGGATGTTTCCTCATTGTACTGCTCACTCAAAAGGGTTAATTATACTAATAACACAGTGGACAAAAATGGCCAGTATATATAATGGCCAACTATACTAAAAACAATAACTATATTTTGGGCACAACCTATCGATTTTTTCTTTTCATTCATAAACATATTTAAACATAATTAACTTTTTTAATTCTTTGAAATATAATTCCTGTAATTATCAACCAAATATGGCCACAGAACAATTAATAATAATAATAATAATAATAATAATAATAATAATAATAATATGAAAAACGTGTTCTTCATTGGAAGAGAAAAAATGTTGAAATTGAATCATTCCCATATGTGCATCGTTTCCACGGCAATGACAGGGTCAAATGCCGAGACCCTTCACAGCCCTAGTTGCCACATACTGAATGCAGTTAAATAGCTTAATCTTAATCCTCGATCCATTTCGCGACATAAAGAAAGGCACACCCACTAGTATAAAAAATGTAATTGGCATCTCTAAGGACCACGGAGAGGGAACGTTTACATAAACAAATGCACTCTCCAATAACGAAATTCAACCAATGATAGATCGAGGTAATCGGCTGTGCAAACGAGAGCGTTGCAGTGTAGCCGAGCTTGCTGGTATTCAGAGGCGGATGAAACCGCAGAGATGGATATTTCAGTTGACCAATAAAATAGTCACCTAGTAAGAAAATGCAAAGAGGCCAACGTGGTATTATGCATGTATCTAGGACAGGAAACGCTCTTCTTACGAGATGGGGTTTGTAAATATTTACAAGTTAGTACGATAAGAACCAATAGCGAATACCCGGAGGCGTTCCCCTGAGCAGTCGGCTAGCTGCCTAGATAGTTTGAGTGAATGGTAGGGGGCAATGATGGAGGCTTGATTGTGGAGTTTGTGTCAGTGTTACATTGCTGGAATCCACATTCTCATATTGGACTAGTACGACTTCCCCGTTGATCCTTGAAGGGAAACCATGTTTTCTCCCTATGTTCAGCTTCCAAGCTACCTAGCATTGCTAACTTAAGCGACGGAAAGGTAGCTGTAGTTGGAGATCAACCCAGGTGCTTGCCTTTTCATTTAAATGGTTGATGATACTGCACAAGTAGCAGACAATTATCTCGCTAGCAAGTCATGCAACCCCATAACAGACTAGTTAACTAAGCTGCTTGCTAAACAATTGAGGTAAGTAAACAAACGTTTTCATCAGTGTTTTATATGGTTGACGTGCTGTCATTCAGTCGCAAGCAGGACATTACATTAGCTAAAGTTTTCACGGTAGCTGGCTGACCAAATTGGCGCTAACGATAGACACTTGGTTAACTGTGAGTCTTTTCGTCAGCTTGGATAGCAAACATTAACTCGCATACCATGAGTAGCTCACCTCTCTAGTTAGCGGGCTGGGTATGATTGATATTTTCTTCAATTTGGATAATTGTTTGCTGACTGGCTAACATGAGCTGCTAGTTTAGCCACCAATTGTAGATCTGAACATGATACCTTTAACGGTAACAAATGTTTGCTCAACGTCGTTGGGTTTTGCTTGATGCACATATAACGCTAGATAGCTAACAAACTAACATTTAAGTCTTCATTACACCGGATTGCTTAATATCGTAGTTAGTTGCGTCTTAAGTTCTAGCAAAGAGAAGAGGATCATACAGCGGTTGCTGCTTAGCTTAGTCTTGTGTTACTGATCAAGCCAACGTTAGCTTGCACCGGTAAAACGCTACTTGATTATTGTGAGCAAATGATCCAGTGTTGTCTAACGAGCAGTGTTTAAGATTAGTAGCAATCTAGCTCGCCTTCGGAAGAAACTAGATACAAGTTTCTGCCCTCATAGCCAACATAGGGAGACCGTTAATTAATTTGTGTGGAATGTTTTTTCCTAACAGGCGGACTTACTGGCTTGCCAGTGGCTGGCTGGCTTGTCGAAGTGCACGTAGCTACCTTAGCGTGATGCAACATCAGTTGATTAGTAAACACGAATGTTGAATAAGAAATTAAATCCAGGTAGACCGTTAACTCGTGGTGTTAATTTCAGCACGGCGTGGCTTTGCATGGAAAGCACATTATTTGAGATGCGGACATTGAAACGATGCATACCGATATGAAAGACCTACTGCAGGGTTTGTAAGAGTTTGTTTTAGGTTGGCAATTGCTTTATTCTGTGTTGCCATTTGCTGATTTTCTGTGTAACGCTTTCTGTTTTTATCTTTCAACAGGGGTTGCAAAGCATTAGATGATTTCCTTAGCAACAAAAATAAGGTTTGGGAAAGTCCTTTTCTTCATAATCATGCACGATCCTGCCAGTCTCGACTATCATCAGAAGAAAGATATCATGCCCCCTCTTGTACTTCTATCCTGATGTTTTGTGAAGATATGCCAACTCAGCAAAAGAAGAGGAATCTTAGCGATACTGTTGTATATATTTTTTCATTTTAAAATGTCAACGACGCGCGTGCAGAAGTTGCTAAATATTGCACGTTAATTTAGAACATCCGCCACCAAGAAAACACGACAAAGCAAACGAGGAGTGAATATCTCCGTTGATCAAGAAATATGGCTTCAGTGTGGAAAAGGTTGCAACGTGTGGGAAAACATGCATCAAAATTCCAGTTCGTGGCATCTTACCAGGAACTCATGGTGGAATGCACAAAGAAATGGTGAGTGACGTGCAGCAGCTTCGTATTTTTATGGTTATTTTGCCTAGCTAGCCAAATATATTCGTACAATATAATGCATTCATATGCTGCCACATAGGAATGCTGAGCTGGCCTCTTCCGCTGGAGGTGGCGGTGATTTACGAAGTCCTCGCGGTCTGCAGGCAGGGAGGGGCGCGTGCCGTAGGACTCGGCGTGCTGCATCATATATTCTGCATCCGAGCTGTAACAAAAATGAGTGTGTTCCCCCTGGTCGTTGAATGACCCTCGCTTGCGCTTTAGTAGGTAGCAAGGCTGTATTTAGTCCCTGTGCTGCAAAATAACAGCAGCTGAGGAAGTATATTTCGCGAAGCGTAGGTATAAGGAATGATAAGTATTTTCTCGCGAAGACCGAATGCACTTGGGAAAAGCTCACAATACGGCTGTACCGAAGAGACTGTCGTTACAGTAATGAATTAAATATGTTAAACTGTTAAATTGTACTAAAACTGAGTACAACCTGGATCATTACTTTGAGACTTGATCACTGATCCAGTAAAAGGGTATGATTGCGTTAATTTTGTACACATTTACATTTATCTTTTATTATAATTTATCGACTGGATTCTTTGGGGAAAGGTGGTAGGTGTGTTAGTGCACAGGGACTTTCATCCCCCTGGTGACCTTTGGGTGTGCTGAAGCTGGCGCTGCTGTCGCTGGGTTGGGGCCTCTCCACTGCAGCATGGCAGTGCAGAGGCAGTGCACTCCTGCTCCCTGCTCCAGCAGTGCCATGGCTCTTGCTCTTTCCTGTCAGAGTGGTAATTGAGATGGATGCACACAGAATCTGGGCCATCAGATTTCAGTGGAAATTCCCTGCACTCCCCTGTCTGAGTGACACAGTGTTGCACCAATCTAAACATCTAAATGTCACTGGATGACGATGGGTTGGAAGGGAAAAACTTGTTAGATGAAGGAAAACAGTTTTTTTGTTTTTTGTTTTTTTGGCTGTATTCGCACCTTTTGCTTCCGAGTTTCTTTAAGCGATACTGTAGCTTTGAAAACAATCCTGTCTGCATTTGGCTGCTAATGGACAAAAAAAAAGTCATTTCTTAACTCACCAGGAGTCGAGATGGTGAAGGTTGGAGATGAAGACGGATGTGGAATCAGTTATGGCAACGGTCGTGGTCACTGAATTAGGGATTACTGGGGTGTGGACTGACGCAGCGAGTGCTGGTCGTAGACTTAATTTGCCTTTCTGTTATAGCTACGGTGGAAAGTTTCCTAAGTTTCATAAGTGGAAACAGCCCAGGGAGCTCAAATGGATCTCATATTTCGAATTGCTTGTTGATTTAATGGAGGAAAACCACAGGCATTTGTATCTGAGAGAGAAGGATAGGAATTGCACTTGATTCAGAAGCATGAAATGCTTTCGCTTGCTTAACACCTGGATTCATGGAGTCAGATGTGATGTGTATTTGACATTGATATGCAAGAATAATCGTTCCATCTGACCTAAAGGGGAATTGCACCATAAAACGACAATTAGCTCATTTAACGGACAAAGGAGTAACTGATTAATTCTCTCTTTGTGGCTCGATTAAGCAATCTCTGTACTGAGATGTCGGCAGCGAAAGGTGCAAATTTGGTACAGCTGTACCTCATCAGAATGATGTACACCTCTACCCTTCCTAATATTTGAAGAACTACAATGGGCAGGTAATTTGAATTTGAACATATCTTCAAAGAAGGCATAGCGAGCGTTGACCAAATCATGTCAGAGCGAGATTTTGGGTATCTGCTGTTCCGACTGTAAACAGTATTAGCTTGTGCGCTAGCTAGCGTAGTGGACTTGCTGTTCTGTGCTCTCTCTGGGTCTTTTTTGATGAGGGCCACTGAGAGCCCTATATTTAAAGTGCATGTTTGTGTCTTTTGCAGTGAGTTAACTACAAAAATCGACCTTGCTGAAGTCTTGCACAATTATTAATTGCGTTTCATAAATAATCTCACAGAGAGACCGTAAGCCTACATGCAAGGGAATTTAGTTCTATGAAAGACGGCACGTTATGGCAATTTCAGCTAATGAAATTTCCCTTCTTACAAAACCACTAGTGCAGGGATCATCAGCTCTGGCCCTCGAATCCAAATCCAGCCCTGGTTTTATTTTCTCCTGGGTAATTAGTGCTGCTGATTGGCCAGACTGTCTTCACACCTGACTCCCAGGCAAAGGGAGGGTGGAAAACCACCAGTTCTCGGCCCTCGAGGACCGTGAGTTGCTGATCTCTGTACTAGTGCCTAAAATAAACGTTGGGCAGAAGTTCATTCTATGGTAGAATTCCCCATTAAGAGGAGGTTGGCATGAGGACTGTTCAATGTAATTTTAGCTTATTTTGTTGTAGCCAGCATGTTAATTTGTTTCTGCCATGTTGTGATTGGATAGCACAGAGTGGATTGTGTCATTCTTTGTTCTCACTGGCCAATACCACTCCTCCCCAGCTTAGCTTGTGTGTGCTGCTAGAAGGTGTCTCTCCTGTATTGCCTCCTCTTTATCACTAGATACAAGTGAGTCTGTTAAAAGTGGCCCAATTCTGCTTTCCCCTGTAGCTGAACCAGTTAAGATGTTTTTAAAAACGGTGTGAACAGCAAAACAAAAAACACAGGGGCCCATTTTTTCAGTTCTGTTTTGTGCCACATCTGTATGTAGAAATAAACTGGACACAGCCATTTGGATTGCACACGGCTACTGTGTGAACGCTCAAAAGTGCTCTGTCCGCATCTGACTGTACATTGTCCGAATCCAGTTCAGTATCGTAAGATGGTGTAAACCGGTTGGGTTGGGGTATGGCCTCGATATGAAGTCAGTATTAAAAAAAAACATTTAAAAAAATCTAATTGCAGCAAAAAAAGGAATTGGACATTAAGGTCTGAATGCAGCCTGTAAAATGTGGTTAATTCATTACAGCATGATTGGAATAATCATACCTGCAGTTTTGATGCACAGGTTCTGTAGCCCCTCTGCACACAGTCCTGGAATGACTGCTGTCAAACCTAAAGGACCCTCTGTAAAGGACCCTCGAGTTGTCCAGTGGACACAAGAGGACGTGTCGTCACATCATCTGGGAACAGGCCGAGTAAACACTGTGTGTCTGCTCCCGGAGCCAATGGGTTCTTCTTGCGGTGGGGTCTTCAGTGTGGGACACGTCCCAGAATGGTGTTGCCAGGTTACTGGACACACATCCCCAGAAGTTTTCCGGAGAAAGAGGTTCCGTGCGGGGAGACACTGACTGTCTCGGAGCGCGCGCTGTCTGTCGAAGTCGGTGCGCAGGTTGAGGCAGCTCTTCTGGGATTCGACAGGTCTCGGGACTTTTGAAGGTCTGTAACTTCTGGTTTCACAGCTGTTCTCCGTCTTCTGCAGTATCTGATTTAAAAAATACAGCCTAGGCTATAATCAGGCCTTCAGGAATTTATTATTTTGCAATGCTGTGCTTTCCGTGGGTATCATTTTATGATGCATTTCCACCGCAAATACCTCTGTTGTTTTCATGTTGTGAGTTCATACCAAAATGCCTACCTTTGGGGATTAGTGACACAGGAAAGTCCTGTGAATGTGTGTAGTGGTCAACTTGTTAGCTAAAAATATTCATTAATTTGGTCAAAGTGTATCTGAAATTATACTGAAGGATATCTCTAGCTTTAATGTGGTTTTCTCTAATTTGTGCTCAGCTTCAAATAATCTCTGTTGAACTTTTCATAAGTTTTACTTAATGGGATGATATTTGCTCAGAATGTGCATCTTATGTTTCCCCCAGGAGATTACTCACTTTTGATATTTTCATCATTTATTTATTTATGTACTGGATACTCTTCTGTAGAGTTGGCCTGTGTGTACAGCACGGAGATTCACGCATGATCTGGAAGATTACAGGCTTCTTATTACTTCTCGCTTTCAAACGAAATGAATAAATCTCTTACATGTCCTGAGGCTAGGAGATGTGTGAACATTTTGTCTGGCATATTTAGGGGAGAAAGCTAATGGAGCAGAAGTGAGCTGCTGTTGCACAGCGGCTGTAGGCCTACATGGAGCGCCTGCTTCCATCTCTCCTGTTTATCTCCTGTTGGCACGATACTTCAGTCTCTCAGGGTTGCCAGGTTGGCACAATCTAGGAAATCATGCAGATTTTAAGATCTGTTTGTTATTTTTATTTGTACTTTTTTTCCGTTATGTTTGGGGAACCCTTTTTGCAAATTGGCTGTACTTTGTTTCATTGCTTCATAACAGATCTATGGAAAAAGCTTCTAATCTGGCTCTGCTCTGTGCTCAAGTGTTTCCAATTAGGCCACTGTTCTAAATGATTTGATTTAAACAGGCTATGCATGTCTGCGTCCTGATGTATGTAGTTTGAACATAATGAAAGTAATGCCACCCCCCCAGTGCTATTTGATGGTAATTTTCTTCTGAGCTGTTCACAAACGCGGCAAGAGGTTGGGAACATTTCCCACCTTCCTGCACACAAAATTGTACTGAGCAAGTCTCACCCGTCAAGTTCTGTACGGCGTTTTGTTTTTTGGGTATTGGGGGGGGGGTCTGATAGTTATTACAGACAGGGCCTGCAGAGTAATCTGTGTAATTGGTATGTCTGCCTGTAAGAGAAGCAAGCAAACAATTGAAAACCAGGCTGGAGAATGGGCTCAGTGTGGCTTTCATTGAAATCTCCAGGAGTTCATATTTTTGTTGTTTGTGTTTCATCCCATTTGGCAAAATGAACTGATTATAGTGTACGGATCCCAAAGTGATGTTTTGGTTTTTAGTACAGCCGTGTAAAAAGCTATGACTCATGGAAAGCATAAAGATGGCGGCTCAGACCTTCGGTTGAATGGGCCCGAATTGGAATTGGATTAATTTATGTGTCGATAAGTGAACTTGGCATCAGGAATCAGAAGATTCCTCTTCGTTTCGTTCTCTGCTCTCGTCTGAGTGTTTCTTGTTTAACCTCTTTTCTGGATTTAGTAGTAATCGGTCTTTATTTTACCCTTGTGTAAATCGACCCCATGGTCCATCGCTCGTCAAGCATCTGAAATAAAGACACTGCTATTGATTTTTAAAAATGCATATGGAAATCTAAGTGCACATGCACACACACATATATTTAACATTTTTTTGGAAAGCCAATTGCCCATTCGTTGTGAGAACATCTCATGGCTGCATCATCCTCTATCGATTCAGTGGACCACACGCTAGCGCTCTCTGCTAGCCTGTGCAGCCTGTCTCCACTGCTACTCTTCTCCCATTCTCTCAGCTGCCTCTCACCCATTGCTCATTGATCTTCTCCATATCTCTTTTTCCGTCTTCTTTTGCATGATTCACCTCCGTCTTTTAACGGATGTCTCGTTTGATTGCGTTTCGCGTTGTCTATGTGGCGGAGAGCTCGTTCCCTGCAGAGTGAGCCTCTTAATGAGCTGGAAGGCTGGGGGCTCTTGTGGATAGACAAGCAGCTAGCAGCATCTGGGTTAATGCATTTCTGATGTTGTGCATTTGCAATGTATGTTAGCTACATTTAGCAGTCGCTCTTATCCAGAGCAACTTGCACTGATTGCATTTTTACATGGTCTATTTGTACAGCTGAATATTTTACTGAAGCAATTCAGGTTAAGTACCTTAGTCAAGGGTACAACGGCACCTCCGCCTCTAGGAACCAAACCCCCACCTTTTGAGTGACAGATATCTGTGCTTTTTAGTGGACAGCTCCCACGATACTGGCTGTGCTTACCCATATCTCCCAGAATGCTTTGCTAATTTACCTGTGAGTTTTGGCCCAACCTTCCCGCCATGTTGTCTTGGCTCTGGAACACGTGTCCTGATAATCAATTTTGCTTTGAAAGAGAGGTAGCCGTCCTGGTGGAAACAATTCCGGTTTGAGTTTTGCCTTTTTTGTTGTTGCTGAGAAGCCTTTAGCCAACATGAGGAGCTAGCTGCTTTTGCTCTCTTCCAGTCAAAATTCAGATGTTTGTTCACTCGGGCCAAAACTTTTGTGTCATAAAACTTCAAATGCATTTCCAAGTTGAAAAGTGGGTTCCTGTCTTGTTCATTTTGTTCATCTCTCAGGCCTGCGCTGTTAGCCGCTCTCTCACGCCTGCGCTGTTAGCCGCTCTCTCTCAGGCCTGCGCTGTTAGCCGCTCTCTCAGGCCTGCGCTGTTAGCCGCTCTCTCTCAGGCCTGCGCTGTTAGCCGCTCTCTCTCAGGCCTGCGCTGTTAGCCGCTCTCTCAGGCCTGCGCTGTTAGCCGCTCTCTCTCAGGGCTGCGCTGTTAGCCGCTCTCTCTCATGCCTGCGCTGTTGGCCGCTCTCTCTCAGGCCTGCGCTGTTAGCCTCTCTCTCAGGCCTGTGCTGTTAGCCGCTCTCTCTCAGGCCTGCGCTGTTAGCCGCTCTCTCTCAGGCCTGCGCTGTTAGCCGCTCTCTCTCAGGCCTGCGCTGTTAGCCGCTCTCTCTCAGGTCCGCGCTGTTAGCCTCTCTCTCTCAGGCCTGCGCTGTTAGCTTCTCTCTCTCAGGGCTGCGCTGTTAGCCGCTCTCTCACAGGCCTGCGCTGTTAGCCGCTCTCTCTCAGGGCTGCGCTGTTAGCCGCTCTCTCTCAGGCCTGCGCTGTTAGCCGCTCTCTCTCAGGCCTGCGCTGTTAGCCGCTCTCTCAGGCCTAAACTGTTAGCCGCTCTCTCAGGCCTAAACTGTTAGCCGCTCTCTCTCAGGCCTGCGCTGTTAGCCGCTCTCTCTCAGGCCTGCGCTGTTAGCCGCTCTCTCTCAGGCCTGCGCTGTTAGCCGCTCTCTCTCAGGCCTGCGCTGTTAGCCGCTCTCTCAGGCCTGTGCTGTTAGCCGCTCTCTCTCAGGCCTGTGCTGTTAGCTGCTCTCTCTCAGGCCTGCGCTGTTAGCCGCTCTCTCTCAGGGCTGTGCTGTTAGCTGCTCTCTCTCAGGCCTGCGCTGTTAGCCGCTCTCTCTCAGGCCTGCGCTGTTAGCCGCTCTCTCACGCCTGCGCTGTTAGCCGCTCTCTCTCAGGCCTGCGCTGTTAGCCTCTCTCTCTCATGCCTGTGCTGTTAGCCGCTCTCTCTCAGGCCTGCGCTGTTAGCCTCTCTCTCAGGCCTGCGCTGTTAGCCGCTCTCTCTCAGGCCTGCGCTGTTAGCCGCTCTCTCTCAGGTCCGCGCTGTTAGCCTCTCTCTCTCAGGCCTGCGCTGTTAGCTTCTCTCTCTCAGGGCTGCGCTGTTAGCCGCTCTCTCTCAGGGCTGCGCTGTTAGCCGCTCTCTCTCAGGGCTGCGCTGTTAGCCGCTCTCTCTCAGGCCTGCGCTGTTAGCCGCTCTCTCTCAGGCCTGCGCTGTTAGCCGCTCTCTCAGGCCTAAACTGTTAGCCGCTCTCTCTCAGGCCTGTGCTGTTAGCCGCTCTCTCTCATGCCTGCGCTGTTAGCCGCTCTCTCTCAGGCCTGTGCTGTTAGCCGCTCTCTCTCAGGCCTGTGCTGTTAGCCGCTCTCTCTCAGGCCTGTGCTGTTAGCCGCTCTCTCTCAGGCCTGCGCTGTTAGCCGCTCTCTCAGGCCTGCGCTGTTAGCCGCTCTCTCTCAGGCCTGCTTTCGCTGTGGTGCGTGATTTCGCGGTGCATGTTTTAGCTAGCGTGTCGTGTTTCTGACCGCGGGAGGCCGTGCTGGTTACCTGTGTCCAGCAGAGGTGCTGCACAGCGGAGGGTCTTGTGCACGCTGTCGGCTCCAGTTCTCTCTGTCCCCGCCCCGCTATTGTTTCCTTGCGTGTTGCCTGCCAGTGTAATCTGGAGTGCGCTGTGTGTAGCTGTCATTACCCCCCATACGGTGCCTGGTAATTTGACTTTAACAGGCTGCGGCGTGGAGCCCAGTGCAGCTGTTCCATGCTGCAGTACAATGCTGCTGTTACACTGTGTCCCAGCAAGGCTTGGGAACTGATTACATGCGCACACAAACAAACACACACACTGACATTCAAGCACACTCACTCTCACACACACACACACGTTATACACTGTGATACACTCACTAAGTCACTCATGCACTCACTGTAAACATGCATACACACACGCACACAAACTCAGTCTCTCACACTCACATTAGCTCACCTTTCACACATTGAGTAGACATAGTCCTATAAAGCATGCACGCACACACACACGTTATACACTGTGATACACAACACTAAGTCACTCATGCACTCACTGTAAACATGCATACACACACGCACACAAACTCAGTCTCTCACACTCGCATTAGCTCACCTTTCATACATTGAGTAGACATAGTCCTAGTCCTATAAAGCATGCACGCACACACACACACACACACGCCCGCTTGCACGCACACACGCCCGCTTGCACGCACGCACGCAGCTCTCCTCCATTGTGATGTGTGCCATGGTTTCCACCCAGGAATCGGAGGCTGACTTCCATTAGCTTTGGCAGGTCGCTCGATGGCTTGGCAAATGGAAATGTCAGAGATGTCCTGCGGGCGCCAGGGTGCCCAGAGAACGCCGCGCCCTCTGTCCCAGCGAATGAGTGGCCGGCGGGTCACTGGGAAGCGATCCGCTCGCCCCCCGCGGAGACGCCCACCTCCGGCTGTGAGTGACAGGCAGCTGAGGGGGCGTGTTTACGCATGGGCGGGGCTGCACAAGGCCACGGTCCTCACAGGCTGTGATGCGGTAAAGTGGAGGCCAGGGCGGTTCCTCTGGGTTACAACGGGCCTCACTCTGAGGCTTTGCTTCGACATCACAGCTCTGTTCTGCCCACTGCCTCCGCCCCTCACTCTGCAAATATTTACCTGCATCCTTCCCAGAATCCCTCTGGGTCTCCATTCATTTCCCGGTCGGTTCATTTTGTCTGAAGCACGCGCTAGAGACAAACTGCAAAGTTCCAGGATTGCACTCGGAAGAAAACCAGCCCCTCGGAACCCAGTGGGCTGTGGGGACACTCCGCAGTGACAGGGGAAAGCACAATCAATGATGAAAAGCCATCCCCAGTCATGTCTCCTCCGGTCACCTGACCGAAATCTCAGAGCCTGAATATACCGTTATACTCCAGCTCTGTGAGGAGCACGCTCTCCTGCTCTTGCTCAAGCATTGCTGTGTTTACTCGGGGCAGCACGCTAGAGCGCGTACGGAGGCGCGTCGTCCGGGCGACGGACCGGCCGCTCCAGCACAAAGAACCAGCTTGGGCCCCGGCGCTGCGGCGGGGCCGGTGTTGCGTAGCGAACGGCGTCTGGCCCCGCGGCGGTAATGAAGCGGGCGGCCCCCGGGGCTCCAGACAGGCCCGTAAGTCAAACGCTTTCCAGGGATTTACGGCCACAGGCCTGGCCCTGGCGCTGGGTCGGCCGCTCGCGGGGCGGGCTGGGCTGGAGGCGGCGCTGGGCGGGGTGGAGAGACTCTGTGTGTGCCAACAGGCTCATTACGCATTACCAGCGCTACACGGCTAATAGGCTTTCAATGGACCCTTTGTCTTTGGCCTTGATGGCTGCTCGGGTGCAGGGCACCGCGCGTGTTCACGTCTGAGTCTGTAACCGATACCTTTTCACTTTTCAAAAGCTAACAGAACCGAACGTCTCCTGTACTTCACCTGCTGCGATCTATTGATTTTTCAACCAGGCCTCGTCTGTTTTGATGGCCATTATTCAAACAGCCATTTCTGTAGTGATATGAGAAGAGGTTTTAAACCATTAAGATTAATCCAGGTAAAAATAGATCTGCCCTGATCTGCTGCTTGTGTGTGCGTGTGCGTGGTGTGTGTGTGCCTCTGTGTATGCATTATTCTTAACCCAGTTAAAGTAAAATTAAATTTAGTTAACATATTTGTCATGACATAATTTTCAATCCATCTTCTTGATATTCACATTGGGGCACAGCAGATAGAATCTCGCAAAGTTAGACTTGTTTGTATTTAGTTGTTTCCTGTTGGTGTTTGTTGTTTTGCTCCTGTGTGGAATGGCTAATGATGCCTGCGCTGTGCCAGCCGAGGCCCTGCAGTGAGCCTGAAGCTGCGTCACATTATTCAGCGGCGAGGAGCTGGCTGTTTTACGCCCTGCGCACGCCGCTTTGTGAGGCGCTTCTGGCTCTGATGACGCAGGGTGCCCTGCTGTTCTGTGAGGGAGGCTCCAGGTTATTGCCTCAGACGATGGGTCCTTAAGGTGGTCCAGGCATTTAGACGTAGCCTTCAGTCATGGTTGTGCAAAGTGGCCATTTTAGTTTTTCCACGGTCCCTATTTGTGCTGCTGTTGCTGGGACAGGAACATTTTAGTCTTTTTCCACTGATGCTGGTACCAGCCTTAGTCACTTCCATCCAGGAACGGTGAATTTCCATTATCTTGTTTTTCTGCAGTCGGCATGGTTACCGGCTGGCCAGGGGCGGAGTTGGTGAACTGCTTGTTGACTTCGGACAATCGGCTCCAAACCTGCTTCCGAGGAGGAAAAAAGTGGCCTTTTTTTGGCTTGGCGTTCCGTATCTTCAGTGTTGCAGACTTTACGGCCATAGAGCACAGCTCTGTCCCTTATCTGAGACGTAGACCACGGTCCCTGTGGTAGAGTAACTCACAGGCCCGACCAGTGATTCGGTGGCTCTGGTATCGATTGGACAGATCTAAGGACTCGTCTGGGAGCAGCGCTTACTGCAGCAGTGATGGGAAGGCCAGGGACATGGCAGCTTAGACATGGGTCTGACTCAGAGTCCCTGGAACACCATGCTTTTGCTGCCCTCTCATTTCCTTGTGCCACATAATCTGATGGCTTGTTGAATTGCCCCCTTCACCTTACACCTGCTGATGTGATTGGTTGCTGGTTAATTGACCAGTTGACAAGCCGATTCTGTTGATTGTGGCATTTTCCTAATAGTGCTGAAGATAACCTGAGACGTTGTTCTGCCGTGGTACCAGGGGCAGAGCTGGGTCAAGTACGTATTTGTTTGGGATTCAAATACTTTTCTACGCTTTACTGATCTTGTCTGGTGTTTTGGAACCAATGAAATAGTCTCAAAAACTGCAAGTCCCGCCTTCGTTCTGTTCGTATCGGCAGGCTCAATTAGACCAGGCAAGATCAATAGAGCACAGAAAAGTATTTGAATCCAAAACAAATACGTATGTGACCCAGGTCTGACCAGGGGTATTGAAAGCAGCGGTGGCGCTGTAAGCTTGGTCCAGCTGCTGGGCACCTTAAACATGGCACCGGCAGGCTGGAGGAGGACATTGGCATCACTTGTACGGAAGTGATTCAGAGTCATTTAAAAAGGACGACAACAACAGCAGCTCCGGGCCTCCTCCTGAGCGCTCTCCGGCTCCCGGGACGAGACGGCCCGTTCTCTCGGGACGGGAATCTGCAGATCGCGTGAGCGCTGCGCGGCACCGGCGGCGACCGCTCCGAGAGGAAGCGAAGCTTTCAGCCTGCGACGCGGATTTGATTGGATTTGATTTATTTGCCCTCATCATGTAAAAATGACAAAATAGAACAAATACACTTACTAACAATACAAGGAGGACTGTTGTAGAAAGTCTAATGTTAAAATGAGAAACAGTTTGTAAAGTATGGAGTGCAAGGATTACCCATTAAGCCAGCAGTAGCTGGGAGAGGGACTGTACGGACCCGCGTGCTTCCAGGCCGTATGCGGCATGACCTCGGCAGAAAGATGAGTTCGGCTGCCAGGGGTGTCGTTCATCAGGGTGAAATGTGTCGCGCTGAAGACGGACAGACGGACAGGGGGACAGGCCAGGTCGTGCATTTGTCACGGGCTGACCTACCGCAACGGCGGACCGGGAGGGAGCGGTCCGGTCGGGTGGGGACGACCGCGTCCGGTCCCTCGCCTGCGGTCCTAGCCGGCCAGTCGGACGCCCACAGTCCGCTTGCTCAAGCTGCACATGACGCGTCCTCCTCTGACGCATTCGCCCGATGGCACGGTGATAACGGTTTAGAAAACATTCGCTCACGGTCATATCAGCCGTGGGATCAGTTTCACATCAGTGTGCTTCACACAGCCTTGCAGTGATTAAGGGCCTCGAGCCTCTCAGTGGTATTTAAAGGAATACAATGTAGTCATGAGAGAAAGAGTAATTGAGCAGAATTGATTGACAGCTGTGCCTAATGAAATAATATCCTCTGGTGTGATGGCAAGCCGTCAGTGCGTTGCTATGGATATGGTTTAATTTGACTGTGCTCGTTCTGATGGTGCTGTTATCGGAACTGTGAGTCATGTTCTTACCTCATACTACACCTTCTCACATCAGTTTATGAAATGTATGAATGAGCAAGACTGTAGTGTTGCTTCTTTTTTATGCTGGCAGTTTTTGTTTATTGGTTCGTACCCAGAATGCCTCTCTTCCTCCTGTCCTCCGTCTCCCATCTGGAGGGACCGGTGTGCTGGGGTTCCTGTGGGGCGGGGCATACCTGGCTGTGGAGTCACTCAGGAAGGGAGGCTTTGATTGGCAGGCTATCCCCCCAGCTTATTGCACACTAGCGCCCCCTCTGGTCAGCCGGGTGGCTGGGATCTGCCTACCCAGTTTGTGGAGTTCAATGCCGTAGTCCAGCTAAAGAAAAAAAGCAGCCATGGCTAGCGTTTTTTTCTGCTACACAAATGGACGGGGGAGGGGGGGGGGGGGGTGCTTGAAGGATGGGGCTGCCCTGCGTTCAGTCCTGACTGGGCTGTCCTGTATCCGGCAGGGTGAGAAACAGGGAGTATATTTCCAGAGAAAGGAAGGAAGCAGCGGCAGAGCTATGACCTGTCATGGCAGGGTGAGCTGTGGAAGCTCATTAGCTGCTCTGTGCCTGCTGTACGGTGGCTGAGTAGCCGCTCTGCGTTCTGTATCTGTCCTCCAGAGCTCCTCCATTAGACTGCTGAGTGGATGCAGTCAGCTTGCTTCTTAGTGTTTTCTAAGCTTCTCTGATTGTTTGGCACAATTGAATTTGTGCCAGATTTTTTAAAAACTAAAACTTTTTTATCTGGAGGAAAAGGGGAAATGAAGCTGCCACCTCTTCTCTTAGAGTTTTTTGTATTTTTTATTTTAGACGATTCTCTGTGTCAAAGAGGAATCTTTGCGCCATCAGAGGGGAATGTCGTTGGTGTCGGATCAAATGGGGGTTTTACTGAGAGCAGACGCTCTTTCGTTTGCAGCGCATGTCCAGGGCACTCCAGTCAGAGGGCTTACGAAAGCTCTGGGCTGATTTTGGGGGAGATTGTGGCGGGCCACGTAAATTACAGGATGGGGTGAGGACTGGTGGGTGAAAGAGGGCCGGACTGGAGGGGAGTTGGGGAGGGGGGAGGCGGGGGGTACAGTATCTGGAAGGCGGCCCCCTCTGGATGTCCTGCAGGGCCTGGAGCTCCTCAGAGGAAGTGCATATTTAGGATTGCTGGCATGGCGCTGTGTGTGGAGGGGTGACTGCCTCGCAGGGCTTTGCAGAAGCATGTCGACACCGTGTCGTCCTGAGTGAACAGACAGTGAGGCTCGCTGTGAGGTGTCAGGAGCGTGGTCTCTCTCTCTCTCTCTTTCTTTCCCTATCTGTCTGTCTGCCTGTCTCTCTCTCTCGCTGTCTGTCTGTCTTTCATTACATTAGCCAGACTTCTTGACACGTGCTCTCTGTAGAGTTGGAGGTCCCGGAACCAAGACTGTGTGGAAGTTGGCTGCTTCTGGGAAATCCTGTTGTAGTTCAAACCGGCCACCAGGGGGAGTCCCAGCAGCCCAGTGTTCCTGGGCAGGTGACTGACTGAGACAGTAATGTCCAAACTGAGCCTCTGACCCGCTGATCTGTCCCAGGATCCCCTGTGCTCCAGCTGCGGCACGCCCCTCGTACAGAGTCACCGCCGCCCGCTGGCCCGTGGCGCTGGCACACCTGATACCCCCCCCCCCCCCCAAACCCCCAAACCCCCCCTCCCCACGGCCGTTCCAGGTCCCGCTCTATTATTTATACACACCGCTGAGCCGCTCGGCTTCTGGGCTCCATGACGACGGCGGGAACCGCGGCGCGACCGGCATGGCGAGGCGGGCACCGCTTGCGGTTTGGCGACCCGCGTCTGATTGGTCGCGTCGCACCGTGACGAGAGTGCTGGACGCACTCGGCCTTTAAAACCAGCCTCCGTGTCTGTGTGTTCACGCGTGAAAACGAGTAACATAGTTTATGATGTAAGCGGGTGTTTTATGTACTGTTTTTAATAGTCTCGGATTCGGCAGCGCTGGCTGGAGAATTCGGCCCCCTGATATCGCACGCTTCCTGAGGTGTCACAACTGTGTGAACAGGCGGGAAGTGCCTGTCGACCTGTCGCTCAGCTCCCGCTTAGAAACGGCATGCTGGGAGAAGTGAGTTCAGGCAAAATGAAACGTGTTGAAGCCGTGAAAGAGGCCTTGCGGAATCGGGAGAGGGGGCGTGTGCTGGCTGGCGTAATTGTTGATTTTCCTGGGGGGGGGTAAGCCTGCGTGTTTACTTTGATGCTAATCTCATGCTTCTCTTCTGCCTCCAGGCAACCGGACAAGCTGGTGGTGGTGTGGACCCGGAGGAGCCGACGGAAATCCTCCAAGGTCTGAGCGCCTGTCCACGCTACGCCTGCGTGCGTGTGTGCGTGTGTGACTGCGTGTGTGCCTGCGTGCGTGTGTGACTGCGTGTGTGCCTGCGTGCGTGTGTGCCTGCGTGCCTGCCTGCCTACGTGTGTGCCTGCGTGCGTGCGTGCATGCGTGCGTGCGTGCGTGTGTGCCTGCGTGCGTGCGTGTGTGCCTGCGTGCGTGCGTGCGTGTGTGCCTGCGTGCCTGCGTGCGTGCGTGCGTGTGTGCCTGCGTGCGTGCGTGCGTGTGTGCGTGCGTGCGTGTGTGCCTGCGTGCGTGTGTGCCTGCGTGCGTGCGTGCGTGCGTGCGTGCGTGTGTGCGTGCGTGCCTGCCTGCCTGCGTGTGTGCCTGCGTGCGTGCGTGCATGCGTGCGTGCGTGCGTGTGTGCCTGCGTGCGTGCGTGTGTGCCTGCGTGCGTGCGTGCGTGTGTGCGTGCGTGCGTGTGTGCCTGCGTGCGTGCGTGCATGCGTGCGTGTGTGCCTGCGTGCGTGTGTGCCTGCGTGCGTGCGTGCGTGCATGCGTGCGTGCGTACGCCTGCTCGTGTGTGTACATTTGCAGTTTTGGGACTTTGTGTATGAGGGAAAGTGCTTTATTGTGCGTGTGTGTGTGTGTGTGTGTATACATGAGCTATAGTTTGTCTTTCTGTTGTTGGAGTGGGTTATGTCATCCTCTCATCCAGAGGGATTCGGTGATTGGCTGAATTAAGATCAAACACTGATTGGCGTCCATTGGTGTTCTGGGAGATAGGCTTACTCCTCTTTAAATTTGCATAGGAGGGACCATTTGTTAGCGTCTGCTGCTAAAGTTGTCCCTCCTACAGTCTCAGCTGTAAAGCAGTCTTATACTCACAGTAGGCTATGTGCAGTGAGTATCGCCTGTGCTGGGAAGGTGTAGCTCTTTTACACTGTGCTCCTCCCCCTGCAGTCTCAGCTGTAAAGCAGTCTTATACTCACAGTAGGCTATGTGCAGTGAGTATCGCCTGTGCTGGGAAGGTGTAGCTCTTTTACACTGTGCTCCTCCTCCTGCAGTCTCAGCTGTAAAGCAGTCTTATACTCAGAGTATGTGCAGTGAGTATCGCCTGTGCTGGGAAGGTGTAGCTCTCTTACACTGTGCTCCTCCTCCTGCAGTCTCAGCTGTAAAGCAGTCTTATACTCACGGTATGTGCAGTGAGTATCGCCTGTGCTGGGAAGGTGTAGCTCTTTTACACTGTGCTCCTCCTCCTGCAGTCTCAGCTGTAAAGCAGTCTTATACTCACAGTATGTGCAGTGAGTATCGCCTGTGCTGGGAAGGTGTAGCTCTCTTACACTGTGCTCCTCCTCCTGCGGTCTCAGCTGTAAAGCAGTCTTATACTCAGAGTATGTGCAGTGAGTATCGCCTGTGCTGGGAAGGTGTAGCTCTTTTACACTGTGCTCCTCCTCCTGCAGTCTCAGCTGTAAAGCAGTCTTATACTCAGAGTATGTGCAGTGAGTATCGCCTGTGCTGGGAAGGTGTAGCTCTCTTACACTGTGCTCCTCCTCCTGCAGTCTCAGCTGTAAAGCAGTCTTGTACTCACAGTATGTGCAGTGAGTATCGCCTGTGCTGGGAAGGTGTAGCTCTCTTACACTGTGCTCCTCCTCCTGCAGTCCCATAGTTGGCAGCCGGGGATTAAGAACCCGTACAGAGGGGTGGTGGTGTGGCCCGTCCCCGAGAACGTGGAGATCACCGTCACTCTGTTTAAGGTACGTACCGCGGGCGTACACCTGTCCCTACACCTACACCTGTCCCTATACATGTCCCTACACCTACACCTGTCCCTATACATGTCCCTACACCTACACCTGTCACTATACATGTCCCTACACCTACACCTGTCACTATACATGTCCCTACACCTACACCTGTCACTATACATGTCCCTACACCTACACCTGTCACTATACGCGCACACATACCTACACCTGTATCTACAGCTCCACCTGTCCCTATACATGTCCCTACACCTACACCTGTCCCTATACATGTCCCTACACCTACACCTGTCCCTATACATGTCCCTACACTTACACCTGTCACTATACATGTCCCTACACCTACACCTGTCCCTATACATGTCCCTACACTTACACCTGTCACTATACGCACACATACCTACACCTGTCCCTATACATTTCCCTACACCTACACCTGTCACTATACATGTCCCTACACCTACACCTGTCCCTATACATGTCCCTACACCTGCACCTGTCACTATACGCACACACATACCTACACCTGTACCTACAGCTCCACCTGTCCCTGTACCTGTCCTTACACCTACGCCTGTCACTATACGCGCACACATACCTACACCTGTCCCTATACATGTCCCTACACCTGCACCTGTCACTATACGCACACACATACCTACACCTGTACCTACAGCTCCACCTGTCCCTGTACCTGTCCCTTCACCTACTGCTTTCCCTATAACTGCACCTACACCTGTCCCTTCACCTACACCTGACCCTATACGTGCACATACACCTGTCCCAACACCTACGCCTGACCCTATACGTGCACATACACCTGTCCCAACACCTACACCTGTCCCTATACGTGCACTTAAACCTGACCCAGACCCTATATAAACATCTGTCCGTATACCTGCACCTACACCTGCCCCTGTATCTACAACTGCCCCTATACATACTCCTACACATGCACATGCACATACACCTGCACCTACACCTGTCCAAATACCTGCAACTCTACCAGCCCTTATACCTGCTCCTACAGCCGTAGGGCTGTCTCTTCCACAGAGCTGTACGGCAGAGCCCTGGTACATTCACATGCTCTCTATATAATTGGCTGACGTCTGCTGGATTTTTAGAACAAAGAAAGAAAGCAAAATAAAATGCCTTCCAGTGTCGCGGGTTCGACTGTGTCTCTCACATCACCCCCGTGTCACACCGCTTCCCTTCCGTGTGGTCACCCCGTTTAGTCTGATTTCTGCCACACCGCTGTGCTGTCCGTCCTGTGTCAGGGTAGGAGTCCATCATCCCCTTGGACATGTAGCAGTAGCTGTGATTTGGTGTGAGCAGTGGGTGAGGTGGCGAGTGGTTGCGGGTGGGTGTGTTTGGTTGAGACGCGTGTGGTTGTTCAGTAGTGGCATTTCGGACGTCCTCAAACGCAGTTATCAGATCGTGAGAGCGGAAACCGGAGAGCAGTGCTGACAGTGTGATGCCACATATCCTGTAAAAGAGCTGCTGTGTTTACACAGGTCCAGCCTGAGACACGTTCTTCTGCGTCTGCGTGCGTGCGTACGTGTGTGTGTGGGTGTGGGTGTGGATATGTGTGGGTGCGTGTATGTGTGAGCGTGCGTGTATGTGAGTGTGTGCAGGGTGTGTGTAGACTGATTGTTTCCGTGAGCAGAGCAGTGTGCTGGCTGTGACCACCCTCTCCCCCCGGGCACTCTGTCTGTCGCCAGCGGCAGGTGCTCCCCGCTCTGGCTGTCACTGGGAGACTCCTGCTGACCGTCTCCATAAGCCAGTCTGCACTCTGAGCATCCTCCGGCTGCGTGAGCAGGAGGGACCTGCTGCTCGTACCACACAGAGCAGTGTCTCTGCTCACCCCGCCCCTGTCATCACTGTCTCCCCTGTTACCCCGCTTGGTTTGGGGTGCAGGACACCCTATAACCCACCTGTACCCAAATGGAGCTTCATTAGCCGCAAGCATCACGTTTATGTGGAAAACTGCCTAGCCAGCCTGCGGGACTCTTTCACACACAGCTAGCTCCTGGCATCTGGCCTCTCTACAAAACGCTGCACAACGGACCAGGCTGCACTCATCCGTTACTGACTGCCTACTTCATCTGTTTTTCTTAGCTGTGCTGCACTTTCACATGCAGGTGATAAGCAACACACACTTTCTTCTGCCCTTTGAAGAGGAGGTTTTGAAATGTTTTTTTTCTAAGTTCTGAGTGTTATAGAACTCCATTGCTTTCAGTCACCAGTAGTGATTGTGACATCAGCATTAGAATGTTCAGTTCGGAACATTCTAATTGCATATTTGAGATCTTAAAGGGTTAATGAATGTGCTCAATATTATCATTAGATCTCTGAAGCACCCTTCTGTTGTTACAAACGCATTTTTAAAAGTGAAGCTCGATATAAATATTTTGACATGTATCCATACTGCCCTAAGATTGTAGAAATGTCAGTATGATTTGTATACTCAAATCATATAATACGCTGCAGATTTTTGTGTTGACATTTCGCAATATCAATTCTTGGAGCCGCTCAAAAAAGTTTGCATGGGGTATTAGGTGCATAGTTTTGCTTTAACATTTAATTTTGTTCATCTCTTTCAGGACCCTCATGCAGAAGAATTTGAAGACAAGGAGTGGACGTTCGTAATTGAAAATGTGAGTTTGCCGTGTGCATGCTGCTCTCTAGTGGTCAGAACCCCTAATTGCACCATGCCCTCGCCTAACCCATTTCGACTAACACTTTGAACACGTTTTGTTTCTTTATTTCTAATATTGGTAGACATGTTGGTTAGACGGCGGTGCACATTTGATATGTGTGTGTTTGTGTGTGTGTGTGTGTGTGTGTGTGTCTGGGGCTCTCACCTGACGTGATGTCTCTTTAATTATCATCACAAAACAAGTTACTGCGTTCATTTAAAATATTCCAGCCGTTAGCAAAATGTGTCTTGTTTTTGAATAACCTTTGGGGCAATGTAATAAAATGTCAGTGAAAAGTAGAAATGGCATTCATACTGGTCATGTGCTAGCATACCATGGCTCCTTTTGAATGTAAATATTTATTGCCTTCTACTATATTGTCTGCCTTCTACTGTAAAGACAAAGTAATCCACTGTACACCACGTTTGATGAATGTCCATCCACTTCTCTTTGCATCACTAACTTTACTGTTCTAACATTATTTGACATTTGCTCTGTATTCTCATTTGTAATTTAGTGCCCTCTAGTGGTTGAGGAAGGAGAAGGCCATGTACTCATCCCTGACTCTAGGCCCAAGATGTTTAGTTCATCACAACATAGGCATGTAGTAGTTATTTATACAGGCGAGGAACACCTACGCATAATAGATAAAGAATACAAATAAATTATAATGAGATTAGATTGTACAGATGACTGACTAAGAATGGAATGTTAGGGACTGTTTAAAGTTTTTTTTTTTTTTTTCTCTTGTGTTTTGTGGGCAGGCATCCTACAAACAGAGAGGGAGTGAGAGAGGGAGAGAGCGATAGAGTCAGACTAAGCTCAGCTGAGAGATCCTGGCCAGCCCAATCTGTTGCTGCTTCTTGAGAGCAGAGAGAAGTCAGATATGGCTAGGGCCAATCAGGAAGAGGACCTGACCACTGCAGTGGCATACTTCATTGCTAAAGATGTAATACCTTTACAGTTTGTGGAGATGTGTGATTTCTGATAGCAAAGTGACATTAAAGTACACACTTTCTGGCAGAATGTATTTCTCCACACAGGAGATGGCTAGGAAGTACTTGAAGCCCGTGGTAGAATTTGATATGAACAGGCATCATGTAATGCTCACCGCTGAGCTGTGGCCCAGCCAGATGAGACTCCTTTACCTGCCCGTTATGTTTAATCACCACGGGCGGTGAAGGCTGTTTGTTCAGAGGCCTAGGCTCACACCGCTGATGTCATCAGCCTCGCCTTGGAGAATCTTCTGGAAGAGCGGGAAGTCGTGGGTGTCACCCCAGATAAGGCCTCTGATATGAAGATGTTTTTGACTGAGTCTCCGGTCACGTGGGTGACCAGCTTTCGTTGGAAAAGCTCTGGTTGGCCGTGGTGCTGCGGATCAGGGCTTGCCTGGCTGTTGTGCAGGGGTTCAGTCACAGCTGTAAGAGCAAAGGTGCAGCCTGAACCAGAGCCCCCTCAGAGCTCTCTGACCGCACGGGGCTCTGCTCTTCACACGGTGTCCAGGGGTGTTGAGCAGCGCTGCACAGTGTTAGCCGCGCTGGTGGCAGAAGGAAGCGCGCTGCAGTGTTAGCCACGCTGGTGGCAGAAGGAAGCGCGCTGCAGTGTTAGCCACGCTGGTGGCAGAAGGAAGCGCGCTGCAGTGTTAGCCACGCTGGTGGCAGAAGGAAGCGCGCTGCAGTGTTAGCCACGCTGGTGGCAGAAGGAAGCGCGCTGCAGTGTTAGCCACGCTGGTGGCAGAAGGAAGCGCGCTGCAGTGTTAGCCACGCTGGTGGCAGAAGGAAGCGCGCTGCAGTGTTAGCCACGCTGGTGGCAGAAGGAAGCGCGCTGCAGTGTTAGCCGCGCTGGTGGCAGAAGGAAGCGCGCTGCAGTGTTAGCCACGCTGGTGGCAGAAGGAAGCGCGCTGCAGTGTTATCCACGCTGGTGGCAGGAGGAAGCGCGCTGCAGCTGTAGGCGATGCGCATCTCCGCAGTGGAAGGCTCCCCTGAGGCTTTCCAGCCGCTCAGACCCCCCTGACCTGGGAGCCCCACATTGCGATCTGTGCACCTGAAAGGATTACTTCTGGAAGAAGAGGATGACGACTGTGAGCTGGTTAAGAGGAAGAAGAACGGTAAGAATCCTGGACCCGAGGTTCAGGACCGCTTTTGTGGAGGGAGTAAGTTCTGTTGGCACTTCTATTGAGAGCGAGAGAGAGAGGGAGATCGTGTTGTCTGCTGAGGTTTTCGGCAGCTGAAGATGAAATGCCTGTCAAACACCGCACTGGCTCCTGCAGACCGTCGCCGTGAGAAACCAGCCAATCCCAAATCATCCTTCAGCTGCAGGAGCCGCGTCTCAGGACATCTCTCTCTACAGAGCCCCTCCCACCGGTGACGCCCGCAGAGATCAGCTGCACAGATGGGAGGCCTGACAGAGACAGCCCTGCACCCCTGCAAGCTACGCCTCTGAAAGAGCGATCTGTTCCTCTGCTCATCTTCAGTCTCTCTTTCCTTCAGCCTTACTCCTGAAACTCTGAACACGTCGCTCTTCCTGGAAAAAAATCTCCCTTTGAGAATTTACAGGAATCTTAAAGTTCTGCTTAGGTGATGGTTCTGTTTTCAGATATTGAGGGTACACACGTTCATGAGATGATTAGTTAGTCTAAAATACGCATAACAGGGTGCAGTTATGGTTTTGCTCATTATGAAGTAAACGGTATAAAAATCTGCAAAGAATCATCCAATAAATTGAGTTGTACAGTTTGTGTGATGCCTTTATTCTAAATAACTAAAAAAAACTATAGTGATGATATATTGAAAAGACGGGTTGTGCGATTATACTGGAGGTTTCATACGGTCCCACCCCTACTCTCTCTGTACCAGGTTTTCACACTCTTAGGAGTGGCCTTGGAAATGAGGTGTGCAGACCCGTTAGCCAATCAGTGGTCAAATTAAGCACTTCAGTGCAGGAAAACACTTTAGCTGATGAGTGTCCCCGCTCCCCACTCCTCCGTCCCCTGCCCTGTCCATATGCAGTGCTTCATACAGCATGCAGAGACTCCGCCCTTTTCCACTGTTGGGCTGCACCCAGGCAATACCAGGTTTTGGTTACAGCTGGTTCTCCCCAACCTTTTTTTTTATTTATTTACAAAAACTTCAATAGTACTGTGCTGCTTGCACATACGCTGTGAGGAGGTGGAGTAACTGAACACTAACTACACTGCAGCAGTAATGGAGAGAGGAGCACACTGCTGTGGGGTAGGAGTAGAGAGAGAGGAGCGCACTGCTGTGGGGTAGGAGTAGAGAGAGAGAGGAGCACACTGCTGTGGGGTAGGAGTAGAGAGAGAGAGGAGCACACTGCTGTGGGGTAGGAGTAGAGAGAGAGAGGAGCACACTGCTGTGGGGTAGGAGTAGAGAGAGAGGAGCACACTGCTGTGGGGTAGGAGTAGAGAGAGAGGAGCACACTGCTGTGGGGTAGGGATGTGGTTTGGTTTACCGTTGGAAGGAAATCACTCCCCTTCAGACTGCCGGTAAAGTCTTTGGCAGGGCTCATGATCTGGACTGGCACCCGGGTCCGTTGAGATATCGCTGAGTGGAGGAGAATGTTGTTTCTCTGACTCTGTCTCTGTCTGTATCCGGCCCTGCAGCAGTCCGTTGGTCTCACCCAGGATTTCTGCCTTCTAATGATAGGCTGCAACTCTACTTCCTGTTCCTGCTACTCCTCCCCTCTGGGCTTTCGTCTTCATGTACTCCAACGCCAGTCATTTTACCTGTATTACAACCCCCAAATTTAACAAGCTACTGCGTAACTGGAAGTTTGGATTTTAAATAGTAGTAGTAATAATAATAATAGTAACAATGCATTTTATTTGTTTTGCTCTTTTTAAGGTACACATTGCAATATTTAACACTACAGAAGAGTAATATCTTTTGAAACCTGTGATCTTTGACCGTTTGAGAGTTGCTTGACACAGCTCAGTGGCTCCCCCTAGTGGCTGGAAGGATACGTACACATAAGTGTCAGGATGAAAGGACTGTTCAGTTGTAGCTTGTTTGCTCCGGACTGAAAGTCTGGCCCTCGTGGGGGAGGGAGGGGGTGTGGTGACTGGAGCTATGGAAACGGGGGACTTGTGACACTCGGACTACGTTTCCGTCTGAGTTTGGAAGGGGGCTGGCAGCTGGGAGCCGCAGGGAAGAGAGCGGCTCCTCTCCTCCTCTTCGGTGGGGGGGTAACCCCGAGCCTGTAATCGTGCCCGCGGGTGGAGCTCGGGCGTCCCCTGTCATTTTCCCAGCTGGGGGCAGTCTGCCCCTTCATTCTCACAGCCGAACTGCTCTGCGCTCTCTGCTCCTCTGAGGAGCTCCACAGACACACTCTCTCCCTCCCCGCTTCCAGCGTTCCGGTGTAAACGTGTGTGTTTTCCTAGGAGTTTGTGTAGGGGTTTCCAGGGCCATTCTCCCTGGCTGCTTTGGCTGAACTCCAGCACAGAGTGAATAATAATCTCATGATGTTGATTATTTAAGCTGTAATTGCATTATGTTCCGTGTCTGGCTGTGCTGCCGGTGAGTGATGGCCTGTGTGCGGAAGCTCGGCTGTACTGAGTGGGGTTTGGGAGCACAGGCCCGTCAGATAAACATTAAATGGCTGAGGAGTGATGTCATGCTGTAGCTCTCTTCCCTCCATTCTGCAGTGCGGGGGCCGGGGTGGAGCCCTTTGTGCCTGGATTAGGCTCATTTACATCACAGTCATACTCCTGATTGATATTTACCGCCTCCTGCTGGCAGGAATCCTCAGTTGCAACCGGCGGTGGAAACGAGCTTCAGCGGCTTTTTGCTCTGTTACCCAGAGCTGCTGCTCCTCGTCTGTCTTTTCAGCATTGTAATCTGAAATGTGTTTTATTGGGCCATTTTCAGTATCTTTTTGCAAGCAGCAAATTTAGAGTTCCTAGGCCTGTAGAACAGGCTAGATGTATTATGTTCTCAGCATCTATTTGAACTATTAATTATCTGCAGAATGGGACCGTTTAGACCCTCCCTTTCTCCTGTATTTCACCCCTTGCAGTTACCGCTCAGTAATGAGGTATTCACAGCACATACAGGTTTTGTGGTATTCTACCGCACATAATGGTATAATGGTGTGTTAGAGTGCATATTAGAGTAATGGCGTATTTTAGTGTGCACTTATTTCAGTAATGGAGTATTTAACGTGCATATCTTCGGGCAAAACAGTATTTCAATGTGTACTCATTAGAGTATTGGGGTATTTTAGTGTGCACTCATTAGGGTAATACAGTATTTCAGTGTGCACTCATTAGAGTAATACAGTATTTCAGTGTGCACTCATTAGAGTATTGGGGTATTTTAGTGTGCACTCATTAGGGTAATACAGTATTTCAGTGTGCTCAGTGCAGTTTCTGCATACTTGTTGGCAGAGGTGTCCATGCGGCAGTGCCCAGGAGATCCGGTGCGAGGTTCTGCCCATTTCTGTCTCTGGCTTCCCGTCCCCGGGGACGCGCGGGGTGGGGTTCTGCTTTGGACGGGTACCAAAGGCCCGGGCGCCGGGCCAATCCGGAGCATCCCGTCCCATCTGCTCCCTCAGCAGAGCGCCCCGGCGGGGGGGTTGGGGGGGGCGGCGGTGGGGGGGTGGGGAGGGGTGGGGTGGAGGTGCTGTGCACCACGTACCGCCCTACCCTGCTGGCTCCCATCCCGACCCGACGACAAACACACTAACACACACAAACAAACGCAGACGGGCCGAGCTGCTCACCAGCGCCTCTCGCCAAGAGCCCCTGTTTCTGCTACCAGATAAAGAAGGGGGAAAAAGAGAAAGCTACAATATCATTTTTTTTGCCCTTTTGCCAAATAGTGACAGCAGAGATGTCTCTATAATTCAGCAAAGTTCATGCAAAACCCTTGTACTGGCCTGTGATTGGCGCATTGTCTGGTTTCTGTAATCCTCCATTTTCTTTGTTTCGTTTCTTTTTTTTTTTTTTTTTGTTGCTCTTTAATTACTGCTTTTCTCCTCCAGCCCCAGTCGCTTCTGCTGAAATTGAAAGGTGAATAATTTATCGGCCTGCTGAATTCGCACCCTGAGTGGTCACTTTGAAAACGCTTTTTGCATGACGTCTCCTCTTTAGTTGTAGAGCTATGATGGAAGTGGGGGGTGGGAGTGGAGAGGCGGAACTTTAGTTTTTTGGTGTCCGTTTAATTGATCTTTTAATGAAATTAAAGTGTCAATAGACCTGGCGAATGAAGGCACTGGAGAGTGGAGTGGAGGGTTTGATGTAACTGGGCTTGAGAGGATATTTTGGGGCCCTCTGGGGCCCGAGGTCCTTTATTTCCTAAAAGGCAGGGGGGAAAGATTAACCCCTCCCCAAACAGCAGAGGAGAGAGCCCAGCTCTCTCTCTCTCGCTCGCTTTCTCTGGCTCCTTGGCTCGCTCTCCCTTGCTCCCTCTCTTACAGGATCAGAACGTGCGCTCTTGCAGTCTGAGGAGACAAAGGGACAAGGGCGCAGGAGAAAAGGCCCAGAATTCCTCTGGTCTGCGCATACCTCACTAATAACAGAGTGATCAAAGACTCACTCAGGCCTGCCTCTGCGCCTGGCGTCTCCACACAATGGAGGGAGAAATGAAGAGGCACACTCTGCTCTGACCCCGGAGAGGGAGAGGGGGAGAGGGTGGGGAAGAGGGGAAGAGAGGGTGGGGTGGAGAGAGAGGGGGAGAGGGTGGGGAGGAGAGGGAGGGGGAGAGGGTGGGGAGGAGGGAGAGGGGGAGAGGGTGGGGAGGAGAGGGAGAATGCTCGCCCCATGTGAGGGCGACATCAAAGCCGCATAACACTGCCTGCACTTGGCACCTGATCAGCCTGGCACTGTGTGTGTGTGTGTGTGTGTGTGTGTGTGTGTGTGCGTGTGCGTGTGCGCGTGCGCGTGCGCGTGCGCGTGTGCGCGCGCGCGCGTGCGTGTGTGTGTTTCTGGGAACATGTGAGTTTGTATGTCTGTTTTTATGTTCTATATGTTACATTTGTTCCCGTTGTATTTCACATCTATGGTAAGGACTGGAAAATGCTTTGACTCACATTTACAAGCTTTGCAGTGGGAATATAATTTTCTCTCTTTCCAAATCCTTGCATTTGTTGTATGAGTGCGGTAACTTGGACGGAGTAGTTACTATCTTTCAGGGTGCAAACTGCACTGACAGGTTTGTGCACAATGCGCTTTATTTAATTGAGGTGGTTCTGAAGTATTTTGACATTACAAAAACTCCCTGAGTAGTAGAAACTGACAGGTTGCCTCCCTGACAGGTCTGATTAAAATGTTTATGTGCGGCATGTGTTGTGTTTGTGTCCTTGACGCATTTACACGGTGCTGATTACTCTTGCACAGCACAAACTCATAATGATAACTGAATGTCACTCAACCAGTCTGAGTCTCAGCATGCAGTACCCCACTTCTCCAAAGGGGGCAGCGTGGCACTTCTAATCTGTGCCCTCATTATTTTTTTTAGCCAAATGTGCATGGCTTTCTTGCAACGTGAAGCTGTCTGTGTGCATCAGGTGTGAACCGAACATATTCGCTCTGGCTGCTCTGATTTCCCCAGTACTGGGTCTTATGATGTAATGAGCTGGATGAGCAACGTTTGTGACTGTTGTGTTTTCTGTTATCCCACTGAGCGTAAGGGTAAATCTAAACCTAAACTCAAGGTTTAAGGAGCAATAGATTGTCTATAATCAAGATTTATGTAATCCATGAAGTCAGAAAGATGAAAGCTGTCGTGTGAGCGTGCGGGTTCGCAAGCTTGGTGTGAAATGTTCCCTCCAGGTTGAGAGAGAAAACACTTTAGAATAATTTCACCTCCTCCCTGAACCACCTCCCCTCCCACCGTAGGTCAGATGAAATGTGTAAATAAAAGCAGTGTGACAGTGTAATAACTGCCCCTGTCAGACGCTGAACAGTCGCTTGGCAGACCTGGGAGGGGAATATGGCCGCCAGGTCTTTCCCTGTGAAATGTAATTGCGTGACTGTACACAATGACAAATGCCATAGTGTAAACATATGGAACATTGTGAATGTCGTTTGTGTCACACCAGCACTTATGATATGTAGTTTTAGCATGCCGGCAATCTGGTTCTGTCTCCTCTGCTGATACACTGTAGCCATGGCAAAGTCTCTCTGTGGATTATTGTCTTTTGGAAGGTAGTCAGTGTGTAAAGAGTTGCAGAGGACTTCATAGACTGACTTTTTACACATGCCTGATTCAGAATTGCGTGCATGTGTTTATAGAACTGTTTGTCATACAGTAGCAGTTGTAAGATGAAAATTGGAGGGGTGAAAAACTCCTTCAAACTGATCACTGGTCTTAACCTGTTTTCATTCATTTTCCTTGATTAACAAGCATGCCAACGATCTGACTAATCAATTGACAAGTAACAGACGGCTTCTTCGCATCGTGTTAGGGAGATTAAATGAATTAAATTTAGAAAAATACATTTTAATCAACAGGAACACGTAATGAAAAGATGCCCTGCTCTGTTAACTACCGCATTAGCTTTCAGCATAACTAGCAATAACTAAACCTGCGCTTAAATTGTTTAAAATCTGCACATTGCACATCTTTGTCATGAATATTCTCTGAGTGTGAGTTCAGAGAATGAGGTCTGCATGTATCCACAAATGATGTTGATAAAATGTGCACAATTTTGCCATGCAAATAAAAAATGATTGTATTACTCCCTAAATGACCTCATTGAAGAGAACTGGCTACATCTTATGGTATTGGGCATTTTAATCACTGTATTCATAACAAAGGAAAATGACTGATAACAGGTCAAGACCAATAAGGAGTTTAAGGGAAAGTTGTCCGTCCGACCAACTTTTAGCTCATCGACTGCCGGTGTGCGAAATTTGAGTGCTACATACGCATGTTTGCGAAACTCATAGGCAACATAATTATGCCATTATGGAATAATGGTATTAAGTTGAGCGTTGTTCTGGTCTAAAGAATAATAACACATGTTCACATTCACATGCTGTCAGTTGCACGCAACATACCGTGAGATGCATAACAAAAGAAAGTGACAAAAATTAAACTGACAGACGTTTGAAGAAAGACGCACGCCATACATCGAAATAATTGCCCCCCCCCCCCACACTTTCAAAGAAAAGTCCTGCCTCTTAAATGCCGGTGGCTTTTGGTAGCATGGAATGTTGCGTGTACTGCGGTGTAGCGAGCACGCAGAGGCCCTGACTGTTGCACAGTGCTCTTTCCACGGCTGTCCCGACTGTTCTTCGGTGCTGGTTGAGGTCTCGGTGCAGGGGCGTCCCATCTTATACGAGACTGTCCGGTGTGGGCACTGGCATTTGTTGTGGCCCAGCACCAGAACTCCCAGTGCAACAAACCAAGGTTGTGATGGACGGCTGTGAGTCGCGAGCTAAATTGGCCGTTTTGGCGCCGGCGTACAACGAGAGAGACCCGCGGCTCCACCCCGGCCGTTCTCGAGTGCGACAGCGCCCGTCTTAGCGGCTCCGAGTCGGCCGCACAGCCCTCAGTCCAAACAAAAAACATAAACAATTCTGCCGCACCCGTGAATTCCGAGCTGCGCGTGTGGAAGAATCCTGCCACTAGAGGGCAGCATGCGGCTGGCCGGCCCGGCGCATGGAGGGCGACAGAGGAGCTGGGAATTCGGCGTGCCGAGGACCGCGAGGTATCTGGTTAATGTAGAAATGAAATGAATGCAGCCGAGGAGGTAAGCTGGCCTGACCCTTCATCAGAGAATAGATGAAAAAAGGGAAGAATAAGCTATTGTGCCACGGGAAGATGATGAAATTTAAGATCCGCACACCTAATCTCTGGGCAACCTCAGAAATGTTAATCCCCCTGTAGAATTATTTGAGCGCTAGATTGTATTTTGTCATTGAAATGGCACAGTGTCAAACGGTACCTTTTCTATTCGCGCTGCTGCCAAAAAAAAAGGCGGAAAAAAAACACGAAGGCGAAGAATTGCATAATCAAAAAGAGGTTGTGACAGAATATGATTATTCAGTAGTATCTCGAAATTGCATGCATCTCCTCCTTTTTCCCCCCTTTCCTCTCTTCCCTAATTCAAATGCATTATCAAAAGGTTAAAAACGGAGGGGTCACGGACTTAACGGCTATATTTAGTGCATTGTGCCGGTTCCCCCTTTGTGCATGTGTGTGAATTACGGATTGTGCTGCTGAGCGCTAGCCCCAGCGCACAGGCCGGCTTTCTTCCGCCTTTTGCATATTAGCCAAAGTGAGAAATCAAGCCAATTCCTTATTGCATTTTCTGCGGGTTTCTTTGAAAAGGCGTAAGCGGCGGCGGCGGCGTTGAGACACACAAAGGCGCTTTTTGGCGGAGTGGAGACCGCGTCTCGCGCACGCCCGCATTGTCTCGCGAAGCCGCCGTATGTCAGCGATACCCTGCGGAGCCCCGCTGCTCTGGTTCACCCCGCTAAAGACCCGCGCGCCGCGGCGGAGGACGGGCCCCCCTCTCCACCTCCGCTCCTCCGTTTCCTCCGGTCGCCAGCGTATAAATATCAACCGCCAACACTTAGCGGATTATTTATGATTTGCTGTTCTGCAGCGTCTGCCTGATTTTTTTTTTTCTGACGGACTGGAAATCTCTCTCTCTCTTTCCCGCCACCCCCCTCCCCCCTTTGTCAGTAGATCAACAATAAAAGGGGTTGCCTTTATGATGACCTGCTGTCACTTGTGGACCTCTTCCAAATCAATTAAGCCCATTTCCACTCCAGCACTTCAATATTGTGCTACTGCGACATCCTCACCCAGGCTGGGCCCTTCCCTCTAGAACACATTACTTAGACCACTGGGTTAAGGTCCCGTAGTGCCTCATGGGGGGGGGGGAGAGTGCAACCAAAACAAAACAAAAAAAAGAAAAAAAACTGGTTGTGTGTGAGGGGTGTAAAAAAGCTGGTGTGAAAGTTTGCAAAGCCCAAAAGTTTTCTTATTTGAACTGGAGGTCTGGGGTCCGGATTAATTTTGCATTTGTGTGCTCGCCGTTGCTCGTGTTTGTGGATGACTCGGAATAGTGTTTGTCTGTTTGCTGGATATTTACCTAGAGTGTCACTGACGGTTTGTTTATTTTCTTACTGTCAGGCCCTTAACAGGGAGGCGTGATCAGTGTAGGAAGTACATTTAGGCTTTTCCCAAGCGGAGCTATTCTCTAGTGTACCGTGTGACGGTAACATCTCAGATTATGTGCTGTATCTGAAAATAAATAGGCTGGTATTCAGAGCTCTGGTTTTACGTTAATGCCAATCATCAGCCAACTTTGAAAGTATGATTACGATCCACCATTAGTGGGAAATAAGTAAACTGTTTGTGTGCGTACGCATTTTGCCTTGTATTTTGCTTGTGAAGCAGAAATGAGTCTCGTGACTGTGGCCTGCGTACCGGCTATTTAGGTCATTGAGGATTAAATATGGCACCCTGACATGCCTTTTGTGTTTCCTTTTTTCCTTTCTTTCTTCTTAAAGCCTCACCTGTCTCTGTTTAGAGAGGCCAATTAACGTAATTAATTACAAAAAAAAGGCAACAGATGCTAGCAATTCCTTCCCTGTAAGCCCATTTGAGCTGATGGACGGGTAGAGAGATGAATATGGGGGGATGGGGGGGTGGGGTGCAGAAAATCCCTTTAGCTACGAGGAGCGGGGCGACTCCCAGCCAAAGCGGCGGTTTTGGGCTGTGCCGGGTCCAGATGGCCGGGGTGGATGGGTGTGGCGAGGGCGAGGGCTGGAGCCTGGCGATGGGGGGCCGGGGACGGGGGGACGGGGGGCCTGGGACGGGCTAATCTCGTCAGGGTGGGTTGGCAGGGGAGCCAGGGTGGTCCCCCTGTCCAAACCGCACTAATAGGCTTACAGGCCCTAATCCAGGACAGCGCAGGATCACATGGGAAGTCTGCTGACCCCAATTTATTTCACTTTATTTATTCATTTATTTGTTTTTGGTTTTTTTTGGTAATTCTTCACTTTGTTCTCTTGCTCTTTCATTTGCAGTACTCAGCCCAGAAACACTCTTAAGAAACGGACCTCTTCATGAATGTTGTTCTTTGTACATCTTGGCTTGTTTGCCTGTTGGACGGTGTGACCGAGGAGCCAAAGTAAATTGTGGTCCGTTTGGGACTGTCACGCTCTTGCGTGTCTGTAGAGTGGTACAGTGTTTGTGCGACACGCGTGTCTGTAGAGTGGTACAGTGTTTGTGTGACACGCGTGTCTGTAGAGTGGTACAGTGTTTGTGTGACACGCGTGTCTGTAGAGTGGTACAGTGTTTGTGTGACACGCGTGTCTGTAGAGTGGTACAGTGTTTGTGTGACACGCGTGTCTGTAGAGTGGTACAGTGTTTGTGCAACACGCGTGTCTGTAGAGTGGTACAGTGTTTGTGTGACACGCGTGTCTGTAGAGTGGTACAGTGTTTCCGCGACACGCGTGTCTGTAGAGTGGTACAGTGTTTCCGCGACACGCGTGTATGGTCGCCTCTCTTTTAGTCTTGAATATGCCTGAAGGGACAGGATTGGAGGCCTACCTGTTTAAGGAGGGTGAAATTTGGGGAATGAGACCCCTCTGGGAATGCCGTTGTGAGTGAACGTTAGTCAGCCCACGAAGAAAGAGAGCGAAGGTCCCGGGAGTGGGACAGAGCTGCGATGGGTTCATTTCAGATCGTATGTGACTGCTCTCCTTGCCTTTCTGCCTGTCTGATTTTGGCTCGCGTCCCACACACCACATAAGGCCTGTGTGAAAACCCCTTTGGCTCACGCTTTGTGTCCAGCCTACCCCCACCCCCCCCCCCACCACCACCACCTCCACCCTCCAACCCCCCCAACAGCAACAGACGTTTGACCTTGCCTTTCATCTTCTCCTCTGTCTACCCTGGCGCTGGGTACAGGAGATTGGTTACTGCCACAGAAAAAACAAACCAACAACCCAACACCAAAGCTTTTTTTTTTTGTATGGAATAGTGTGCGACTCAAAATGAACATTTAAAGCTGTGATCTGTGACATTTTTAATCCCAGGCTTTGGGCTGTGTTGTTAACGTTGGTGCCTGTTTTGCAAACCTAATTGCCGTGGAGCAGTGTTTGACATTGAAGCAAAGCTCAGATGCTGTGGATAACAGCTGGTTGTGAATGGTGCCGACTGGATAGCAGATATCGGGGTGACTGACTGCGTTTGTTTCTGAAGCCATTATAAATGTACCTGACCCTCACCATCAGTCTGAAGTGAAGGTGTACTCTCTCCGGTCTGCTGTGTGGACAGAAGCCAGTGTGTCTGAATCAGCACTAAGGATTTCATTTCCAATGGACCTTTACCTGTAACAAGGAAGGGTTTTAGTCTTCAGGCCAGACAGCCCAACCTCAGTTGTGTGAGCTTGTCTTTCACTGAGGTTTCATTTGTTTAATTTTTTTTAACTGTGTTGTAAGGTGTGTGTGTGTGTGTGTGTGTGTGTGTGTGTGTGTATGTTTGAAATTGATAATGAATCTAAGCGATTTTAAATTCATGCAAGGCAGTCTGTATCTTGTTTTTTTCTGGTTTTTGTATTCAAAATCTTAATTGTATTGAATGAGTCTTATTTCTGTTTAAATGGTAGCTCCCTTACTGAATTCTGAAGCACAGCTTTCTCCTGTCCACACTGTCAGTCTGCTCCTCCTAAACTTCTCTGACCCAAAAAGTGGCCGCTCCTCGTCACACGTGCAGGGTTCATTAGAGATGTTGGTTGTATCAGGTTTTAGAGTCCAGCATAAAGTGATCTCTGAATTACTCAAAGGATACGATTCTTAAAACAAATAAGTAATAATAGTTAATTAATTAGAAAAGTGTGTGAGCCTTTATCTGATGGTGGTTATTTTTGCTGAATTGGATCTTTTTTCTGCGCGTAATTTTCTCCTGAACATTACTGATCTGTGATTTTGAAAGATGAAAAGAAAAGGTTGAACAGTGATGACATGCGCTTTATTGGAAAAATTAATCCTCTTTTTAAACCTACTCGTTAATTACCACTTATAAGTGGAACTTAGTGCCTCAAAAACACATATGATTGAATGAGAATCCTCTTGAATCTTGGCACGTGTGTGTGAGCGTGTGCGTGCGCCTGTGCATGTGCCTGTGCCTGTGTGTGTGTATGTGAACCCTGTTGTACCCTGGTCTGTCTCAGTGCGGCTCGTCTTACAGCTACCCTTAGCCGCAGATTGTAGCTGTGCCCAATGCAAATGTATGTGTCATGCAGGACACATACATTTGCATTAATATCAGATGGTGATTTGTGACGGCCCGGCGGTCATAGCAGTTTTATCAGAGTTTCCTGAATATGAAAGCGAGAGACCGGGAGGCTGAAGAGCGGGGCGGCGGTGTGTGGATGAATCAGGTTTCCCACAATCCTTGAGGATATTTTCATCGAGGAGAGTCATGGAAGAGTGGCGGAGAGTGAGCGAATGCTCAGTGTATCGGAGCGCACAGGCATTAGATCCGATGCCTCCGTACCTGTGTGTGTGTGTGTGTGTGTGTGTGTGTGTGTGTGTGTGCGCAGTAGTGTGTGTGCTGTAGTGCTGGAATATAAAAAAGTCCTTGCGGGCTCTGCATTGAGTGGAATGTTTGAAAATTTAGAATTTAGTTCCAGCATTCCATCAGAAGTAACCTTGTGAAAGTACACGCAGGCTATTGGTCCAGTTTGGTCATTTTAAATGCTTAAGCAGTGTAACAGTATTAAATCCCCCCCGTTTGTGACACTGACCCACAGTTGATATGTGCTTTATGTTTTAGTGAGTAGTGTTGATATGTAGCGTTGAGATTAAAAAATGTCTGAGAGGCAGTGCTGTACTGTAAGAGGGGAGGATAAAGAAACGCGGAAGACTGTAAGAGTGTCTTTTTATCAAGATGCCGTGGTAATTCCCCTCGTTTACAGCGTTCATTGTTGTGCTTTTAAGATAATCTCTCCCCCTTTTTAATCCACATTAATTTCCTTTATTGCTGTGTTGCGTTTAATGGGGCGCACCGATGCTGGGTTTCAGCGCAGTAATTATCTCTGTCAGGTGACAAGTGTTCGGTTTGTGGGAAGCGAGCTGCCGCCCCTCTGTAGTGTGCGGGGTTTTCTGTAAAGTTGTGTGCCCACAATTAGTGTAATCGATGTATCGCGGCAGGGGAGAGGGGGAGGGTGGAATCCTGTAGGAAATGCTCCTTAGCCTCGGCTGAATTTGTAATCTCAGCCCTGTTTTGGCAAATCAGATTTTCATAGTATTAAAATGATAATAAGCATTTGGGCTAACATGTAGGGTTTTAAATAAAACAACCTCATCAGCAGAAAGACCGAGGGGATGTATGGCATAATCTTGTTTCTTAGTAGGTTCCTTTTTATGAATGATTAATATTCATTAAACGTGGTTGTAGTGTGTGTGTCCCAGATAGGACATGCCACACTATGTGTACCTGGCCAGGAGAAAGAGGGAGAGAGGGAAAATCCTTAATCCTGGTGTTTTTTTTGGTTTTCTTTTCAAAATTCCAAGTCCGTATTCTAGAACTCCATTGCTTCCAAATTACCAGTAGTCATTGTTGCATCACCATTAGAATGTTCAGTTGATAACATTCCAGTCACATATTTGTGATCTCAGGCCCTTAAAGGGTTGATGGAAATTAAAGGGCTTTGCCCATTCTCTGCACACTGTGAAGCTCCCTCTGGACCGGGTTCTAGGGCCCTTCTCTGGGGGTAAGCTCCCTACATGCAGCAAGGGCCCTTCACTGTGTATGAGTTGTAGAGCATACTCCTGCACGCAGTAGATGTGAGTGTGGGGGGGCGTGGTTTGCATGATAATGAAGTGATGTCACTGGTGAGAGGGATGCGGTTTGTTATAGGCCCAGTGCGGCTGGTTGGTCTGAGTACTGGCTGGAGCGGAGCAGTGCGTTCACACTTCCTGTAAAGAGCCCGCCTGTCATCATTTACAGTTTTATAACAATAAACCAGGTGACCTCATCACTGTGTCACCGAGAACCATATTCAGATCTCTCCTCCATTCTTCTCCTTATTCAGCTGAATTCTCAGGATTTTAATGAGAGCTGAGAAGCACTAACCATGTGCTGTGCAGCCGTCTGCAGCCAACCCAGGAAAGTGCCGAGCCCGCGTTTCTCAAGCAGAATGAGATTCCTGCTAATCCCAATCGCTCTGTCTGTTGTGATATTTTATAGATTTTTATTTTTATGTTTACTGTTATTATAACAGGGACAGTAAACTGGCACCCCTGAACCCCTCCTGGAGTACTGCATTGGAAGGGCATTTTGGGCCTGGCAATTTATTTTCCTATTAGTTGTCCTCTCAGAAGTGTGATTTGTCTCTGAGGCTTGGCGAACGGGCTGCAGGCCGCTGCCCTGGACCGGCTGATAAGGCCTGGGCCAGGGAGGGGGGGGGGGGGCTCCATCTGGGAGGAGATGGCTTCTGTGGGACCCTGTGGAGTCCTAATTGAAATCTGGGTCTCTGAAAAACCTAAATTGATAAAGGGACCAAAATCCAGTTCACACCAGTCACCCCCCAACCCCCGGTCTGGCCAATCACAGCCCGGGGTAGGTGCGTTTCAAGCCCATGTGATCTCTGAATCTGGAATCTCTGGGGTTGAGTAGCAGTAACTGCACCTCAGCATTACGATGCTTTATCACTGATTGAGGTTCGGAAGTTTCATTTGTTGGTTTATTTTCTTTTGACTTCCACAATGCATTTCTGGGAGGAGTGATGACCACAGCAGTAGTGTCTGCCCTTTTGGGGTCCTGTTGTGTGTTCCTCAAACGCGCTGACCTCAGCACAACCACGGAGCAGGAGTTTCTCTGGCCTGTCGGACGTTATCTGTAAAACCTGTGTGGCCATTCAGGCCTGTGGGCCTCCTCAGCGCTGTTCTCCATGGCAACGCTGCCATTTCAGAGGCGTTTTTCAGCAACGGTGTCAGTTTTCTTTGTCCAGTCCAGAGTCCAGAAAACGACCTGATCCTGTAGCCATATGATCTGGGCTATCGGGTAAAAACTTCATTACCCAAAGCTGCCCCGAATGTGGGGGGCAGTGCGGTGTGACCTCAGTTTCTCTGTGGCAGTGATATGGGAAAGGGCAGTGTAGTCTGCTTTCAGTGTGTATTAACCGTGTCGGAAAGGAAAGTCTAAAAAAGAAGTAAAAACCGTTATTGCTGAACTAAGTTTGAGGATACCCTGCGAGAGACAGAGAGAGAGGAGGGGTTGATCCCTGCACCCTGCCTTTATGGTAATTAAAGGGCTTGGGCCCCAGAAGGGCCTAATGTATGAATAAGTAATGGGGAGAGAGTTGGTGACACAGACACAGAGAATAAGACTGGCTGAGTTGGGGAGCCGTGGTTCTCGTCTCATTAGCAGGAAGCAGGAAGCAGAGACAGATGAGTAAGGTGTGGGGTCATCAGGTGTTTAATGTCAGCTGGTGTATATATGGACCATGTCTTCATAGTGACACACAGATGTGTACATACATACAGTCACACAGAGAAAAACAGACACCCACACACACAGACACACACACACACAAAGTAAACTGTGTGAATTTTCTCTTAGACTATATATGTGGATACTCTTCGAGATGGAAAGTTCTTCCTTTGAATCTTCTATAAATCTCTGCCTCTATCTGTTTCCTGCAGTCATGGATGCTGCTGTGTGTTTAAATGAAGTCCCTGCCGTTAGGTGCAGGCGATAGGTGCTCGTGACTTTGTATCTCTCAGTCCGAATCGCTTAGCCAGCTCAACCTTACCCTGACCCTCATCTCTGCTATCTGTGACTCTTACCGGACTGCAGGAGTTATGTCAACATGCCAGCATACCCAAGTATCTGTCTGGGGTCAAAGGGATATTTCACAAACTGTTCTGTTTTCAGCGTCAGATTACAAGATTATTCATTTCTCTGTGTTTGTTCTGTGTTGTCAGTGACATGTAGGCGCATAAATAAAGGTTCAGGTAATGAACAGAGCTTATGTCGAGGAATCTGAATCACAAGCGATACGAGTGGTTAATACTTGAGCTAATACATCCGCTGCAGCATAGGTATGTAAGAGCGTCTGCCGAATGTGTGTAATGCAGCACGTTCTGTGTGACTTACAACATCAAAGTTGCACTTCAGCGGGATTACTAGTTTAATGAAGCTGGCGGGAGGAACGATGGCTTATGCGGAGTCTCGTCGTCGAGAGGGATGGAGTCTTTCAAACTCGGTTCGAGCGCGGATGTCGTTTGAACGTGGAAATCGGGGCTCGTGACGCCCCCCCCCCCCCCCCCTTCCCCGCGGAAATCGTCCCGCGGTTTCGGCGCCCGGCAACGGAAACAATGGCCGCTCGCATTACAGAGCGGTCAGAAAAGACCCGGCCTCTGTTCTCCTAAACCATTATTTCTGTCAGGAAAAAGGGCATTGAAGCCGGGACTGACTGTGTGGTGTAATTTGTTCCCGTTTCCTTTAGAAGTCCTTAATCCTGCCCTTGTGTCCCTAATCGTTCTCCCCGTACCTTGCTTTCCGTTTTCAGCTGGAGCCTTGGGTGGGGGGGGGGGGGGGGGGGGGGCGGGGGGCAGTGCAATGGGTTGTGGGGTTTGGGGCCTGACAGTAACAGATGCCCTTGGCTCTGTGATTACACTCTTGTCCCATAATGCATTTTGCTCCACGGCAGAAATGATGACCATACTGTATGTGCAGTGCAGCTTTGATTGATGTCCGGGAGGAGCTGTGCGCAGGGATTGTTGGATATTTGACGGGTGCCCCGTTTCTCTCTTTCTCTCTCTCTCCATGCTGGTCTGTTAACCTCCGGTAAGAGGTACCTGAGAAATGTGTGACACCAGGCCGACAGGTAGACACCTCACCTGAACGTCAGTTGGAAGAGATACCAGCGTGCAGTGCCATCAGCACTAATGCTAAACATACTGAACAAATCTGTCTTCCAGAAGACAATTAAAACGTATTGCTAGCGTTGATCATGTTGTCTTAATCAAATGGCCTGCTGCATATCCTGGCAAATACTGGGCAGGCTTAACTGGGGGGAGGAAAAATGTGTATGTACACACACGCCAGGGAAGAAACCCTGAGCAGGAGAGATTTGATTGTTTTCGTTTTTCTTTTTTTTATTTGTTTGTTTGTTCGGCGATGGCAGGCCGCGTCCCAGGGTGCAGTGCGATCTGCAGCGCGGGCCCAAATTTGAGCGCCGCTCATTGTGACGGCGCTCTCTTCTGAAGGAATTACGCGGGCGCAGGCTTTATTTTGTAGCCGCCATTTGGGGCGGAGAGAGAGAGGGAGAAGGGAACTGCGCTCCTTCTCACAGCTTATTAAACCACGGCATTGTGTGAGCCTTCTCGTTTTTTTCTTTTCTTCTTTTTTTTGTTTTGTTGTATTTACACATGAAAACCCCAGCGCCCCCGATCCGCCGCTGCCCCGGAGAACCCAAACCCCCGCCAAAATAATGAGCGCGTTCGCGGCGGCGTCGTGGCCATTGTGCCGGGCATTGTGAGCGTCGAGTCCCGCTGCCTCCGCTCAGTCGCGGCTCGTGAATGCGCCCTTATTAGCCCCCACAAAAAGAGACAATCGCCGCGGAAGAGCGAGAATGCGGCGTGTGAGAGAGAGATCGCTGCGTCTTCCGCTCTTCATCTCTCTCTCTCTCTCTCTCGTTCCGTCTCTCTCGCTCAGGAGAGGGAAGTGCAGGAAGTGAAGTCTGTGTAAATCTGGGATATCGCCAGATAATATATGCAGATTACTGTTATTTTTTTTTGTTTATTTAATATAAAAAAATAACTGTGACCATAATTACACCTGGACATCTGTGTGCAGGGTGCATGTAATGTGAAGCACTGACATTTATCATGTCTGTACACACACCCCCACACACACTCTGCCACCCAGTCTGTGGTGCAACATACAAGACTGTAATCATTCCATTATTTTTTTGTAAATTTATTTTTATTTAAGCATTTGCAAAAGCAGCGATTATGCTCTTGAATTTATTTACCACATCTTCTGCAGCTTGGGTAGCCTCGTACTGGCGTTATGGAAACAGAACTTGATTGTGACTGACAGCTTTGCTAAGGCCTGTGATTGGCTGTTACTGGCTGTGACTGGTTACATGGAGGCCTGTGACATTGTGGATAGTGTTGTGTGAGTTGCAGCCTCCTAACCCCCGTGAGTTCTCTATAAATGCACACCATCCATCAACTCATTCACTCAAGTCAAGTCAATTACCTCCTTAATGACGGCGACCTGATGAACATGTTGCGCGTTTCTAATTGCAGAGCGAAATAAAATCAGGCGTGAGCTGCGCTGCGCATTGGCGGGTAATTAAGATTGGCCACTTTGATGTCTAAGCCGTGGAAAGAGAGGCGCATTTCACCCCTAATAAGATGGCGGGGGCGGACATATGGCTGCGCGTCTGCTCTGCTCTCTGGCCCGGCGAGCCGTGTAGGGCTCGCTCTGCGCCATCGATCTGCCGCTGCGGAGTAGCCGGCAGCTCCCGCCGCGGCTTCCTGGCATTCTGTGTTTTTGGGGGTTCGGCGGGGGCCCCCCCCTTCCAGGCCTGACCCCCGCGCCCCCGACGGGGAGCGGCTGTGGATCGATGCGGAGACAGCTGTCGTTCTGCGGGCGGCTCCCGGCCGCCGGTTTGGCTGATAACCCGGAGCACCCCCGATCGGCGTGTGGGCTGGGGGGGGAGACGGGGGCGATGGTTCTGCTCCTGTGCGGCGTCGCCCTCGGTGATTAAGAAGCCAGGCCGGGGCTCGCGGAGTAACCGGAACGGGCGTGTCCCGGTAGCGTAGCGCCGGCCTGAGGGGGCTAACGCGGCTGCCTGCGCGTCCGTGGTGACACGCGCACCCCTCCCCCCTTTCCGGATCATTCTCTTGATGTGTGGGTGCTGTGGTGCGGGCTTCCTGCTGTCCCTACTGCTTCCCTGCGTGTTGGAGTCCTTAGTGTCTCGGTGTCTCGGGTCCTAAAGAAATCCTGGAATTAGCCGTGAAATGTTGGCAATCTCAGAACCACGTAGGACAAGTTTTGGGATGCGAGGGTGCGAGAGAACTGGCGAGGGCGTACTGTCCAGGGCGTGGTCTCAGATGGGCGTGGCCAGTTGTGCTGGCGATGGGAAGAGGATGGTGAGCGAGATCTACCTCTCAGTAATTGTGAGCGGTCTCTCAGTAAGCTGTCCAGCCTAGTCGTTCTGTACCCCAGTCCCTATGCGTTTATATCAGTGAAGATTTGAGAATTGGCAGTAACCACTGGCCGTTCAGCGCACCTTCCCATTATCTTGACACCCGTCTCATTTAAATTAGCCTCTGCCCCTCCTCTTAGTGTTTGTCCTTCCCTAAAATAGTGGGTTTCCTGGGTTATTGTGGTGAAAGGTGCTGTTTTTCAGGCCTTATTTAAATGAGAAGCCACGCTGGAGAGTAATTCAATCAGAATGATTCTGCCTGTTGAAGCCGTAGCAATGCAGAAATGGAATGAAAGGGGATCCATTTCATTAGGAGATTAAAGGAGAAATTGTTTCGCAGAAAGCGCAGTGACTCGGAGCGGCCGATAGAGGGCAGCATCCAGCCAGCCTGGGTTCCCCCGCGGCTCCCCGCTCTGTGAGGTATTTAGCGATTCTGAAAATACAATAAGGGAACATTGATAGTCATATCCCTGTAATAAATTAAAAGTGCTTTATTGTCCCTTTTCATTTTACACATTGTCACAACCTTGGACCTTAATCTCGTGCTGATTGACAGTGGCAACCAGGGAAAAGAGCACATTTATTGTTTGCGCTAGTCAAATCTGTTAAACCTAATTCTTCTCGGGGTATTTGCATATTCTTAAGTATTCCTTCAGAGAGGACCTAAATCCTTCTTAAGTGTTTGATGCATTTTGAAATTCATTCATAAAGTATCTACATGCACTATTAGCTCTCCATAATAAGACTGCATAATCTGGGCGATAAGGAGGGTTTTGAACAGCGTATTCTGGTGGGATGACACGCTATATTTCTGACTGATTCAACAGGCTCAAATGTCAACACAAATGTCAAGCACCTTCGCCAGCGCACATTTGATTCTCCTACTTTTTTTATCGTCTCCATTTATTGGAGTAGCTCTTCGCACAACTGGGCATGCCTGGTAATGCGACTGACTGTGCCTCCCCCCCCCCCCCCCCCAATCTCTCTCCATCTATCAGTCCCCCTCTCTCTCTCTCTCTCTCTCTCTCTCTCTCTCTCTCTCCTGATGCTCTCATAGAGATCCAGAAGGGGGTGATGGTTGGGGGGTGTGGGGGTGGTGGAACGCACCGTCGCTCTTCTCCCAGACTTCCTCTGATTATCCTCTGGCGGGTCACCTCATTTCCCCGCGCGGTTCTCCGATGTGCGCCGATAGCGGGGGAAGTTCCACCAGAACAGCCAGCAGTATCCCCCCCCCCCCCCCACCCCCCCCTCTCTTTCCCACGGAAGATACCTGCCTTGTGTGTCCCTGCTGGTGATGAGAGGGGCAGTGGGGGGGGGGGGCACTCCCAGGTGCTCAGGTGCGGCTGTCTGCTGTCGGCGCGGCGGGGGGCACGTCGGCGGGAATGGGCCTGAATGCGCGGCGATAAGGCTTGGGCGCGGCGCCCGGGCGACGAAGGCCGCGGTGCGAGCGGCGTGGAGCCGTGCGGAGACGTCGGGCGCCGGCGCCAGCGCGTCACATCTCTGTGCGCCGTGCGCGCGCGTCCTCTCCAAAGCGCTCGCTCTCCCACCCGAGGCGGGAGCGCCGCGCGCTGATGTCACGGCTTTATTTACTCCTTTCAGCCTCTGAAGGTTTGTTTTTGCTTTTTTTGTGCAGAGAGACGAGATGTTTGAAGCCGTTTTTCTTTTTCGAAGCGCTCGCCGGAAGGGTTTTGTTTGTTCTCGTCCTCCGCTGCGTGCCATGGCGCTATATTCGCACGCCCGCCGCCGCGCCGCCGCACAGCGCTACCGAGGAAAGGAAACGGCGGATTCGGCAGGAACAGAAAGGGAGGCCCCGGAGGCGAAATCCCAAAATGAAGGCGCCAGGAGAGACGGGGGCCAACAAGGAGAAATGCGCTGTGATTGAATTCCAAGCGTTCAGCCTGCACTAACGCTGTGGCGTTCAGGGCTCCATAACAGAGGGGTGATCAGGCCTGCGTCTCGCTGGAGAAACGGCAGAGCCTCAGCTCTCCTGGATGCAGATTTACAGGAAAATCTGGTTTACCACAAAGAATGATGGGAATAAAAAGAAACCAAGGCCACATACGCTGTAGTATCGCTGGAACTGACTGGCCAAATTCCTGATGCATTTTTAATCTGTGGAAAAGTGTCTTCCTTTTGTTATTACAGAACTAAAGCAAGAAAGTCCCCCAGTGGCAAATATCATTATTATTATTATTACTATTATTATTGTTGTTGTTTTTCACGTAATTTAAAATCCTGTTTCTTTAATATAGTAAAAATATTTTGTGCTTTTGAATCTTGTGCTTTAATAGCTCTGATGAGATCCTCTCTTCTCTACTTTCTCCACAACATGCTTTGGCACAGAATGAGCACACTGCTCTTATGGTGATGTCATGCGTCATGTGATTGGAGGGGATTGAGCAGGCTGTCCCTGATGCACTCGGTGCCTAGTAGTCCATGCTAACTGCAAACCGTATGCAAAAGGTTAGCTTTGAAGGGCAGATCTTCATCTATGACGCAGAATTTACTGCAGGGGGCGGTAGACAGTGGGCAAGGCTGTGGTTCTCCTTTGCTGCCTTTAGACCATGTAGACTGTGACTTGGTTCATGTGCTCTTATGGCTTAATTCCTCTCATAATTGCATACTTTTTATTGGTCACAAATCTGTTCGTTTGTCCAATGAAATGTGTTTTTTTGGATAGCATTTTTTATAATGGAATAACATATACTTATGCCACTAAATGAAATGTTGTGGTTTTGTGTCTCCCTCTACCTCGAAATAAAACTAGTTTTTTTTTTTTTTTTGTAATTTTATACAATTTTTTATTTATTTTTGGTTTGAATATAGTGCTCAAAAGTTATCCCTTTCCTGGTCAGCAATAAGAACTGTCCTCACAAAGTGTTCAGTGAGTTTGAACCAGAAACACACCCATAATATCTGAAGCACACCCATGATGTTTGAAGCGCATCTGGTATGTTTACTGAAGCAGTGTGGGTTAAGTGCTTCATTCAGAGATGAAAGGGCAGCGCCCCATCTGGGGGCCCGAAGCACAACCTGTCCGTTAAAAATAGCTCTTCCTCAACCACTGTGCCGCACTGCCACCGCCACAGAAAAACAACAACAAAGGCTAGGGCCAGAGGAAAGGCAACTCCAGTAATTCCCTTTAGTAATTAATCTTTTCTTCTCTCTCTGAGAATTCCCCTGGCTTTTTCAGAGCGAGTGAGAGAGAGAGGGATAGAGGGAGGGAGCGAGCGTGATGGGGAGAGAGACGGAGAGAGAGAGAGGAAGATGCAAGCAACCGCTTAGCAAGTCAAAACACAAGTTTGTCCTCGTCAGATGAAGACCGCTGTGGGCATTTTGTTGCTTTTTTGTGCTTTTTTATTTTAATGAGCTCGGTGGTACTGTATGTCTTCATTTAGAGGGACTAACCGCAGAAAGGGGGGTGGAGAGGGGGGGCAATGGCTGCATGAAGTGCCAGAACGTCAGTGCCATCACCATGAGAATGGGGCCCTGCTTCTTTTAATTGGCGCTTTGTCTTGGGTTCCCTTTTTATCTCCTTTCATCCGGCGCCCTTTACCGGCACCTTCCATTCCCACATGAGACCCTGCAGGACTCTGCGGGGTCCCCCCCCCCCCCGTCCCTGTGTACGCTCAAACCCTGCCATGGGAAAGTGTTTATCGGTGGGTGGAGCAGGGCCCCTATTTAGTGTGTGTTTCTGATACTCAGCTGATTGTTTTTAAAGGTTCGCCTCTCGCCCCGCCTGCGCAGTGACGCGCTGGAGCTGCGGTGTCTCAGGGTTACCTGAGCTTGCACCTTTAGCACCGTTACCGCTTCCCCAATCATAGCGCCCCCCCCCCCCCCCCTCGCACAGGCCTGTTTCAGTTCAGGGAAGCGTCTTTTCTGTGGATGCTACTGTAGCCATCTTCCTTTCTGTTCCCTATCTCATCAATAAAACCTGCCAATTTGCTTGTTTTAATCATGCCATTGGTGTAGCGCATTCGCTTAATTAGACTATGTTAAATACCTGCTGATTAGGTGTCATTTAACTTATCTTTTGGACAACCTGTTGCGAGCAACAACTAGCAGGTTACTCAGCTAGTCCGTTGTGCATTATCAATGTTCAAGAGTAACTAATGACAAAGACCAGTCGAAGCGATTTTAGTAACTGCGTTTGTGCCGCTGCTGCTGCTGCTCTTCCCGCCCCGGCGCCAGGGCTCAGCTCTAATAGACCCACAGCTGAGCAGCGGAGAAGATCTGCCAGCGCTCACTATCTAATGCCTGTTTGTTCTGCAGGCTGGAGTATTGACAGAGAGGCTTAGGTGGGACTCGGGTAATACTTTAGCTCAATTTAATTTTTAAATCTAAAGCTCTTTTTTAAAACTGTGAATAGAAATGGCGGGGAGGCGGTCCTAATTGTTTAACCTGTGATTTGCTGGGGGGGGGAGTAGCACGGTGAGAAATATGAATGAACGACTTGCGGCGTCGTCCTTTCAGGAGTCTCCCTCCGGGCGGCGCAAGGCCCTGGCCACCAGCAGCATCAACATGAAGCAGTACGCCAGCCCCATGCCCACGCAGACCGACGTCAAGCTCAAGTTCAAGCCGCTATCCAAGAAGGTGGTCGCCGCCACGCTCCAGTTCTCCCTCTCCTGCATTTTCCTGCGAGAGGGGAAGGCCACGTAAGTTCATTCACAAAAGTCTCCAAAATGTTTCTGCTGCTTTTTAAAAAATTATTATTCTTTCCTTCCAATTTTCCCCCTCAAATTTGGAATGCCCAGTCATGTTTTTTTTTTTTTTGGGCACTGATTGACACAACCTCTGCTATAGATTCTGGAGAGCATCCAGGCATGTGCTCTCCTGCCAAACGCATGACACCAGCTGCTGCTTCTTACCGCAGCTCAGGTGTGAATCAAGCTCACATGAGTCTGAGGAATGTGCTTCACATGCAGCTTAACCACTGGACTTGCAGGCTCCCAGTCGGCCAGTAGGGGACGCTGGGGAGCAGTGAGATGCGACCGTCCCAGTTAACTGAAACCCTCCCATCCCCGGGTGATGCCTTATGCCTGTTGTGTGTCACCCTGCTGGTCTGCCAGCCGCAGTTGGCACTGATTTGATGCCAGATTGTTCACCCATTTGTGCACTAGAGCACAGTGCCCTAACAGGATGAGCCACCCAGCAGACTCTTGTTGGTTTAAACCAGAGACTGTAAAAAATATGGACAAAGCTACTGTGACCATAGAGTTAAGCGGTCTTGTGATTTACACAAGGTGATTGACAGTCCGGTGCGCATAAGCCCATCAACCTGAAAGAACGATTGCAGAACGAACTTGAGGCTAGCTGACTGTCTGCCGTTATGTTTTAAAATATATGATCAAATGTTTAATTTCCATCCGTGACTGTACTGTGTCATGTAATCACGTTATATGTATGACATTAATAATACAATTATGTTCAGTTATCTTCAATTTATGTTTCTCGGCAAAACGAATATGCTTAGCTAGCATATCAGCTTGCCAGTGAGCTAGGTAAGCTATCCGTGGTTAGCTCACGCATTAGCAATATGAACTACAGGGGAAGAACATCGACTGCACTGATGGTCAATCAATCAGAGATGTGTAGACCACTAGTGATTTGACTAGGCTAATTTTCATATAACTGTCTGGTAGACCTGCTGTTAACCAAGCAAGTTATCGTCGTAGGTTTTCGCCAGTCAGTTAATGAGCCATTAACTGCTACTACTCCATCGCCGTTTGTGGTGTTTACTTGCTGGGTGACGCTAGCTGACCGATCGTTCGCAAGTCACTTTTTACCGAATAAAAATTAACACTGTCAGCGGTGATTAACAAATCTACCAAGTATTTTAATAACTGATCTACAGGCGTGTAAATATGACAACGCACTTTGAAGAGCAAGTTTTCCACCTGTTGCATAAAGACAAAAATAATGTACATTGAATTTCTAATTATTATTATTTTCTTGCTAGCTTCTAGCTTTGTCACATTCGTGCAGCCTAGCCCAGGTAGACATTTACGGAATATACACGACTGACAAGCCGTCAAACACGTTTGACAGATGGAATATTTGCCGGTTAGGGTTAGCTAGCTAGTGAAATGGCTTGGTAGCTGAAGTTGCGAACTGTTTTAGCATAGGCTACTGGACTACCACATATAGCAAATAAGCGTTAGCTGATTACGCTTTCTGCCAACTAATTTGGTTAAGTGGGCTAAAGGAAATAGTAAAAATGACTCGGCTACCGCAAAACTTCAGAGGAGGATTATTTTATGGTCGTCTAGTGCAGCTGTAAATAGCACACGCTATAATGAAACCACTACAAAATGGGATGCCTGCATTTTCTGACTTCGCACAGGTGGACCGTGGTCGGAGCCGCAATGTCAAGGCCAAGAGACGCCACCTCCCACCCCAGTGACCACAGATTGTAGCCCCTACTGTAACTCAGTCCTCAGCAGTAATCCGGAAGTGACGCAAGCTGTACCTCATTGGTCCACAACAAATATTATAACAGTGCTCAAATGACACAATAAATCATGAAATCGACCCATGGACAGTCATAAGACAAATAAAATACACATATTGTGACTATTTGTACTCATGAGAAAAAATTATTGACTTTGTATTTTGACCGCATTTGTACCGTAGACATGGAAACCGGATATGAAAACACCTATACTGGAGCCAACCGTAGTGGCGCTAGTGAGCAACCAGGAACAACAAGACCAGGAAATGAGCTTCAAAAACGAAGTCTGGTTTTGGCTGCTTGGTCCAGTCCAGTTTTTAAAAAAAATCCAGTCCAGGTTTTTTCCCCCCCGAGTCCAGTCCAGTTTTTTTTTTCAAAAATCCAGTCCAGGTTTTTTTTTGGAGTCCAGTCCAGTTTAAAAAAAAAAATCCAGTCCATGTTTTTGTTTTCGAGTCCAGTCCAGTTTTTTTTCAAAAATCCAGTCCAGGTTTTTTTTTGGGAGTCCAGTCCAGTTTTTTTTCAAAAATCCAGTTCAGGTTTTTTTTCCGAGTCCAGTCCAGTTTTTTTCAAAAATCCAGTCCAGGTTTTTTTTTTTGGTGTCCAGTCCAGTTTTTAAAAAAAATCCAGTCCAGGTTTTATTTTTTTTGAGTCCAGTCCAGTTTTTTTCAAAAATCCAGTCCAGGTTTTTTTTTTTTGAGTCCAGTCCAGTTTTTTTTCAAAAATCCAGTCCAGGTTTTTTTTTTGAGTCCAGTCCAGTTTTTAAAAAAAATCCAGTCCAGGTTTTTTTTTTTGAGTCCAGTCCAGTTTTTAAAAAAAATCCAGTCCAGGTTTTTTTTTTTTTGAGTCCAGTCCAGAGACTGTAAAAAATAGGGCTTTAAACCTCACCCCCACCTGACTGCATATCTCTCTCTCTCTCTCCAGTGAACCTGCCTGGTACATACCATGCATTCTGTTCATGCCTCTGTATTAAGAATGTGCTGTTTTCTCTCTTCCCTCCCCTCATTCTCTCTCCTCCCTGTATTGTTTTCTTCTCCTGTTTTTCTTCTCTGAAGTTCCCTGCTTACCTCTCGCGTCTGGGGTGTTAGTGCCAGCTTTACACTCTCCTTACTCTGGAACAGAGAGCACAGGCTGCTGTGTGTGTGTGTGTGTGTGTGTGTTTGCATGCCTGTGCACTTCCTAGAGTGTCAGGCTCTGCTCCGTGAAACACTGGATAACGCTCTGGTAATTTCAGCCTCATTGCTGTTTGATTTAGTGAAATGTGTGTGTGTGGGAATACGCGCTGTTTTGGAGTGGTCATTTACTACACCGGAAAAGCAGAATTCTGGAACTTGGGGCTGATTGACCATAACCGACCTTGTGATCTTGGGGGATGATGTCAGAGGCTCAAGAATAAACCCCATTACATGAGTTCAGGACAGCTTTCTTTGGCTGAAAACTGCGGCATAAGCGATAGAAGTGGAGAGAGAGAGGGGAGATGGAGGGGCGACAAAGTTTCTCTCTCTCTGCGTTTCTGCCGCAGCTGCAGGAATGTGTGCTGTTTGATGCCGCGAGCGAGCCCATGAAGGGCACATTGTTCACAGCGGCGAGCTCCTGCCCAAGTGGCCGTCTGCTCCTGCTCCTCCCTCTGAGCCCCATCAGTGGGCTGCTCTCACCTGTGCGTTACAGTTAGCGTCCTTCCGGCTAACGGCCTCATGTTCTCACTCCCCTCCTGGGTTCGCCTGGGCTTGTGGGGATACTCAGGTTAAATGCTGCGGAGTAGCATAGGGGTTAGGGGACTGGGCTTGGAACTCTGAGGTTGCAGGTTCGATTCCCATGTGGGGTTTTGAAGTTGTACCTTTGAGCCAAGTTACATAACCTGAGGTAGGAAATATCCGGTTATACAAGTAGAGTACTAAAGAATGTTGCTCTGCTAAATGCCTTAATTTTAAAAGCAGTGAGGTCAGATCTTGGGTGCCCTCCTCTGGCTGTGTTTGTGCTTGTCCTTAAACTGAGAGGCGCTAGAACGCATCTTGAGCATACAGCTGTGTGAAAAGCACGCTCATAATTACAAACGGCTGATTTTCCCATATATGGTGTGTGTTTGGCGACTTTCTTCACATGCTATTATTTTTTAATATGTTGCCGTGGGAAACTGTTGCCGCCGTGTGACGAATCGGTGTGCTATGATTGGCCATCTCAGGGACGAGGACATGCAGAGTCTGGCCAGCCTGATGAGCATGAAGCAGGCCGACATCGGCAACCTGGACGACTTCGAGGAGGAGAACGAGGAGGACGAGGAGAACCGGGTCAACCAGGAGGAGAAGGCTGCGAAGATCACAGGTGAGAGAGGATGACAGCCATCCACTGTGGATGTGGCTCTGTCCAGGCATGCCTGAAAGGACTGTAACGTTCAACTAAAAAAAGAAAAGACAAAAATAAAAGAACAACGCATCTTTGCTCAACCAACCCTGGCTAAAGGTCCCAAACCATCGCATTGGTCCTCTTCTTCACTACATTTTTTTATGAGACAAGCTAACATAATAGTTAGCAGTAAAAGATTCAGTTTGTAGTGAAATGAAGCTCATTACTACAAACCATTTGTATTAATGAGCTTCATCTTTCATAAGACAAGCTTTCGTGACAGTTGCATTCAGTTTGTTGTAAAATGAAGGTAATTGATACAAACCATTTGTAGCAGTATTGATCAACCAGTCAAATAACAAATAAATGAATGAATTATTTTTTATCGTGCCATTTACAAATGGGTTGTCACACGGCACAACCTGCACTATGATGTTTCCAGAAGAATTTTTTAAAAAACAAACATTTTTCCCAGTTAAGAAAAACTGTAGAAATTTCCCCCGGCCCCTTACAGGCGATTGAAGCGGGGCGTGTCAGTTTAAAAGCGTGCCCAGGCTGGGAGGACTGAAGGGCCAGGGGAGGAGCTGGGGGCACCAGCTTACCGAGGCACAGAGCTCGTTTTGCCCTCGGCCCCCGCCCAGGTGGCACCCTGCCCGCCAGGTTACTGGAAGCGTGGCGCTCGCCCACGTCCCCCTGGTGTCCTGTCGGCACCGGGCACAGGCTGGCAAGCCTGTTGGAGCCGAACCCAGAGCCCCTCCCTCCCGCCTGCACCACCTCTCATTGGCTGCCGGCTCCCAGGCCCAAAGAGGAGTGAGGGTTTCCAGTGTACCTGCACCACCCACCCGATGCTACCTCCAATCAGAGAGAACGGGGCAGGACCAGGCTGAATGCATGCAGATTGCACAATTTCTGTTTGAATTGCCTTGCTTTAGCCAGGTTGATGGACTGTAGTGGATAAAGGTATCCCAAAATTTCATTCCTTCACTGTATTTTTTCTCAACAGGAAACAGGGTATCATGATGACATAGGCACTTCCTGCGTTTTTGTTTAAAAACAGGTTTTGCATTGAATTAGAGTGGGAGTGAATGTCGCCCTTTTGCTGACTTGTCTCTGGACTGAATAAAGAGCAGGGGTGTATGTGTGAATGGTTTTTTGGTTGAGTGATGGATTTTAATGGAATGCACCGGCGGTGTTGCGCTTGGAGCTCCTCCCCATTGTGCCGCGATGTCTCCTGACCCATGGCTGCCTCTCGGCGCGCTCCAATATCAAACATCGCCGCTCGACTCGCACGGCGGACATCAATTTCACGACTGAGGAAGCACCCGTTTTTTTTATTTTTAAATTCATTTTTTTGAGTGACATGCTTATATATTATTGCTATTTTTGTTTTGCTTGTTTGGTTCATTTTCAGCTTTTTTTTCCTCATTTCGTGATGTTTTTTTCCCGTCCTCGCGTTTTTGCCTGGCTCTCTCCGTTAACCCTCTCTGCGCCTGTGCCGCGGTTTTTGTTTTCGGCTCCTCTGCTGCTCCCGCCCCTGCATGCTTCTGGGAACGGCATGCTGGGTAATGCGCTTCCGCGTGCGCTTCCTCTCGTGCGTGCACGCGGCCTGCGGGAACGCTCGGGTCATCGCATGCCTGCTCCAGCTCGCGCCGCTTTCATCTCTCTCGTGCGTGTTCCGGAGCGGGGAAGGAAACCCGCGGTGCATGTTGCGGTGTCATCCTGCGACCCGCCGCCTGCTTCCTGCAGGGTTTCGGAGTGTGTCTCGGCGTGTGGGGAAGCGAGCCGCCTCTGTGGCGAGAGTCAGATCCGTGACCGCGGGCCTCGGGACGGCCTTCCGGAGGAACGGATGTGTGACACGGCTGAGGAACAGCTCCCGATTGGACGGGGCTTTTTTCTCTGTGACTCTGTGGCGTCTGCTCTCCTCCTCTTCCGTTTGCTTACCGTTTCCCCCCGACTGGCTTCTATTTGCAGAAATAGTAAACCAGTTGAACGCCCTCAGCAGCTTAGATGGGGATCCTGATGACTGCCTAAAGCAAGCAAATAAGCCGTCCGCTAAATCGGCCAGCTCTTCCGAAGGTCTATGAGCTTTCATCCTCTTTCTCCCCTCCCCCCCCCCGCCTGGTGTCCCCCAACAAACCCCCCCCCCCCCCCCCCCCCCCCCCCCGCCATTCTTGTGCTGGTGTGGTGTGGTGTGGTCCTGTGGTCGTGTTGCCCGAATCTGTCCCTCTGTTTGTCATCAGATAAGGTCCTGTCTGTTCGCTGTCCTTTTTTTTTTGGCGTTAGCTCTGTCACTCCATCCCCCCCCTCTCCCCCCGCCACTCCTCCCCTCTCCCGTCCCCTCACTCTGGCCTGGCTGTCTGCTGTTTGAAGTGAACCTACCCCAAAAAAAAAAAAAACGAAACAAATACACTTTCTCGTCCCGCTGGACCTGGTATCACATCATTGAAGGGTGAACCAAAAAAAAAAAAAAAAAACTCCCATTTTCCAAAACATAAAAAACCAGAACACTTGCCTGTTCCACAATCGCAGAAACATTGAGGCTTTTGGATAAAGAATAAAGCACTTCTGAAATGTAAAATGTTGAACGGATCTGTTGCCCGGGATGAACAGCCATATGTAAAATGATGGATCAAATTCAAAACCTAACCGTTGAGCATGTTAGAGTAGACTTACACGTGCTCACATTATTCAAACCAGGGGTGTCTAAACTTATCCAAAAACGGACGATGTAGGTGCAAGTTTTTATGTTAGCCCAGCACTGAGACACACCTGATTCTGCTTATCAAGGTCTTGATTGAAGACCATGATCTGTCAGTCAGTTGAATCTGGTGTCGTACTGTAATGCTGAGCTAAAACAAAAACCTGCACCCAACCCACATCGACCCTTTTCGGATAATATTGGACACCCCTGATTCAAACTGTCCTCACATTTCCCTCGAAGTTGAGTTGTAGGAGCAGCCAGGCTGCGTTGGCTGGCTGTGCTGCGGTATGCAGCGGTAGGGGGAAGTGTGGCCTGTGTGTCTGCGCTCTTCCCTGTGCAGCCGCCTCGGCGTTTCAGGCCTAATAAGGCCCAGAATGCAGCGGTTAGCGCCAGTGGCAGGAGAAGAATGTGACGCCTCTTATCTGTCCTGAGAGACACGCCGTCGGGACGCGACGTGTTCCGCGGCACTCACCGAAAACTCTGCCAGCAAAATGCTGGGGGGGGGGGGGCTCCGTGTCCGAGTCCGAGTCACATGATGGATGAAAAAACCAGGAAAAAAACACGAGTTTGAGTGCTATTTCACTGCTGGGAACTGTGTGTAACAAGACTTGAAAGATTTGAAAATCTGGTTCACTCCAAAGTGCAGAGATGACATTATTATTATTATTTTTTGTTTGGGTTTTTTCCCCCTCATCCACGTGGGTTGTGAAGGACCTATACGTTCTCACCGTGCTGTCGTCTGGCGCAGGGCGCTGTAACCTCCCTCTCTTCGTCTTTTTTTTGGGGACGCCGTGACATCACCGCAGAGCTCATAAGCAAGCTGAACTTCCTGGAGGAGGAGGAGCCGGGCGCTCCGGGCGTGAGCTCCAACCCCTTCCACGACCCCGACGACGCGGCCGAGCTCAACCCGTTCGGAGACCCTGACGAGGAAGGTGAGCTGGTCCCGCTTCACGCCGAGCTGCGGGGATACCGTTTCGCTAACGTTAGCGGAACTCACCAGAACTAAAACATCTGACCTGGACTGGTGTCTGTCTGCCTGTCTCATCTAATGGACTGCTCCATCTCCGCTGGTTTAGCCCTGCTCATGCTCTGCAGCAGGGACACTTCAGCCCACGCTGCGGTGTATGTGCTATTAGAGCTATTTATACTCTGTATACTGTGTGTGTGTGTGTGTGCAATCTCTAAGTGACAAGTTCTGGACTCTAACCATTGTACTACTATTATACTGCACTACAATTTGTCAATTGAATGATGAACTATTTTTTGAGGACCAGTTTAACATATTTTTATGTGCTTATTGGAAGGGGGGGGGGGTCAGGTCTGCTCTGGAAAGTATTTGACTGTGAAAGTATTCAATGAGCCTAGCAGTAGACCTGTCAGATGTGTAGAATGGAGTCCTTACTCACTGTAAGAGACAAGTACAGCCAATTGACCATTTCTACTCATTTATACATAGTGATTCATACGTGGGGGGCAGCACAACCATTTCCCCTCAGGTTTTACCTTCACTTTCGTTAACACCAGTGGGGATTCCGAAGAAGCCTGACTGCTCAGACCAGAATCCCACTGACAGTTTAACTGCACCCAGTGATGTAACTGAATGCCATGTTGTCCAACATGGATGTTTCTGGTAATCTAATGACCTGGTCGTTAATGGATCGATGGACAGTTCAATGCATTTCCACCGTGTGAACGCTATCGGGTTGTGCAGCCTTTTGATGTTAGGTGTTCATGGGAGACAGGCTTATGTTATGTGAGAGTGTCCCTTTGCTTGCATCTGTGTGGATCTGCTGTCATTAAACAAACATGAACGGGTGAATACTGACATGTCAGGGGAAAGATCCGAACATACATGTGGCTATGAATGCTTTGTCAGTGATGACTGTTCTTGTTTTTTGGACAGTTTACTTACCAGACTGGCAGCTCATTGCAGCCAAGTCACCATGTTTTGCAGTCATCATGACCTCCTCCACCCTACATATGGACTGCTCTCGTGTTTTTCTCCTCGTTTCCACAGAGCCCGTCTCCAGATCCTCCTTCCAGGCCAGAGCGAAGGAAGAGGAGCTCTTCTTTGATCAGGACTCCTCGAACCCTTTCGGCGAGCCGGACCCCGAGGCCCCGCAGTACCTGAACCCGTTCGACGAGCCGGAGCCAGAACCAGAACCAGAACCAGAACTGCCGCCGGAGAGGGGCTGGGGGGACGGCCGGGCGGGGCAGCCCTCCCCCAAACCCGCCAAGCGGAAGAATGTACGGCCTGTGGACATGAGCAAGTACCTCTACGCCCACACGGCCCGGGCACAGGAAGAGGAGGAGCTGGAAGAGTGAGTGCAGGGGATTATGGGAAATATTCACGAGGTCACAAAATTTCTTTGTTTAGTGATTTGACACATTCCCTTAATTCCAGAGCTTGCCACTACAGAGATAACACAGAGAGATCTGATTAAGGAGATCATTTGGGCCTCCTTTGTTAAATGTCATACAGGCCACGCTTGGTTTAATTAGGACTTAAAATTCATTTAACATTTTTGGTAAGAAGAGGTGGCTTGGGTTCTGGTTGGTGACGGGGGCTGGGGGTTGCTGTGGAGAGCCGTGTGTTTTCAAAGTCATTTTGCGGCCACACGCACGTCGTCAGTGGCGGTAATAGCGTTAGCGCCTCTGCGCTTGGAGGCTGCGCATTTCACAGGTTGAGGGCGCAGAGTCGTTGCGATGAAGACGGGCTCTTGCTGGTCGGCCGGCCGGCCAGGGTTGCTTCCTCACCAGCGATCGACGACGTGTATCTATGACCTCGCCTTTCACGTGGGACACCTGTCCGGTGGCGGTCACAGCGTCCTTTTCTGTGTGTGTCGGAGCCCGTGAGTGACAGGGGTGCAGTTTAGGTGCGTTGCAGCAGACCTGCCTGCCTGCTGGCCGTGGGGGGGGCACTGAGACGATGGAGGTCAACGCGGGCTGACCCCCCCCAGCATCTGCCCTCACCCGCCCAACCAGCCGTGTAACAGGTCAGCCCTTCGTTAATAGAGGGCAGCTGGCCCTGCTGGGGTTTGTGGCCAGCAACGTAACAGCCTGTTGACTCAGTTGACCCAGCCAACACTAAGCGCTTTCACATTGTTGCTGCCGTGCACTGGCAATGTTATGACATGGACAGAAACTTCCAATAGCATTGTGTGGACATTTTGTGTTTGCTGAGGAGCAGCTCTTGGGCATCATGAATGTTTTTAATTGTACACTGTCTGATTAATATTAAGTGCCGTCCCATTTGCATGAATTTTTTGTGCATTCTGCGGTTCAGCAGAGATTTTGATCGCTCCCTGCTAGGGGCGTGCAGTCATTTCTTGGTCTCGGCCTCTGGGTGGCGCTAAGAGTGTGAACTCAACTTCCTGTCTCTCTTCCTCATTCCAGACTAGCTTCTCAGGAACGTCTTTAAAGAACACGTCTCATTATCTCTGTCATCATAATATATTTTTAACATAGAATGACTGAAAACGTGAAAATCTTCCAGATTCTTCCAGATGCTGAAGGTTTTGGTGAGGTAACTAGGGGGATGTCATGAGGATACTTGGTTCACGGCTCGCTCTTTATGCTAAAAGCAGGCTGTGACCTCAGCAGGTAACGATCCTGTTCTGTGTGTCCCATGCAGATCCAACCCCTTTTTCGAGGCCCACACCTCCAGCCCCGCCGGACGCCCCTCCCCCGAACCCAGCGTGGAGAGGAGGCAGAAGAGGACGGCCCCCGCCCCCCCCACCGTGGCGCCCGCGCCCCCAGCACCAAAGACGGCCCCAGAGAGGCCAACGGGTGGACTCGCCGCTGTAGCGTCTGTGGTGGGGAGAGAGCTGGCCTCTTCCTCCCCTAAGGTGAGAATAGAACCCCTGCCGCTTTCCAGGGGGGCTCCCAAAACTTGGATATGCATAATACAGCACCCCGGGGTTCCACAGAAAAGTGGGAAAATTATATTTTCCCCTTTTCCATTTCCATATTGAATTCTTTTCATAATTCAGTTCAAATAAACCTCTGATCGTACTGATCCACGCGAATGTTATGGTCGTCTATTCTATTGCCTACTATTCATTACATGTAGATGTCACTCTTAATGGATGAATTGTGTAATTGTATAATTTTATAAAAGTCCCTAATGCAATATCTTTCCATGTAATGGTGTGTTAAATGGCTGCTAAAGTGCAGCTTTTGGATTTCAAAAGGTGTCTGTAATTCACTATTTTATGAGGTTGGATGGCTCATCAGGGTGGTAATCATTGGGGATCTTTAAATGGAGAATTTGGGACTGGCCCTGCTCTAGGTCTATTCTAATGATATGTGGTCCCAATGTAATCTAATGGTTGGGGAACTGGGTTTGTAACTCAGAAGTAGGGTGTTCACAGAGCTGTCCCAAGACTTTTGGGGGCCCTAGGCAAAAAATGAATTGGGGGTCTTTAACTTCTTTTTTTTTTTTGTTTAGAATTTCTGACTGTATTTGGTATCGTTCCCTGGTCCCCTCCTGTATTTGCGCGTGCCGGACCATCCGGCACAGACCCCTCCGAATAGTGCGCCGGACCCAGGAGAGGCGTGCAGGGCCGTCTCCACCCTTAGGGCTCTTTTTTTATTTAGATTTTTTTATTTATTTAAACGCGCTGCACCGGCGTCTCGCTTGGGCCTCTCAGCCCATTTGAATATATGTATTTATTTATTTATTCATGTGTTTATTTCTCTTTCCGGCGCGGTGCTGGATCTAATTAAACGGGGTGCTGGCCACCCCAGCAGCGGGAGAGACAGCCCAGTGGGTGTGAATGGAGCGGGGGCGCGGGGTCCCGGGCGCGGCCCGAGGTTCTTAAACACAGCCAGCTTAACTCCACTGGGGTGATCAGGACGGGCGGCTTTTCTCCCCTCCGCCACCCTTTTTATTTTTCGGTGCGGTAATGTAGCCCATATTTAATTATGGCGGGAGGGTTTATCAGCCAGCCGCACTTGTGTGTAACTGGATGAGGAGGCCTCCTGGTCTTAAACTGCTTTAATTACCCTGACTCACTGGCCTGTGAGGGGTTGCCTGCGGCGGGGCGGGAGGGGGGGAGGCGGGGGTTGGTGCGGAGTTTTGGGTAGGTTGGGGGATGGGTGGATTGGGGGGCTTCAGGTCTGTCAGGAGGGAGAGGTAGGATGTAAAAAAATAACTTGATATTTATCATGTAAAAATTAAATGTGTGCATTACCTGTAGAATACATTAGGCTTTGGGATTTTTGTTGAAATGTGACCCTTCTATTGTCTAAGTGTCATATTAATCTGCCATATTACATGTAAGCATTGAGAAGAGTTTCAATGTGACATTCTTGTCGTATCAAAAATGATATTCGTGCAAGGGTCATAAATGCCGCTGAAAATGTAGCGGTCCTTCCCGTGAAGTGGGAAGCAACGTGGCCGAGTGGTTTCAGGACACGGCCGGCTTTGGTTCATTTCGTCCGTTTGATTTCTTCACGCAGATAAGCGTGTTTTCCATTTCGGCGAGCGTCGGTAACCGCGTTCTTAGGCCCCCGTGTCTCTTCTGCGATCTATTTATTCGTATTTACGTCCCGCGCTCCCCGAAAGGGGGGGATTTTGTTTACGGCGCCCTGAAAAGCCTGTTTTTCTCCCCTTTCTGTTGTCGCACAATCGGGCGGGGGAGAGAGAGAGAGAGAGAGAGAGAGAGAGAGGGAGCTGCGGCCGGTAACAGGCCTGGGGAGAGGAGCCTGTCACACGAGGGGCTGTGTGAAAGGCTTTTCATACGCGCCGGGCCTCTCCCTGATAGATAGCACTGACGCGCTCCTCTCCTCCCCGGCTCGGGGGGATTACTGTCCGCGCTGGCGCTCTCTGCCGGGGACTCGCCCCCCCCCCCCCCCCCCCCCCCTTTCGTCGGTAGAATTCGAGATGACCTTTGCATGAATAAAGTCAAAAAGGATTAAGCCAGAGACGTTCCCAACAACGGGGCCCGGGCAGTAACAGATGCTGCCGACTTTGAACGTGTGGGGATTGTTGATGCTCCTTTCGCTGAGGAGCGGGGCCGTCTTTACGAGGAGGACTCTGTGTTTGTGTTTTGGCTGAAGAACTCCAAACATGCATTAAGCGAAAGGGGGTGGAGGGGGGGGATTTTTTTTATAGTGGCAAGTGTAATCCGGGAATGTAATGGGAAATGGTAATGTTTAAAATGGCACATCTCCATGCTTAACATCCCAGCAGGTATGCCAGGAAAAATTGTCCTATATAATAAATAGTTTTTTTTCCCCCCTCATGTTTATTCAATGTGAAAACATCCTGCTTTTTTAAACGGATCATTTCCGCGTTGATTCGTTTGTCTCTCTACGCCTTCCCTCTTAAGGGTTTCCTGACGCAGAGTACGGGGTAGTAGACACACATTCTGGCCAAAGATTTGGAACCGTAAATCCCATTTTCTCAGCGTTGAGGTACCAGTTCAGTCCCTCGGGCCTCAACAAGTAAAGGAAAATGCTATTTTATTTTTTCGGGTTGAATTTTTTAAAATTAAAATCTAAATGTTTCACAACCACATTTAAATTCCTTTGGCAAGAGCTTTCTGTGTTTGGATTCAGTTTTTTTTAAATTTATTTATGGTTAGGAACATGGCAGCACATCTAGTGCTAGCCATCAGTAAAGCTTCGGTCAAATCAGTGCCCTGGTAGAGAGTCATACAGAAGATGGATCATTTGTTAAATGTTTATACTTTGTTTTATTAGGTTACTTTTTATCTTTTTTTTTGACTGTGCAGATTTGTGCTGCTGGTGAGTGTGTAGGATGAATGGCGGGGCTGGGGGGGGTCTGCCTGTTCCTCTAACTGCAGCCCTGTGTCCCAGGATGCTCTAGAAGGGTCGTGGGCTCCTTGCCAAGGGGGGCAGCTGAACCATCAGTTTGGCCCGGGACGGGCGGCAGGGTGTGTGCCCCTGTCTCTGTTTGCCTGGCACCACCTGTCTTTGGGGGCATTCATGCCTTCTCCATTGTTCTCAGCTGATTACTGCAGACAGGGGCCTTTTCACACCCTCAGACCCACAGAGCCACCGTTGAGCGTTGGGTTATGAGGTGGTTGGTGCGTGGTGTTGATTACCATGTTGATTACTTCTTCTTCACTGGCTGGGGATCCAGAGTGTAGAACTGGCTCAGGAGCTCACTACTGCCCCCTGCATTTCCAGCCATTTGTGTGTGGCACTCTACAGGCAGATCCATTGATGAGCACTTGAGTTGAGTTCAGTATGATTCAGTTCAGTTCCAGAAATGAATTGAAAGATGGCAATAATAGACTATTGGGGTTTTAAATTAATGAAATGAATATCAATTCATTTCCTGAATTGGCAGAATGAAACTCATCCCTGATGAGCAGTTTGCTCATTTCAGTGTTAGCAGAAGAAGGTACTTAATCGTACCCATCCTCAAAGTAAAAATTTTATAACAGTACAAGGTTGCCAGGTACCTGAGTGAGGAGGGCCCAGATATGTACTACTCTGGATACAAGACTCCCCTTCCCATCTTCTCTGTGCTGTCCTGCGAGATCCCCCCCTTTCTTGAGGAGTCTGGAAGCTCCTCTCCAGCTGCCCTATCACAGCTTCTGGGCCCCAGTCTGTTCTCATTCCCCAGCCAGGGGGGCTCAGCGTTGGGTTCCCACGTAGTCCCTCCCCAGCGTTGGTGCCGACAGTCCTCTTCAGAATCGCAAGCGTTTTGGTTTTAACCCCGCACAAGAATCTGTTTGTTTTGGCAAGTTTAGGAGTCTAAGTCGTCTCTTCCCCATCAAACAGGGACACAGGAGGAGCATAGAAGATCAAACCCTGTCTATCCCGCTCGCTCTCTTAGTCTTCAGCTCCTGGTCTTTCGGCTTGAGCTGATCTTCTTTATGATTTGTTGGAGATCCAGGTGAATTGCCGTGACTGTGCCGTGGCTGAATTGCCGGAGTCGCAGGCTGTTTTGTCCTTTCTGGGGTGTAACTCCCGTCATGGACCAGTATCCAATCGTAACTCCTCACTACTGCCCCCTGGTGATGGGTGAATAGGTTTGCATAAACTGTTTCCAACTGGGAACTTTGGTTTTTGGCTTTGACCCAATGTTGAGGCTTTTTAAATACTGTTTTTAATCGCCTTTTTAAAATGATTTATCATTGCACAAATGAACAATGTACAGGAAGCAGCATACACACCATTCATGCAGCATGTATTTCTGCATCATTGCTTTTTAAGCGCTGTTAAATTTCAGGAAATTGTTGTGTGCAGTTACATTTTTGCTTGCAGGAGTGCGACACTCTTGAGTATAACTCATTAAATGTATCCCACGCAAAGTGTATGCACATGTGACAATGTGCGTGTTCTCCTCAATTAATCAAATGAGTCGAAATTAAATTACATTACAAGAGCCCTGAGAAGACAAAATGGGAGTCGGGGGTCAACATGGTTCCTTTTAATTTCTGAGCTTTGTTTTCTGTGATTTATAATTTTTTCCCCTTCTTCCAAAGCACGCTGCGTAAATTGAATTAATGAAATGAACATGATTTAATTGAGTTCGCGGAAAGGCTCCAGTGTTTCTTAATTGGGTGGCAGAAGGTTTCCTTCAAGGCTTGCGGTTCCTGCTTCCCTGAGAGTGCGGGGGCCTGTGCTAAAGCAGGGGGGGGGGACCCCGTGAAAACGCAGCCTTCGCGAGGCCCCCGTTCCGCTTTCCCGGGAAAACGACCTTGAAAAGGCGGCCTCCTGAGTTAGCCTGAGCCGCGTACGCGCTGGTGGAGCGGCGTGTGGCTCCCTCTCGCCCTCCGTGAGGGGTGTGCGGCGGTCCAGTTTTGGTCCAGTTTGGGGTCCTCTAGTCAGTCGGTCCACAGTGTGTCCGTACAGGTGGGTGAGGGTGCCGGTCAGTCCAGTCCATCCTGCTATTTTGCAGTAATGAAGGGGTGGGGAGCAGGGGGGGTCCACAAAGGCTCCAATGTGGCCTGCTGCTTGGCAGTCTGTGAAACGTTAGGAGAATAATCCTCAGGGGGGGCTGCATGACTGTTCAACCCCCCCCCCCCCCCCCCCCCCCCTTTCTCCTGGCCTTTGTTTTGTAAGTGATATTGGATATTGGGGGTAGCGGGTATCCCGCGCGGAGGAGATGCGGTAAATCCCGGCCCTTGGAGTCGGAGGCAGGCTGTGCGGGTCGGACCTGTCAGCGCGGCCTGGGGTTGGCCGAGACCTTACTGACAGCTCTGGGCCTTTTAACCTTTAAATCTTCCAGTTTGATAAAGAAATGCCCACCAAGTTTAGTTCAAGTTGAGAAGGGGGGTGGGGGGGGGCAGAGGAAAGAAAGTAATAAGTTGACCTTTCCCCCCCCTGTCGGAAACCTGTGCACCTGTCCTCTCCCTGGCCTTGAGAACCAGGCCGACTTTCTCATGTCCCCATCAATCATGTCATTTTTCCGACAGATCTCAAAGGCCAGGGATAATCCAAAAATGTTCAAAAAATCTTACAAATGCGTACTTGAGATGTAAATATGAATGTTAGTTGTTCATGTAATATGAAAACTGGTGTCCACCAGATGTTTTTCTGGCTTTTTACTTCAGTGTGTGTTATACAGGTTAGCTCACTTTAAACTGCTGCAGTCTGATATTGAGTCTGTCTGGTCTTGGATTCAATAATTTCACACTGGAGAATGCGTGCACGCATGCACACATGCATGTACATGCACACACACACACACACACAGACGCACACGCACTCTCACAGGCGCACGCACACACACACACACAGACACGCACACGCCCCCACACACACACATACACACATGCACACATGCACTCACACAGCCACGCATACACACACACACACTCACACAGCCACGCACACGCACACACACACACACACACACACACAGAGTACGGTTGGTATTTTGAGCCGGTTACTGTATCACTGCTCGAGTCTCTCCTCTCGTAGTCTTTGTGTGTGCGGTTCACGAGTTAAGCACTTGAGAGCTCTCCAGTCCCCACGCAGACCGGTATAAAAGGTTTACAAAGCGGTTTGTAATCTTCCTTTTTGTAAGTCCTTAGTTTTATCTGCCAGGGATTACTGTAGTTCTTTTGGAGCAGGAGAATGAAGAGGCAGGCGGGAAAAAAAACAGGAGAAAAATGAAAACAAATCGTAGCGTAATCTCCAGAAAGAGTACCTGTTTGAGTGAGGAAGTCCGCGGACCGCAAATTTTGAAAATCTCATAATCCTTCATGTTTGATGTCTCCAAGCTAATAGTGTTTATTAGGGTGGCCCAAAAGGAGCTTTGTCCTCAGTGCGGTTGCCTGGAGAGGTTTTGAATGACATGGCGGAGAGAGAGGGGGTAACTTTAGCTTAATCTGGGCTTATGCTGCCCTGGCTCGCAGGTGTGTGGCCCTGCGCTCTGGAGAGTCCCGCTCCTCTCCGGCCCGCCCGCCGGATCAATATTGCTCTTGTTGCCGGAGATCATAACCAGGGAGGAAAAAGAAGGTAAAAATACCTCTCCTTCAGTCTGTCTGTCTACCTCTCTTTAAACCCAATGGTCCCTCCTCTTGTACGGTCCAGTTTTGTCTGGTCAATAGGGTCACTGTCAAGTCCTCGTGAAATGAAAGGACTAGTATTCTGCTTTAGCAAAGGCACGCTTCCTGTCTCATTAGTGTAGGTTATAGGTTCTGTTTAATTTGGTTTGTGTGTGGTTATGGGGATGGAGGTAAGCTTAATTTGGCCTGAGTGTGGTTATGGGGAGGAAGGTAAGCTTAATTTGGCCTGAGTGTGGTTATGGGGAGGGAGACTGGAACAGACATTCTCCAGATTTCACTACTGTTCGCTCTAGGGTCCACCGGCTGAGTTTTGTAGTCATTTTACTGACAGGGAAAACCCTACTGACTGCAGCTCCCCCTCCCTGTGTGACATTGTGCCCAATTCAGTACTGCCCTACAGGCCACAGCCACAGTCAGAACCTGGCTCAGTCACTCAGTTCCAGAATGTGCTGCAGTTAACTGCATTGAGCACCACTGTTTAACTGGACCTTGAGTATCTCTCACTTTAAAGCCATTTCACCATAAAATTAATTTTGGTGTTGTCACCTACCTGCTGCGTTGTGTTAAAATGTACTTTATTCTGAGTGCAGTTGCAGTTTTGAAATGGAGGAGGACAGATACTGTAGCTGGGAAGTGGGAGCTGCAGCTCGGGGCAGATAGCTGCAGCTCCATTTCGCATCGCGTTCCACAAGTTGAGCTTGTGCAGGCCTGAGTCGGAGGAAGACTCTTTAAGTGGACCACAGGCTCCCTATTGGCTAGCAGAGTGTCGCCCCGGCCAACCAGATCTCTTCCTCCCCGGGAATTGATACAGCTATCGGCACTGATGGAGAAACGGTGATGTTTACCAACAGGAAGAACGTTCTGGGTGAGGAATTAGTAAGGCCTTCAAAGGTTGTGTTTGTGACGGGAGAGGCCATCTCTCTCCCCCTCTCTCTCTCCTCTCTTCCCTTTGGAGTGAGGGAGCGGTTTTTTTCATTAGGCAGAGAGCTCCTCTTCCTCTCATCTCCAGCGGGCGCGAAACGCAGCGGGCCCAAGCGCGTCTTTCAGACCCCATCGATCCCCGCCTCCCCGCCCTCGCCCTCCTCGCTTGCCCTCCTCGCTCGCCCTCCTCACTCGCCCTCCTCACTCGCCCAGCGTGCTCGCCCTCCTCGCTCACCCTCCTCGCTCGCCCGCGTATCGACGCTGGGCTCGTTCTGATCGGTCGTCTTGTCGGAGGGGTGACTTTGTAATTATTTTAATTGTAATTGCTTGGGCTATCTCCGTCCTCATCGCGTGTGAGTTTGAGCCTGGACCATGCTCAAATGGGAGCCGGCGCGCCCGTCCCGGCCCCGCGTCGGTGTTCCTGTCCCGGCCCCGCGTCGGTGTTCCTGTGGAACATGATTCCAGAAGCACCCCCTTAATGAGTTTTTCTGGCGAAGCCCTGATTAATTGATAAACGGGCGCTCTATCGGGCAGATCGGTGACCCTCTGCACCCCTAATTTGTTTGTTGAAGGCGGCAGTTAAAGGAGATTAATGCCTTACAGATTTGGGAAGCTCTTGGCTCTTAAACCCTCCTTTTCATTTTTTTAATGACTTCAGAGGGAGGGGGCATGGTCGGGGGGGGGGGAGAGAGAGGTGCACTGCTGTATTAAAGGGAATTTGTTCCTGATTACACTGCGTGCGTGCGTGTGCACGTGTGAACAAATAGGGGAAACATTCCCTGTTTCTGCACGGCGAATGTTTTCTTAATGGTCTGACCCGTGCGTGAGCGGCAGGGCTTGTCGTTGGTTCGGTGGCGTGTTTCCTTCGCTCCGGAGCTGCAGCCGGCGTCTGAACGCTGCGGGGATGTTGGCGCATCGCATGCGCCCGTCTGCGCTGCCTCCGGAACGCGCTTCCTGCGCAGCTTGACTAATTTGCGGGAGCGTATAGCGTGGGCATGGCGCTTGCCGTCCGTCCCCATGCCGCCTCTCACTGCGCTCTAAAGCGATAGCTTACGCCTCATTATAATGCGTGCTTTACACGGGGACCGGAACAGAGTGGTGGGCTTTCCGCTTCATCTTCCAAATGCATTCCATTTTTCTTGGTTTGTTTTTGGGGGGTTTCTCTCTCTTCTCTCTCTCTCCTTAATTTGGCTTTCCTCATAGAGCGGCCCCCCAAAGTTGAATTTAGTCCTGCTTTCATCTTTATCGTAAGTCTGAATGTGCCAAATCCAAACCCCTTCCTTTTTCTGTCAGTGTAGAGCGGCTGCATTTCTGGTTTGTGAAAACAAACCTTCTTGCTGATGAGCTGCATCACTAAATATTAAAGTGAGTTTTGCTGAAAAATAAACCTAATTCTCATCTCCTTTTTGCGTCATCCAGAGTGGCTCGTTGAAGGTACCAGACTGTTTAGCCTGTGACAGAGCGGCTGGAGAGAAGCTTGATGGGCCTGATAGAGAGGTTCTGTGTGAGCCCTCATTCCTGGCTCTTGGCGTGCGTAATTGCAGCAGTTATGCGAGGAGTTCTCTGTAAATGGAAGGCCTGTCGCTCTAAGGCGCTCGTCGTCGGCGGAGTTCCAAGCTCGCTTCTTTGGGCGCTGTATTCTGGCTCTCCTCTCCTCCTCTTTTCGCCGCTGAACTCTGGCCTGGGCTCGTCGTCACGGTGACCTCAGCGCTTTGGGCTCGGGTGAGGGGAATTGGCTGCATAATTAAAGGCGCAATTCCATAATTACCTTGCTCGTAAGAACGCAGGCGGCGTAGAGGATGTGGCAGTTTTGGGGCCCTGTGCCAGACGAGCCCTCTCGCCCGCAAAAGATTTTACCCGTTATTGAAAAGCAAAATGTGATTATCTGCACAGTGTCAACATACTTCCCACTGGTGACAGTAATGCGAGTCATTTAGAATTAGTTGGGTTACACATGTAGTCTTATTCATTTTGGTACATAGGTAGCATATAAAACGCATTTGGTCTGCTTGCATAATTAAAAAAAGAAAGTCTGGCTGCCATGAAGTACTAGTTGAAGAGCCTGTTCTTTGGTCTGGCAGGAGGGGAACAGTTCACGTCTTAATGAAACCTGAACTGTTCCCCTCATGCCTCTCTTGCTGATTCTTACTGTTTTCTGGCCCCCCCCCCCCCCCCCCCCCGTGTTCTTTGTGGGTGGGGTGGAATAAAGAGAAGCTTCTTCCTCCCATCGTGTTGCAGTTTGTATGACAGCGGTTTCTTTCGCCTGCAGTCATGGGCCCAGATGGATGAAAAAGGGAAATTGCAGAAATCTGTACGAGCACGCACCGGGGTTTCCTGGCTGAAAGCGTGTTACGCAGGGCTTTATGTGTGTGTTGCGCATTGTCTCGCCCCGAGCGGAGCGAGAGGATTACAAGTTTTTAAAAGAGTAAGAGATTCAACACCTCCTCAAATCTGACACCCCCTGACACCACTTCATGACACTGGAGTGCCGTTTCTGAGCCCTTCTAGATTCTCTTCTTTCCTGCGTTTTTGTGATTCAGTTCAGCCCTGTTCTGAAGCCACGTTGGTTTACACGCGCTGCTTTGCCCCGGAGGTAAACACGCAGGCCGTGTGGAGAGACTGGGCCCGCAAGGCATTGTGGGGCTTTTAGTCTTTTTAAAAAATAAATAAAACCTGCTGCAAAACCGATGTTTAAACCCAGGGGCTAGGCCGCGGAGAGAACCCGATGCCGCGCCCAGGACCACGTCCGCGTGGCCGCCAGAAACCGGCGACCGCGCAGGGCGGCGGGGAGAGGAGGAGCCTGGGTAAAAGGCCGGGCAGGGACCGGAGCCGGCCTTAATGCCAGTAGAACGCAGCGCTGCTGTAACCTTTTCCAGGTTGAAAGCCCCGGGCCCCGCGGGGCCCTTTGAAGGGGCCCTGTGAAGTGCCGCGCGGGCGGCGGCTCGGCGGTGGCCGCGGTCGGGGGCGTCCCGCACGCGCGGGGCGCTGGCGCCGCAGATGACAGCTTCGGGAAGGGGCCGGGCCTCCCGGGGGAAAGGCCGCGTCCACCGGCAGGCACGCTGGATGGGATTGGTGGGGAGAGTGCAGGGGGCGGGGAAGCCTTTGTCTGCCGGTTCGTGAGATGCCCTGTCGCGTTTATCGCGCCTGTGTGTTCAGACTCCTGTGTGTTCAGACTCCGCTGCGTCGGTGCGTGTTCTCTTACAGACTCCACCTGCAGCATCAGCACTGCGAAGGCCACCTCAGTTCTGTGTGTGTGTGTGTGTGTGTGTGTGTGTGTGTGTGTGTGTGTGTGTGTGTGTGTGTGTGTGTGTGTGTGTGTGTGTGTGTGTGTGTGTGTGTGTGTGTGTGTGTGTGTGTGTGTGTGTGTGTGTGTGTGTGTGCGTGTTCTCTTACAGACTCCACCTGCAGCATTAGCACTGTGAAGGCCACCACAGTTCTGTGTGTGTGTGTGTGTGTGTGCGTTTGTGCGTGCGTGTTCTCATACAGACTCCACCTGCAGAATCAGCACTGTGAAGGCCACCCCAGTTCTGTGTGTGTGTGTGTGTGCATGTTTATGTGAGTCCCTGTGTGTGTGTGTGTGTGTGTGTGTGTGTGTGTGCATGTTTATGTGAGTCTCTGTGTGTGTGGATCTGCATGTAGAGTATGTGTGTTTAGAATATTTACGTGTGTGCATGTGGAGTATATATTTGTGTGTGTGTGTGTGTCTGTGCGTGTGTGTGTGTGTGTGCGTGTGTGCATGTGTGTGTGTGCGCGCACCAGACCAGGAGGGGGGGCAGCCACAGTCATCCACAGGTTCCCTTTTCCATCCCCGGGATGTGTGTTGTTGACACTGGGTCGTCCCGAATAATAAATTCTCTAAGATCATGCTATTTTTGGCCGGTTTTGACATGCTCTGTGTAATTGTCATTTTCTGTGTGTCAGGGATGATAATAAATACGCCTGTATTTTCGTGTGTTATGTTCTGGGCAGTGTCAGGGGCTATGCTAATCCTCGCTCCAAGCAGAATAACATACCGCTCTTATTTTTTCCTTTTCTTTTTTTCTTCTTTTCCTTTCCTCTGGGCAAGACATCAAATCATTTGATAAGTAAACAGTTGCGCCGTGCGAAATTACTCCGAAGGCTGCTGTTCTAAGAGAAGTCTGCGCGGGTCACGTTGAACCGAAAAAAAAGCCGTTCATCTCCAGCCAGCGCCGAAACGTTTTAAACGGTATCGCTAATTATGGTCGCAAAAAATAGTACACTATTTTTTTTTTTTTTTGCTAATACTTGAATTGAAAGCTATTAGAGGAAGTCGCTGCCGTGGACAGGGTTCACGCGCAGGATGCGGCTGAAGTGGAACTGGCTCGCCCGTCCCTAATGGACGCAGGATGACGAAACGCCCTTTCTCTGCCGCGTGGTCTGGTTTGTTGAGGAAAGGGTTAAACCTCTGTGGGTCTTTTTTTTTTTCTCTCTACGCTCAAGAGCCGGTGAGGCCAGCATATGCTGACAAGTCAAGGTTGCCTAAAGTGCATTTGCAGTTGAAAGTGTGTTGTTCTCTAATTGCTTTAATAGCACCTGCCCGGTAATCCCAGGTAATTATATAAGTAAAATTAGACAGCTACTTTTGAGATCACTTGAAAGAGAAGACTGCCGAAGGTTGCTGCCGTGTGTTCTGGATGTGAATGCAGTGCTGTCTGCTGGTTTTTTGTGTTTTTATTTTTTATTTTTTTGCTGTGTGCTTGCTCTTTGCTGATGTTTTGCTTTTGTGGGCTGGTTTGTGCTCTACTCTGGTTTTGTCTGTGTTTTGTGTTTTGTTCCTGTGTGTGTTAGTGTAGTGGGCTGTGCTGATATGTTGCTGTATATTGGTTTGTGCTGCTGTGTGTACAGCAGGTATCTGTACTGCTGTCATGCTCTGGTGTATTACACAGGTTTTGTGCTGCTCTGTGTAGCTTTGTGCGGTGGTGTGTGGCTGTGTTGTGTTGCGTGATATTGTGTGTCTGTGCTGTGCTGTATGGTTTAGTGTGTCTGTGCTGTACAGTGCTGTATGGTTGTATGTCTGTGCTGTGCTGTATGGTTTAGTGTGTCTGTGCTGTACAGTGCTGTATGGTTGTGTGTCTGTGTTGTACTGTGCTGTATGGTTGTGTGTGTCTGTGCTGTGCTGTACTGTATGGTTTAGTGTGTCTGTGTTGTACTGTGCTGTATGGTTGTGTGTCTGTGCTGTGCTGTATGGTTTAGTGTGTCTGTGCTGTACAGTGCTGTATGGTTGTGTGTCTGTGCTGTACTGTGCTGTATGGTTGTGTGTGTCTGTGCTGTGCTGTATGGTTGTGTGTGTCTGTGCTGTGCAGTGCTGTATGGTTGTGTGTCTGTGCTGTACTGTGCTGTATGGTTGTGTGTCTGTGTTGTACTGTGCTGTATGGTTGTGTGTCTGTGCTGTACTGTATGGTTTAGTGTGTCTGTGCTGTACAGTGCTGTATGGTTGTGTGTCTTTGCTGTACTGTGCTGTATGGTTGTGTGTCTGTGTTGTACTGTGCTGTATGGTTGTGTGTCTGTGCTGTACAGTGCTGTATGGTTGTGTGTCTTTGCTGTACTGTGCTGTATGGTTGTGTGTGTCTGTGCTGTGCTGTATGGTTGTGTGTGTCTGTGCTGTGCAGTGCTGTATGGTTGTGTGTCTGTGCTGTACTGTGCTGTATGGTTGTGTGTCTGTGTTGTACTGTGCTGTATGGTTGTGTGTCTGTGCTGTACTGTATGGTTTAGTGTGTCTGTGCTGTACAGTGCTGTATGGTTGTGTGTCTTTGCTGTACTGTATGGTTTAGTGTGTCTGTGTTGTACTGTGCTGTATGGTTGTGTGTCTGTGTTGTACTGTGCTGTATGGTTGTGTGTGTCTGTGCTGTGCTGTACTGTATGGTTTAGTGTGTCTGTGTTGTACTGTGCTGTATGGTTGTGTGTCTGTGCTGTGCTGTATGGTTTAGTGTGTCTGTGCTGTACAGTGCTGTATGGTTGTGTGTCTGTGCTGTACTGTGCTGTATGGTTGTGTGTGTCTGTGCTGTGCTGTATGGTTGTGTGTGTCTGTGCTGTGCAGTGCTGTATGGTTGTGTGTCTGTGCTGTACTGTGCTGTATGGTTGTGTGTCTGTGTTGTACTGTGCTGTATGGTTGTGTGTCTGTGCTGTACTGTATGGTTTAGTGTGTCTGTGCTGTACAGTGCTGTATGGTTGTGTGTCTTTGCTGTACTGTGCTGTATGGTTGTGTGTCTGTGTTGTACTGTGCTGTATGGTTGTGTGTCTGTGCTGTACAGTGCTGTATGGTTGTGTGTCTTTGCTGTACTGTGCTGTATGGTTGTGTGTGTCTGTGCTGTGCTGTATGGTTGTGTGTGTCTGTGCTGTGCAGTGCTGTATGGTTGTGTGTCTGTGCTGTACTGTGCTGTATGGTTGTGTGTCTGTGTTGTACTGTGCTGTATGGTTGTGTGTCTGTGCTGTACTGTATGGTTTAGTGTGTCTGTGCTGTACAGTGCTGTATGGTTGTGTGTCTTTGCTGTACTGTGCTGTATGGTTGTGTGTCTGTGTTGTACTGTGCTGTATGGTTGTGTGTGTCTGTGCTGTGCTGTATGGTTGTGTGTGTCTGTGCTGTGCAGTGCTGTATGGTTGTGTGTCTGTGCTGTGCTTCCCTGGGCCTCTGCCCCTCCCCCCTCCCCCCTCTGCGGCTCCCAGACTGTATTTCATCAGTGACTTGCAGGGCTGATTCTTTATTGGATTTGGGGCCCTTCAATAGAAAGAATGACTTTAACATAATTCAATAGTAAAATCGAGGCCTCAGCCCAGTGATCCATAAACACTACTTTGATGAGGTCATCCCTGCATGCGCAGTCTTGACCTTCATAGAGATGTCAGCCGCTTTACGACTCGCGGATAAAATGATAAACAAAAACATACAGCCTGTATATAGAAATGGTACGTTTAAAAAAAAAACAGTGTGTTTCGTTCAGTTAAAATTCACTTGGGGGGCGGGGAGCGTGCCGCTACACATTTAAAATAACTATCCCGCGTGTTTGATGACTCTGATCATGAACGCGTTCTCACCCAGCGTGCGCTCCTCGCCGTGTTGGGGTGCGCGTTGGGGTTTGTTTGGCCGCTGGCGGCGTGATGTGCGGTTCGCGGCGCCGGCGCGGAGGTGAGGGCCCGTTTTTGAAGGAGTACTTCCCCCTCGGGCGGCCCCTGTGGGAGCGTCATTTAAAGCTTATGATCTGTCACTGAAAGCGCTCTTCCTTCCCTTTGATCCCGGCCGAGCGGGTCCTCTAACGCTTTATTGGTCGTTTCCGCGTTCGTTCTGTCGGGGAGGGTGAGACGCGAGCGCTGGGGGGGGGGGGGGGGGCGGAGTCGGCCGGTCTCCGGCTGTTTGCTCCTGGTGCTGGCGGCCATCGGGGGGCTTCTGGAGCCGCTCCTGGGGTACGGAGGGCGTAATAGAAGCTAGGCCTCACCCCAAATGCACCTGTGCGGGTCATTACTGCCTGGAAAGGGGTGGGGCTCAGCAGGCGAACTCCCCTGGGGGAGACGGGGCCGTTTTGTGGGACCCTTCCTCCTCCGGCCGGCCTCCAGAGCCCGTCGACTCTTCCTCCCAGACCCCGCCCCTGTTGTGTCCGCGCTGCTCCTCTTCCTCCCAGACCCCGCCCCTGTCGTGTCCGCGCTGCTCCTCTTCCTCCCAGACCCCGCCCCTGTCGTGTCCGCGCTGCTCCTCTTCCTCCCAGACCCCGCCCCTGTCGTGTCCGCGCTGCTCCTCTTCCTCATACTCCCGCGCGTCCGATGGCCTGTCTGTGCCCAAATAAGCCGCCTGATTGGCCTTTGAGTCCCAGGGAGAGCAGCATCGTCATGGTAATGACCCCTCCCTCTCTCTCTCTCTCTCTCTCCGACTTCCTCTTTCACTTTCTCGCCCTCCTCTGAGGCAGTGGCACAAGCCGGCCAAAGGGGGGCGTTGTTAGGCTGCTGGAAATGTGCTGGCTGTCCAGGCAGCTGCTCTCTGGCCACTTTATCAGGAGGCTGTCGGTGTAACCCCTTCCTTGGCTTTGGATGGAGAGCGATAGCAGCCCTGTGCTAATCAGTTTTACACCTCTGATTTTCCTCTCTTTTTAGTTGTTTTTCTTCTTTTAGTATTTTTTGGGCAGGTTTTGTATTTGGATCATTGCTGCTCTGTTATCGTGCCTGCGCATCTGTACCCTGCCTGTTGGAGAGAGAGCATTTACATGGCTGTACAGTGCGCACCGAATGCATTTGCGTGCGTCGCCCAGTGGAAAACCTAGCTTTTCTCCTGAATTAAAAAAACTGAGATTTTTCTAGAATTATTTTCACGTCCTCTTGATAATCCTTTCCTGATAAGGTCTCAGTGACTGCTGTAATTAATAATGTTTCCATTATCCGCAGTAGAAACTGCTTTTTAAGCATGATCCATTATTGGAAAGGGTTTTACATTCTATGTGTGTGTGCCTCTGTAAACTGTTCCACAGTGAGTCAAATTTATCTTCCCTGATTCAAATATGACCTTAGGTTGAGCCTTAGTCTTTACATGTCTTCCACACTGGGTTAGAAATGTGTACGTGTGCGTGTGTGTGTGTTCTGGATGCGTGTGCACGCATTTGTGTGTGTGTGCATAAAAACAAAGTCTGTTTAATGTGTCATTGATTTTTATTTTTTAAGTTGTTATTTCCAAACAATGGCGTCTAGTATTTCAGCTGAAGCTCATTGATGGAATGATTTAGCTGCTGTACAGTAAGTATACTCCCTAATCACAGGATGGTCTATACAGGGGGTGTTTTTTTCATTCACTTCATTTGCTCTTATAATCTTATAATGGGTGACGTCATGCAGCTCTTATTGCATCTTCAGATGTAAGAGTGGGAAAGTGGTGTTAAAGGACTTGGTCATGGGCACTGTGTGTGTGTGTATGTGTGTGTGTGTGTGTGTTTCTAGGGCATATTTCTATAGATCCTCAGGTGCAGCCCAACAAGCTCTGCCCAGCTGCGGACCTCCTTTCCCAGCCTGCACTGGGCCTGGGCCAGCCCCTGTCTCCCAATGCAGTCACTATTCAGTGCCCCGGATCCCTGTCCATACTGACCACCAACACAGTTACACAAATGAACACTGAAAAGGACACAAATTAACACGCTCAGATTGCCTTTATCTTCTCGCATTAACTCTGTATGTGACAAGCGTTTTGCAGATTTCATATTTAAAAAATGTAATAATAATCTCCCTCTCTCTTTCTCTCTCTTTCCTCTCTTCTCCTCTCCTCTATTGTCCTCTCCCCCCATCTCCTCTGCCCCCCAGCCGAGCCCCATCCCTAGCCCTGTGTTGGGGGGGAAGCCCAATGCCAGTCAGTCCCTGCTGGCCTGGTGTAGGGAGGTGACCAAGAACTACCGCGGGGTGAAGATCACCAACTTCACCACCTCCTGGAGGAACGGCCTGGCCTTCTGTGCCCTGCTGCACCACTTCAGACCCGACTACATGTGAGACAGAGAGAGAGGCGCTGGAAATGCATGCTTAAATACTGCACACACGCACACATGCATGCATGTACTGTACGCACATACACAAACATACACACACACACATGCACGCATGTACTGTACACACATACACAAACATACACACACACACACACGCATGCACGCATGTACTGTACACACGTACACAAACATACACACACACACACGCATGCACGCATGTACTGTACACACATACACAAACAAACACACTCTCTATACACATAAACACACACTCAATACACATACACTACAAGCAGGCTTCAAGTCATGCATGCACCCACAATAGGTTAACCTGTGTGATAAGTCATACGTCTGGTGCTGTCATTGTTTAACCTCTGTCACCAGTTCAGTGAAGCAGGTGGGAGTTATAAACTCTTCCCTGACATCAGCCTTATTTTATTGTGTTGATGTTTGCTTTGTATTTTCCCCCCCAATCCCTTTGTTCAGTTTAGCATTTTGTTGTTAAAAGCTTTTCGTGTTAAACTGATTTGTCTTTCATTTTCTTTCTTTTTTTAACTTTTACTAATCACATCCAAATAGCCGTCTATGGGAAGATTACGAAAATTGTGCTGGTGCCGAAATGAGATGAGGCGAATAAGCCTTTAGGTTTTTGTATACCGAAAAACAAGGGATTACCGAATGGCAAATTTGGGTTTAAAGGCAGGCCCCTGGTGTACTCCTATTAACTGCACTTTTTTAGATGGAAAGCCCTCGGGCTAGAGAGAGAGAGAAACAACGAGGGGGAAATGAGTGAATACGAGCAGCTTTCTGTGATCTACGCTTTGTTTTTACGCTCGTTTCAATTTCACTACTCTGTTCATTTTGTCAGCGGCTGTAGCTGTGAAATTTAACGGCGCCCTTGTGAGTCCCACAAATAAGACATTTGTAAATGCGGCAGCAGTTTTTATTTTTGTTACGTTTTTCTTTTTCGTTCCATTTTTGTTGATATATATATATTTTTTTGTTTTGTTTTTGCTTTTGCTGTCTGTGATGGTTTCCTGCTGTTTTGTCTGTTTTTCCAGAGACTACAAATCCCTCAGTCCTCAGGATATAAAGGAGAACAACAAGAAGGTAATGGTCTCTGGCGGTTTTGGGTCCTCCTCCGTGGCAGCTCTGGGGCCCTCCCTGTTTGTGTCCGTCCCCTCAGACTGCGCCAGTTTCACTTTGTCTCTGCCTCTGGCTCACCTCGGGTCCCTTGCACCCGGCTCTCTTAGAGAGAGCGGCAGCCGCTGCCACTGCTGATCGAGAGCTGCGAATGCTGCTTTTCTTTCCACGTGTCTCCCCCCCCTTCGCCCCCCCTCCCACCCCCCCAATCTTTTCAGGGGAGAAAAAAAGAGAAATTCACCTGGGAACAGTCAGATATCATCATAATTCAAAAATCTTGCTGTGAATATACAGTCCTAAACTCCTTGTAAACTGACAGAGAGAGATGGAAGGGAGAGAGAGAGAGAGGGATAGAGAGAGAGAGAGAGCACACATTTCCACACAGTCCTAGGAATGTTTTCCTCTCTTCTCTGTGACATGAAAAGCTGGTTATGTGGGTTTGTGGTGCTGGTCCAGGATCTCTGTAATCCAGTTTAGAGCTACACATCAGCGTTTAAAGCCCTCCTGGCTCTTCTGTACCAGGCCTTCTCCCATTTTTTTCTTTTCTTTTTTTCCTCCCCTCCTCGGTTCCCCCATTGAGGAATTTTCTGCAAAATGTGCAACGAATAGGCTTTCTGATCTGACTGAGCAGGGAGAGCACATATCACTCAGCCCCTAAAGCCTTCCAGCATGAATAAACAGCAGTGTTATAATACAGCCAGAGATTACTAAGTCTGTGTGTGTGTGTGTGTGTGTGTCTGTCTGTCTGTGTTTGTGTGTGTGTGTATGGGTCTGTCTGTCTGTCTGTGTGTTTGTGTCTGTGTCTGTGGGTGTGTGTGTGTTTGTCTGTGTGTGACTCTGTATCTGTGCCAGTGTCTGTCTGTCTGTGCATATGTGTGTGTGTCTCTCTGTCTGTCTGTCTGTGTGTGTGTATGTGTTTTTCTGTCTGTCTGTCTGTCTGTCTGTGTATCAGTGACTGCGCAAGTGTGTTTATTTATGCATGTCTGTGTATACTGAATGTGCTTGTGTGTGTGTGAGAGAGAGAGAGAGAAAGAGAGAACAGTGAACATGTGTATGAACATGCTCTGCCGTCAGGTCTGTGTACTTAACTATGTAACTTTGTATATGGTTTTATAAGCCTGCGTGGGTGTGTGTATATGTATGCTAACAGGTTTGGAAGCAGTCTCTAGCTCAGGGTCGGGTGGAGGCGTTGGGTATGTTACGCACACAGGGGTGCAACTCTAACAAGCCCCTGGAACAGGAACCAGCTGCCAATAATGCAAAGCTCCCTCTCTCTCTCTCTCTCTCTCTCTCCCTCTCCTTCTTTTTGTCAAATCTGAAGTGTATCACTCACGGCCATCCTATTCCCCCTTTGGGGAGCATGGCTGCCCATATTGTTTATTGCCCCCCCCCCCCCCCCCCAATCTCCATCGTCTTTCATCGCCACGATGACCCCCCCCCCCCCCCCCGGCGTGACAGCTACATTGAGTGTGTGGCCTCCTTCCTGCAGCTCCGTTTCCTGTGCTCACATGTCTTTGACTGATAACCCCCGGTGCCCCTGTTTGGAGTGAATGGCGCGCGAGTAACAATGGGCGTGCTAAAGGGCCCACGCAGATGCAGAGTGCGTGCCCCCCTCCCCTCGGCCCCTCCCCACCAATTAGGGCCCCGTCCGGGCTTGAGTGACGTCTCGATCTCCCCCCCCCCCCCCCCCCGCCCCGTAGCCCTGGTTGAGTCGTGAGTCACAGGTGAGATGGGTCAGAGCGAGTCTCGGGAAGGTTAGCGTGGAAGCGCTACGGAAGAGCTGGGTCACAATCATCCTTTTAAAGAGGCTTCTGGCCTGTGGAATCCCATTTGATTTGATTTAAATCTTGCCCCATTTTCAAAAGAATAATTTTTGTAATCCTGGAATCAATAGAATCATTATGGAACTGCCCAATCGATATGGAAGGAAAAGAATATCAGGGGGTTTGACAGTTTATAATTGCTAAATGAATAGATGGCTCTGTATCGGTGTTTGTGTGTATCTTTTTGTATATTTGTGTCGATCTGTGATTTTGTGTGTGTGTGTGTGTGTGTGAGGAGGTGGTGTCTGTATGTGTATCTGTGTGTGTCTCTGTATATATGTCCGTGCGTGCGTGCGTGCGTGCGTGTGTGTGTGTGTGTGAGTCTCTCTCTCTCTCTGTATATATGTCTGTGCGTTTGTGTGTGTGAGTCTCTCTCTCTCTGTATATGTGTCTGTGCGTGCGTGTGTAACGGAAGCAGAGAGCCACTGCCGTTTCCCATGATATCTGATCTGGCTGGATGCATTGCTGTATGGCATAATTGGTGAATGTTCAGCCTGTGGCCCGTGGCTGTGCTGCTGAGTGACAGCAGCCGATGCCTGCCAGTCACTCCTGAAAGGGAGTCTGCGGAGTCTACGTTTGCTGTCAGTTAAACGTTTGCTGTTGAGTCAGTTAAAACAATGCAGAAGAGGGGGAGGCATGCAGGTTTCTCCAACTCGATGATGAAGAGATTTACTGAGAATGTCTAAAACGCAGAAATTGGCTCTGATGTCGGGCCTTGCACAGAAGAACCCTAGAAACTAAATGACAGCAGTTTTTAGATGTCAAATATTTTCTTCTTTTTAATGGGCTCTGCTAAGTATGTACTTTTGTGAGGAGATGTGGGGTTTGCTTGGTGTCACACTGCCTAAAGTGAACAGTAACTTAAATTAAAGCCCTGCCACAAAATCCTTTTATTTCTCTCTCTCTCTGTCTCTTTCTCTCTGTCTCAAATTCAAATTCAAATGTGCTTTATTTGCATGACAAGTAAACTTGTGCTGCAAAATCAGTGAGTTACATAAATGGCAAACCCCTACAACCAAGAAGGGAAAAGAAAAAAAGAGTAACAACCACCCCCCCTCCCCCATACACATATGCAAATACACACACACTGGTAAAAATACATTTAGGTTGTAATTTAACGGCTTAAGAAACCTGTCAACATTAACAGTGAACACACATGATATCATGCCCCAATATTTAGGCCACGCCCTCTCAATGTATGGTAGTCAGAGATGTACTGAGTCTCTCTCTCTCTATTGAGATGTGGAGAGAGACGAGAATAATAGCAAACACACGTTTCTGCCCTGCAGACTCATTCAGGGCTGTTTCTGCCCCTCTCTGCAGAGCTCAGCGCAGGCCGCTGCTTTAAACTGAGCCTCGCGTCTGCAGCCACTCCACCCCGACACCCCCTCCCCCCCTCACACGCACACACATCTCTGCTGCAGGGGTCATTGTTTGGGCCTGTGAAAGCCAAGCAGGGGGGAGGAATATATTTAAAAAAAGAAAGAAAAAAAAAACAAAAGAAGTGGAGAAAACGGAAAAAAGTTGTAATTAATTGTAAATTGAGAAATAGTTTACCTCAATTACCCACCACCCAATCTCTCTCACTTTCACTCTCTCTGTCTCACACTCACTCTCTCGATATCACTTCCTCTTGCTCTCCCTCCCTCTGTCTCACGCACACACACACACACACACACACACACACAAAAGAAAGAAAACTTGATAAACCTGCCAATCCAAAATGTCAAGCCCCTGAGACAATGACTATGGTGTTCGTCAACAGGTTGGAATTACCAGCGGCATTACCTGGCTCCAGATATGAGCTGCGATACCAGGGTTCTGCTGGCAGGGAAGGGGGGGGGGGGTGCTGGAGCGAGGGGGGGGGGGGGCGCTACCTCAGTGAAGGGACAGAAGCAGAGATAGAGAAACATGCATTTTTTTGTCATTGAGATAATGCCCCTCTACCCCTGTCCCCTTCTTTTTTTTTTCTCTTTTTTTTTTCTAAATCGTCTATCAGGTGATCTGGGATTGAGTTTTGTTTCTTGATTATCTGCCTGTATTTTTCATCAGAGCAAATCACAGCAATTACATGGACACCAGAAAGGAGAAGGCTGATGGGGAGCGATAAGGCGCTGGACGGATTAGTTTAGTGTTTCTTTATATCTCGCTCTCTTATCTGGAGAAACCATCCTTGACATTCCCTGTCACTGCAGACTCGTCCTAGCGATCCCTGATTGTCCCGCTTCCAAATCTAGTAGGGTGGGAGCGGGCCCCCTTCGGGGCTAGAGAGCGTGGCTCGTACCTGCCCGCGTCGGGCCTGGGGGACGGCCTGGAGCAGAGAGCATAGGTGTCCTGGGCGGGGGGCTGGTTAGTTGGGGGGCTTGGGCGGGGGGCTACGGTTTTTGGGGACCGGGCTGTCGATTTCTTCTCTTGGACAGGAGACATGAGCTCCATCTTGTCCCAAGATTATTTATAGGCTGCATTTATACAGCGCATTTTCCAGCTACAACTGCGGAAAGCGCTTTACAATGAATGCCTCTCATTCGCCCATTCACACTCACTCACACTCAGCCACGCTAGGTGCAAATTAGCTCATTGCTCAAGAACACTTCGACACACTCAGAAGACGCACCGACTACCTTCCAGTTGCCGGACGACCTCCTGTGCTAATGTCGCCCCCTATTTCCCCCAATGTACTTAGAATGCCTGTCGGACATATATATATATATATATATATATATATATGTATATATGTAGATGCGTGAGTACTTGTAGCTACGAAACAGATTTGTTGTCATTTTATTGTTGTTTTTTTCCCCAAATGATTTTTCTTGGTGGACTTTCTCATATTTTCATCCAGAGTTGGTCCATGTTAGCACCTCTCTACTTCCATAACTTCAACGAAATGACAACGTGAACTTTGTATGAAGGCCAGCATGTCGGGTAGATCCCTGTTACTGTATTTCACATATTTTAAAAGACCAACTGGTTTTATCAGTGGGGATGTAATTTAACTCGGGGACATTTTTAAATAAGATTTGGGATGGTGATTGTGTGTCAGTGCCCATTGTCCTGTAGTTAATCTCGGTCAGAAGGTGCGCTCTTTTCCCCTTCATGCGACTGTGTGGTTTTCGCTCTTGTTCGAAGGCGTACGACGGCTTCGCCAGCCTGGGCATCTCGCGGCTGCTGGAGCCGGCGGACATGGTGCTGCTGGCCATCCCGGACAAGCTGACGGTGATGACGTACCTGTACCAGGTGCGCGCGCACTTCAGCGGCGAGGAGCTCAACGTGGTGCAGATCGAGGCCAACAGCAGCCGCAGCACCTACAAGGTGGGCGACTTCGAGACTGACACCAACAGCTCCATCGACCAGGACAAGTTCTACGCCGAGCTCGGCGACGTCCACCGGGAGGCCGAGGAGGCGCCCACGGGCGGCACGCCCAACGGGGCGGGAGGAGCGCCGCTGGACGAGGAGGCGGAGCCTGTGGGCGGCGCCGCGGCGTCTCTGCCCGCCCCTGCCCCGGGCGGGCCGGCGGGGGACCGCCCCCAGGCCGTTCCCGCTCCGCCTTCTGCTGCCGCCGCCGCCGCCGGGTCGCCGCCGGCCCCCTCGTCCCGGGCCTTTGACCCCGCCCCGGCCGGGAGAACCGCGAGCGGGATCGTGGTGCGGGACGCGGCCCTCACTGTTTCGGCCCCGAGCGGGAGGAGGCCGCCCAAGGCCAACACCGCGGACCTGAGCGAGCTGCAGGCCAGGGCGGAGCTAAGGGCGCCCTCTCCTCCAATCACACTGCACCACGCCGTGGACAGACAGGCCAGAGAGCGGGCCCAGGAGGCGGACTCCGTTTCCCCCGCCCACAGGGCGGGGCCCTCCACATCCGTGCCCCCCAAACCGGCCTCCTCCTGCGAGCGGGACGATGACCTCACCAAGCAGAAGGGCGCCGGTCTGCGCCACTCTGACTCGGACGCCACTGCTGACGCCAGCGCCCCCGGCAACCACACAGACACGCCCACCAAGCCCGCACAGGTAAAGCACATGGGCGCAGCGTCCCAGGTGATGTCATCGAGGCAGGGCTACTCTGATAGGATTAAGACAGATCGTGACATGTCTGATAATTGGTGCCAAACCAAAGTAGCTCAGTTCATTTATATATAACTTTGCTTGTAGTTTAACACCAGCATGTGGATATCATACAGCCTCTCATGAAAACACTGTTTTAATATCCCTGCTTGAACTCAAGATGTGAAAACTTGCATCTGCATGTACCTGTATTTTCTATTGATCACGTTATTGATAGAGATCATAGAGATTAAATTTTAAAAATCTGTTTAGAGATTTTTTTAATGTACCTTAACTTCTATTATTTAAGTTATTACTGTATAGCAAAGGATAGTATTTCTACATTTGCATTTGAGATTTCATTTTTTTAAGGTGTTTATGAAGTTTGGTTAACTTCATATTATTAGTTTTGGGGGATTTTATGTATGGACATGATTTCTGAACTACAGGGTTTTACTTACCTCACATTCAAATGATGTACTATGCTACGGAATTGTATGTTTATTTAATTTATTTAATATTAAATTTGAATATTAAACCTCCAATTAATATTAAATCACCAGTTTAGTTGTTTGTTAAATTTGGACATTAGATGCATTAGAAATGAGAAATACGACCTCTTTGGTTATTTAACTTTTTTAGTGTTTGCTTAAAAAAATTAAAACCTAGAATTGTGGCAACACAGAGTTAAAAATGGAATGGATGATATTGTGCTTTTTCAGTCCCCATATTGCTAACAAGATAGCGCACACGCGCATCAGGATGCGTTTGATTGGTTCCCTCATCCCTTTTTCTCGCCCGCTAAAAGAGAATTTCCTTGACTGAGCCTCGGTTATCAGCGGGGGTATTTAGAGCCTGTGAGTTGCGTCAGTGGTTCGGCTAAATCTTGATTGATTTATTTTGCCTTATTTCCCCATTTTGCCGGGTCGGGGAGGCGTAGCCGCGCAGCGCGGGGAGTCAGGCGCCGCGGCCGCGCCCCGTGTCCCGATTCCAGGCACGGCGTGTAACCCGGGCGTACGTCTGTTCCCGCGGCGATGGGAGCGCAGATAGGGCGCCGTCGGTGGGGGGGGGAGGGGGAGGTATCTCGTCGGGGCTGTCATAATTCGAGGCACTTGCGGATGGTCGGGAGTCTCCTGCTCATTGGACCCCGTAATGAGAAACCTATCCCCTGATAGCTCAGAATTTCCATGCTAAAAATGTTAAGGGTAGATACTAATCGGGGACCCCGTATTGAAGAAATAAGTATTGGACGTATCAAAAAAAAAAAAAAAAAAAAGTTTTCCCGCACCATGACCCAAACTTATTTTCTCGCCTTGCGTTTTCAGGAAGTTGCCGCTAGTCAGCTACCGAATGCCACAGAAGAGAAGGTAAGACCCGCGTGGGGACGTTTAAAGTTTCCAAAGTTGGCCTGCTGCCTTTGCAGCATTATACAACAGTCTTTTCTTTGTCTGGGCAATATCCCCCAACCCGCTGTGTTGGGAAACAACAAAATGTCATCATAGATTGATTTGCTCTGGTAATTTTGCTGGTTAGTCCCCAGCTGCCCCTCTAACCCTCTCGCTCTCCTTCCCTCCAAATGCCGTTAATAAGCTTAGCGACGTTTGCCAGAAGAGCCGCAGAAAATCTCATTACCAATCGGCATCTTCCACGGTGCGCACGGGCAGCCCAGCGTCCAGCTGTCGTCAGAGTTAGCGGCCGAGGAGCTTTCCCGCTAAACTCCCGCTCTCGGTTCGCCTGTGCCAGAGGCGGAGGATCCGTATCCGGGCCCGTGAAGAACGCTTTGGCGCTCTCTCTCTTAGCGACAGCGACATCGTTCCCCTCAGATTCCCTCCCCTGAGCGTAAAACCCGCCGTGGACGCTCCCGCCCGCGATCCTTTCGCCGCCGAGCGTCGGGGCCAATCAAAGAGCCGCCGCTGGGCGAGGTGCGCCGCGAGTCGCCGCGGCGATGAGACGCGGCCGATAAACCCGAAAGGGTGGAGAATCGCCGCTCGGGGAAGTGAATCGGGGGAGCGCCGCGCCCCTGTCTGCGGTGCGCCCCCTTTTCAGCCCAAATCGTTTCATAGGAACGCGGTGCAGAGAAGAGGAGTGTCTGCCCCACTTACTCTTGCAGGCAGGACATTCGGTGATGCGAGGGCCGTTTAAATGAATGGAAGGAGGGAATTTCGATGAAGGAAATGTATCCGTAAATGACTGGCATGTTTTATTAACGTAGCGTCAGCGCAGAACGTTTTGTGCGTTTTCGAAGGTCACTTCTGAAAGCATACCTTGGCTTTCATTTTCAATTTCACTTCCATAGTGTTGAAGCAGGAGATATCGTTTGTTGACAGAGCAAACCGCCGCCTGTGAGCTATCTATTCTTTGTTGAAGAACAGACACTTACTATTTAATGTGATCTTCTTAACCTAAACTAGTCTAATATTGGGTATGCTAAGCAACAAAGATTGAATAGGTTCCACTGTACTCATACAATAAGTCCTCACATATACAAGGATGGATTAGCAACACCTGTGCTGCTAACTGCTTCTCCAGCTGACCCCTCCGCTGCTCTCCCTGGTCCCCCCACAGAAGGCGCAGTCCCGGCAGGAGGAGCTGAAGGAAAGAGCCAGGCTTCTGCTGGAGCAGGCCCGGCGCGACGCGGCCCTGAAGGCCGGGGGCAAGCACACGGCCTTCGCCAGCGCCCTGCCCCGCCCGCCGCACTGCACCGACGTAAGGGGGGGTCCGGGCTCTGCGTGTGTGTGTCTGTGTGTGTGTGTGGGGTGGGGGGTGGGTGTTTATTAGATGTGTTGAGGTAGGGTTTATTTTGTGATTTTTCACCTGAAGCATCTCTGTTGCGTGGCTACATACACACCACACAGGGTGGCTTCGCCATCTCCTGCCCCCCCATCCCGCCCGCCTCCCCTCCCACACGCCCCATCAAATCTGCGCAGCGAAATGGCGCGTTCCGGCCGTGGGGGAGGCCTGCTGCGTTTCCCCTCTGAAGGACGAATTAAATACCCAGCGAAGGGGACGCCAGCTAGCCTGCGCGCATAATCTGCAGTCACACTCAGTGTGAGCCGCGCCGCGCGCGCGTAATTAGCGTGATTACTCTAACGTGTCATTAACTGTCACGCACCCCGTAATGGCTTCTGCAGCGTGGGGGCGTCCCGTCAGCGCCCGGCGCTAAGGGAGAGGCCGGAGGGCAGGGCAGGAATGTTAAAGCTGCCAGTCCACCCGCGTGTGTGTCTGTCCGTTTTACTATTTTATTTTTTGGGTGGCGAGGACTGCGAATATGCTAAGAATGAGTTTTAGGCGTGATGTCAGCGCAAGGATGAATAGTCAAGCAGAGAGTGTGTGACAGAGTGTGTGCGCGTGTGTGTGTGTGTGTGTGTATGAGAGACTGCAGCATTGTGAATGTTCTGCAGTGCTCCTCTAACTCTCCGCTTTGTGCATGAATGCCTGTAATGGGCACAGAGGGAGAGAAGCCGCTATCCTTTTAGAAGTTTGAACACTTTCTTCATTCTCTCCCTCTTTCTTTCTTTCTTTCTTTCTTTCTCTCTCCCCTCTCCTGCTCCTGATGGAGGGAAGAGGCGCTCCTAAACCCCCCCCAGCCACCCCCTCCCCCCTCCTTTTTCAGGATTTCAATTAGGCCTCCGCCTCTGTGACGGTGCCGGTGTGAAAAGCTGTTTCAGCCGCACTTTCCTCCCCACACATTTTACAGGGTGACTTACCCCCCCCCCCCCCCAACCCCACCCCAACCCCACCCCACCCCACCTCTCTCTCACTTCCCCATTGACCCCTCCGCAGCCACAAAGGCTCAGTTGTAGACGCGCGTTTCTGAGCTTTTTCAGACGGCCGCGTTAGGGTTAGGGTTATTAACATCTTCTTTCGGGGGTCCCTCGCAGGGCGTTCAGCTCGCCCGACGGCGTCGAAGGCTTTCCAGCGAGCGGGCGGAAACATTAAGTTGACTGTTAGTTGTGCCCCTAGAGACCGGTTTCATTCCTCTCTGGCCCCCTCTCCTCCTCTGCCTGTGTGTGAGTGGCGAGGGCGTGAGGCACACTGTCCCGGTTCCTCTTTTAATTCATTCAGGGTCGGGGCGAGGCTTTTCACCCCCACCTCCCAGCCGAAGCCGAAGGCCGCATCGGGGTCCGCAGCGCAGAAATGTACACATGCTTGGCCGAGCGCACATATAGAGGGCTTTTTAAGGCCTACAGTTACAGCGATGGTCAAATCCAAATATAGTTTCTGAGGTTTTTTTTCCCCGCAATTGTGTTTCGAAATACATTTTAAAAAATCTAAAACGTTTCAGCCCTGGCATTGAGTTTCATGACAAGGGATTTCGGGAAGGAAATGAATACCTTTCGGTAATGAAATATCTCCAAAGCGGCAGCTTTCCGGCGTATTTGCAGTCTGAATTTTAAAAGGAATTGAGATGTCCTTGAATTAAATCTTCTGAATGCGAGCGGAATAGAATTTCGGCATAATCTGGGAGTAAATGACAGCCTCGGAAAGACCGAGTCTGTTTAAAAGCCTTCAGAAGAGAAGCGGAATTAAGAATTTAACCACAGAGTGAATTCCTTTTTTTTTTTTTTTCAAAGATGCCAAGGGCTGTTTTTTATGTGCTTTTTATTAAAATAAATAAATAAATAAGAAACGTTCTCTGCTTTACCGTGGCGCAGAGGGGAAATGGCGAAATGGCCTTCATCCCGGGCGGGAAGGTCTTTGCCTCTAAATTGCGCCTCTTTCGTGGCATGCGGGAACGTCTGATTCCCAAGGACGACCCTCTAATGAGGCCAGTGCATTAGCGCTGAGGAATATTGAATTGTTTCAGTTTTAATAGAAAGCATTGATCAAAGGAATCCCCGTCTCTCCCGGCTGATAATTGTCAGCGATTTAGATTAGATTAGTTGATGTCTTGTTTTGATTGCCGGGGAAACGGCTGCTGGAGTGTTATCGCGGGGGTGGCCCCGGCCTGAGCGCCTCCCTAAGTAGAGACTTTGCGGTTTAGCATGCATAAGGAATATTTTAATTCAATTAAATCTGACTTCATTCTTCCCGGGCCAGGGTGGAAATGCGCAAGCACCAGATAGAGAGGAGATGCTCTGGGTGTATGGAAGCTTTGTTGAGGGGGTGGGGGGGGGGGGGGGGTGGGATCAGATAAGCTCAGTTGAGGGGGTAATATCAGCCCCCGGTAGTGATGGGACCCTTAAAAAAAGACACTGTAAACGTGGGGATATCGGTGAAGTTTGGGTTGTTGCTTATGAGGGGGTGCTGTCCAGCCGGGTCTCTCTGAGAGGATGGTGGAGGGCCGGGTTTCCTTTGGGTCGGCTACGCTGTGCGGGCCGTCCCATCCGAAGGCCCGTTTAACCCCGTCCCTCCCTGGGACGGCGGGCGGGGCTCTCCCCACGTGCGGAGCGGCTCCTGGCCCCGCCCTTAACGGCGTCCCGCTGGCCCGGCTCGGCCCCCCTCTCCTGCCCATTAGCCAACATTGTCTCTTTTTTTTATTTTTCATTTTGAGGCCCCCCCCCCCCTCATTGGCCGCGGCGCTTCAGGGGCTTTGATAGAGGCGCATCAGTAATAACTGTTTTGTACTTTTCTCTGGTCTCTCCTCCTAGGTGGTCCTCATCATCCATTAGGACCTTTAGCCCGATGTCTTGTAATGTCACACCCCCCGCTGCCCGCAAATGGGTAATTAATGAACAGACGTAAAAAAAAAGAGAAGAAGAAAGGCATTCACCCTCCCACCCTCCTACCCACCCCCTCTCTCGCCCCTTAAGTTTATTATTTCCATTTTGAGCCCGCGAAGGTGTGGAGCCTCTCGTAGCGCTGAGCGGAACCGCCGCTGTGGACCGCCTGTAGCCCACCGGCCTCCGCGCTCACCGCTAGGAAGTGCATTTTTCCCCTCCTTCTTTCTTTTTCTTTTTTTCTTTTTTTTTTTTTTTTTTTAATCATAAAGACCTGAGCGAGTGAAAATTTGCTCCAGATTTCCTCAAGCATTTGCAGATCAGAGCAGCAATTTCACAGAGCTCTGGCCAGGGTAATTATTCCAGCGCCCAGCTCGCGGGGAGCCGGGATGGCAAGGCCGACTGGAGAGGCCGGGGCTCCAGGTGAGCTTCCATGTGTTCACTGGGACGTTATGATTAGTTTAATTGGGCTCTGTTTGATTTTCACCGCCAAGCCCCCCCCCGACCCCCCAACCCCCCCCCCCCCAACCGCAGTGACGGAGCGGTGACTTCTCTGAGCTGTCTGTGACCCTCGCTGTCAGTACAAGGGGGGGCAGAAGAAGACCTTTGAACTTTTGTTTCTACCCCACCCCACTTTCTGTTTTTTTTTTTGGGGGGGGGGGGTTTAAAACATGTTTTCAGTTCCACTCGTCAATGAAAGCTGGATAGATCGCTATTTTAAAAATGTATATATTTTATAGAAACAAAAAATTTTGGTCCCCTTTATAAATATTAACACTGGGGTGTTTCTATTTACCATTGTGTGTTTTTTTACCCCCCCATTTAAACCTCTGGGGATTTAAACCCAAAACGGGAGTTGTGGTTGTTGGATAATAATCATGAAAAACAGAAGCTATTTCCTATCAATCTGCATAACTTCCTTGCTGAAAATTCTGATTTAAGTTGGCCAATTAAGGCTCCTAGCTCACCCTTCAGTTTCCTTTTCCAACAGAAAGGAGTTTTGGACAGCACAATCACATAAAGGAAGTGAAGCAATTAAAAATATATCTGTATATTATTCATACATCATGTGGACACACACAATTACAATTCAAATAATTAAACACATAACATCAACACACACTATGAATTTTAAAATGCTTGCTGTTTTAACAGCTTAAGTCCCCCCCCGCCCCCCCACCAGCCCCTTTCTCAGAAGTCATGTCTTGAGCCGTTCCTTTTTTTGTCCTTTTTGTCCATTTATTTTTTTCCTTTCCTGAGGAATCTGCCTTAATGAAACCACACAGTTCTGTGGGAGTTTGGGTGCTGGCGTCGGTGCGTTTCATGCCTCCCTGTCAGTTGACGTGCGCGAATTGGGCTTGAACCGAGATCAAAGGGCCCTCTCCGCACTGGGAACCCGCGAGAGAGACGGCTCCCGCCATCGCCCCGCCAGGCCTGATCAAGCCATCAGAGCCCGGCGAGCCGCACGGCTCCCTGCCTCCGCTCCAATCAGGAGCCGGCAAGCCACACGTCTCCCTGCCTCCGCTCCAATCAGGAGCCGGCAAGCCGCACGTCTCCCTGCCTCCGCTCCAATCAGGAGCCGGCAAGCCGCACGTCTCCAGGCCTCTGCTCCAATCAGAGCTCGGCGAGCCGCACGTCTCCCTGCCTCTGCTCCAATCAGGAGCCGGCGAGCCGCACGTCTCCCTGCCTCTGCTCCAATCAGGAGCCGGCGAGCCGCACGTCTCCACGCCTCCGCTCCAATCAGGGCCCGGCGAGCCGCACGTCTCCCTGCCTCCACTCCAATCAGGAGCCGGCGAGCCGCACGTCTCCCTGCCTCCGCTCCAATCAGGAGCCGGCGAGCCGCACGTCTCCCTGCCTCCACTCCAATCAGGAGCCGGCGAGCCGCACGTCTCCCTGCCTCCGCTCCAATCAGAGCCCGGCGAGCCGCACGTCTCCACGCCTCCGCTCCAATCAGAGCCCGGCGAGCCGCACGTCTCCACGCCTCCGCTCCAATCAGGAGCCGGCAAGCCGCACGTCTCCAGGTCTCCGCTCCAATCAGGAGCCGGGGAGCCGCGCGTCTTCACGCCTCCGCTCCGAACTGTAGAGAGCGTGCTCTGCCATCACTGATCCCCGACTCACTTCACCGCGGCCGCCTGCCCTCCGCGGCGCTCCTGCGTTAGCATGCTAGCGCCGGCTACGCTACACGCGGCGCACGCTCACTTACCGGCACAAATGTAGACTTTCAGGCCTCCCCCGTCTACAGGTCGCTGCCATTTAAAATGATGTTGTCTGTTTGTTTTATAAAGAAAGAAAAAAAAATAGAACTGCTTGGTGCAGTTTTCTCTTTTATTGGGGCACTTTTCTTTAGAGAGATAGAGTGCGTTTGAAAGCATCAAACGGATTGAATTCGGTACGCCAGTTTGTGTGCCGAGCAGACAAAAGCTACGTACAGTGAATAGCGCTGCCAAATCAGGCTGTGCTGTGGGCGCTCTTTAGCGTCCGCTCAGAAGGCCCGTCTGTGCCTGGGGCCGGACCAGCCTTAATGCTGTACAGTACCTCCGCACCGCAGCAGCGTCCTGTTTTCCTGGTTAGTTTACTGCAGGCCCTGTTTGAATTGAGTTAATATTACACTTCCACTTACCCAGTTAGGTAGCAATCCCCCGCTCTCAGTACAACACTCTTCCTGAGTCCACTTCACTGCTCTTTGACGGCAATGAGAGCGGTTTATTCGTTTGTTTATTTATTTTAAATAATTAGCTTTCCTTCTATTTTTTAAAAAATTTTTTATGAGACTCTAAAAATCGTCATTCCAGTTCTGGCACTCGGAACCTGTCATGTACACAAACGCACGGAGGAGTTTGGCAGATGAGTATTTGCACAGACGTGTTGCGTCTTTTGTCTGTGCCAGTTTGTTTTTCTCCCCACATGGCCGCGCTCATTAACGCAGGCGCCTGGTGTAATTACTCAGGGTGTCTGCGTCGTTCCCCGTTCGTCTGCTCTCTCCTTGGGCATTTTGTTTTCGTTTGCTTTCTTCCAAGTGCAACATAGGTTTCAATGCCCTTACTAAATGCTAAATGTCATCCCCCCAGAAGGACAACCCTGGCCAGCGCTAGCCTTATCCCACAACACACCATAATAACAAACTGTGTTCCCCCCCTCCCACCCTCCCCCTCTCCTTTTTCCCCTTTAATTTCTTCTCTCCTGCCTGAAAATGGTTTTCCTGAACTATTTGACGAGATTTCTGGGCGCTAAGGGCAGACACTGTAGCCTTCAAGCTATTTCTCGCTATCGGTTTCATTATCAGTAGCCTCTGCGTTCCCAGTATCATCAGCACGCACATGCAGAATCATAATTATGCCATGTACAAGTTCTTTGATAACATGTACAGTTTTCTTCTTAATTCTTTATCAAATGCATTGATCGTGGCGCGTGTGCATTGATCCAGCTCGGCCATCTGGCAGGCAGCGATAAGCACTGTGGCATCTCTGCATTCCCTCTGTCATTCATTGCCCCACAGTTTGGCTGCAGGGGAGCAGCGCCCGGATTAGCCCTGTTCAGCTACTTACTTGCATTTTAAGTTGACACCTCTACAGCTGCTCAGACCACATTACAAACTGAAACACATACGCCGCGACTTAGCGGTGTGACACTCCTCAATAAGCTTACTCCACTAGCTACTCAACAATCTGTAATTGGATTTGTAGGAATAACAGCAAAAAAAGAATTCCTCAAGAATTGGAAGGGACACAAGGTGAAGTTTTCTCATTATAGCGAAGAAGGCAGGGTGGAGATCACAGGCGATTGTTACTTTTCCATTTAAAGCAGAAGGGATAGAAGCATAAAGGGACGACAGGATTGAGGGAAGGGAGGAAGGGAGGTGGGAGACCCTGCTGGCTCTTTTCCAGGACTTCTTGAAAGAAAAGGAAGAAAGCAAACTACTTTTTTTTTTCTTTTTTCCCCCTTTTTTTGAACCGGTTGCCATTGCTGACTAAAGCAGAATAATTTTAAGTTTAGCTAACTTTTTTAGCCTTGCGCAGCCTACCAGCGAGCCTTTTTTTCCTTTTTGCATAACATATGTACATACAGTGGCTAATTAAAAACATGCCAGTTTGCCTTATGTGGTTGATTTAGTTACTTTCTGATTACAGAACAGAGCATTTATATGAATATCTTTTAGCACCCAGGTCTCTGTTAATTAAAAACACAGCGTTTGCCCTGCGTGTGTGTTTGACTCACAGAGCTATGTTAATTTGGCTGATTCTCACCGCTGTTATTGTGTGGGGGCGCTGGGTATGGCGTGTGTAAGGGCCGGGGAGGGTTCCGCACACTGAACGCTCAGTGTGTCATGACAAATGTGTGTCCTGGCGCGTGATTGGCTGGCAGGGCAGCTGATGCGTGCGGGACCGGGGCTGGCACAGGGCGTGAGGGCCGGGCCTGTGTGCTTGGCCAGCCAAGCGTCCTCCGCCTGGCCTCAGAGGCACGGGAGGCCCCGGACCCCCCACTCCATACCCCCCCGGCCCATAAAAGAGCACTGGGGCAGTGGGGCAGGAAGGGCGGGGGGGGCGGGCACCTGAGCGCCAGGCACGCCACAGGCCACCTTCTCAGACCAACCGTTCCACTCCTCTCCCTAAAACCGAAAATGACTCTTCCCTCTTTTAAGCACAGTCATATCATCGTCGTTTTTACCTTTTCACTACTTTTATTTTGTTCTCGAACATCCCCTGACCTCCTTTACTCTCTCCTATTTTGGCGCCTCATTATCCTGCTGATGGACAGGCTGCTCGGGCGGGGGGGGGGGGGGCCTTCAGCCATTTCAGCCTGTTCTTTCTGCCCCTCCCGCTCAGGGTCCAGCGAGCCCATTTTGGGAGCAGTACCACTCGAACCCCGGCTCGACTGGGGTGGACAAGGCCTCCTGTGCAGGAAGCTAGCATCCAGCCTCACGAATAAAAAAAAAAAAATAAAATGAAATTTTAAAAGTCCATGAAGGACCGGAGTAGTGGCAGGAGCAGGCTTAATGATTTTAATCCCTGTAGTTTACAAAATATGTTTTTACATTTTAAATGCACCATCAGGAAAATGTGTCAAAGGCGTGTCAAATTAGCTGTGGAATAGTATTTTCATTTCATTTCTCATTTCTGAATTCACTGGGCACTGAGCTCTCCAATGGCCATTTGGATTTCTTTTTTTGTGCGACCATCCTAAAACTTGTCTGTGGGCCCTCCGCTATAAGAACAACTAACATTAGTATGCACTGGACCCAGCGTTGCGTTGGTAACGACGCAGAATGATCTTCACTTTTTCGCTTATCTTTATTCGAGCATTACTTGCCGTCTACCTCTGAATTCATTTTTATTGCTCTGCCTTGAACATTTCCAGGTAATCTGTTAGCTTCCTGTCCTACAGGAAGGAAATGGCGAGCCCGTATCAGTGCCACCGGTGTATTTTAGTGGTGCAATCAGAGCGGTGTGATGTATGTAACATACTATAAATATGTAAAGTCTTTATTATTCTCGACGCCTCTGGCTACGAGTGTTTCTGTGAGCGGGGGGACCGGCCTGCCGCCGTCCCCCTGAAGTCATTACACCGCTCCTGATACAGCACACCCAAGATGGCTGGAAATTGGTGCCCGTGCTTTAAAAAAAAAAAAAAAAAAGAAAGAACCTGGGGTGGTTGAATTTAATGAATTCAATAATTAATTGTAATCCCAGGGACCACGGTTGGTTGGTCGGAAACTCAACATGTGCTCACTTCATCAAAATAAACACTCCCGGGGGTTATTTACACACATTTAAAGACTTTTAACCCCCAAGACGATCTACAATTAGGTTAAAATTGCACACATACAATCACTGTCAATGTAAACGACTAACAACTACTACTGTTTAAAATATATATATTTATTTGTTTTATTTAATTTGTTTTGCTGTTTTTATTTACCTGACACTGTGGCGCTCTCACTAATGCTGGATATGGACTGTAATTGCACGGGCTTTGTTTTTTTCCGTCCGCATTAAACGCTGTGGGAACGGGCGAGGTGTGAGAATGTGTTCCTGAGGCCAAAGCACCGCAGCAGACGAGGAAATGGATGCAGAGACACAGACCTGCACCTCCGCTCCTGTGTGAATGTGGGGGGGGGGGGGGGGTAGTGGAGCCATCTTCAGAAAGATCAGGCCTAAAATTGTTTTCATGTCCCATGAGAAATCCTGTTTACTCTGACAAGAGCACATCCAGTTTTGAGACGGCACAGAGGCATCACGTGCCCCGCCCCTCGCTGCTTTGCGATGCTTATTCTATAGCGCATGAGCTGGGTACATGGTGGTAATCCTTGCCTCTGGACAGGTGAAGAATTTTCTTTCTCCTCTAATGGCTAATAACAGTGTGTCACTTCCTGTCAAGTGATGTCAGGGCCAAACTGTATTTGCAAACCGTGTTAACTGCACTTGCTTGTCAACAAGGGTGCCAACGTTTTTATCCCACCCCTCCACCCCAGCCTGGGGCACACACACACACACACATACAAATACACACACACACACATACACACACAACATCAAAAGAACCTTCAGAATGTCCAGGGAGTCTGGAAAAATGACTCAAAGAACGTTCTGGAAACCTTGACATTTATTTTTGTGAAACTGAGCCAAAACCAAGTGAATATGATTTTTTGAAGCTACCTCAAATATCAAATTATACTAAATGACCAGTTGAAAATTAGTGACAATAAATCATATGTTGTTTACAAAAATGCGTTTACAAAATGAACCTCATTCTGAAAATCTATGGATTAGAAAAACTGTAAAACTCCCTTCTCAGTTCAATCTTCTAAAAAAGTATTTTACTGACTTTATACATCTCATGTGAGCCAGGGGTACAAAAAGCCCCCCCCTGCCCCCCACCTCTTTCTTTCTGCTCATTTGGGGCCATCTCGAGGGGCGCCTGGCTGCACCCCGCCTCTCCGTTCCACATCACCTTGCCTAATCCATGGCGTCATTCTCAGCGGAGAGTGCTGCTGCTCCTCGCTGTCTGCTCCCAGCATTCCTTTCCTTTTCTCTCGCTAATATTTATTTCCCCCAGACCCCGGAAGAGAAAGACTGCGCTGCTTTACTGGAACAGTTGGACGAAGTTGAGATTTTCAGGGAAAAGGCTTGATTTCCCTTTTCTTTTTCCTGTTTAACAAAATCTTTGGTCCCTTTTTTTTTTTAAACTTTCTCCTCCCTTCTTTTGCATCGGTTTTTGTTTCACAGGGCCCTCCCACTTCCCCCTCCTGTCCTTCAGGGTCTTTTTGGGGAGGGTATGAAGGGACTGCTGTGGGATGCTAGCGCTAGCTGGGCTAGCCTGATCACTTTGATCAGTGTGGCTAAGAAGGCCAGACGACAGTAACAGCAGTAGCAGTGAAGCTGGACAGTGAAGGACGGCTTGCACAGACAGCTCTCAAGTGTGAAATATGAAGAGAGGGGAAGCAGGGAAAAGTACTGCATGCAAATAGCCTTGCACCGTAGGTGCACAGAAACAAGGAGCTGCATTGCTCAAGTCTAAATGTTTCTGCAGGGCATTTACTGTATTGGTCACCACATGTTTTTTCCCCAAAGGATCACAAAAAGTAAAAGTAAAAAGAATTTAATTTTTTCATTTTTGTGGATCGTTACGGTTGTTTTTTTAAGGTACAGGGTTGTTAAAGCCTGTACCTTAAAAAGACAACTGTTACATTCCACAAAAATGAAAAATCTTTATACTGTAATTATGCTTTGAACACACAAAATGTATTTAAACAAAAAAACTTTTTCAAACTTTTTTGCAAGTCTGGGGGGGAAAACATGATAGTTTTTACTGCAGGAAGAGGGAGACCAAAAATATATACACACAGTCACAGAGAGGCAGACTAGCACACACAGGTATGCACACGTATGAGGAGGAAGAGAGGCACACACGACATGTAAATAAACACACACACACACGGTTCTAGAAAGACACACACGTGCACTGAAATCCACACAACTGTCAAACGGAGATATGTGGGCGTACACATGCCCACAGACACACACACAGGGAGACAGAGGCTCGTAGGTGCGCTCACAGGTATGCAGACATGCAAACTCAGGCCATCGCACACCGGGAGCAGCGCACACAGACAGACGGTCACACTGAAACATGAGTACTTAAACTCAGAGACGCATGCATATGAACACACGAGCCCAAAATGGGGCGGGGCTTGCTGTGATTGGGCAGGGAAAACCTGTGTCAGTCAGGCTCAGGGGGCTCTGGCTGGGGGGGTGCGGGAGTTTGTTTACTTTAGGGGCTTTTCCATTCTTTCTGGTAAGCTGTAACCTGCCCCCTTTTGCAGAGCTTCAAATTGGGCTAAATCTGCCTTTAGACCCTGAGGATTGAATTGCGGCCTCTGGGCTTAATGGTTATAAACAGAGCGCCATTAAGAGGATGTTATGCCCTTTCCTTCATTTGCATTTCAGCTCATTGTGTTCCCAAACAATCGCTACAAACAAACAATTTGCATGGAAATGGGAGAATGTCCCTAATTAGCTCTCCTGTACTTGTTTTGTTGCTGGTTATTGCTCGGGCGCAATTGTCTGGATTCTCCAGCTCCGAAGAGCCTGGAGCATCACAGAATACACAGCTTTCAGGACAAAACTGCTTACTGTCAGCCCATCACCTATCTACCAATCTGTGAGTGTGTGGTGTGTGTGTGTGTGTGTGTGTGTGTTTGAGAGTATGTGCATGTGTATGTGCATGAGCAAGTGTGTGTGTCTGTGTGTGTGTATGCGCATGTGTATGTTCTCGAGCGTGTGTGTGTGTGTATGTGCTCGAGCATGTGTGTGTGAGAGCGTGTGTGTGTATGTGCTCGAGCATGTGTGTGTGAGCGTGTGTGTGTGTGTATGTGCTCGAGCATATGTGTGTGTGTGTGTGAGTGTGTGAGTGTGTGTGTGTGTGTGTGTGCGTGCGTGCGTGCGTGCGTGCGTGCGTGTGTGTGTATGCGCATGTGTATGTGCTCGAGCATGTGTGTGTGTGGTGTGTGTGTGTGTGTGAGCGTGTGTGTGTGTGTGTGTGTGTGTGTGCGCGCGTGCGTGCGTGTCTGTGTGCGAGTGCAGGCATGCAGGAATGAGGGAGAGACACTAAGGGCCTCGCTGGTTAAGTGGATGCAAATTGAAATGGGTCGTTTTGGTCGGGCCTCTGGTTACATCAGCGAATCTGGCCACCGCAGGAACGCTCACTTTACAGCCCCCGCATGGAGGAAATCATCAGAGTGACAGAGTCCAGAAACTGGGTCTGCAGGACTCCAGGGAGGGCTCTGCTGTCTGAGGCCTTCAAGAATGCGCTGTGCTTCAATTGCTTATGTGGACTTTTTTTAATTAAACAATTGTGCCATTATTTCATTGGAATTGAGAGAGAGATTTTGGACACTATATTTCATGCAGGACTATTGATGTTACGGCTGTTTTTGAATAAGTGACTATATTTCTGAAACCTGGTGAATTTGCCTAGACCAGGGGTCTACATTGTATTTAAATGATTGTATGTATTGCTCAGGCGGAAATGGGGTTTCTTGCAACTCCAGTACCCTCGACAAACTCATTTACAACACGCGCATGCATAGATATGCAGCACATTTCCATGTGCAAGTGTTATTAGGCTGAAGATGTTGGAGGGAAAGGGGTGGATGATGTTTGGGGTGAGTTTATACGCAGTGCTCGAGTGTGTGTCTGTGTGGTACTGCAGTTAGCCAGCGTTATCTCTCCATCACATTGGTGGGGAGAGGAAAATGGCACTTCTGTCAATTACAATGATGGCAACTGTTCAATATGTCTCACTTCCCCTCTCTCTCATTCTCCCTCTCTCTCTCCCCTCTCCCTCTCTCTCTCCCTCTCCCTCTCCTCCCCTCTCTCCCCCTCTATCTCTCTCTCTCCCTCTCTCTCTCTCTCTCCCTCTCTCTCTCTCTCTTTCTCCCCTCTCTCTCTCTCCCCCCCCCCCCCCCCCCCCCCCCCTCAGGAGCAGGATGAGGAGCGGCGCAGGCAGCTGCGGGAGAGAGCGAGGCAGCTGATTGCGGAGGCGCGGTCGGGGGTGAAGATGGGCGAGTCCCTGTTCTCCAGCGAGACCACGGCGGCCGCGGCGGCGGACAGATCGAAGGCGAGGTCGAAGGCGGCCGGAGGTGAGAAGGGGGCGGCCCTCGGAGACGCCCCGCCCCTCCGGGCGCGGTCACGCGGTCACACGGTCACCTGCGAGCTCCTGCGCACCCTGAGCGAAGCGGATATGCTCATCAGCGCCGACGTTCACACGCAACGCAGTGACATTCTACCCAGCGCTGACACACAGTGTACACACGCTCTGTGTGTCCTCATTAACTCACTCACACAGACACACACCTTTATCAACACTCACTGACAGCATGCACACACACAGAGCACACACCCGTCAACACACACACACACACTCACCTTGTATTGACACATAAATTCTTGCAAACAGTACACACACACACACTCACCTTGTATTGACACGTACATTCTTGCAAACAGTATGCACACACACACACACACACACTCACGCAGAGTATGGGCTCCATCTCCAGCACTCGCATAGAGAGTATATAGATGCGATTCATTTGAACAGTTCTTTATGTTTTTCAAAAGCAATACAATAATGAGAAACTCCATTGTGAACATTCTGCCTTTTAAATGGATACCTTTCTGTATTTACTGAATGCTGGTAGCATCTAATTTTGAGTCTATTCTGAGGTCCTGTTGCTGAATAAGGTATTTCTGAATAAGGTGTCTTGTATGACTGCATGTGTACAGACAAACTCACATTTGCAGCCACAGAGAGAGAGAAATCCATACAGAATGTTTTCATAATCCTTTGAGAAGAAAAAGCAGATAGTTAAACGAGTGGTCATACGGATGTATGAGCTGGGTACGTGTCGCTCAAGTCAACAGTTTAGACACACACCGAGGGGGAAACGAACAGGTCGCAGAAAAACAGCGGCTTGAATTAGGAAAGGACGGAGGCAGAAGGGAAAGTTTTTTAGTCTTTCTGCCTTTTGCGTGGCACTAATTGCGGAGCTTGTTAGAGATGGGTGAGGAAGTGCCGCAGGAAGCTGCCTTCCAGAACGTTATGATCCCTCCCGCGTGCTCCTCCAATCACAGACCGTGATTCACACGGTCGCTCAGCCTCCCTGGGTTTGCCCGCTAGCTCTACAAATTCTTGCCACTGTGCATTCATTTAATTAGTGCTACCTTGCCAACTGTACTCCATGTCCATAATCATAAAAAATATTGGGGGAAAAAATTGGGGATTTACATGCCAATTGGTATCCATGTCCTAAGCCTTATCCATTATGAGGTAAATACACCACTCATCCTAGATCAGGGCCTGCATTCATAAAGCATCCTGACTAGGAGTGCTGATGTCAGATCAGGCATTCCCTGTCCATATGTTAACCCTTATGCATTATTAATAGGCAAAACTGATCTCAGATCAGCGCTCAGATCAGTTGTTCTCTGCTGGGGGTAAGCACATCACACGGAAACTCCAGCTTTCGTCACGCACTGAAAGGGAACCAGCCAAAACAAAATGGCCCCAGTAAACAAACACTTATACTGATTCCCTGTGGCAGATACCGTCCTGTATTAACACTTTCTTCCTGCTCTTTGACTAATTTTACTAAACTCCTGGATGTTCTGATGTTTTCTGCTCACGTTTCTCTGGCTGTAGATCTAGTGGATGGCAGTCTCACTTCTGTTCCTGCAGATTTTGTGGAGGAGGAGGATGAGGAGGGAGCTGGGGAAGAGCAGAATGGTGATGCCGAGGATGCTGCTGCCATTAATGCTGAACATACTAACCCAGAGGAAGCTCCTGCCTGCTCTTACCTAGAGGAAGCCGATGGTCTTACTAACCCCAGCACTGATTTTGCCTTTCTTGGTAAATAACTCACTGTATGCTTGCATGTGGCACTGCATGGCCTCTACGTTATCTGCTGTGTGTTAATTGGGTGTTTGTTCCCATGTGGCCGCTCAAAGGTTCTGACTCCACCCCACTTGCCCCTCCCCCTTTTTTCTCAGATTTCATGCTGCTGGAGTCCTGCATACTCATTCCAGGGATACCAAATTAAAACTGAATTATATTTTTGTTTTAAGGTCTTAATACTGTGTTTCTTTCTACTACTGTCTGATGAAGGTGTTGGGAACGTATAAGGTGTAAATGCCAGGGCAGTCTGTCTCTGGGTGTTCTTGTCCGATTGGCTTTGTGAGCTGTTGACACACCTGTCTGTCTTAATGACGTGTTCTTGGGTGACGTTTACTGACCAATTATGTCCCTCTGGTTGTTTGAGAATGCAGATCATTTGTATTTCCACAAACAGGCACAATAGCAGTTGAAAGTCCTCTTTTTGTCTTAACAGATAGAGTTGTGAAAGACTTCATAGAAGAGATCTTGGGATTTTTTTCCCCCCTCAAATTTGTTTGCAAAATTATTTAATTATTTTAGAACTTTTTAATCAGCAAATTATTCTCTGTAGACATTCATATCTACAGAAAAAACATTTCTCTGTATTTCGGGAAATATTCAGAAGACAACTAATTGTTTTTTGCTGTAAGTTTCCTGCAGATCTGAGATAAGCATGATTGCAGAAAGAAACAAAAAATAAAAGAAAGAAAAGAATTTTTTTTCCTTTGAAGCTGCTGATATGGGTTTTTTTTTCCCCCTCTCCCTGTTGGATTCTTCCACGTTTTTTTTTGTCAGTTTTCACTTAATTGTTTTTGATTCAGACAGGCACTGTCAGCATGACGTAGTGGGGGGGGGGGGGGGGGTAAACAAGATAACGGCAGCAAGTTGTTGAGCCGCCATTGCTGGTCGCCTCCTTAAGAGGCTGTTGACTTGACCACTCCAGCTCGGACTGTCGGCACTGTGGTCTTGACCGCTTCATTGACTGTGGGGGTTCTGCGCGGTCGGAGAACCGTATCAGTGCTCATTAAGAGCAGCGCTGGGAGGAGAGGCTGCTGGGGGGGGGGGGCGTGTTTCCCAGCCGACTCTCCCCATGTTGTTTATTTACTGCCGTTTCCCAGTGTGTTTGTTTGCAGTTATTATTGGGCACCCCCAGCTGAATTTTCACAGGCCACACCCCCCCCACCCCTCCCCCCTTGGCCAGGCCCTGGCGTACCCTGATAAATGGCTCCCGTGGGGTCGCGTGTGAAACGCCCGCCCCCCCCCCGATCCCCCTCCCTCTCTTTCGTCTCCCCGGCCCAGCGCTCTGGCACACTGCCGGTGGAGGGGACGGCGGGTCCAGAGCCTGCAGTTACAGGGCCCGGGCACAGGGGGCGCCGTGCGAGACATCAGCGGCCTGGCTTCAGGTGCCGGGGCCAGATTACCGGCCGCGGTGCAGACTGGTGCTGCTTCAGGAGTTTGGGCCTCGGAACATCAGTGAATAGAGTTCACTCTGTGTTCGGAGGGGTTAGAGGGGGTTTGGGACCTACGTAAAGTGTGTGCGTGCCTGTGTGTGCATGTGTTTGGGGGTGCAGAAAGATGATATTACAACGGTATCAAACAGAATTCAAGGCTTGCTTGCGGTATCTACCTGGCCAGGTGTGTTGTAGGCTGTGTGCTTCCTGGTTGTTTGCAGGTGTAGGTGAGCAAAGGAAACACAGTGAACTTCCTCGCTCCTGTCTTCATCCTCTGCCCCTCCTCTTCCTCAGGTGCGCAGAACAGCCGGCAGGCCGAGCTCAAGCTGAGGAGGCTCCAGGAGGCGCGGCCGGCGCAGACGGCAAACTCCTCCTCCTCCTCCTCCTCCTCCCCCACTGGCTCCTCCCCCTCGTCCTGTAGCCCCGGAGACCGGCCGGAGCAGGAGGGCCTGCAGGTAACGCCCCGACCTCCTCGGGTGGCGGTGCGGTCCCGGCCCCTGCGGTCCTCTCGCGGTCGCTGTGACCGTACGCGTTTACAGGCCTGTGTGCTCTTTACTGTCCAGTGAAGCGCTAAACGCTAACATCAGGTGAGAAGACCTCCGAACTGCACGCGCTCATTAGGGCCGAGCGGCGCTCTCTTCTTAATGACCGCGGATACGTCTGTGTCTTCATTGCGGTTTCGTTGGTGCGGTTCTGCGCTGAAGGCGTAGAGACTGCCTAAAGCTCCGGGACGTGCCGAAGCATAGCGACGGTCCGCGGGACCCTCCAGGAACTCCATATTGACCGTGACCTTTCCAGACACGGAGCACAGGCCTCACCGCGTTAGTATCGACAGCGTCCAGCGCAGCGAATCCCCACGTCCGTTACGCTGATTCTGACCGGCTCACGCCCACCTCCCAGCATCGCTCTCTGGATCTCCTCAGCTCGCAAGGGTGGCTGTGCTGTGCTCATAGATCTTTATTTCTTCTTTTCTACAAAGTCCATCCTGAAATGAATATTTCTGTGCTCTTACCTGCTGTAGATGTCTGTATTTAATGTCAGAGAGAAGGTCAGAATAAAGGTTGTGCTTAGTCCAGAGCACTTTCCTTTCCGGGCTTTTTGGGTCCCTGTTCTGTCCCACCCCCTTCCCCCCCCCTGCACAAAATATTGGCCCGCAGGGTGCATTCAGGACCTCACCCCACCTGTGCTGGCTTTTTTTTTGGTAACGCCCTGCTGACGGAAGGGATTTCCTCCCCCCCCCCCAGATGTGCGCCGTGGCTTTGAAGCGCTAAGACAATGCGTCTCATTGCTCCGCCCCCGCTCCCGGCCTGCTTTCTACACGCAGCGGCGATGAAAGCCCGCCTCTCAGCGAGGACTTCCACCCCCCCCACCTCCCTCCGCCCCGCGCAAAGGCCGGCCCCATCGGGCGCGCCTTCCGACGAGCCGTCCCGCCCGCCACAGGGACTCCGCCGTGCGCCCGCGCCGCATGAAGAGCCAGCCCCGTTTAGCCCCGCCCCCTCCCAGGAATGCGTCCCGTAAATTTGGGAGGGGGAAGAGGGTCCAGGAGTGTGGAAAACTACGAGTACATCCACACTGCACACTGATTGCCCTCTTTTTTTAGTCCTACAGTCATTTTTTTGTCTTAGTTTGTTTTTCATTTTTTTCTTTTTGCTGTGGCACCCCCCACCCCCACCCCCCCCAGTTCATTTGTCAAATCGGTAAAACAAAACACAATGAAAATACTTTCGGCTGATTTGCAAATGAGGCCTCCAGCGTTTCTTTTGCAGAAAAGGAGGATAAACTGTTCCTCTCCCTGGAGGACTGAGTATCCCAGGGCTCCTTGAGGCGGGAGAATGGGTGGTGGGAGAGCCCCCTCATTAGCGATTGTCTCCATGCAAAAGGAGGCCACAGCTTTTTTTTTGGTGGCGCTTGATAACCGGCTGGAACATTCAGCGGGTCACGTCATTAGTCACGCATCCCAGCCTCAGCCTGATTTACTTTCAGTGTGCCCCCCCCCCCCAAAAAAAATGTAACAGTAATCATAGTCACCGATGACAGATAAAGGTGCAAAATGGTGTGTTTTATCAGGATCGCGGGGGGTGACTCCGCTATCAGCTGTTAGCAGGGGTACAGAGGGTGTGTGTGTGTGTGTGTGTTTGCCTGCGCGCGCTGTGTGTGTGTGGGGGGGGGGGGGTCTTGTCCTTAGGGAGAGTTTAATTCTAGTGGCCTGTTTTGAATTTGGTTTGTTTTCTTTGAACATTAACATGAGGAGAATGAGGGGGTTCTCGGGGAACCTCTAGAGGTCTGAGCTGCTGAACGGAGAGCTTTTTACACACTACTTTTCGGCTCCACCCTCCTGCGTTAACTTCGCCTTTCTTCAGCCCAGCTGCCCGACCGTGCTGAAGCACAACACTCCAGCCCATCCGTAGGTCTGCTCAATATGTACCAGGAGTTGCGTATAAGTGCATACAACCCAGTAGCAGTTGGATGAATACCGTGTGCGTATTCAGAAAATGTGACTTTTCCATTCTTCTTATGACAACCTTTGAATTGCCTGTGCTTATGCCAAAGAGTTCATGCTCATTCCAGAAACTATTAACTAGAAATTATTACTGCAAATGAATGCGTAAAGAAATAACTGTTTCTGCACACTGTAAAGAAAAAGAGCAAAATGAGAAATAATTGTTTAACGAACCTCATTTGTTTTTAAAATTCAGGACTGACATATTTACAGTGCTTTGCTTTAGTACTTTGTATGTATGTGCTTTGAATGTCTCGGGTTAGATCTATGTGGGGAAACAAACTCTCCTGCTGGCTGCAGCCTCACTGTTTTGAATGCGCTCTGAAAGTTAAATCGTGGCGTGTCAAAGTCTCGCCGTAACCAGCCCCTCGCACGCACGCACGCACACACGCACACGCACGCGATCGCTCTGCGGCGGCGGCGGCGGCGTCTTCGCGGCCTCACGCAGTGGAACGCGTACACTAATTGCGAACTTTATTACACGTTCCCTCTGCTGTCGGCGCTGGAAGTGTCATTGTGTGCCTTTCCACTCTGCTTGGCTCGTCGCACGCGCTCAGTGCATTTCGGTGCGAGCTTGATAGGGAGAAAGCGGCGTGCAGCTCCGACACGTGTTCACTTTGAAAACAATAGCGCTTTCAATTTGCATAATCAGAATACATTTTCCGGCTCGGGTTTTGTTGAAAGTCAACTTAATTGAAGTTTTTTTTTTTTTTTTTTTGCCTCAAGTGTAGGAAGAAGCAGAGCCTTCAGAAATAACATAGAGCTCTTCATGTCCGATACGTAAATTGCAGTTTTAAAATTGGTGAATGCAGGAAAACAACCTGACCTTTTTTTTTCTCTTCCGCACCACTGCGTGCGACTCTCGTTCCTGAACCAGAGCGAGGAGGAGGAGCTGCGAGCCGAGCGTCTGCGCAGAGCGACGGAGCGACTGCGCAGCCCCGTGGTGTTCGGCAAGGAGTCTGCCGTCAGGAAAACGCAGCTCAAGTCCTTCAGTCAGTACGTGGAGACCAGGCCAGGTCAGCCTCTTCCAGAACCTTCTTTAACGACGCGCGTCTTACGCCCTTCTGACTCTGACGCTTTCACAGCAAGCGCCCAGTCTTCCCTCAGAAGGGAAAAGAAAGGCAGCAATCCATAAACTTCTGATTGGTTGCAAATACTCAAACCGTTTTCTCCAACTTTTTATAAGGCGCATGGCGACACACAACCTTGAACATGAATTATTGTTTAAACCCTTGTCAATGTCTTTTATAGTTTTTTTTATTTTTTTAAATATGAACTTTTAAAAAATTGATTTGCACTTTATGATGTCTCCAACACCAACTGCACGCTTGACCTTCGATTACCTATCGCAGTTAAACTTTGCGATTGCCCATTGATAGAAAACTAGAGACGCACTGTTAGAAGAGAAGGGAAGATACCTAGGATTTGGTTAGCCAGGTAACATTATGCTACTGCTTTAGCTATATTCTTGTAACACTATTTACCAGTTTAGCTTTTGTGGGTGTCTACTATCACGCAAGGTAGCAGTGTTCAGAGCTGACTTTACCTGTACTCAACACCTGGCAGGACGAAGGCGGCTGTTTGGGGCTTTGGCCAGACACTGTCCTGCCTAAAGAAGGGGCAAACTATTTTGTGTCAGACTAAAGTGTAGAAAGAGTGAGGGAGAAAAAGACATAAGAAAGAGAGAAGATGAGAACAAAGGCCAAGACTTTCCTCTGTCCTGTGAACTGTTGCTCATTTCAGGTATGAGCAGTTTCTGGCCGTCACATTTTAATAGTTGTCCCTAAGAGTGAATTGTTATAAGCAAGTTATCCGGTAGCCCCAGGGAGAGGCTCACGTCAGACTGTCATACAGTGAGTCCTGAGTCGAGAGGCTTTCCATCCGTCCAGACCCCGGCAGTGCAGTGTGCGGATTCCAGCGCTCAGCTGGTGCTGCTTTGAAATGATTTGCTGGGGTTTTCGGGGCTGTTTTCCGGCCCCATCCGAGTCGGGCGTGCGCTGACCTCAGCAGGATCCGGTTCTGGTTCCCCCCAAAACCAGCTTTAACCTCCCCCCCCCCCCCCCCGCCTGCTGTCGCCTCGTTTAGAAGCTTTTAATTTCACTTACGTTTGCCGATCCCTTACGCCAACAAAAATCCCCCCGCCCCATACCCCCTCATTCCCCCCCGGTATATAAAACACACTGTAGCAGGGTTCCCCTCTACACACACGTAGCCTTCTTTCCACACCTCACGCCGGTCACACTGTAGCTGGGGTGTGTGTTTCTCACACAGCTCTGAGGGCCGGTCGCTGTGTTAATGCAGATGTCAGTGTTGTAATGGGGGGGTTGGGGGGGGGGGGGGGGGGCACAGGCAGCCAGCACACCTTTCGTTAGCGCTCGCTGATTCGCTGATGTTGTCTGGCGCCTCCCCCCCTCCCCTCTCAGGCCACTGATTCACACAGCTGTGCTGAAAGTGCTCACTGACACCCAGTGTCCCGGTGACTCCTGTGTCCCACAGCCCACAGGGGGTGTAGAGTGATTTTGGGTTTTAGCAATGACATTGCCTTTGTGGTTTTTGAATTACAGGACAATTAATGTGATCAACACCCTGTAAATATTGGTTAGCTAAAACACCTCCTTTTGGATGTTCCTGTGTGCATATGTGTGTATATTTAGTAAAAAATTAAATAAAAAAAAAACAAGCTCGGTCAAGAATTTTTATATACTGTCATAATAACTTTTTGGCCTATTCATTTTGTGGTGTAGAATTTATTATTTTTTTTTTTTTTGGATGTGCTTGCCTGCACACACACAAAATGTATACATAAATATGTATCATATGTATATATTTGTATACACACGTACAGGCATATGCATAACAATCACGTATATCACCACAGCCTGGGAAAGGGATATAAAACATAAAAAAAACTTTGTTCTCCTCTTTGAACTGCCAAGGTGTGAATTCATAATGAACCTGCTTAAAATATCTCTCTCCCCCCCCCAACCATCCTTTTCTTACAGAGGTAAAAAGGCAAAGATCAGTACCTGAAGATTCAAAGAGAGCGAGCGAAGAGAGAGGTCCAGTGACAGAACCGGAGCGAAAGCCATCTGAAGATGAAGTACTTCATGCATATTTAATTCTTTTTTTCTTTTTTTTTTAAATTCTGAGATAATATTGATAATTCCAAGGCATATTTGGACATATTTTTTTAAAAGCCCTCTTTAAAAAAGGGGTGGGGGGGGGGGGGCAGCAGGAGACGTGATGTCAATCTGACGCCTGAGAGGCCTGCTCGTCTGAATTAGCCTGCACTCTGGCGATAATTGTCAGATTAGAAAAATAATTTTTTTTGAATCACTCCTGCTTTCCACCCCAATTTCTTTCCTCCTCCTCCCCTCCTCCTCCTCCTCCTCCTCCTCCAGTACACATTTCTACTGGGCGATTACGTCTTATGGGTCTTCTCCTTCTTCCTCCTCCTCCTCCTCCTCCTCCTCCTCCCCTCTGCTTCTTCCCCTCAAAGAGATCCCCAGTATTGATCTGGCGGGGTGATTTTAATTATTCCTGTAGCAGATACTGGGAGGCGGCCTTGGGAGGGAGGTCACCGGGGACCCAGAGCAAGCTTCCCAGCCGGCCCGTGCTGCTGGCCTGGGTTAATGGGTGTTCAACCTTCCCATTATCCAGATCAGCCATGAATTACCCGCTGAATGATGTTTGCATTAATATAATATATATGGTAATTTCTTCACTTAATTAACGGGGAGGTTCTGCTCGGTGGGGGACTGGGCTGATCATGTGTAAAATTGATTTGTGAGGGAAATATTTGATAGAGCGCAGGGAGGAAGCCGCTTTTGACAGACAGCTAAGAGGAGTGAGGCAGAAAAAGTGCTGGCTTGGATGGAAAGCGTGGGGGAAAGTTTTTTTTTTTTTTTTTCTCCTCTTTCCTATTAAAAAATAGGATGCATCAGCACTATACATATAATAATATATTTACAGTTGAGATATATACATGAACACACGCGTGCATACACACACACACACACATGCCTGCACATGCACAGTATACAGTCTATGGACAGTGACACAGTTTTTCTAGTTTTAGCTCCATATTCCAGCACAGATTTAAAATGACAGTTGTACATCTTTTTTAATTAACGTGATGTTTCACTGGTGTGTCCTGTGAATAGTAACTAATGTAGAGCATGGTGAGAGAGTGTATAATATAGACTCTGTAAGGGGCATGTTTTATGTAATTAAAGGTAATTTGTCGTAATCACCCAAGCTGGGCCATCCCCCCTGGAGGGGGTGCAGTGACGTGGGGCGGGGTCGGGAGGGGCGAGAGGAGGGGGTCCCAGGCCGGGTGCTCCCCGGGGCCCGCTCAGTGGCTGTGATAAGGCACACTGTGCGGGGGGAACCCTGGAGCCCGACCCCCTCTCTCGTGGTTTGCAGATTGATATCATATGATCCCAGGCTTAGTCCAATATTAGGTAGGCAAACACACCCCTGACCCCACGCTGAAGTGCAGGAGTAGCATCCCATTCACACTGAGGCAGGATAGCATACAGCACACAGCAGAACCCTACAGCTGCAGAACATGCACACAGCAGAACCCTACAGCTGCAGAACATGCACACAGCAGAACCCTACAGCTGCAGAACCTGCGCACAGCAGAACCCTACAGCTGCAGAACATGCACACAGCAGAACCCTACAGCTGCAGAACATGCACACAGCAGAACCCTACAGCTGCAGAACATGCACACAGCAGAACCCTACAGCTGCAGAACATGCACACAGCAGAACCCTACAGCTGCAGAACATGCACACAGCAGAACCCTACAGCTGCAGAACATGCGCACAGCAGAACCCTACAGCTGCAGAACCTGCGCACAGCAGAACCCTACAGCTGCAGAACATGCACACAGCAGAACCCTACAGCTGCAGAACATGCACACAGCAGAACCCTACAGCTGCAGAACATGCACACAGCAGAACCCTACAGCTGCAGAACATGCACACAGCAGAACCCTACAGCTGCAGAACATGCACACAGAATTATGTGTATTTAGTAAATAAAAACTATTATTTTGTAAAAACTAAATAAATTCATAAAATTTGTACTAAATGACACTCACTCATACACGCGCGCATATGTAAGACATATATGACATCTTAATGTACTATTTAAAACATACATGCTGTATATGTGTGGTGTATAATGTGGGGAAAGCTGCTCCTTTGTTTGGTGTTGTGTATATAAATCAGTGTTGAGTGTGTTTGATATGAAAGGATTAAAGTCCGTATCAGCAGTGGAAAGCCCTGTCCTTTCCGTCTGTATCATCCACTCCTCCTGCTCGCTGCGTTTGATGAGCCAGAAATCAGAAACAAAACTCTGAACAATCACAACTACGAGAGAAACTGCTCTCATCAGATGTTCCTATTCAAATATAACAAAAATTAAAAATAAATTAACAAAAAAAAATGAAAGCATCTTCAGACTATTTTCTGAGATCCTTTTTTTCTAGATTTAATAAAACAGAATAAAATACAAACAAAATGTCTAAATGCTTTTCAGCGATTTTGCTTGATTAATTATTTTTTCTTTTCCCTCGTCCCTTTCTCTCTCCCCCCCCCCCCCCCCCCCCCCCCCTTCTTGCCTTCCTGCGTTTGTTCTGGCGCACAGAAAGCTTTCAAAGACACCAGTCAGTATGTTGTGGGGGAGCTGGCCGCGCTGGAGAGCGAGCAGAGGCAGATAGACTCGCGGGCGTCGCGGGTGGAGAGGAGGCTGCGCTATCTCATGGACACAGGTACGGAGCCCAATTACACTGTAAACAGTTTTGGCAAATTGAGCGTTCACAAACTCTTATAGAGTTTGGGAAGTGTGAATCTTTGAAGCCTGAATGTTCGGCGGTTAAAAAAACTGCCCGGGAAATGAAAAGCCTCCGCTTGGCGGCAACCTCTCTGGGCCCTGGCGATAAGAGAGGCTTCACGGGGAACGATAACTGGCCCCGATACCGCCCGTGAGCCAGCAACTATTGAACAGGGCGCTCAGCCATGCAGAGCTACAATACATATCTGGGCTTCATTGATATGCTGTGGCAGGGAGAAGGGGGGGTGGGGTGGGGGTGGGGGGGTTTGGGGATGGGGGGTGCGGGGGTTGCGGAAAAAAATAGGCACACATACAAACATTGCCCCCCCTTTTTCTCTCGTTCTTTTTCTCGCTCACTCTTTCCTCACAAGCACAGACACACACACTCACTGGAAACAAGTGAGATCTGCAGTTTTTTTTTTTTTTGGTTTTGTTTTTTTTGGGGGGGGGGGGGAGTGGGGTAAATTCAGTAGGTGGAGAGAGATTCGGCTGGCTGAAGCCCTGTAAAGACATGAAACAGCGCAGGGGGCGAGCGGACAGGAGTCACCGGCTCGATCCCTGAAATTTGAGAACGCCATTCCCCTCTACTGATACTTCACAATTATTTCCCTCACAAGAGCGGGTTTGGGGGGCGAGAAGGAATGAGGGAAGGAAAGGGGGGGGGAAAACGAGCGCGTATCGGCGCCGCGGTTCGTACGCTCCCCCTCCCCCCCCCCCTCGCGGCCGGGCCCTATCGAGGCCATCTCTGCGGGCCTGTGTTTGCCTGCTTCCGCAGCCCCTCCATCGCCCGCCCTGTGGAAGCCCGGTGCTTTGTGTCCGTCTGAAGGGCCGTCTCCCCTCCCTTCTCCCGCAGGTGATAAAGCCGGCAATGCCTGCGAGAGACGCTTTATTCGGTGGAATCGTTTTATAGTGAAGCGCCTTTACCAGATTTGTACCCTTTCTAAAAACACAATTTGGTGTAAAATACGTTCTTATGCACGGTTTGTGGATGATGTAAAAAATGGATCTCCTGATATTATATTCACATAATACACTTAGTTGTATTAAGCGCCTATTCTATACAGAAATAATATAATAAATATAAATGTTTTTGTGACACCACTGAGAGTGGTTGCTCATTGTAGGTGCCTTCCACCAAAAATTACTCAAAAATAATTTGTCTGAAATTTAATTGAACAGTACACTTTTTAGTTTCCTTAAGTGGTTCAGAGCAAAACTTTGATTAAACGGGTGTGTGTGCAATGTAGTGCATTTGGTACGTTGCCATGCGTGTGTGCGTTGTTTGAGGAATGAGGCTCATAACCCTGAGGCTTGGGTGAGGATGGGTTTCATTCCCAGGAGAGGGGCTGTTGTACCATTAAGCAAATGTACCTAACCTTGGTTGCATCCCTAAAATATCCAGCTGTGTAAATAGATTGCACATAAAAAACGAACAATAAAAAATGAAAAGGTGAGCTTTGGATAGAAGTGGCGATGTGTTTTAAAGTGAGCGGGTGCTTGTGAAGGGCTGGAGGTGTGGGGGCTCTGTCCTGGTGGCTCCTGGGTGTGGTGCTCTCTCTCTCTCTCTCTCTCTCTCTGGGCCTGGCCGAGCTAGGTGCCCCGGGATGCTGCTCGCTGTGGCCCCGGCGATGGTGCGCCTCTCTGTACGCCTGCCCAGTAGAGCAAAGCCAAAATGGCCGCCTCCACTGTACCTGTGGCAGGCTGGAGGTGTTTCTGTGGGAAAGTGCCCCAGGGGGCAGTATTCCTGGCAAACCCCACGTGCAATAACAGGCTTTTCCGGAAACCCGCATGAACACAAGTTTGGAACCTTTATCCCGTGGTAATATACCATCGTCAGGAAGTCTTTTCAGTGCTCGTTTAATTGTCATTGTCATGCTCAGATTTCATAGATGCTTGAAAATAAGCATTTTGCCTTGAGAGCTGTTCACCATATCTGCGTGTAATCGGTCAATTCACTGAAATTCTCCCCAACCAGAAATACTGAATCATGAGCATCAACATTCATTTTCCCTGTGAAACAACCACAAAAACATATTGCCAAAAACAATTACACTCATTTACCAACTAGGTTACACTTTCTGTGAATGTCCCTGCATAAAAACTATATAACTCCTTCATATGCAGTATGTAGCTCCTTCATAAACACTACGTAATCATTTATAAATGCTAATGTAAATACCTGCACATTTATAAGGCATATTATGTCACCAGTGAAGCAGCTAGTGATTTTATAACAACATGCATCCATTTGCCTATTTTCCAGTATTGACATAAGTGTTTATGAGTTGTGTATAAGTGTAAGTTTAAAAAAAAAATTTTTTTAAAGGACCATCAATATAAATAGTTTCCACAATGGAATGAGAGTAGGTAGGCATCTGTAGAAATGCAAATACCCATGCAGTGTTGCTTTAGAATGCACACATCCAGTAGGTTGTTTGTCTCTGAATGCTGCACAGGAAATGCGCGACTGGCAATGATTTCCCCTCCTGTGGTCCTGTGTAAAACCGTGTCTGAGGCAGTTTGGGTTCAGGGAAGGCTGGGCTTGCTGAGTCCAGTCCTCTGTGTCCTTTCTTTAATTACCCTCTTGGCCAACTTTCAAATAATTTTCATTAAATCAACATGTGCCTTCATGGCTGAGTTCAGCTCCTTGGTCTTTTGATTTGTTTTTTAATCTGTATTATTTTTAATTATTTATTTCCACTTTTATTGGGAGCAGAATTTGTAGTGCAACTTGATTTTATTTATTTGTTTATTTTGGAGGCAGGTGGAGGACATTTGTATTTTATATTTATATGACACTTATATTTTGTCTGAAGATTTAATATGGGATTATGGAAGCCCCATCTAAAGTAATTTGTTATTCTAACAGTGCAGCAGTTTGGTGTCGGAACAGTTATAGTATTTTGGCATAGTAGCATCCCTATTTATTGTGTAATCATGAAAACCGCACACGGAATTGAAGTAGGGAATTTAATGTATTTTTTTTAGAGTCCTAGTCTTTTTGTGTCCTGGACCATGGGCTGATTGTGCTGGCATAATTAAGAATAACCTGGTTGACATTTGTAGTTATCTGATTATTATTTTAATGTTATGTATAAATGTTAAAGTGCTCTGTGAGGACGTGAGTGTTAAAGCTCATATGTAAGCGAAAGGATATGAACAGGGGAGGACTTGGAACGGCATTGGTTTATGTGCTTTATGCTTTTCAGCATAAACCACGCAGCCTCCACCCCCCACACCCCCACCCGTCGATTAGGCACAATATATAATTCTGCACATTTTTCTATTATGTCGTCTCCCTAGATGAATTCAAAGTAATTGGGGTGGTTAATTTATTTACACAGAGCCGTTCACAGCACATTAAATAATAGAGATAATTGAACAAGAATTGTCAAGTGTCTTCTGATATCAGACATATTACAGAAGGGAATGCACATAAAACTCTATTTCTATGCAACCATTGTTTATGGTAATTAAGTACACAGATTTATTCCTTGGTTGCCTTCCAAGCTTATGGCAGCCGCTATTGTTGTCTTCTATTAATATGTAATCAGTAAATAGTTTAATTTTCTAATCTGCAGTTTGAGAATTCACTTTCTAACAACTCTTAATTACTGCAGTGCCCTAATGATGCTCACGGTGATGGAAAGGCAACCAATAAACTGGGTGGAGAGGTCTGGGGAATTTTAATTCCTGGGGTGGTGCTCACTTAATGAACTTGTTATTCCTTCACCAGAGGGAGCAGTGTCCTTCAGAATAGAAACGCTTTGAGATTACCCCCCCAATACACACACACACGCACACGCGCGCACGCACACACAAACACACACGCACACACACTATAATTCGCTTTGAATTTGTCACTGTATTTCAAATTTGATTCCGTTGTTTTATGACCTTGACTCTTGAGATAGTAGAGAAAATTTGAGACTTTTTTTTTTTTAACAAGCCATATCAATATTTTAAATACTGTATCTTTTTTTATTGGACAAATATTCCCCGGGAAAATGTTGAAAACTTGACATTTACTGAAAGGTGAACTGTGTATTTCGAGCCTTTCTGACGGTGTTGGATGTCTGACCTCCCCTCTTCTGCTCTGTGGTCTTCAGTCGTAAAACTGTAAATTGGGAGCTATGGTGCAGCTAGTGTGCAGCTTACATGCAACAGTTTATATGCAGCACAGGATTCTTCAGACATTTTCTGTCATTCTATCTGTTGTGATCATGTATTCACACACACACACACACACACACACACACACACACACATTTGTCAATGGCTGTGTAACCCGGCAACAATGGATACAATTATTGTAATAATGGTACAGTATTTAGCGAAGCAGTGTGGCATTCTTACCTGCCCACGATGGAAGATAAAAAGGGAGAAAAGGGCGAAGAATGAGTTTTAGCCGAGATTAACATACGTTTAAAAATTGCACTTGAGGCCGATAAGATTGACACAGGGTTTAATGCAACCTAATCCCCATTCGGTGTTCATCTCAGAAACCCAAATTCACACAAGAGGGATATCAAAGGCTTAATATGGTGTACAGACAGGCTGCCGTTCCCCTTAATAAAAATGACAGGCAATCTTTCATCATATCGGAATGCTGTTGTTTTTAGGAATACACTCTTCTTTTTTTGTTGGCAAGCCCATCTCTTTTCCTGAACAGATTATATATTGATAGATGATGTGTGTTTTAATATAGGATAATATTATTATTATCATTATTATTGTTGTTGCTGTTGTTATTATTATTGTTGTTGTTGTTGTTATTGTTAATATTAGTAGTAGTAGTAGTATTAGTATTATTATTATTATTAGTAGTAGTAGTAGTAGTACTAATAGTAGTAGGTGTTAACACTTCAGGAAATGCAAGTGTTATATGTTATTTTTTTCTATGTTGTTTTTCTATATTGTTCCAGTTGCCAGTTGTTCCAGTATCCATTGCTTTTAAGTTCTTAATTGCTCTCTTACAGTACAGGTCTGAAAATATTACTGTTATCCATGATGATTGGTACACTCACGATACATTCTTGGCAAGGATGTCCGTCCTCATACCAAAAGTATAGTGAATATAAATATGAGCTTTTTTTCTGTTTTGCTGTAGCAAGTTAAAAATGCAATCCCTGCATTCATAAGCCGGCATCCTCGTCGTCAGCCCCAGTTTGACTAAAGATTTAAGCTGCAGGACGTGAGTGGCATGTGGAAAACATTTCCGCAGCTCAGAAACACAAACAGCCCGCACAGCTTTAAGTATATTATCAGGCAAGTTCTTTCAGAAACGTATTGCTAAAGAAGCTTAACATTAATTATTGTAACTTTGGGAAGATTACATCCACACCAGCCTTGTAAGCACAGGCATACTCCTCTTGACCTCCTATGTGAGAGCTTAAAGACACAAGAATGGCATTTTACCAACTTTAATGGGATAACCAGTATAATCTTCCAGCAGTAAGGGACGGAAAAAGTGTTTAGAACATAATACCCTTCCGAGTTCCAATGGAGAGAGCATTTCTGATGTCTGGAGCAATCAACAAGGACTGGTTTGCAATATTGCTTTATCGCACATCCCTTAATTTTCTCATACCCTCTGCTTTCCAGCCCATTCCATTCCCTTCCAGTTACATACAGCGCTGGAGTTCAGCTTCTGGAGAGATAGATGGATGAATGGGTAGATAGATAGCGGGATAGATGGATAGGTAGATGGGTAGGTAAGTAGGTAGGTAGACAGGTAGGTAGGTAGGTACATAGGTAGGAAGGTAGGCAGGTACAAAGTTTGGTTTTTTTGTCGCTGTTGCCTTCTTTGCCAAATAAGGTATGCTGACTAACTGCATTCAGGCAGAGGAATGAGCATCAGAGGGGTTTGGGTTTTTGATGACGGCAGTTCGCCTGACTTTCTTATCCCCAGAAAGGACTTGTTATTGTTTATTATTTGAGACTGCATTGCCTTCTTTGTGTGTGTGTGTGTGTGTATGTGTATGTACTTTTCTAGTACATTTACTGGCAAATATATTGTGTAAGCATTTAAAATGTTCACTATATAATGTAATGAGATCCTACTGAGCTAGTAAATGCATTTGAAAAGTAAAATGTTTTATTAATGTGTATGATGTAAAAAAAAATGGATAAATCAAGTGTCACTAAGTTATGTTTTAAATAATTCATTCAATCACTAACAAACTACAAAATGTTTTTTCTTCTGCAAATTTTTTCACCATGCAATTTTTCCAGTGAAATTTTAAAAATGCATATGAAAGTTCAGATCGTATTAGCTGCTGGGCTTGGAGAAAAGATAATGGGTTTTTTTTTTTGTAGTTAAGGTGATTTTTTGGGAAGACAAAGCTATTTAGTTCCATGGACCCCGACTTTACCCACCACCCCAGATGTGCAGTGAAATTTCTTTTTCTTTTTTTTTTTTTTTTGGGGTGTCTGCCTTTCAAACATTCTTTAACAGTTGGATGAAAGGGGATTTTTAGGAAGATTAGGGGGTGGGATCCTCCAGGCATTGTCTGAAAATCTTAAGATAAAACGCATGGGCTGGATGGAGTGGCGTTGGGGGTGGGGATGCGGGGGGTTGTGTTGGGGGCGGGAGAGAGTGCCTACATTCAGCGACGTGTAATTTAGTTTTTTTTTTTTTGTTTTGTTTTTCGTTTTTTTTTTTTTTGGTAATCATACAGAAATTATGAGAATCTTGTGGTGATGTTTATTTTTCTGTTGTTTGGTGAATGAACTTGTTATTGTTTCTCCCAACAACCCCCTACCCCCCACCCCCCCGCCCCCCGTCTCCCCCCGTCGTCCTCTAAATTGTGGAATTGAACTTGCGCTGAAGGCTGTTACATGCGCCATCTCTGCCGCCAGTGATATGCCCGATTACCATTTTCTAAAGGGGACAAAGACCGCGCTTATTATAATCTCCCTTTTATTGAAACATCCTGCGGTCTGTCTGATCGCTCTTTTCATCTGTCCGCCGCGCCGGCCAAAGAGAAATATTCCCAAATTCTGCCAAAATGGGAGCCTTGTAACAAATCTGCTCCCATCCAAATGGGTTTCGATTTAAGCTAGAAAAGGAAGATTCCGTACATTCGCCTTATCTAAACACAAGACGCCTTTGGGTCCTCATGTAACTTCAGCAAAATGTAGCATCGTTTGGAATGACTAAACTACTCACAATTGAGAGCCTCTTTGAAACGGATCTGCAAATATCCAAAAAAAGACACCGTTTCATTTGTGCAATTTGAACCGAAAATTATTATTTTTCTGATTACAGCTATCATAATTAAAACTGTAGCTCATTGATCATTTATTTATATTGAGAATTGAGTGACTGATTTTACCTTTACTTTAACTGATTGGCTGTATGTGCATAACACCAGTCTGTACGGCTGGGGAAAAAAAAGAAAAAGCTGTTATAAAGGACCGTTAGCATAATTGATTGTATTGTATGTACTGACGACATAATTGAATTTTGGCTGAGCAGTCAATTAATAGAGCTTTTTGAAAGGCAACTGATTCAGTCACATTTACCAATTAAGGGTAATGACTGGAGGCCTGACAGTAATGACTACATTCACTTGTGAAACTAATAAGAATCTACCACTCGGAGAGTTCTTCATTTCTTATTGAATGAACATGTCTCGACTGCACATACGGCGGTGTAATTGTTTGGCTTAAGATTCGGAAAGAAAACGAATCACTTGAAACACTGATTTCCCGAGAATGTAATTTGTTTTGGAATTGGAATTTTGGTGCGTTTTAAATGGTAAAAATGAGCTTGTTTTGTTTTGTGTAAGCGTGCTTTAAGCAGGGTTTGTGCTTTGGGGAAGGCTACGGTTGGGGGATGTGAAAAAAGAGCTCTCCTCCACTGCTGTTCCCAGACGAACTGCGGGGAAGGGGAGGGAGGAAAAACAACAGAACCCCGTTGTAATCCTTCATCCGGCCGCCTGATTGAGGCTAATGGTGTTAGCGCAGCCGTTGCTCCATCAGATTAATTCATTAAGCAAATGCGTTGATAACCATGTTGGCCTTCTTGAAATGCGTGCAATATGACACTGCTCAAATTTGTTCTAACACATGGCCTGGGGAGGCTGCAGCCCGGTGCTAATGGGGGAGGAGGGGCCAATTATGCAAAGAAAATCGGGACCGTCAACAGACTGTGGCACCTCTATTGTAGTTGACTTGTGCTGGGGGTTTCTTTCTCTGTCCTCTTTTACTGTTTCCATGCCCTCAGTCTCTTGCTATGGTTATGGTTAGTGCGTGTGTGTGTGTGTGTGATTGTGCTGTGTGTGTGTGCGTGCGTATGGCTGTGCATGGGGTTGTTCTGTGTGTGCGTGTGTGTGTGTGTGTGTGTGTGTGTGTGTGTGTGTGTGTTACATATATCTAATCTAAACGCTGTAATGCAGGATAGGGTACAGTTGCTAGAAAGCTGCAATGAGTCTTTGCTTGATTCTAACAGATTCTGACCACTGTAAGCCTTGCATTGTGAGGCTCAAGGTGATGGACTTTAGTAGCTGGCCTCAGTATTTCTTTTTTAGAGTTACTGAGCCCGTTTGTTTTGGAATGGCCTGTGTGGCTCGCTCGTTGTCCCTGGGACCCCCTGTGTGTTCCGCACGTTGGTGTTCGGGAGTGTCCGGGCCCTGCACCACACAGTGAAGCCCCCTGCAGCCCCGGCCCATCTCACACACTGCAAACATGGGGCTTGACAAAAAATTTGGCGACGCCGGTATTTGTAAACTGCGGGACGTTGCAGATGCCGGAGACACCCTGCTTAATTGAGGGCCTTTTAGGAGTTAGGACCATATTGCAGAGCTCCGGGCGGAGATATGGGGCCTCTGTATCCACAGCTGGGAGGGCTGGGCTCGGCCTGTGTGTGTCTGAGAGAGCGGAGTGGGCCTGTGTGTGTCTGAGAGAGCGGAGTGGGCCTGTGTGTGTCTGAGAGAGCGGAGTGGGACTGTGTGTGTCTGAGAGAGCGGAGTGGGCCTGTGTGCGTCTGAGAGAGCAGAGTGGGCCTGTGTGCGTCTGAGAGAGCGGAGTGGGCCTGTGTGTGTCTGAGAGAGCGGAGTGGGCCTGTGTGCGTCTGAGAGAGCAGAGTGGGCCTGTGTGCGTCTGAGAGAGCGGAGTGGGCCTGTGTGCGTCTGAGAGAGCGGAGTGGGCCTGTGTGTGTCTGAGAGAGCGGAGTGGGCCTGTGTGTGTGAGAGAGCAGAGTGGGACTGTGTGTGTGAGAGAGCGGAGTGGGCCTGTGTGTCTGAGAGAGCGGAGTGGGACTGTGTGTGTGAGAGAGCGGAGTGGGCCTGTGTGTGTCTGAGAGAGAAGAGTGGGACTGTGTGTCTGAGAGAGCGGAGTGGGCCTGTGTGTGTCTGAGAGAGCGGAGTGGGCCTGTGTCCGTCTGAGAGAGCGGAGTGGGACTGTGTGTGTCTGAGAGAGCGGAGTGGGACTGTGCGTCTGAGAGAGCGGAGTGGGCCTGTGTGTGTCTGAGAGAGCGGAGTGGGCCTGTGTGTGTCTGAGAGAGTGGAGTGGGCCTGTGTGTGTCTGAGAGAGCGGAGTGGGCCTGTGTGCGTCTGAGAGAGCGGAGTGGGCCTGTGTGTGTCTGAGAGAGCGGAGTGGGCCTGTGTGTGTCTGAGAGAGCGGAGTGGGACTGTGTGTGTCTGAGAGAGCAGAGTGGGACTGTGTGTGTCTGAGAGAGCGGAGTGGGCCTGTGTGCGTCTGAGAGAGCGGAGTGGGCCTGTGTGTGTCTGAGAGAGCAGAGTGGGACTGTGTGTGTCTGAGAGAGCGGAGTGGGCCTGTGTGCGTCTGAGAGAGCGGAGTGGGCCTGTGTGTGTCTGAGAGAGCGGAGTGGGCCTGTGTGCGTCTGAGAGAGCGGAGTGGGCCTGTGTGCGTCTGAGAGAGCAGAGTGGGACTGTGTGTGTCTGAGAGAGCGGAGTGGGCCTGTGTGCGTCTGAGAGAGCGGAGTGGGCCTGTGTGTGTCTGAGAGAGCGGAGTGGGCCTGTGTGCGTCTGAGAGAGCGGAGTGGGCCTGTGTGTGTCTGAGAGAGCAGAGTGGGCCTGTGTGCGTCTGAGAGAGCGGAGTGGGCCTGTGTGCGTCTGAGAGAGCGGAGTGGGACTGTGTGTGTCTGAGAGAGCGGAGTGGGACTGTGCGCCTGAGAGAGCGGAGTGGGTCTGTGTGCGTCTGAGAGAGCGGAGTGGGTCTGTGTGTGTCTGAGAGAGCGGAGTGGGACTGTGTGTGTCTGAGAGAGCGGAGTGGGACTGTGTGTGTCTGAGAGAGCGGAGTGGGACTGTGCGCCTGAGAGAGCGGAGTGGGACTGTGTGCTGGGGCGGGAGCCCTGCGGAGGCCCTGGCGTGATTCGCACCATCAGGCCGCGACGGTGCTCCCGCTGAGCCGCTGCGGTGGAGAAGTGCACTGATGGCGAACGCCAGGCTCGCTGGGCGGTGTGCTCTGTCACTGCTCTGGCTGTTTGTAGAAATGAGTCCCAAAAACGAGCCCTTTGCCCAAGGCCCATACAAGCCATATACGGGCAGACTCACTGGGGTCTCTCTCTCTTTCTCTCTTACACGCATTCCCTCTCTTTCTCTCTCTCTCTCTCTCTCTCTCTCTCACTCTCTCACTCTCTCCAGTGCTCTGAACTGTTGATTTCATTCATTTATTTGCTGTGCGGCCAACTAAAACTTTTCTATGTGACAATGCAGCATTAGGAAGGAAAATATGAAAAAAATAAAGTCGAGTATACAGTTTATTTACAGGACATTGCGAGCTCTGGTGGGGAGGGAAGTGGGAAGAGAGAGGGAGCAAAAGAGAGAGAGAAGGGAGTGTGAGAGGGGTGAGTTGGGGGGTGTGAGGCCTCTCTGGCCGGCAGAGATACGTATGCACGCGCTGTGATCTCACTTCTGGAAGCCACATTTTCGCATATACATTTGTGCCCAAGGACCTCTCCATGTGAGCGGCTTCCCTCTACTGATAACCAATCAGGAGCCTGGCAAGATGCATGGCGGCTCTATGCGAGCCTATTTACATTGGAATACGGCTTGGGGATCCTCCACTTGGGCAACCGGGGCGAGGGGGTGGGAGTAACGGTGGGGGTGGGGAGCAACAAATAAATGAAAGTTTGCCTAAATCCGCCAGATAATGGGGGGCTGTGTTCAGACTAACCACGGACCCGCGATAAACAGAGGGGATTAGTCCTGTGTTCTGCTTCGCTCGCTTTCTGCTGGGTGGCCTTACTTGTCAAAAAAAAAAGATGAGGGAGAGAGAGAGAAACGTTTAACGCAAGGACGTTCACATGGCACACTGAGAGAGAGAGCGCACTTAATTCCATCAAAGCTGCAGAAATCAGCCATTAATTTATTCTAAACCCCCCCCTTCCCCACCCCCTACCCCACCACCCCCCCTCTATTGTTGGCTCAATTGTTGGTCATTTCTGCAACATCTGGTCCTGAGCACTTTGAGAGGCCGTAGGCTGGAGACGGCTTCCATCGGCTATGACAGCGCAGCGCAGCGCAGAGGCAAAATTAGCATTTTTTCATTTTTCCCCCCTTTGGTAAAAACTGTGACAAAGGAAGCAACAAATGAAAATAGTGCCCCCCCCCCCTTTCAGTTCAACTAATAAACTAATGAATTTGTGTTCAGCTTATTTACTTTTACTTTATTTTTCTGGTTGTTGTGTGGAACCATGGAAGCTTGGTATGTGGAGGCAGATTTTAGGTTCTTTCGTTGCTGTGCAAAAAAAAAAAAAAAAAAAAAAAACCCTGCCGCTTTCGCATTCCAATTAAAAGAACAATTAAAATATTTTAAAAAAAGCTTTTTGTAAAAGCAGGAACTGGAAAAATTGTGGAATACAGTGCTCAGGAAAGCATAACCTTCTGAAGGAACCCTTCTGAAAGGGTTGAAATTACTCAAATACAATGACGGAAATCGCACGCACACAATGGAAGAGTCGCGTGTTTCCCCTCTCTCCCGTATGGATCTTTTCCTCCTTATGAATGTATAATTTTACTTATGGGCGAAGAAAGGTCTTCAGCCGACGTCTTCAGTCGTCCTGGCATTACGACGCATGTCATTTTAATTGCTTCGCTTCATCTTCTCCCTACCCTGATAGATTTTTTTTTTTTCCTGTTGAGGTTCTCTCCAAATGAAGTGGTCTTTAAATGTGATGAAAATGTTATTTTTCATAATGGTTACGTGCGGACTGCATTTTCCGAAAGAAAAGGGGCGATTTGGGGCCCGCCCGTCGGAGGCAGAACGGGACGGAGTGGACCGCAGTTTAACGGCTCGTGAAATTCGGCGTTTGAAACGGCAGATTATGGCCCGCGCGGCGACTCCTTCCAGCTCTCTGGGAAATTAGCTGTTGACATTCTTTGGGGTCATCATGCGAGATAGCAGGCCGAGCGCGCGGATTTAGCAGATAAACCCATCCAGTGAGACCTTTATCCATTTCACTGCGACTCGGAAAGGTTGAGGCAGGATGGAGGCTATTCATGTACCTTTCTGCTTCATCAAAGCGGGGCATTTATTTTCCCTCTCTCTCTCTCTCTCTCTCTGACACACACACTCACATGCACACACACAAACACATGCACAGAGTGCGCACAAACATGCAAGTAAATATACATACTGCATGTGCACAAACACATGCACAGAGTGCGCACAAACATGCAAGTAAATATACATACTGCATGTGCACAAACACATGCACAGAGTGCACACAAACATGCAAGTAAATATACATATTGCATGTGCACACTCACACATGCACAGTGTACACACAAACATGCAAGTAAATATACATATTGCATGTGCACACTCACACACTCACACATGCACAGAGTACACACAAACATGCAAGTAAATATACATATTGCATGTGCGCGCGCACACATGAACACACACACATTTACCGTGAACATACAAAATTTCATTATTCATTTGGCTTCCTTATCACATTAAGATGTTCCTGTTTGGGCTTGAAAATGTAGAGATGTTTTTATTAGTTTTATTATTTTTTTGCAAGCTAAATATAATCAACAGATTGCAGTAAATTCAGGCTTGCTCTGTGTGATTTTTCATTTATTTTGTTTGATTTCTGTAAACGAATCAAACCAGGTTTAGTAATCTTTTTCATTATTTTTGTTCGGTCGAGTAAACTTTTTTCAGCTTTTGTGTGGGGGTGTAGAGGGTGTAAAGGAAACCAGAGAAAACTCGCGCATAATCAAATAATCCTGAAAAATCTGCAATTAAAGTAAATCATAGCGGACACGGAGAAGGGAAAGACAGAAATATCTCAGAGAGTTGAGCCGTGGGCCATGGCCTGAACATGACAAAGCAGCGATGTTGGTTTTTCTCCTCTTTTAAAAAAAAAAAAAGAAATAATTCCCATAATTCTCCTCTGCAACCTGGGGCCAGCGAGAATGCCCTGCTGTGCTGAAAACCCGGAGGAAAGACAAAAGCACAATGAAACGGAGAGCTTACCGCCGGTGCCTTTCACGAGCCCGGAGGAGCAGGCCGCCATACATCTCGGCCACTCCAATTCTGTCCCCATGCTAATGAGCCTGCTCTGATCTTTCCACTGCTTCCCCTGTTTTTAACATCTTCAAGGACCACATGGCGCTAGCAAAATAAAGACAACTAAATGAGAATTTCCAACGCTTTTTGTGCCGGGGACTTCAGGCTTTTCAGTCGGTGTGCTCATTAAATATTCCCAGAGTTTAAAAAAGGAAAAAGGGAAAAAAAAAAATTAAAAAGTGCAACAGGGGGTTGGGGGCAGACGGGTGGGTGCTGCTAACTTTTTTTCCCCAGAAGGGTGAGTGGGGGCTGGGGGGCTGGGGGGGGGTTATTTATAAACACCAAAAGTAATAAATCACTAAAAGCCAAATTAATGTGATACCATTACCAAAAAAATCATAATAATGGCTATCCCTAAACGAATACTAAAATATGACAACGTTACATCTTTAAAAAAATAAAAATAAAAAGGATGAATTTTGTGATGCATTTGCCCGTGGCTCTATGATATCGCTGACACCTCATGCCGTCCACTTGAAAGGTCCCAAACAAGAGACACAGATAAAGGGTGAATGGAGGCCTAGGTTCCCGCTGGCTGTTTAGACCCCTTTTAATAGCACTGTTCTCTATAAAAGGCACCGGGAAGTACCTCGCATTAGCGCTGGAGATCACTAGTTAATAGGATGATGTCTTTTAGCTTTTGTCACCAGATTATTAACTGGGATAGGTTTCTGTTCTCACCAGAGCCGGGCCGTGGAGAGCCTGTTGAGCACAAGTACTAAAATACGGTTGCTCCGCATTGTCCGCCCTTGTATAGTAAAAGGCTTTTAATGAAACACCTTTTAGGTCTTTACCAGGTGATCTTTCTTCATTGATCTTTCATCTGCTCTCTCCGGCGGTATTAATTACCTGAAGTGTTCTGCTTTTTTTCTGAAGACCCTTGATTCTGTCTCCGTGTTCGACGTGGCTGGAGCTGGCTGAAAGTGTGTGGTGGCGGGGGGTACAGAGAATGATCACGGTCCTGATAATTATAATGGGAGTGGAAAGACGAAAACGGGAGTTCAGCATTTCTTCCTCCTCGTGGTAAAGACGGGTTGTATGCAAGTCTGTCACTCAGTGTTTTGTCATGGAAGCAGTCTGAGTGCATTGCAGTTTGGGTTTGATAGTGATAAAAAGCTGCCTGAAACTGTCTGTGTGCCTGTGCTTTTATGTTTGGCACGTCATGGAAATGATTAAAAATTAAAGGGGAAAAAGGCATCTGTCATCATAGGAATCCTACAGGTGATTAGTGGTCATAAGGCTGAGTGTTTTGCATGGGTTTTGTATGCACTGAATATCTCAAGGGTTTTAGCCCTTATCAATGGGCTCTCATTGTTTGTTTGGTGTTCCTCATGAGATGAGAGGATGAGACAATTATGAAATATTAAGCAGTAAATTGCATGTAATATTTGGTTATGATTTTCTCAGTGCGTCTGTGGTTGTGTCTGTGGTTGTGTCTGTGGCTGTGTCGGAGTTTTTGGTCCGCCTGCTCTCAGGACGTTTGAGGCTCCCCTCTCTGCTCATGTGTGCCCCAACCTTCGATCGCAGGCTTAGTGGCTGAAATGAGATATTGATACATCGCTGTACTCCACTGACACTGAAATAGATGAGGAGCCAGCAAAATATGAATTATTTTTAAAACATTATGGCAAACAGATGGTATATGTGGGGTTTTCCCTTACTTTCTTGCAGTTCCCAGTCTTACTTTTCTTTTTTACTTACATTTCCTTCAAAATGTCTGTCTGTTCTATTCTTCATTTCAGAATGTGTTCCTGTTGTTATTCTAATGTGAAGCTGCCAGTGTCCTTGTCTCTGAGAGAGCCTGTGGACAAGGCGGTCTTAGATGAGAGAAACCTTAAGATGCTGCTTCTGCTGGGAGACTCTGAGTCTGTCGACTTCTGATAGTGTTTATTGATCAAAAAAGTAAAAACAATTTGAGGGGAGCAGTGGTCTTGGGTTACAGGTTGTCTGAGGTTACAAAAGTCAGTGAATCAGGGGCACAGGATTGAGAGAGGGAAAAAGCCTCCCTCATTTTATTTTTCAAATCCTTCGGACGGCTGGCTCCTGAACCGGCCTGCCCAAACAGCAGGAGCGGTGACGGATCTGATGGATGAAGAGCGCGAGGAAGAGGGCGGAATCGGGATAGGAGCGGAGAAATGAGCGTTTGGGGAAAACGAGAAGAAAAGGAAATCTATTACCCGGAGGTGTTTTTTTTCGCGGCGGCCTCCCGCTTGTTGTGAAGCGGGGAGGTCTCGCCCCCGTTAGCTCTGGGCTAGGGGGTGTTCGCAGGAGGGCGTTCGCGTACGGCGCCAGGGGGAAGAGGCGAGGAGGCCAGTCTCTGGCGCGCGTAACGGCTTCCGCGCGTTCTCACAGAACGCACGTTCAAACAATTACACGGGCGCGGAGGATAACCTTCTGCGCGCAGTCTGAGCTTCTCCCTCGCCCCTCGGTTAAAGAACAGCTGCGGATTTGATTCTCTCCCAATGCTAAGTCTCTCTCTCTCTCTGCGGCTTAACACTGTCCATGAATATGTTTTTCTTTTTTGGTAAGCCGATACAGAATCCCTCAGTGATAACTGACTTCTGTAACCAAGGCCTTTGAAATCCCATTTGATGCCCTTGTTAATATAGCAGTTGATGTTATAATTATTATCAGTAATTTCAGTTACCCATGGATGTCACATATGTTTACTTTAAAAAACAAAAACAAAATGGTAATATTAAACTTGGCGAAAGACTGGTTTAAAGTTGAGAGAGAAACAATCACATGCCATTTATTAATTTTTAATAGTAACAGTCTGTCTGTGACTAATGTGTGGTTGCAATTAAAGTGCAGTTTTTTTTTGATAAAGTGTTGAAAAAGAATATTTTATTTAAAAAAAGATTTTTTTTTTGGGGGGGGGGGGGGGGGGGCGTCGTTGTATCAGCCCCCGCACCTGTAAATCCACGCTGGCACTTTTAAGTTAACAGAAGTGTCATGGAGATTGTTTGAATTATAATACGCTACTGATGAAGCAGCTTTCTTCCACGATCTGCATGACTTTCATTATACACCATTCAATCACTTTTATTGTCTGCTACATTTCCTAAAATGGTGGATTTAATTTGTGAAGAAACTGTTTTTTGCCCAGTTTTTTTCCCCCCCTGTTCACCACTCTTATTTAATATGAAAGGAGATTGAGAAATGCCCACCATTGTGTGTGTAAAAACAGGATCTCTCTGGTGGCTTTTTTAAAATTTTTATTTCTGTGAGATTGGAGAGGAGAGGCTGAATGCCGCCGAGGAGCAGAAAGGACAGAAGGGTTAGCGGTTAACCAGGTTGACTTAAACAAGAGAAAATGTGTTCCGTCCATTTTGCAACTAGTGACGGCCCCTTCAGGCACAAAGACCCCTGCTTTATCCCGAGATTAGGTATTGTGACAAAAGCTAAACTACCTTTCTTCCGACCGGAGCGAGGCTACTGGCTGCTTTTCATTCCGCGCTAACAAGACCGCTCCACGCCGCAGACCCACTCCAAGTAATTAAATCAATCCTTTGTGCTCACCATATTCTCCTCTAGTGACAGTACCAGATCTGATTATGTGCTTCATGCATATTCACAGTGAAGCAGTGACGGGTCTTTAATGAGCTCTTACTTAATCACAGGAAACAATGTTCATCTTGTTCTTTTTTTTCTTTTTTCTCCATTTTTTTCCTCTCCTCCTCCTCCTCCTCCTCACAACATTGGAGTATGGAAACAAGAGCTTGGAAAGATGAGATGAAACACAAGCATGCATCGCTCCTCTTTAAATTCAACCCAAGTGACTTAGTGCTGCAGTGAAGTTGAGATCTGCCCCCTTAAAACTCAGATAGACAAATTGGATTACTGGGGTATTGGATTAAATAGAAAATGGATGGATAAAAAAAAACGAGAAAAGCTTGCTGTGATCACAGGGTTTAATATATTTCTATTCTTTTCCCTCTCCTTTTCATTCTCCCTTTCACCCCCCTCTTTCCGAGTTACTGAGCGAAGGAACACAGGTCTTAGCCGGGTTTATTAAAAACCGGATTAATTTGTAATGGTTCCCCTCTCTTAGTGTCATTTGAAGATTTTTATCAAAAACAAATAGGTTGGAAAAAACATGTAATGAATCTAACCGATAAAGTCCGCCAGGTTGAGCATCTGGTAGCGTTTGTAAGGTTGGAGGATTATATAGAAATTCCCTGATTTTTTCAAGCATTGAAAGAGCAGATGGAAAATTTTTTATATTGGCATGTATGTGGCTCTTGCATGACTTAATTTATGAAATATTTCACATGTAGATGTGATGAATGGTCATGATTATTTATTTATTTAGTTATTTATTTATAGTATAAGACCATGCAATAGAAGGAAATGTGTTTTATATAATGTAAAATAATTTTTTATGAGAACTCCTGGAGAAAGAATTAGTGATCCAAAGATACACACAGACTGACAATTTTGCACACCTGCTGCATAACAATCAGTAATTACTTCAAAATTCCAATCACAAATAAATCAGTGTGTTCAGAGAGAGACACACACACACACACACACACACACAAATATGTATGGGTGTATGGTTAGGCACTTAGTCCACTAATCAGTAAAAGACACCAGGAAACAGCAGTGGGTTTGTGCTGCAGGGGTTGTTCTTTATTCCTGTCTGGTTTGAATGTGAGCAGTGGCCGAGATGTTTATCTTAATCTTATTTGGCTATTGAAGCTGACTCTCCCTGGCAGACCTGCTGGCCCCCAGGCCTCTGGGACAGGACTGCTCTGCTCAGCCCCCTGCTCCACGAGATACTATTCACCCCCTGTGCTTCTGTGTTCCATTCATCCTCTGTGCTTCTGTGTTCCATTTACCCTCTGTGCTTTTGTGTTCTATTTACCCTCTGTGTTCCATTCACCCTCTGTGCTTCTAACTTCCATTTACCCTCTGTGTTCCATTTACTCTCTGTGCTTCTGTGTTCCATTCCTCCTCTTTGTTCCATTCACCCTATGTGCTTCTATGTCTCATTCACCCTCTGTGTTCCATTTACTTTCTGTGCTTGTGTTCCATTCAACCTCTGTGCATCTGTGTTCCGTTCAACCTCTGTCTTCCATTCACCCTCTGTGCTTCTGTGTTCCATTCACCCTCTGTGCTCCTGTGTTCCATTCACCCTCTGTGCTCCTGTGTTCCAATTCACCCTTTGTGCTCCTGTGTTCCAATTCACCCTCTGTGCTCCAGTGTTCCATTCACCCCCTGTGCTCCTGTGTTCCATTCACCCTCTGTGCTTCTGTGTTCCATTCACCCTCTGTGCTCCTGTGCTCCATTCACACTCTTTGTTCCATTTACCCTCTGTGATCCATTTACTCTCTGTGCTTCTGTGTTCCATTCACCCTCTGTGCTCCTGTGTTCCATTCACCCTCTGTGCTCCTGTGTTCCAATTCACCCTTTGTGCTCCTGTGTTCCAATTCACCCTCTGTGCTCCAGTGTTCCATTCACCCTCTGTGCTCCTGTGTTCCATTCACCCTCTGTGCTTCTGTGTTCCATTCACCCTCTGTGCTCCTGTGCTCAATTCACACTCTTTGTTCCATTCACCCTCTGTGATCCATTTACTCTCTGTGCTTCTGTGTTCCATTCACCCTCTGTGCTTCTGTGTTTCATTCACCCTCTTTGCTTTTGTGTTCCGTTCACCCTCTGTGCTCTGTGTTCCAATAACCTTCTGTAATATTTTCACTGTCTGTGCTTCTGTGTTCCATTTACCTTCTGTGCTTCTGTATTCTATTCACCTTCTGTGTTCCATTCACCCTCTGTGCTTTTGTGTTCCATTCACCCTCTGTACTGATGCTGTCTTAGGCTTTCTTGTTGTGGTTCCGTTGCTTGAACTGTGAATGAATACTATTTCAGGCAATAAAATCAGCTTTTGCTAATTAGCCTGTTTGTGAAATTAAACTGGTAATTTGACAATTTAATGTAAAGAACCAATGTTTTCTGTGTGTGTGTGTGTGTATGTGTGTGTGTGTGTGTGTATGAGAGAGGGAGTGCATTTCTGTCAGATTGTGACATTGTGTGCGCGCACACGTGGGTGTGTGTGTGTGTGTGTTCGTATTTGTTTACCCCATGAAATATGAAGATCCCTGTGTATATTCATACTTGTTTTCGCCCTCAATGTTGACCTGAAGATGGCCCTGCATTCCGTGTACATCAATGGAATCTTATGAATTTGATGACTCACAGTGACTAATCCCATCAGTATTACTGGCAGTAACGGCATTGAATTGTTGGAATGTTACAATAGTTGTACTTATTTATGGTGTGCATATAATAGCTGTGACCACACACACAAATATAACTCTCATGCCTTGTTTCACATGTCATGTATGTGGCATTGTGTTGCCACAACGACTGTGCTATGAGTAAGAAATAATTTTGTTGATGATACTGGCAAGATTTACAGGTTTAAATCTTGTTCAAAAGGAATTTATAATTAGCCTCCGAAGGGGATAATTACTCCACTGGGACTATGCTCTCTCAAGACTACCTTGTTTTGAGAGAATGGATTATTTCCCAAACCCAAAGGTCAAATGCTTTACATGTGATATTTCTTTTCTCTTGCTGATAGTGCTCTTTAAAAAAGGCCAATTGTTTTTCCCCCCATTATCCTTCTGGTTTTACAAGCTATCACACAAAAGCAAAACAAAAAGAACCTTTCAACTAGTACAGATTCATACTTAAACAATTGCTAGTCATGCACAGTTAAAATTCATCCAAATGACGTGGGACTGACGTTTACAAAAGAACTAAGCCACAACTACCACCGCCATTCCAGACAAAAAATGTCTGCATTCAATATGTATTCCAGTGTAAGTCTCTGTCATCGTTATATAATCCTGACAGAGGGTTGTCCAAATAAAGAGATGAGGAACCGTTGAACTATAATGGGAACTGTTTTAGGCCAGAGTCAGAAGTGGCCAAGCTCAGTGTCAACGCGAGGTGGAAGAGCGATTTGCTTTCAGATGTTTTTTGTTTGTTTGCTTTGGGAGGCTCCAGATCAACTCCCATCTCCCATTTCTGCCATTGTTGGCCAAGCTTTATTATGGTCATTATTATGCACTATTATTACGGTCATTATTGTTATGGCCATTATTATGCGCTATTATTATGGCCACTATTATGCACTATTATTATGGCCATTATTGTGCACAATTATTATGGGCATTATTATGCACTATTATTATGGTCATTATTACTGTATGCACTATTATGCACCGTGAGATCACAACAGCCCTTAGCCTCAACAAGCCCTGCTTTCTAAGAAAGTTGACTAGCATCATCCCTGGCTGATTCTTAAATGCAGATGTTATTAATATTACATGGATCTGGGGCATTCCGCGTATCTGAGAGCCTGCCCCTGCAGTAGAGCCCACCCTCTCTGCTCTGAGTGACAGGGCTGCTCGCTGTGGCCCGGGGCCTCACATGACCAGAGTCACAGTCACATGGGCACCAGTGACGCCAAGCTGTGCCTCTGTGTGCATGGCCCCTCAGATCCAGCACTGTGTTAAGCCTTGCAGCACCCCTGACGCATGCATACACACACACACATACACACACACACACACACAGACACACATATACACGCACATACAGACATACACACACACATACCCACGCCTGCATGTACACACACACACACACACACACACATATACATGCACATACAGACATACACACACACATACCCACGCCTGCATGTACACACACACACACACACACACACATATACATGCACATACAGACATACACACACCACACATATATACACGCACATACAGACATACACACATGCATGTACACACACACACACATACAGACATACACACACACATATACCCACGCCTGCATGTACACACACACACACACACACACACACACACATATACACGCACATACAGACATACACACACACATACCCACGCCTGCATGTACACACACATATATACACACACACACACACACACACACACACATATATAGACACACATACACACACATACACACACATATATGCACATATATACATGTTGGTACAGACATATATATGTATTCATATATATATATATATATATACACACACACATACATACATAGACATGCGTACACACACGCACACACATAAATGCACACACACACACATATACACACGTATACAGACGTGTGTATTTATACATATACACACACATATGCAGGCACACAAGGACATACACACGTGTACACACAGAGACTCTGACACACCTGTTCCTCTGCATGGGATTTACAGAGAGTCGCAAAATATGTTACTGCCCACGGATTTCAGACCTCTACTTCTGCTTTTGTTTACTGTATTTTTTTGCCACTTTTAGCTTAGTTTTCAAATTTCTTTTTCAAAAAAATTGTACCCACTTAAATATGTTATTTTGGTTACAGTGCAATGTTTGTGTAATAATCAGTTGTAGAACTTGACCACCATCCTTCTAGATTTTTCCCCTATGATGTTACTAATCTTTCTTCCTGAATGACTTGTCCGTCCGTCTCCCCCCCCCCCAACATGACTAAACCCCCCCCCAAAAAGGCCGTCTAAATAACTGTAGCAGCTCTTCACATGATTGAAGTTCTGACACTACACATATTGCTTTAGCAGTGAGTTGTGTGGTGCTGTGAATAGACTGGGCGGCTAAGCAGTTTGATGAGGTTTCAAATATTCTGTTCACTGCCAAATAAATAATCTTGGCGGTTTATTAATTTGGCCTGTTTTAATTAAAATATTGCCCTTTAGGCTTATTACTGGTTAAGTGGTTTGTTCATAGTAGTTCAGCTTCATAGTGAGGCTAAATAAATATGCATGAAGGCGGCCACAGTGACTGTTAAAGGGTTTTAGCTTTGTCTCTGCAGTAGCTGTTGCTAATAAGGAATTTGAAAACTATTTTAATTTAAGCTTTGTTTTTTAAGCCATTTTTTTCTTACAAAAAAAGCCAGGTTTGCACACACAGCTAGATTAACTCAGTTTTTTTCAAAGGAATCCCTTCAGTGATCAAAGGACTCATTGCGTAAAATGTCTGATTGAGGTTTTTTCTTTTTTTTTTTTTTTTTGTACTTTTTTTTAAGCCCCAATAGTGGTATCATATACATTTTTCTCATCAATAGTGGGAGCCCCATGTACACAGTGTTCTTTCTGTATGATATGCGGATCAGCTGATATGTCCTGCACTATTTGGACCAGCCATTCAGTTCATTTACAGATCAGTGGGTCTCTACAGCAACTGTCCTGAGATCAGTTGCAGGGATTCTGCACTAAATCAGGACAGCTTAATAACCCAATGACATGAGTAGAGTTTAACTTGTGGTGTCTGCGAATGTTATATTTCTGTACAGTTTGGTATAGTTACCTGCTTCGCTTTGCATACGTGGGCTTAGCATGTGTGATGCTCTCCAGTTTTATATGTTAGCTAGAACGTAAAGGTGCGACTGATCTAATGTGGCCAATCAGATCTCTGATTTTGAGTGGATATGCAGTCAATCAGTCCTTTAATATTTTTGTTTTGCACCATCAGTAATTGTGAGATGCCCAGCACCAAAAAAAATGGACATTTTCGAGAGGAAAAAAGCCTGAAAAAAAACATTTAAACGGGTGACAGCTAATGTCGACTCATTTTCCATAATTTATTGTTTCTTAAATATATCCAAAGTTTGCTCTTGATTACATGCGGCTGTCATGTAAATCACTGTAGCCGCTAAAGTGTGCGCATGATGTACTGCTCTCACCCGAGGTGGGTCATAAATCATGTGATCCGCTCTAGTGTAAATATGTCATATGAGCCAGGCCGCTCCCCGTGACTCACAGCCTGTGTGCGACTCTGCTCCCGTCTGTCTCTAGTGGCTGCAAAGCCTGGTGGCTGCTCTTCCTTTATCGCACTTTAGAAGCAGTGCTGAAACTGAAACTGGTGATGCATCACCTGGAAAGTTTTTCTATTTTTTTATTTTTTTATCTCTTCTCTTTCTCCTCCTTAAACTTTCTCCAACAAGACTTCCTGCTCTTGAGCTGCCATTTTCTATAGCATCAGCCTCAATGACAGTGATGATGGAATGAGTTAATAATCACTGAGAGCGTGGGCCTTATGTCTGTCAGCACAACCCTGTACTGAGATAACATACGTCCATCGGTACACCCCCGTAGTGAGATGGTACATGCCCATCAGTACACCCCCGTATTGAAATGGCGCAGCCGGAACGTTAGCAGTGCGTAAGGGTGTTTGAGTAAAGTTTTTATGCATGCTGCATGATGCAGCGGGGGCCGTCCTGCACGCGCTCAGTTCAGAGGTGTATGGCGGCTTCGACAGCCGTAGTAATGTAAGCGTTTTAAATCGGTGCGCCGTCTGCCTCTATTGACAGCCGTGGCATCTTGTTAAGGGTCTAATATATTTGGAGGTTGAGCACACACCTGGCAGGCTTCCGAACTTGCGTGCCAATCTCAAGTGTTTAAACAATGCCCCCTAGATAATCGCATTTATTCCCCTCGTTCAGAAAAAAGGTGTTAGAAAATTCATAAGAGTAGCGGTATCTCTGCATGTGTATCAGTGTGTATTTGTGCACATGTGCGTGTGTGTGGATCTTGTATGTGTGTACATGTGTGCTGTATATAAAAATGTGAATGTATAATAAAGGCAACAAGTGTATATATGCAAATGTGTGAAATATATAAAAATGTGAATGTATAATAAAGGCAACAAGTGTATATATGCACGTGTGTAATATATAAAAATGTGAATGTTTCATGAATGGTGTGATGTTTGTTTTTCCAGGGAATAATAAGGTAGAAGAAGAGGCCATGATGCAGGAGTGGTTTGTGCTTGTGAACAAGAAGAACGCCCTTATCAGGAGACAGAACCAGCTCTCTCTTCTGTAAGTTCATATCCCTTCCTGGACCCCTATATCTCTCTCACAAAGCAGCTAAAGCAATGCACGAATGGGGGAAATGGTATTTTTTGTTTGCTAACACCTGCAGCGGTGTCTTGTTAAATATTGCAAGTTTACAATGTTCTAATGAGTGCTAGCCACAGGCTTGTGAACAGTTATTATGGGCTAACAAATGAGATGTGTGAATGTTTGAATTGCATTACATCGCTGGACTGAGCTTTTAAAGTAGTCAATTAAAAGACCAGCGATTATGATTTCTCTTGTCATGTCTTTGTGAGAGCTACCACTGAAGGACAAAATTCTATTAGAGGGAGAATTACCACACTTCCCATACATACGAAGGAACTGGAATTAAATTTGCATGGCCACGTTCCCGCAATAATTTCTTTCTTTCTTTTCTTTTATTTGGTTGAAGCATCTGTGCAGTGGCTTTCCGTCGTGGTTTGTGTATCACTTATTTGCAGTAGATTAATGTGAAGCAGGAGAGGTGGTGGCGAGTGCTCGAATCAATGTTTATTAAAGGTTTCTTTAAGTGTTTAATGATTTAGTAATTAACATATTGATGAACTTTTACAACTTGCCCAGGGAGAAAGAGCATGATCTGGAGCGACGCTTTGAGCTGCTGAACCGGGAGTTAAGAGCAATGCTGGCGATTGAAGGTAAGAGGGAGAGAGGGAGAGAGGCAGAGGGGGAGAGTGGGAGAGAGTGAGAGAGGCAGAGAGGGAGAGAGTGAGAGAGGCAGAGGGGGAGAGGGGGAGAGAGTGAGAGAGTGAGAGTGAGAGAGAGGCAGAGAGTGAGAGAGGCAGAGGGGACGTGTATTAACAGTTCTGAGGGAGTGTGAACGTGTCACTTACAGCTGCAAGTGTGCGGTACCTTGCCTCCGCCCTACATACGTGTGTGTGTGTGTGTGTGTGTGTGAGTGTCTGCGTGTGTGTCTGCGTGTCTGCATGTGTATGTGTGTCTGCATGTGCATGTGCGTGTGTGTGGAATTGCTACTCTTTATCATTTAAAGACTGTTTACATAGTGATGGAACACTGATATGACTGCATGTGTGGCACGTTTAAGATGCGTGTTGTAATTAATTTAGTTCTGTGTTACACGCAGCATCTGGCCGTGCATCAGCAAGATTTTTTATTTTTTTAAGTTTGGTCACAGGCAGATGTTCTCTTTGAGAATCTCATCTGAAGCAGAGGGGAGGAGGGGCGGTGGAGAGAAGGCCTATTGTGTTGTATCAAAGTTGTCTGCTTAAGTTTAATCCCTTTGACTCTGTCCTCTTTTGCAAAATGAACCTTTTACAATCAATGCAAATTGATTTTGCTATTCGATGGTGACCCCTGAACCCGGCGGCTAGCCATGGTCATTTCTTTTTGCACCTGATAAGGTACCTGATCCATAATAAATCAATTCTAATTAGTTTTTGTGGACTTGGCGGATGGGCGACACGCATAGCCGAGGCAAAGATCTTTTTTTATTATTGTTATATCTGTCAGACACCTGCCTTGCCCAGTAGCTTATCTGCTCTTTTATACGGTGTTGATTTGAAGGGAGTAATTCCTACTTTTTTTGTTCTCCATTTTCAATTGCTGGCTAATTGTTAATCTCAGTACACAGCATTTGTCGGAGCTCAAGGACGTTTTCTCAATTTGTTTCAATTAGAAGTTTTTTTTTATTCTAATTGTAATTCAACATAGTCACATTCATCATTTGTTTCATCCTTTGTATTGTATGTTAGCCACAAATAAAGAGTAGGGGTCTTGAGGTATTGGGTATTTAAACAAACTGCTGTGCAATGCAGTAAATTTGTCACACACAGTTTTTTTATTATGATTTGTTAAACGGCATAGGCTGCAGTCTCAGCTATCTCCTTCACTGCAGGACGGACATCAGAACGTGTTTCCTAAATAATTAAATAATGATACATTAAAGGATATGTAAAAAGTAGACTAAAACTAAAATCGCTTCTTCGGTTGCTTTTTCTGAGCTCGTCCGTGCTTTTTCTAACCTGCATGCACATCTTGCATACTCAACTTGTTGAGTTTTTTTTTTTTTCCTGTCGTGCTTCCACTTATCACCGACCCACCCCCCCATTTTTTTTTTTTTTTTTAAAGGTGTGCACTTAACATTCAGAGGTAGGGCTTTCTTCTGGGAGCCAGATAGTTCTGACCCGCTGGCGGCGGCGAGAGCCTGCATCACTCTGCTATTTGGTGCTCCAGCAGGCCCATTCAGGGCGGTGCAATACAGGCGGGTAATTGCTGATTTGCTTGGCCAGCTGATGACAGAGAGAGACAGGGTCGAGAGGTGTTCAGGCACAGAAACTGATAGAAAGCCAAGGTGCTTTATCAGGGGTGAGGGCTTGACCTGTCAGAGTAGACACCCCCCCTCCCTTCCTCCTCATCCCCAGCACAGGCACACACAAACACGCAGGCCGCAGACAAGCACACGCACGCGCACACACAGCACACAGACACACACACCCAGTGCACAGACACGCACGCCGTGCACACACACCGCGCACAGACACACACACAGCGCATAGACACTCACATATCAACAGCACACACACATATATCTACAGGACGCGCACGCACGCACACACACACACACACACCTGCTGCCTAATGTGTTTTCTGGATGGCAGTGGTGTGACGGGGAGGCTTGCATGTGAACACACAGCAGGTGTGTGAAGAGGTTGGGGGCAGTTGGGTGGGCAAACAGAACGATGAGCCTAGCCTGACTGAGTGTGTGTTAATATAGAGATGTGCCCTCTCCCGCTGATGCACTATTACATGTGTACAAATGGACACTAGACCGCATCCTCTATGTGCTTTATGTCCTAGTGAACCCACTTGTGTGCTGAAGCTGCTGTTTTATAAATGTGGACTTTAGAAATGATTTTACTTTGTGCAGATGACATGGTGACCTATGGTGCAATAGAAATAAACAATTAGCAAGTGCAAATACTAAAAATAACAAAAGTCTACTATATTAAAATACCATAATGTGACCCCAAATAAAACTGCTGTACACACATCCAAGGGCAAGATTTCCACTTAAATCAGTTTTAGTTTAATCAATGTTGGCAGTTACTCACAGTAACCAAAAGCAAAAAAAAAAAAAACCTAAAAAGGCGTTAAGAAGGTAGTGAGTATTAAAGGCAGGTGATTATTACAGAGAGCTTGTATCATTTCTAAAAGCAAGGGAGCGCGGAAGAATCAAAGTGTAAATAAAGGAAAGGCTAATTGTGGGTTGGGGGGTAAAGTCAGTGGATCCCCAGCGTGGCTTGTGAACAGAGTAAAGAACATTCCGGTTGGCGTGAGGAGTAATCCTGCAGCACTGTCCTTGTTTGTTCTCCCAGTATTTACTGTTTGCCTGGAAAAGCAGCTTTGAGCGCAGGGTGGTCTCGGGCGGTGCGTGGAGGTTACCTTTCCGCCAAAGCGACCCGTCCACCGGCCGCCCCTCTTTCTCTTCCGCCGGGTTTCTCTTCTCCTCTTCCTCTCCTTCTAGTGACTTCATTTTCTCTGCGGGTCGAGCGTTTGAAAGCGGACTCTTCTTTCTTAAAGGGATTTATGCATAGGTTTTTTTCCCCCATTTTTTTTTTTCTTCCTGTAGTTACGCTTTTATATGATAAGCTTTTTTATATGTTTAAAATCAATATGTAATCCTGTGCAGGGGCTTATCCCCCCAACAACCCCATTTGTAAATCTATTTCAGCTTTGTTACACGTCTGGGGCGCAGTATTCCACAGATTGATTAGGTGCAGTTCCAGAATCCTATCAAATGGCCAGCTCTGATGATGTTGCAAACTCTTTCAGGGTTGCTAGTTGACTGGAACTAAAGATAAGACAGGATGACAATTCCCCTTGCACTTTTCTGAAAAGGTGGGGTGGGGGGGGACCTGTTAATTTCCATTAAAGTGCAGACAATTTCTTGTTTTCGTGTTCTGCTTTTGTGTTTTTTTTTTCTTCTTTTAGTTTAGTTTTTTTTCTTCTTTTTTAAATCTGACATTACTTTATAAAGGTGAAAGTTAAAGAAATTTGTTTTGAAAGGGATCCAGGGAATATGAATTATCAATTAAAAGCTATTTTTTCAAAACTTCATTTTTTTAATCTTTTCATTTTTTATGTTGCTAAACAGTAATCGCTGAAGAGTAGTCAAGTTTTTCTCCAAGCAGTTATATTAATTTTGCGATTAAAACATTTGCACATAACATTATGATCATTTCTCTCAGTCATCTTTTTCCACTCCTGGCCTTTTTCCATAATAAAGCCAGCCCGTAGTCATCCGAGGCATGCAGCCCCGCATTGACTGCAAGCTCTTTCTGTGCTTCTTTGCTTCTGAGTAATGAGTATAGTTACCTCCCTCTCTGATCTTGCCCCTCTCTTTGTTAAGCAGGTAACCCTGTGTTCAAAAGTGAACCCTCCTTTCTCAAACTCAATCTGCATTGTTATTTAGTCGGTAACCTTATGAAAAAGGTTTTAAAAAAATTTTTTTAAACATTTTTTAAAGTTTTTTTTTTTTTCCTTCTCTTAATGGCCTTCCTATATATGCTTTATTTTCAACAAGGATCCAAACTCTTGTTCTCAGTTTTTTTTAAGTGGTCTCCCCCTCTTTTTTTAAATTTACTTTTCTTTTTATTTTATTTATTTATTCATTTTATTTTTTTACAAAGAAAATAGTTTTTCAGCAGAACTTTTTCTCCTCTCTGAGAAGTTAATTTTCTTTGTAACTTTGTTTCAGGTTTCAGACTCCTGTCTGTTGGTTCCTTCGTTTTCATTAGCTACTTGGAGAACCAAATCTTGTGAAATAAGACTGCATTTTCCTGCTTGCTTTTTCTCTCCTACCGATTAGCAGCAACTGCAAAACAACAAAAATACTTTTCTTTAAAACTGCAGCCAAAACGAAAAAAATGTTTGCGTACTTTAAAGAGAAAACAGGGCCGAAATTTAGTGTTTGTGTGTTACTCCGGAGTTGCATCTCGTTGTAAATTTGCAAATATTAAGCAGAACTCCCTGAAGAACCACTCGCTTTCATAAAGCTACTGAGCAGTTTGCGCTCTTGAATAAATTTTGCATTGGAGGGGGGTCATGGGGATTTGAACCAGTGCATTCTTGTGTGGCTTGTGGAGACTCACATGGTTACCATTGGTGTGCATTGTTAGGGTTATCTGAATAAGCAGCGACCATGTGAGTTTTAACGTGATTGCCCAGGGGCAGTGGAGAAAAGGAGAGGGGAGAGTAATCCAAAAGGATTGCACACACTCTTTGCACCCATTCCCCCCCCCCCCCCCCCTCCTTCTCGTCCTCCTCCTTCTCCTCCTCTTTTTCTGCAGTGAGGGGGAGGGAGGAGGGGGAGGGGACAGGGGGAGGCGGTGCCCTGTGTGAGTGGTTGTAGGTTCTTTGGCTGGTGTCTGATTTCTCCTCCCGCTCCTCATTTGTTCTGCCTTGTCTCTCATCATTCCTTCTCATTGTTTACTTTCCTAATGAGAGGGGCGGGACGGCCGGGGCTGTGATTGACAGCCGCCGGCTCTCTCTCTCTGCCTGGCTGGGGAAGAACTTTGGCTTTTTAGCTTGCATGTGCATGGAAAAGAGGGGAAAAAACCAGCAGGGGGTTAGGTGGGGGTGGTTTTTTTTTCTTCAAACCCCTCTGAGGGATATGAGGCCTTGTGGATAAGATGTTATTGGCCCTGTCCTACCCCTCTGGGTATGCCTGTGTGCCTGGGTGGAGTGGGGATTGTTCTTGGCTCGCTGTGGTCCGAGCGGCCCGTAGACATGGAGAAGGGTGAACCACAAAGAATGAATGCCTGACAAGTTTAGACTCTTGTCCCGTTAGCAGCTAGCGTAGCTGACAAGAGTGAGGGCCAGTGCTGTTCTCTGGGGGGGTGGGGGTGGGGGGGCTCACGGACTGGGTCCTGCTTTTTCACTTAGAGAGGAGGATTCTGGGAAAAATGCACTGTGCCTCACTAAGGGATTTTATTTTATACATTTTTCTTTTGACTCCACTTGCCTCAGTCACTAGGTAAACATGGCTGAGCTGTGGCTCAACTTACAAGAAGTGGATATCCTTGTTGTGGTATTTGTCCCCTTTTAGAACACTGAAAGGCGCTTCAATGATTTTTTTTTTTTTTTCTTCATGCATTTGGAAATTTAAGAGTAGTTGCACAACACCAAGGAATTTAATTTGGTGCAGAGGAGGGGAAAAAAATAACTGCCAAATATTGTAATTGTGTTAATCTCGCTCCGTGGCTGACTTCAAAGGCAGTGAGGTTAAATGAGAGAGGAGGAGCCCTTTCAGGACAAACACATGGCGCCCAGCGTGAGATCCACCCAACTGTTGCAATTTGACGGAATGAGAGAAGAAATATTTATATTTAATACATTTTGAACTGGTTTTTGGCCTGATGTCCAAAAATGAGTTTTATTATCAATTATTTTTAGGTATTTGTCTGCCTAAATTAAGCTTCCTGGTAGTCTTGCAGCCCGCTTCCATGGTTTCCCTCAGCTTCTATTATTATTATTATTATTATTATTATTATTATTATTATTATATGAATGTTTTAGTGGAGTACGGTTCCTTCTTGGCCTGATTTAGCTCTAGTTGTGAGCTTACTTTCATTATTAAGAGTCAGGGATTCCTCTCTGGATGTAGATCGATCCTTAGGTCTGGGCTGCTGTTTGAGTCCAGAACACGAGGCCTCATTTTATGGGAGAGGTCTTCTAGAAAGCCCCGTTTCTGACGAGCCACTGGGCCCCTAAGGTACCTGCATCTGGATTGGCTGATTCTGATTTCATCTGCGCTCACTGTAGATACACGTGTACCTGAGTGTTTGCACTGCAAGCACACATTTACACCCCCCTTTTTAATCAACTGGTCATTAGACGTGTCTTATTACATAGCCGTCCTAGTACATCAAACTTGTTCACCCACATTGTGCAGAAATACATAGGGAATATTCCATGTTGACAACGCAAAATAGCCGGTCCCTCTCCGGATGGAACTTTGTTGTTGCTTTGTATTTGTTTTCTTGTAAAACCTGTTTTATGCAGTCTAATGCGGGGGGCGGGGGGTGCACCAGTAGGGTTGCAGATTGGTTGAATCCTGTGTGCGATCAGAGCTGGGCTGAACTGGGCTGGGCTGAGCTGAGCTGAACTGGGCTGAGCTGAGTTGAGCTGAGCTGAGCAGAACTGGGCTGAGTTGAGCTGGGCTGAGCTGGGCTGAACTGGGCTGAGCTGAGATGGGCTGAACTGAGTTGAGCTGGGCTGAACTGGGCTGAGCTGAGTTGAGCTGGGCTGAACTGGGCTGAGCTGAGTTGAGCTGGGCTGAACTGGGCTGAGCTGAGTTGAGGTGGGCTGAACTGGGCTGAGCTGGGCAGGGGCTAAGCTGAGTTGAGCTAAACTGGGCTGAACTGGGCTGAGCTGGGCTAAACTGGGCTAAATTGGGCTGACCTGGGCTGAACTGGGGTGTGTCTTTACAGACTGGCAGAAGACCGAGGCTCAGAAGCGCCGGGAACAGCTGCTGCTGGACGAGCTGGTCATACTGGTCAACAAACGAGATGCCCTGGTCAGGGACCTGGACGCCCAGGAGAAGCAGTAAGTGAACCAGAACTTGGGCATGCTGTTAGGCCCCCAGGGCTGTTAGGTCCCCAGCACTGTTAGGCCCCAGAGCTGTTAGCCCCCCAATGCTGTTAGGGCCCTAAAGCTGTTAGAACCCCAGAGCTGTTAGGACCCCAGCATTGTTAGGACCCCCTTGGGCCCCAGCGTTGTTAGGACCCCAGAGCTGTTAGGACCCCAGCATTGTTAGGACCCCCTTGGGCCCCAGCGTTGTTAGGACCCCAGAGCTGTTAGGACCCCAGCATTGTTAGGACCCCCTTGGGCCCCAGCGTTGTTAGGACCCCAGAGCTGTTAGGACCCCAGCATTGTTAGAACCCCCTTGGGCCCCAGAGCTGTTAGGATGCACCTCTTTGGCCACTCACTGGACATCCCAGGTTCAGCCATGACTTGTGGAGCTGGGTCTCTGGTCTTGCAGTACCCCTTCATTCATGGGTGGGCACAGGGCACAGTATTTTGGGGTACGCTGCCTTGCCACCCCGTACAGGGCACAGCACTCAGAGTGGTTTTCTGTTCCGCAGGGCTGAAGAGGAGGACGAACACCTGGAGCGTACTCTGGAGAAAAACAAAGGAAAAATGGCCAAGAAAGAAGAAAAATGCGTCCTTCAGTGATGGTCATATAATTTAAGAACACAACTAAATTACAGGAACCTTAATATTCAGTAATCATTCGGTTCACAGCTATGTAGTGTTTACTACTTAAGTTTTTTTTTTTAAGTAGCTTTTTAATGCTGTGTACTGAACTAAATCTGGTTCTATCCTTTAATTTCATTTTAATTTATTTAGTTGCTCAAACAAGTAAGGTACTTTTAAAATCTATTACGCACCCCAGCACCAGAAAACACAAACATAAGAGCCGGAGGAATTTCATACCTCAATACTGATCAAAGGTTTTATAAAGACAATATTAAGAAAATATTCTAATGGCTTTTGACTTTTACAACAAAAAAAAAACTACAAACACACAGCCTCATACTGAATGTGTTTTACTGTATAAAGGGTACATTTCTAAAGGCTTTTAGGTACATTTCATGTTAAGTGTTTGTTCATAATTTAAGGGGGCGTCACTAAAGGGGAAAGACCCAAACAAAACTAGTGGGAAATGTAATTTTTTTTCTATTCATTATTGTAAGCAGTGTTCTATAATTTACAATTTTATTAGACAATTTATTTCCGTTTTCAGGTGGTTTACGTGAACGAACCATTTTGTGAGGAGAGAAAGTTGCGATAAAAAGACGTGTTTAGTTGTTGCTCCAACAGGCGGTAGCCTCCCTGGCATTTAGGCTGTATATCGAGTATCATGAAAAATGTCTTTCAAGAGAAAAGTTCCAATTCTTTTACGAAAAGGAGTGATTATTTATTGCCGTTTTTCCATTCTTCGGTCACATAAAAATGACCGTAACATCCTGACCGTGTACATTTGCTCAATGACGTTTTGTTAATATTTATTCTATACTGTACTTAAAAGAGAAATATGCAGTCGTGCAGATATCAAGGTTTCACACATCTGGTGCAACTGTATTTTTGTGTGACCAATTACCTGTTTATTTATTCTCGTGTCATTAAATTCCAGTACTTTCATACTCTATTTCTGGGTTGGCAATTACTTAAAAATATTTATTCAGTGAATGTACAGCTCGAAAAGTATATACGTAGACTACTTTTTAAAAATCATCAAACAACATCCATCATTCAAATCTATGTTATTAGAACTTGTAATGCTTAGATTGTCTTGGATCTCTAACTCGGGCCTTGTTTCAAAGGGTAGTAGACTATTGGAAAGCGTTTTATATAACAAGTATTTTTACAACAATTCATTTGAAAGGCATTGTACACATATACAATAATATAGCTCTGGTTTATTATTTAATATGCCGAATAAAGTCAAAGTAACAGCGACAAAATGAAACGTGATAGGCTGCTGCGAAAACTGCACCATCAATTAATTTCACATTCATTTACATTTACTGATTAGCCTACGACATATTACGGGCACGTTAAAGATGTTTGTATTTTATCAGCACAAAGATTAGACCAGGATTTCCTTAAATTAAGTCGAGGACAGAAAACCCGTTGTATTATTCCTCTGTTACGTTTTAAAGTGCAGACCATTGTAAACGTGTTCTTAAAAATACAAATAAAATGGAAAGTATATGGAAAAACATATAGGCCTACATTTGCGCCACAACGTCGAGAAGCCCTTTACAGTTTAAGTTTTACCTAATTCCCTAGCGCTTTGTGAGAATTCATAAATTTGTTTGCATGTTGGTGTAATTTAGGTTAATGCCGATTACCCATTCCTGAGAGGCACATTAGACGAAATCTTTTTAGACAGAACATCAGTTTCTACGGGAAAAGGTTGAAATAAAGAACCACCTCTTAGCTGACCGCTGAATACCCATAGTCACAGCTCCGCATCTCTGATTAAACTGTGAAAATAAGTTTTGACAGCTGACGTCCTCTCTGGCCTTTTTAATGCTTTTAAATTAATTTAGTGAGCGCGTCTCTGCTTGGGTCCAACTGCAGGTCCATATTATGTCCCCTTTTGTTTTTGTTTTTATGACTTCGTTGTTAACACTGGTGACTGTAATCTGCTGAATAGAAGACAATTAATTGCGTTCACAACCGATTACACCCCGGGGAAAAAGTTGTCTCTTCAAAGTAGGCTATAGGCTAACCTGCGGTAGAAACCAGGTGACGGTTTAAACCGTTTTAATCGTTTGCGTGAATTTAACCTACGCAAACATTAGGTGAAGTAAGGATTATCTATTGATTCACAGAGATGTGTATGTCGTTCCTTTTATTTTAGTCTAAATCCTGCACATATCAAAAGTGTGTACAGAAAAATGTGTACAGAAAGCTCTTAAATTAAGTTTTGTGTGTGTGTGTGTGTGTAAAACATCGCACGGTTGCAAACCTAAGCAAATACTAAGGGAACTGAAAGGACATTGACTTTAATATTAGCAGCTTTACATAATTGTTTGTTTATATTAATAGTCTACTTGTCAAGTAAAAGTGACTTTGGTTAAAATCCTAAAATCTGTTTTTTTGGGAATAACATTACACGCCAATTATTTCAAGACTGTTGTAGGGAAAACTGAGTTTTAAACAGTCCATATGTAAGCAAATGCATATAAATGAAAATTCGTGAGATATATTATGCAAACAAAAAACCTTACTCATTTCTAAAACAATTATTTAACTATCAGAAGATTAAAATTGTTGAAGGATCAGCTATACTGATTTAACATCTTTTTATATCCTCAACGTAATAAAAAGATAAAAAATATATAATCCGTTTTCTCGAGAAACGTTAAAATCAAACTGAATCTGAAAAACAGAACTTCTACTTCTATGAACAAAAATAAATGCGTAAGAAATAAATAATAAAATAATAATGATCCTTACCTGGCGAGGTTTCCCAAACTGCCTGCGGGTTGTAGCGAACACGAATCACACAGGCGGAAAAGGGAGAAAATATCAGCATTAGTAGGTTAATATTCATGTTAACATGTTTTGCACAAAATGCGCGAAGTAAAATGCAGGCATTGCTCCTAAGAACAGAGAAGAAATACCGATCCATGTCTGGACTGGATTAATCTCCTGTGTATTGCCCCTGTAAATACTTTGATGTCTGTAGCCTCACCTCGCAGGTGCCGATCAGTCGGATTTCATGAAGACCCTTCCATTGAATGTCCTTCCTACTTACAAAAAAAAGTACCAAGGGAAGATGTTACGGACTCTTTTGCACAGTCTTCTTACAATATCGTATTTTATGCATCATCGTTTTAATAAGCACCGACAACATTCACGACCTGCTCCAATCCTGCCGGCTAAAGAGACAAAACTTTCGCCCCCCTCCCTCTTCGCTGCCCTAATCCCAGGCTTTACGAGCTCAGCATTAAGAAAATTCGACTGCAATTTGGGATTAGACAAATACTCTTATTACAAAAGGTTAGTGCTACTTGATATCTTGATACGTAAACCAGGTTGCTCACAACCTCTTAAACAGACACCAGGAATATAGAACGGCAAAATCTGCAGGATTGTTAAAGCAATATCTCTTTTGTGGTTTAAAGTCCATGTTGCAATTTGTCCATTTGTTAACGGCTCTTCGGTAATAGTTCTACCATAGAAAATGTTCCGGGTTGCATTCTGATGGGAGAAACTATTCGCCATTTACAAATTTGTTCACATGAGGACTTAGGCCTCACTTAGCTCGTGTGATAGTTTTTCAAATGGCAGAACCATGTAGTATACGCAGACACCACTTAATACTTGTATATAAACACAACCTTTATTTATTTTATTCTAACTTTTTCTGTAGCTTTATATTTTCACCTAAACTTTTAAAAGCCTACAGCGGCATCTTCGTTCATCCTTTCAAAAGTGCATGTGTCGATGACTTTAGATGTATAGAAGAGCCGTGTAAATCCTGTCTTTGATTGTATGTCCCTTATAGTTAAAAAAAAAATGTAATTTCGTTCGTCGGGCGGTCACTTGCTTTGAACATTAGCTCGCTTTCAGCTCCGGCCTCAATTAGAATGAGTTGATTTTGTGAGATCAACAAAAGAACCGAGCAAAGGCTTATTAGGCTCCTCAGAGCATCTCACCAACCCTTTGAGAAACGGTTAAGGAAACAGTGCGCCCTCCATGATATTCTGTTACCGTATTTTATTGGTATTTCTTTGGGAACGGGAGGCTTGAAAGGTACTTTCTTTGATTCCAAAGCTATGATTCTTTCTGGGCTGATTTCATTTATTTTCTGGACGGACTGAGTTGTTCTTTAATTCTTTTCACATTTCCCCTCTGTGTGTTAAAAAGACTGTCCCTATTAAACTTTGCGCAGACTGTTCTGAAATGTAATTCTAAGTGGGGATTAGTTTACCATTAATATTCATGAGATTGAGCTACAAAAAATGAAAATAAATAAAATAGATCGTTTAAACCGCTCTATGTTCTGTACTCTCATACTTTGGGCCTGATAAATAGAATGTAAAAAAGCACTACCTAGTAATCGCATCTTATTTTATCATAAACGTACATTATTTATTTTACTGTCAAGATAAAATCATAGACTACAGACCTATGTTTTTGTCATCTTCCCTGGATACGAAATTGCAGTTGAAATAATCTTTCCATTATAAATTCGCCCCTCTACACAACTGAAAAAATCAAGCCTCTTCAAGCTGGCAACCCGTAGCTAGCATTATAAAATTAAAAAGATAATTTTCCGAATACACAATTTATATTCCACAAGGGGTAGGCCACTTTTCAAATTATATAGTATACAATTATCAAAAAAGGTTTTGAATTTTGGCACCCTGCGTGCCAAATAAGTAATGGCATACTTATACGTACACTCATAATAATTATAATGAGAATGTATACGCATGTATTGGATGCTTTACGTTTACGGTAAAATTGGCACCCTCTTACTGATTTCTTCACCAAATTAAAATGGCAGCACATTTAAAATGGTAAAGACTGGTGAGATGCTGGCGAATAGACTGTGGTCAGTTTGAATGTTTTTCTACCGAAAAAAATTTATGCATATATATATATACATACGCTATATATATATATATATATATATATATATATATATATATACACGCTATATGAAAGTTCAGTTTAGGCGGGTAGTGTTATATCACGTTTTAATGTATTGCAGAAGTGTGGCCTCATAATAACTGCAAAGGAAATAGCCTATAGATTGAGAAAAACTACCAAAAAAAGGTTTTTAGTATTTCAAGCCTATACATATATATTTTAACCAGCCGATCGTTGTTAAACATTTATTTCCTGTATATGTCGAATATTTTCTCTTTTTTTAATCCGTCCGGTCACTCCGCAGGTTTATGTTGTCGTCGATCAAGAGAGGTGGGGCTTTCAAGCAGTTCTGTGCAAGGAGTGGCTGTTTCAACGGTCTGTTTCAACGGGGGCGCGCAGGGATTGGTTGGAGTGGGCGGTTCCGCAGGTGTCTTACGCTCATAGAGGGACAGGGTAGAGAGAAGGTGATCAATCTCAATCCGTCTACATTAGCAATCACCTAAACACAGTACTAGACATATTCGAGTAGTCAAATGCAGTCATCTTGATTTATTTGGTCGTAAATCAAAACAATCAGTGACTGATACAGTGAAACTACTGCAGACCACGTGTGAGATACCAGCATCGGCACACCTGCGTTTTAAAATACTTTATTTATTTTGTATATCGGCTACTTGTTTGTACCCTTCAACCGTATTGCTTTCCAGAAATCTTCGATTGGTGGATATTTCTATACAGACACGCATTTGAACAGACAGAAAAAAGAGGAAAAGAAGGAGAAGGATATAAAAAAGGTAAGTTCTGGTTCCACTCTTGCGATTCTTCGTAGTTTCTCTATCAATTATTTTTGTCACACCACTTTAAAAGCGCTTGCCAAGTGTAAAACGCCTCGCCTTCCTGAGTTCGTTGTGGAAAAAATTGAAACTCGTGCTTGCTCGGTGTTTTACTATCGGGAAATATTAAAAGCATGCGTGTTTGTTACGGTGATCACGGCATGTTAATATATTTAACAAAAACATTCACTTTGAGACGAGCGAAGAAAGTTTTATGGTTCTTGTTTTTCGTTTTACTTTTCTCTGTGGAACTTTGGATGTATGACCATGTAATTATCAATTCATTTTTACTGGAAATTGCTGGAACCAATTTCGAGTAAGATTAAATAAAACGTATCCAGATTCTAGTCAGTGTGCCTGGACGGGGCTGATTTATATTTTTATTCTCATGGAAATGAATAATTTTGAGCCCGATTGCCCATTAAGAATGTTGAATGTACTTAGTAGATAATTGGAGAGGCGTGTTTTTGGTTTTTGTTAATTTATTTTGCTGATAAGACCCCTTCTTTAAATGGTCTCCCTGGAGGTCTAATCTAAATTGTAATTGAGTTCATTTGCAAGGAGCTCTCCTTTTCAATCTGTCCTGCAGAGCTGGAAATGTAGTCTGAGCAATGTCTAAATACACAGAAAACTCCAGGTTTACTTTTCTCAGCAAGGGCCCAGATAGTATCTTCGTCAAAAGATGGAGGGAAATTCCCCCCTCCCCTCTCCTTGTTAAATTATTTAATTTACAATTACATTTGTGATATCATGCGCTAATAAAATTACGGAAATTACGGGAAGAAGTACCGATGCAAACTATATCCATTGTTTTTTTCCGCAATAACCTTAACTACTAGGTTTAGGGTCTCGTTAGCTAAGATGTGTTGAGTTATTTCATCCCCATATAACATTTAATTGTCAGATTCAATCCTGTAGCATAATTGGTTTTACATTAAGCACAGAGATGTTGACAGAGATAAAGCTCCACGAAATGGTTTACAAAAATAATGTTTTATATGGCCGTATTCGGGAAGAATGCTGAATACAACAATTAGGCCTGCGCGCGTCAGGACTTGGGGAAAAATCTATTTGGGTCACTCGTAATTTAGAGATATTCCATGCTACTTTGGCTAAAAAGTTTTTTAAGTAAAAACATTTTAAAATTATGCAGGAATATGAAGGCCACCTTGAGATTTTTGGATGAACACGCATAGACACAACTGTAGTTAAAACTCGTAACATGAAATCATGGAGTTAAACTATTGTAGAAAACAATACTAAAACGCACACGGGATTCAATTTGAAATTGAATTTATTTGCCTGCTTCCAACAGACATTCGTGTATGTTCTCTCCGAGAAATAAAATGTTCAAAGGATTTTTTAAATGTGAACGCAACTTAATGAGTTTCCTTGAGATCATACAAAAAAACGCATCATTGAAATAGGGTAATCACAAATGATTTCTATTATTTTATTTTTTTAAATAACCTATACATATTGAGTGTCGCACTCCAAATATGGAGAGAAATATACAGGCTATAGGGAATGCTATTTCAGCTGTCACAGATGCACACATTATTTAAACGGCTTAAAACACACTTGTGTAAAACGCACCTGGAGTATTTCAAGAAACAATTGAAACATAAAATAGGCTCGAAAACTATCGTATGCATTCTTAAATAGTCTGCTAATGATAAAACAATTTCGGGAAACATGATTTTTATTCATTAGTGATATTTTTTATTATTATTATTTTTTTAAGTCTACAAATTTTGTAGATAAATAGTATAGTGATGAATTTAAGTATTTTCATTAATCTTATCTATATATTAATCTATATGCATTCCAAGTAACATTTTATTTTCCATATTTAATGCAAAGTTTAATCGAAGGGTTCTGCGTTTTTAAAAAAAAAATCTGATGCAGTTACAAAAAAGGTTAAGCATTTCATTACGAGCCCCTGAAAACATAATGGTCATATATTTTAAGGACTTTTAAGTGATGGATCATATTTAAAAGGCGTGAATAATTTGAGTGCCAGTGGAGGCTAAATTAAAAAAAAAATAGTCTGTTGCAATTTAGCAAGTTTTCATTCTTGTATTTACACTTCGTCCTGTCATACTTTTAATCTAAACTTCTGTGTCTTTAAGTTTAAATTGTTTTGTCATTTTCGTTCATTGTAAGGGCATGATCAATTTACCGGTTTTTGTATTTTTAGATTAAGCGTGTCCTTTCTCGTCTTTTTCAGTCTTTCTTTTGGTCCTTTTCCCGTCAAACTGCAACATCGGGGGAAATCGAACTACTGGCAAGAACTGGGGAGACCCGTGACTGCCTCTAGCATGATGTCATACCTCAAACAGCCCCCGTACGGCATGAACGGCCTGGGGCTCAGCGGTGCAGCCATGGACCTACTTCACCCTTCTGTAGGATACCCAGGTAACACGCGCTGCTCGGCGCACCGATTTTCCCCCTTGAAAACCATAGTATTCAATCTGAAAATTTGCAGTGCACTCAGAATCGGTGCGTGAGAATTTATTTTGCAGTGTCATTAAAAAGTGCCATGGTAGGTTGCTTAGGTTATAACAAGTGTTATAGTTTCAGATTTAATGACCTGGGAAGGCCTAGGTTCCATTTTGACGCTCTATTCAAGATCTGAAAACGAATATTAAAGTGCAGGTCGAAGAAGGCTTTCCCCCTTCGCAGTAAAACGTCATAGATCAGCGAGACTAGTGATATTTCGGAAGGTACGATATTAAGGATTATTTTAGGACTATGTTATCTTAGTTTTCAATAAAGAAAAAATCAGTTTTCACGAAATTCTGCAGAATTCCCGTGCTACGTACAATAATAACAATTCCATACTAATTATTCCTAATGTAAAGGGCAAAAAACGTAATGTAGACCCACTTGTCTGCAGTGTTGGTTCGTGGTTAAAATAAATATTTTCTAGTTGTTAAAAAAAGTTGTGCATAGGCCTGTTTTCTTTTTTGTTGACCTGGACATCCCGGCCTGTTTTTCTGTAATAATTATACAACTTTTCCCTTCAATTCCTGTTGATAGAATCACTTATTTGCAGATTACTCAGTTTTATATTTCTTACTTTTATTCGGTTTGTTTCAGCGACGCCGAGAAAACAGCGCCGAGAAAGGACTACCTTCACGCGCTCTCAGCTGGACGTATTGGAGGCGCTCTTCGCCAAGACGCGCTACCCGGATATATTTATGAGAGAAGAAGTTGCCCTGAAAATTAATTTGCCCGAATCCAGAGTCCAGGTATTGATTATTATACTAATCCTACGTCACCACCTCTACTAAGTTAGGGGTTCTCTTTAAAACTGTCTGCTCTTGTTGGCCATTCTGAATTCTACATCGCGCAGGGGCAAATGCGTCACCATCTATGGAATAAGTTTAGTTGAGATGCACTTTGGCGAACAAAACGTATTTGCAGTTGTAATCATACGCCTGTTTGTGTCGGACTCACGCGGGTTCAGGCAACCCGCTCAGTGGCCCCCTCTTGTGCTGCGTTTTTGGAAATAAAGGATGAGAAACAAACAGAAACTCGATTGCAGTTCGCGAAGACTGTGAATGCATTTACTTCGAATTCTCGAAATGTTGTCTTTGTTTCATGTTGCGAATTATTCATACAGATCTGCGCAACCCATTTAAGTTAAAATGCACTGGTACATACACATAAAAATAACTCTCAGTTGATTATCTTTCATGTTGTTTTTTTCCATTTATAGTTTATTCAATTTTCAAACTCATTTTGGATCATTTTATTTGATCTATTACCGTGTCGTGTAGATTCATTATAACTGTGTCGTGTAGATTCATTTTGACTAATCAAATGGACATAAGTTATAGATGGATAAACATCAATTATATGGTTATACATTTAATTTGATTCGATACATTCTACAGTGCGGATTTCAAATGTAGGCTACCATATATTTGATATGCACATTTTTGTGAATATTACTTCAGACCATTACATTTGGGCATACAATTATGGAGCCTATTTACTACCTCTTCTTATTATGTCTTCAGAATGTATGCAGCAAAAGTTCTGAATGAGTAGTCCCACTTCAAACTATTAAATTACGCAAGAGAAATTCAATAGCGTGTTATCTAGGTACAATTTCCATGGTACAGTATGAAATTAAACCTCATGGAAAAACTGGACCCTGGATGCACGCTAACAATTTTGCTAACAATTGACCACTTTGCCTTAATTACATGTATTCCTCATTTCACATTCTCCTTTTTGAGAATGTTTGTTTTTTTTTCAAACTTGCTTGTGGTTGAATTTGCTAGGTGTGGTTTAAAAACCGTCGGGCCAAGTGCCGACAGCAGCAGCAGAGCGGCAGCAGCACTAAGGTCCGTCCAGCCAAGAAGAAGTCCTCGCCTACCCGTGAGAGCACAGGGTCGGAGAGCAGCGGCCAGTTCACTCCACCCGCCGTGTCCAGCAACGGCTCCTCCTCCAGCTCCAACTCCTCCAGCAACAACGCGGGCATCAGCAGCACTTCTACCTCCATCAGCACTCCCGTCTCCTCCATCTGGAGCCCCGCCTCCATCTCCCCGGGCTCCGCCCCTCCGTCCGTCTCCCTGCCTGAACCCATGCCGCCCACCAACACCTCCTGCATGCAGCGCTCCGTCTCAGGGGGCAGCGGGTCCTCCTACCCCATGTCCTACAACCAGACCACAGGCTACAGCCAAGGCTATCCAGCCCCATCCAGCTCCTACTTTGGCGGAGTGGACTGCAGCTCGTACCTCGCCCCCATGCACTCTCACCACCACCCGCACCAGCTCAGCCCCATGGCGCCCTCCTCCATGTCGGGACACCCGCACCACCACATCAGCCAGTCCTCGGGGCACCACCACCACCACCATCACCACCACCACCAGGCCTACAGCGGGGCTGGCCTGGCCTTCAACTCCTCAGACTGCCTGGATTACAAAGACCAAACTGCCTCCTCTTGGAAACTCAACTTCAACACGACGGACTGCTTGGACTACAAAGACCAGGCCTCCTGGAGGTTCCAAGTTTTGTGATTTTCCTTTTTATTTTGGATTTTTTGATAGTGTGGTGATACAAAAAAAAAGAATCATAATACATGAACTTCAAAAGTTAACGTATAGTTAGACGTTCATCTACTTGACATTTTTTAAAATCCCTTTTAAGAAATCTAAAACAAAAAAATAAATAAATACACAAATGGACAGCTGTGGACAAGCTTTGCAGTGTTTTTCCTTTGTTTTATTTTTTTACCTTTATCAATGAAGAATTGTACTGAAAGGCCCTTGGATGACCTTAAATGCTGGACAAGTTTTAAAGTGTCATTTTAACCAAACTTCAGTGAGCACCATTTCCACAGTTCCCTATTATGTGCTCATCTCTTCTAATGACGAGGAGTACTATATTATTCCTTCACACGAACTCTGACAGCCCAACGCCCTTATTACCTCCACCCCAATCCACTTGTATAATTTTTTTTCTTAAACTTGTTATTTTTAGGACGAAAGAGATTTTAGTCAGCTACATAAAGGAGCTGAAATGTGTAAATAAGTAATTGGGTCAGTTACAGTGGCCGCATTTAGTTGGTGTAACTGGGTTTGAAATTGTTTTAAAAATATTACGGAAAAAATAGTATCTTCCCAAATTCTCTAAAGATATGGATTTGGCAGTGAGAAAAAAAACGTTTATCGTTTTGACACATTTTTCGTGATCCTGAATTTCAAAGATATAACAGTCAATTGAAATTATAAACGTGTGTTATTGTCCGATAAAAAAGAGAGAAACTGTTAAATGATATAGATAATTGGATTTCCATTCAAGTTGCTGTTTCAAAAAAAGCATTGTGTCTAACTGATATTGAGGGCGACTAATTTTTATGGCAGCACTTGAAATTCTTATTTGAGTTCCTCCTTAATTGATAGAAACGAATTAGACATACGATTTCAATACTCCAGTGAAATGTTGAATGTATTTCCGGCGACGGCCCCTTACATTCTTGTCCATACAATAAAGATCAACTTAACGATTTGTTCCTAGTGTTTTTTGAGTGTTTTTCCTCCATGTGGTATTTGACACCCAAGTATATTAAAACTCATATCTGAAGATATCTTAAGCACAGGTCTTACCAGGAGTATATTAAAACCCGAAATTAAGCTAGCCTTCACCTGTACTGTCATTTTAACATCGCGTGGCCCATTGCCATTAATTTCAGACAACCCCAGCTATCCAGAATAACGATTACTTCCGTTCGAAAATATTAACAAAGACACATTTCACGTGAAAGAGCTTTATCTCTCGTTTTGTTTGACTGGCGTCCCTCAGGTCTGCTTTCGGTTCGCATCTTTTAGGATATAATGTCGTTTTTACATTGACATTTGTGTTGACCTGCGAGGAACTGAAACGGTTCATTCTTCACCGACGGGGGTTTTCATTTAAACAGGTCAATCATATTTTCGTTAGAGACAAATAGGTCTATATATTTTATTTTTACGGGTCATTTTTTCCATTTTGAGATGCGTATTTAGGCCTAACTAAAACATTGCCAAAGCACACACTATATTTCAAGGATTTAATTATTCAGACTGTAGAAAGTCGGTTCATGCCACAATTCAACGGTTTATGCTTTCGTACAAGCCTCTTTTTGTTTATTTGATTACAACAGCTTTCTACAGTGCAAATAACGTGCCAACATTTCTAATTTTGCACAGGATACGGACTTTCTTTTCCAAGCAATTAAGTATTTTCTGTGTAAGCTTTGAATTAAGGGTACTTGGCACCATCGAGGCTAATTGAATTGAAGAATATAAAAGCGTTATATTGAGTGCGTTTCTAATAAACTGAACTAAAGTAACCTATTAGATTATTGCTGGTTCTTATTCCGTAATTAAAAGGGTGGAGTCAGGTTAATGGGTCAAATGTAGAGGAGGCGAATATTAGAGGAGAGAAGGTTGCTCTCGGGCATTTGCTCATTAAAAATAGAAAAGGTCAGTCGTGCCTGGCAAGGGTGTTTAGAGGTACATGTTAAAACAGTAAGGAAATACTTCGCGCTTCACTAAATATTTGAAAAAGAAAAGAGGGCAGGAGCATATGAATTCAGACAAACACTATTTTGCTACGATCTTCTGAAGCCTAAGTTTTATTTGAAGAGATGCAAACCAACAATAGAAGTATATAATTTCCTTTGCATATTGCATGCATGTGAAATAAAACCAGCAAAAAAAAAAAAAAAAAACCTAGTAGACTAAATTAGTTTTAATATTCTGAGATGGCACGTGCTTTATGATTAAAAATATTTGAAGGCTCCTGTGCAATCAATTTGGTAAACAGAAAGCGAAGTAAATAAAGTGAGTCAACATATTTGCAGAACACACTCAGATTGCTGTTTCGCATCTTTTTAGATGCTCATTGAAATGTTTAATTTTGTTTATATTAAGCACAAAAAAGAAAGCCGGACAAATGCGCACGATTTCAATTAACATCAGTCAGTTTTCTTTGTGAGTTAATTATTAATTTGTTCCAGCTGAATAAATAAGGTTGTCTAAACAAGCAGCCCACTAGAACATAAAATGTGTTTGCTTTACGATGTTAGCGTTCAGACCCCCCTAGGCGCTATCAGTGGTCTACTGCCGCTTCGAGTACGTTTACAAACACCCCTGATTTCTGCGCATTTGCATCAAATAAGGTAAACGAATTTTGAGAAGGTCTATGAATTTTGGTGATTGTGACCTCACGAAGAATGCCTGTCCAGAGCGGTCAGCTCAGAGATCACAAACGACTTTCCCATTTTAAGCGGGTCCTCGTAATTTAACACTAGAAACAGTCCAAAACGAAATGGTACCAGCCCTCATGTTCATAATACCAGACGGAAATGCTTTCATCCACGGGCAATGCTGACGACGTTATAGCCCTAATAGGTCTGCTGTTTAAAGTTACCAAAAGTGCGCCTATGAATGACAGGTATCTTTCTAGTAGGCCGAATACATTAATATTAATATTTTGACTTTTGTGAAAAGTGTTCTGAACATTTCAGTTCCAACGGAAAAATAGATTTGATTCCATCACCTGTGTGGGAAGTTTCTTAATTCATTTCGATTATCGTTCAGTTGCAAGTACAAGGTTTATAAAATCGAATAGCCTATGTCACGCAGCTCTTAAATTTGACATGTAGTGCAGGCTATGTGCGAAGAAATATGCAGTTGTCAAGATTTAGTTATCAACGTGTGAAGCCTATGTGCGAACAATCTATACAATCATCTAATAGTTGGTTATGGCACATATGGCAAATCTATAGGGTAAGCGTTTCTGGTTTTCGTGCAGCGAATGATTTAGATAACCTTTTTGATATTCAACGCCTCTTCAAATTCTTTGTACCCTTGGCAGATTTGATTAATAAAGCAAAATTATTGCAGGATTAATCAAAGGGAGGACGGAATTTTGAACACGAAATTCTTATTCCTTCATACAGAAAACCGAAAGAAAGAATTTACATTTTAAACCCTAGTTGGCTTTAAAGCAAGTAAATTAACCGATCACAAATTGCCAAGTCAGATTGAACGGAGATACCAGTAAGGTTATGAGGCTATTACATCATCTTAATATGCACTCCTTGTGTTATTGGCTCATTTTTCCTGTTATTGGACAATTTAGCAGAAACTTGCGTTTATATATCAAAAATATAGGCCAAAACGTAAATCGTAATTATAGCATGTAAACGCATACAATTAAGAATCCGTTCGATTGGTCTGGAAGCTCCATGCTGTTTTTCTAAATTTCTGCTTTGAGTGCGCTGTTCAAATGTGTTATGATACTTCATACACCTGACTGGAACGGAACAAGAGTTATACAGTGATAGAACGGAAAGGAGCATTACATATATATATTTTTTATTTTCACGCAATAAACGGAATAAAAAGCATATTGTATCGAAGACTGCAAGCAGACAAGCAGATAAAATGCATACATATAATATGGTAGGCGAGAATAGTTTATGGACATGGACAGCGTTTATTTCGTGCTTCCTATTAAAGGGTGGATTTATTTTTGTAAGCCAGTTTAGCCATCCTGAGCAGGAAATCCTTTGATATCAGCACGTGCGGTTTATTTTGCCAATCCGTGCCAGGGGCACCAGTGTAGACACACACTCGATTAATCGCTGAGCAGTTGAACCTTTTCCAGTTGAACCCCATCGATACATTTTCAATTTCATGTAGAGGAGGTTAAAAACCGATAGGTGGAAGACATTGCACTAAATGTACTTGTCACACCTCAACTCTACAAATATGTATTGTAAAATGTAGGTGCAAAGCAGTGTTGTCATTTGTTTTTTTTTTCTGCGTTGCAGTTTGGGACAAATTACCCTGCAGTGCTGCCAGTGCCTTATCCTTGTAGCTCACATTTAAATTGTGCGTTAACATTCTGAGCCGCAATCATTCTCTGTGATGGAAAATTCTTCCAAGTCAAGAAGGGTCATTTGATTTCAACTCCTCAGACTGTATTCACGATTCATTAAACTCGTTTTGAAAATCTAGTGGCTGCCACTACATTAATATTTTCAATAGGTGCTTAAAACCCACTTGCTTATTTTGTCCGCAAATTAACAAATAAAAATAAATAAATAAATAAATAAAGCCTTTTTTTCTGTGCATAGTGGTGATCTGTATTCGGGTCTTGTTTCAGATCTGGCTAAACCGTTAGATATTAGGACGCAGGGGTTCTGTGTCTATGGAGTCTTTGATTGCGGGTTTTGTTCTCGCCAATCTCTTCGGTTTTTGTTTAAAACAAGCTTAGGTCCTTCCGGAAGATTTCCTAATCCTGACTAACAAAATGCTGGCTTTGCGTAATTTCCATTCGCTTTGCCTTTTAACTCTTAAATTTTCCACAAATGGTTTAGTTTCAGTCACCAGATGTCTGCACGTTAAGCAGATAGAACCCACAGTGATCTCACCTGTCCACATTTTAATCAATTACTAGAACTTTATTCCTGCACTCTACCGAAAATTAAAGCATTAGTTGATCTGTCAATATGCAACATTTATTCTACTTGCCATGGTCCATAACCCTGATCTGGATTATCAGCCCATGAAACCCAAATTCAAATCATGTGGCTATGTTACCCACTGTGGCATTCCATATTCCCAATCGCAAAGCATGGCCGCAGGTTAGCCCGGCATGTATAGACCACAGCACCCTTCATTGGCTTCAGTGGTTGCCCGCATTCAGTTTAAACCTGTCACATGCCAAACAGCAAATGGTACTGCGTCTTCCCATCTTCATACAATAATTACACCACACATTCCAGCCCGGCCTCTCCGTTCTGCGTCCCCTTTCCTGCGGGCCGTCCCGTCCCGTCTCTCCGAGCGCCCGACGGTCGCCCCCCGCGGCTCTTCACCGGTCTCGCGATGGTGGAACAGCCTCCCCCAATCAGTCACGAGGGCAGATTCACTGGCTGCTTTCTGTAAATGTCTAAAAGCCCTCCTCGTCAGACTGCACCATAATGCTTCTGTTTTTATCTCGCGGGTTTTCAGGCGCGCACACAGTAAAATGACCAATGTTAATTTAACTCTTACAGATACCATTTTGTCCCACTCTGGAATGTGGAACCAAATGTTAGGCTATCTGTTAAGAGTTGAATTCACACTGGGCATTTTACTGTGCACCTCAACGATGGCACTTATGATTGTAACTCCCTCTAGCTCCAGTGGTGTTTGCTGATTATGGGAAATGCACTGCTGTAAGTCACTGTGACTAAAAGCATCTGCCAAATGACTGAATCGTAAATTGGAAACTGCATCTTGGAATTCATCTTGCCTTATCCTCTCTACTCTTATGACTATTATGTCATTGCATGCTTATGTTATATGCATTTTGGCTGCATAACTAGGATTTGTTTCATGTTTTTTTTATTCGTGTACATATTTGATTTGTATTAAACTATATTACTATCTGTATTTGGTGATATTTTAGCATAAATTAGCATACATTTAGCATTTTAATGATGTTGTACATGTACTCCCTGGTCTAGAATGCAGCTTATACAACTCCGGCAGATGTTCTTTTACATTGCTAGCCACACTGGATAAAAACGTTTGATCAATTAATGGAAAGTAACATAAACGGGACATTTCTGGCTGAGGTTACTTTTTTAGTGGTCATGCAGAGGTCACATGCCAAACTGGGTTTGGTCGCAAATACCCAAATCAGCTCGGAATGTTTTGCCTGATACTCTTCCTTTGATACAGAGCATGAAATTCAAACATCCACTTTGCACAATGGAGAGGAAATGCTTTTGTTTGGATTGTTATTCATTTACAGTTTTGCTAGCCGTGTCCATGGTTTGTAATATTACAATATTAGAACAGCGCACTGCTTGCGCAAAGATGGCTCTTTTCTGTTGAGGTGGAAATATGGACTTTTCTGTTAAACCAAAGTTTTAGTTGATCTAATGTACCAGTAATTTACTGTGTCCACTGTCATGTTATTTACTGTCAATTTTCAGTATTTTTTAAATTATTTTTTTCCGCTGTAGGAGCAAAGCTTTCGTTCCCCTGGGGGTCTTCAGAGAATCTAAGGCCCGCAGAGCTGTATACTTTGCCTCACTACCATATTCCTCCATGCAGACTCTGCTAGGAAGCCTCTCGCCAACTGCTGCTCGGCTGCTTCAGTCATCCCCAGAAATCGTTTCCAAAGATGTGGCTCCGCCCTCCCGGAGTTTGAGACCGGAGCCTGCAGAGGTGCGGACTGCTGATCCACCTGTGCGGTCAGTAAGGCGTCCATCTCAGGGCTTACAGGAGTGGCCTCTGTGCTTGTCTGCTTCTTTCGCTTAGGGAGGTAAACCCGCACAGAGAACACACTGGCCATTTCTTATTTTATGTTTAAGCTACGGGACCCCAGAAAGTAACTTAACAAAAAACCTAGCTTCGTTATTTGTGTTTAATAGCAATCTGCCATCGCGAACGCCACTTCTCATTTGGCATGGCGGATTTGAATGACCATCTGCGGCAGGTTTAAGGAAACAAGGATTTCACGGTTTCGCAACTTACTCAGTAAACAAAAGAAAATCTTGGAAAATCAAAACGAGCTAATCGGACCCCGTGAAAAGTTCAGCAATATTTCTCTAATCCATATCATGTTAAAATGTAATGGTGTGGATTAAGCTAATACAAACATCTGGTTTTGGACCATATGTAATAATACCAGATGGTTGGTATCAATAAAGCAGCTGCGGTCATAATAGTCTACACGTTCACAAATCGTATGCGTCTTAGTTTTAAGTGCTGCACGAGACGTGATTTGCGCACTGATAATTTCGCTTTCGTTTGCGTCGTTTGTGATTTAAGTCTAACCAGATGAGGAGTTGGGACCTGACGTCAAATATTACATCCAGGTAGCCTACAGCTGCCTATGTTATCTTCCAAAGCCCTTTTAAACAATTTTTATGACAGCAGAAGTGATGAATACGGCTGTACATTAATAGCCTACCAGAGGTTACCGTTACAATCTGAGTAAAGACAGGCTACCTGAAACAGTCCTATATTTAATAGTCAATACATCCTCTTCCTCTGACCAGAAACTGACATAAACCATAAACCGATTTCCCTTTTCTAAAGCTGATAGCTTCAAAAAACGACAAAGAAAAACAAAAACACCGAAACATCCTTCCTGATCTTCTGTCCATTTCCAGCATCACTTCTTGTATATTTTATATGAAAATCCTCTTAGAATGCAAAGTAAATAGATTACGATACAGTGGAGGATTAAGGATCACTGGGTGCTGTCACAGTAATCCCGAGCATGGACCGTCAACAGTTCTGACACGGCCGTGGCTGCCGTTCAGGAAAACGGCTCCAGTTCTTAAAAGGCGCGCGTACGTTTCTTTAGCGAATAACTCTCACCCCATAATCTCACAGAAGCTGAAAGCAAAAAAAAAAAATATTAGTCTCTATACAGCGTCACTGCAAATAATAACTAGGTGTCAACCCGCTAAATATTGAATGGGGTACATGTAGGCTATTCAGTTGTGGGCCTTGCCGGCAGAATGACGCATTTTAACATAAAGCATGCGATCATTTAAATCATTTTGACAAAATAGGTATTAAAGTAGCCTATGAAAAGAATATTTGTGCTGAACACATAATTTCATGTTCTTGGGGGAAACGATCTCCTTACATTAACATTGGTGCAGCCTACACAAATGTTTCACATTCAAATGACTGCACGACCATACAAATACAACACTAATGAAAACAAACAAAAAAAGAATAACTGAAGATTGCATTGAAAAATATCTTTATTATGCATGATTTTTGCAAACAGAAATTTCGATAAAAGTAGAAAACATTGCCTAGAATCATAAAAACGCTACAGTCGGGTAATATAATTGTCTCGTTAAATAATGTACGATTTAGTTGTAGCCTATTCATTAAAACAGAATAGGTTTATTAATTCCGTAGCTTTTATATAGTCTGACAAATGCCCACGGGTAAGACAGTTTGGCATGCGCACTTGGCATTATATTGCCCCAAACAGAATAAGCTAAACTATTACCGTTTCACTTCTCATCGAACGCTCGAGCATTTATTTTTACAATATTTATATTCAAATAATATGTTTTGCGGCAAACCATCATAACATAAAACTAAAAGTGTTCAATGTTATTTTTAAAATGTTAGCCAACATTCTGAAAACGAAAAGGCAAGTGGTTGTTCAAACCAAACCAAAATGGACAACTTTGAGTGTTCCGGGATCGTCAGTCACCTGTAACAAAAGAAGTGTAAATTATGTCTTTATTGATTAGACATTAATTGACATTGATGTTTTCGCAACGTGGCCTGAAGCACAAGACGCAATGGTAGTAGTAGAGTAGTAGTAGTAGTAGTAGCCGTAGCAGTAGTAGTAGTAGGTTATACATTTACAGTTGTTTAAATTTTAAAAAGAAAAGCAGTTTATTACCTGATCCTCGCTGGCATCGATGTTAAATTCTTTATAAATAAAAAAAAACAAAATAAAAAAAGACATTAGTTTCTCAATTTTTAATTACCATCAATAAGTGAACACTTTCCCTCACACGAGAGTATAAAGCTGCGCTTGTGTGATAAGGGAGCGAGTACGCTTAGGGAATACTGTGGAAAACCCCTCTAGAAATGTAAATCCCCCAGATGTTCGGTAGCATCGATTAAATGATATTAGAAATAGGTGGGAATATGCGCAATATAATCCTGAAAGTTAATTCATATCTACACACTCTTCTCTGTTACTGATACAAACATGAGCTCTTACACATTGGGTAGCAGGCCCACCTTCACTGTGGAGATTACAAGCACTTTCCTGGACGGGATGATATAGGGGACAGTCGCTACAAATGTAACGCATCATAACTGTAACAGGACATGGGTTAGGCCATGGGTTTGTTTATGATTTTGAATGAGCCAAAAATTTTCACTAGTGGCATGGGTACCTATAACCATAAGAAGATGTAGAATATATGCAGATTTTTTCAGGGAAAACTTTTTTTTTTAATGACCTCAAACATACTATTTTGCATATATTATTGAATTCATGAACTTGACTTTGTTTTTCATCAATTTGAAATGAATAATCAGAGGTTTCAATTAGGGTTTAGGGCTCAAATTAGGGTTAGGGATAGGTTAATGAAAACGGTAAGTGTGAGGGTTGAGGCAAGTTTACGGCATGGGTTTGTTAATGATTTTAAATGAAACAAAAATTTTCTCTTTTAAAATTTTTTTTATTAATGTCGAGTAGACTATTCACTTGCTTACGGATAAGTAGCAAAAAATTAATCAGAGCACCCAAGTAGGTTTTGGAGACGTTTCGTTGAATCGGTTTGAAAGTCCATTCACTCTATACACGTTAAATTCATAGCTGCATACATCACTACTCCACCTTCTGACAACTTTACAAATGGTTAGCGTCACGAAGAGAGATGGCTACCCACGCACTCACCTGCCTGTGCCCAGTCCCAGGTTTCATCCCCGGCCATAGCTCCGGAGAAGACCTCATCCAGCCCTCTGGTCTGCTGTCCTCGGCTAGCAGCTCTGATACCAGACAGATGAAAATGCACACACGAGTAAAAGAGTGCACGGCAATCCCCATCTCTTCTTTTCGCGTGATTCAAAAGCAAGCGCCAGTGCCAAACAAAGAGACAAAAAGCTTCTCTTAATATGAGATATGAGTGCAACCTTGGGACCTTAGAGTGTAAAAATAAACATAACTACTATAACTATTCCAGACACCTTACGTTCTGCCGCAGTGACTGGAATAAACATGCCAACAACAAAAAACATAATATATTTCTCAAAGGACAGAGGGATGTTGAGGGATGTTACATAGTACAGCTCATATAATAGGGGGTTTACTTCAGGAATGTGTTGCATGTATGTTGAGGAAACACTAATGCACAACTCACTAAATAAGTCTGGATCCTTTAAGCAACTAGACTGAAACACTGCTTTTTTCAAATAGCATGTGTTAACGCTAATTCAGTCTAATGAACCCTAATAATGTTTTACAGGTCTTTTAGTATTCTCCTGGTGAAACAAAGTGATCGTCCGATAGAGACTATAAGAGATTTGTTTAGCAAAAATATGTAAAGCAACATAGCATCTTAAAATGATACACTGCACAAATGTTGGCTCAGGTATCACAGTTTGGGACAAGTATAGATTGTCAAGGTTTAAAAGTTTAAAAACCATTAAACCCCAATGCCCCAGTGCAGTGATGGGGACACTGTGCTGTAGGAGATGCCGTCTTTCGGATGAGACGTTAAACCGAGGTCCTGACTCACTGTGGTCATTAAAGATCCCATGACACTATTCGCAAAGAGTAGGGGGTTCCCCGGTGTCCTGGCTAAATTACAAATCTGGCTCTCGCAAACTTGCCACCTAAGCATCCCCTGATTTAATTGGCTAACCTTCACTAATGTGTGGTGAGCGTTCTGGCGCAAAATGGCTGCCGTGCATCACCCAGGTGGGTGCTACACATTGGTGGTGGTGTAAAGCACCGTAAAGCACTCTGAGCGTTCGGAAAAGTGCCATATAAATACAAACAAATGCAATGATTCAACTGTACGCAGCAAACTTTTCTCAATTTTCCCTCACTCAGAATGATGGAAAGAAGCATTGTAGAAGCATCCTATGATTATTCACTACAGGTTTCCAAAAATGACACATTGTTTAATGAAAAAAATGAGAAAATATGAATGACAGGAGAGCGTAGACCTAATGAGAGGGACAAACGGTTTTGGGTTTTCCAGTTGCTTTCTCTGTGAAATTATATTATTTGAACCATTTACATTTTTGTTATTTGTATCAGTTATAACAGGATTTTCTTTAAATGACGGACATTGTGTCAATAGGAATTTTTGATTCAAACTGAAAACAAATTATACATAAAAAGCCAAATGAATCATTCATTTGCAAGTAAAATCCTGTTATTGACAAACATCAGTGTATTATTGACCCATTATTGATGGGGGGGCGGGGGGGGGGGCGGGTTTGGTAATGTAGATGACGGCGTAAATGTGAACACCCCTGCCCCATCCCCTTATCCGGGGAACGGCGCCGGTTTGGTGAATGAGAATGTCGTTCCGTTCCCAGGTCTGGGTGCAGGAGACGGGCAGAGGCGGCACTAGCTGAACACATTGGGATGTTTCCCAGAATCCAGCCCCTCTACCCTGTCCCCGTACAGTAAGGCTTTATGAGCGTTGTGGTGACGCTTAGCATGAGCCAGCACGCAGCTGAAATAATGCTACTTCTCCATCTCTCTAAGCCTTATTGGCTCAGCATAAGAAACAATGAAACTTCTTCTGAGACCAGATTAGGTTGGTTAAATAAAATAAAAAAAGGGGAAGGGGGGGGAGCGGAGGGGGGGGTTGGTATGTAGGGGATTGTCTTTCTTTCAGCTGCCATTATCTTTCCTAAAGCATCTTGATCAGCTTTCTTACATATGGCCTGTCGCGGGGAGAACCTGTAGACTGGGGGTTTTTTTGGCAGCCAAATTGCCGTAACCCTCTTACTTTATGTTCTGAAAGAGCTTAAGTCTGTCCATCCTCTTTGGGCCGTGCCTGTTTAAATTGGCCGATACTGGGAGGATTTGAGATAGATCGCAGGGGCTTAGTGGAAGACGTAGCCACCGCAGAGCCGGCAGTTGTACAGTCAACAACCATGAAAAGCCTATAAGGATAAAAGAACAAGACTGTTTTTTATCTAATACATACAAATCCACATAAATACTCAATGTGTTAGTGGGGGGTGGGGGGGTTACTATACAACCCCACCCCCTCTGAACTGAGACAGATCAAGGCTTCTGCTCATTTTGGCTGGTGTTTAGTCACACTGTTTCTCATCTCTCTTCATGTTTGAAATGAGCTCGCATAAAGACTTTGATTACTCCAATCAAGAGACAGGGGCCAGAGGAATTATTCCATGTTCTGTGCCACAAATGTTTTTTTTTAAGGAACCCAGAATGTTGTCAGATCAGTATAATAAATGTTTAGACTTCAATACATATACATACATACATTTAGGTTGTCATCTAAAAAAGTTAAACATCAAACTGAAAATTACACATATTAGGATCCGTTTATCCATATAAAAAATTATACACTGAGTAAATTGAAAGCAAGGATACTTTACATATGTATGACAGCAGGGTGGTAGTTTAGCTAGTCCAGCACTTGTAACTCAAAGGTTGTGGGTTCGATTCCCAACTTGACCATTCCCATTGTACCATTTAGCAAGGTACTTAACCTGACATACAGTCCCAGTACTCTAGGTTAGAATAGTCGTAGATAGATACAGTCCTGGTGCTCTTGGTTAATGTAGTCACAGATAGATACAGTCCCAGTACTCTTGGTTAGTGTAGTCACAGATAGATACAGTCCCATTACTCTTAGTTAGTGTAGTCACAGATAGATACAGTCCTGGTACTCTTGGTTAGTGTAGTCACAGATAGATACAGTCCCAGTACTCTTGGTTAGTGTAGTCACAGATAGATACAGTCCAATTACTCTTGGTTAGTGTAGTCACAGATAGATACAGTCCCAGTACTCTTGGTTAGTATTGTCACAGATGGATACAGTCCCAATACTCTTGGTTAGTGTAGTCACAGATAGATACAGTCCCAGTACTCTTGGTTAGTATTGTCACAGATGGATACAGTCCCAGTACTCTTGGTTAGTGTAGTCATAGATAGATACAGTCCCAGTACTCTTGGTTAGTGTAATCACAGATAGATACAGTCCCAGTACTCTTGGTTAGTGTAGTCACAGATAGATACAGTCCCAGTACTCTTGGTTAGTATTGTCACAGATGGATACAGTCCCAGTACTCTTGGTTAGTGTAGTCGCAGATAGATACAGTCCTGGTGCTCTTGGTTAGTGTAGTTGCAGATAGATACAGTCCTGGTGCTCTTGGTTAGTGTAGTTGCAGATAGATACAGTCCTGGTGCTCTTGGTTAGTGTAGTTGCAGATAGATACAGTCCTGGTACTCTTGGTTAGTGTAGTCGCAGATAGATACAGTCCTGGTACTCTTGGTTAGTGTAGTCGCAGATAGATACAGTCCTGGTACTCTTGGTTAGTGCAGTCGCAGATAGATACAGTCCTGGTACTCTTGGTTAGTGTAGTCGCAGATAGATACAGTCCTGGTACTCTTGGTTAGTGTAGTCGCAGATAGATACAGTCCTGGTACTCTTGGTTAGTGTAGTCGCAGATAGATACAGTCCTGGTACTCTTGGTTAATGTATTCACAGATAGACACAGTAGCAGTACTCTTGGTTAATGTAGTCACAGATAAATACAGTCCTGGTACTCTTGGTTAGTGTAGTCGCAGATAGATACAGTCCTGGTGCTCTTGGTTAGTGTAGTTGCAGATAGATACAGTCCTGGTGCTCTTGGTTAGTGTATTCACAGATAGACACAGTAGCAGTACTCTTGGTTAATGTAGTCACAGATAAATACAGTCCTGGTACTCTTGGTTAGTGTAGTCACAGATAGATACAGTCCTGGTGCTCTTGGTTAGTGTAGTTGCAGATAGATACAGTCCTGGTGCTCTTGGTTAGTGTATTCACAGATAGACACAGTAGCAGTACTCTTGGTTAATGTAGTCACAGATAAATACAGTCCTGGTACTCTTGGTTAGTGTAGTCGCAGATAGATACAGTCCTGGTACTCTTGGTTAGTGTAGTCGCAGATAGATACAGTCCTGGTGCTCTTGGTTAGTGTACTCGCAGATAGATACAGTCCTGGTGCTCTTGGTTAGTGTAGTCGTACGTGGGTGCTAAGGCGCAGTGCTCACCGTGACGACAGGCTGTCCTGAGATTGGGTGTGGGACAGGTCGCGGCCGCGCCCTTCCCCGGGGAGAACCTGAGTCTTCCGTCCCAGCTGACTGTCCCTCCGTCTGGTCGTCTGTCTGTCCGGCACGGTGGAGTCACGTGCAGTACCCCACTCCTGCTCCCCTGCTGCAGACGAACAAAAGATTACTCCACGCCCCACCCCAGAACTCCTGTATTACGCATTCATTCAGGTTATAACGGTCATTTTGTGGTCTTGTGTTCTTTTTCGAGCTTGCTGTGGATGTAATGCGCATGCATTCAGGATGATATGTTCATGGCTAGCGCTTGAATTAGCACTTTAGTGACGTTTCACATATTTTTGCTAGTGTGGGAGTGTTGTTAGCCACGTCATAACTCAGGTGAATGCAGTCATTCCGAGCTGCTCTGGATAGGAGAATCAGCCAGATGAATGCAATGTAATCTATGTGTTGAAGTTGACACACTTTCTATTGAGAAGAAGAAGGGAGATATAGGGAGAAAATCTTGGACAGCAGAGAGATAAACCTTTCCTACTCACAGTACCGCAATAGAACAGCCCCGGAGCCATTTCTGCTATTGTGAGGCAGAGGCCACAGAAGTGGCTTGTGGGTAAATGTTCTCTGAAGGGTTCCGTCCCGCAATCTTTCCTCTTTAACTCATAACAATAGCGTATCTACTCCAATCAGCACACTTGTCAGCTGGTCATTTAAAAGTGACTGGCCACAAGGGTTTCGGTGTACTCTTTATGCTTGACACAGGACCAGCAGAAAATACACTCGCAGGTACTGTCAAGGGGGTCCTGCATTTTAAATAAAAGGTAGGGAAAAAAGCCCCACACAATTTGAAAATGAAAGAAAAAGACTTCTCGGTTAATTAGACAATTAAAGCAGAACGAGATTCTTCCCAGCTGATTGTTGTGAGGGCAAAGTACCACGTTTTAGTTCTGCTCTGAAATGGGATTGAATTGGCCAAAAAACTCAGAAGCATTCTGTGCAAATTGTTATAATTAATTTTCTTGAAATTAAAATTTAAATGAACTAAACAGTTCTGATGTGTCATTTCCCCTGTTGAACAACCTACATAGCATTTATAAGTACAATAATGAGGTCAGATTGGGAAAGGACAGAGCCAGTCAGTTTGCATGTATGCATAAATGAATAAATTAATGTGTGTGTACCGACATAAGTATGGAAAGCATGTGTGTGTGTGTGTGTGTGTGCGTGCGTGTTGTTGGGTTTTGACAGACCACCTGGAAGCTTACTGAATGTTGACATGCAGGTATACTGGTGCATGTAATTTCCAGAAGCAGCACTTTCAGAATGCAATTAATTAACATGATCATGTACAATGGAAAACATAGACCATGACAGACATAAACCAGCTTTTATAAGCCAGAGGTACAAGAAGACCCACAGTCAGTAATCTGTGTATGTGTGTGTGTGTGTGTAAATTCAAGGCAATACAGAACTCAGTTATGATCGTTTTCATGTACAAATTTATATCAATATGATGGTTATATCAATTGTTCAGACTTCGGCAAGGTAGCTCGCACAGCAACACTATGGGTTGTATAGACACTAGGGGTTGTAGCTATGTATATTACCTGATTATTCTTCTAAAAAAAATTTGAATAACTATTTTCTATGATTCATGCAACCTGAGGCAGCTGCCCTCAAGGAAAGAAGTACTGGCTCAACATAAAAACGGACATTTACGTTTGTAATTGTGAATAAACAGTTCATACGTACAGCCTGAATATGTTGCTGTACAAACTGCATTGGAGGTACTAAAAGTGTATTTTCTTGCTTTGGAGAACAAACCCCAAAATGCTTGACAACACGCATAGTATAAAACCACAGGTCATCAAAAACTTGTCTAAATATCTAAACTATCCTTCATCATACACAAAAACTTCCCGGTCCAGTTAAAAGCGCACTCTAAATTTGAAAAAATATATATTTAAAAACACTGATGGTGAACTATCCAACTAAGGTTGCCTGTGTAAACAAAGCACCTGTTTTTCCAGAAGCCAAAGCAGGCTGACTCTCCTTGTCTATGTATGCACTGGGGTTTCTCCTCCCTCTCCAGTGCTCTCAGTCAGGTGTGGTTCCTGATTATGCCGACATTTGCGAGCCTCGTTCAGGCGAGCGGCTACGGCCAGTAAAGGCCTATTGATCTGAACACTGAGGCAGTGATGCGGGACAGGCAGGCCAGGGTCAGTCGGACAGTAGCCTAGGGGAGAAAAGCTGCTGCCCATCCTTCCACGCGGCACTACCAAGGCAATCAAATGTAATTGCTAAATTTAAACTACCATTAACATGTATAAAATGCTCCCAAACAGACCCAGGCTAGTGCAGGCCAGTCCCCCCCCACCCCACTCATCTCACTCAGTGCCCCAGTCCAAGGATAGGTGCTGCTCCAGGTGAAGGGGGGGGGGGGGAGCTGTGGAAATCATCAAGGACGTAATTAAGAGGCTCGCGAGTGGAGATCACACCCAAGGCATCCCAGGAGCGCCTCCTGATTTTAACCTCCGAGTGAGGAGTCAAACGCCTCCCTTTCTTCCCCTCCCTGCTCTCTCGCTCGCCCTCCGCCTGCCCCGAGCGCTCCCGCTCTCTCTCTCTCTCTTATTGCAGCTATCGGGCTGTCTCTTGCGCTCAACACCGCTGAAGAGAGGCCAGCCACTCGCGGTCTGCTACACGAGAGTGGGCTACTCTCCAAAAACAAACACGTCAAACCGCCACACTTACGCGTGCTGAATGTTAAAACAAAAACGGCGCGTCCTGCTGTAGAACGGAATGCCCAGTTTTGCGAACGCATTGCTTCCGCCCTTCTCCGATCGAATTCTGCATGTGAGTGACAAAATCAGACCAGCATTAATGCAACAGCGGCTAGCGATTTGTGTCCCTGATCAGTACTGCTGTCAGCGTGCGGAACATTAATGCGCAATATTCATGCTTTACATGCCACTCTGAATCAATGTCAGTGATAGGCCCTTCTATGTAATGCCCCTGTGCCTGGCGCAGGTCGTTTCCTGGTATGATTCATATAATAAAAGATTCATATCCATTGACACAAATCCATTTGATTCGCTCCCACTTTTCGTTGCTTCAACACAGATAAATCTCACCAGCTAAACGTCTCCCTTGGGTTGATGTGTCTGCAATTGTTTAAAGGAAAATGTAAAAGAAATGGCATCTAGCTAGTAAGTATCAGCAGAACATCAAATGCCTTTACACCAGAACTCAAACTGAGCTTCTGCTGTTGTACTCTTTTTAAAGAGCGTGTTACACGCCCCATACCAACTCAGAAATAAGAAAGTACATAAATTAATTCAGTTAAGTGAGTAAATATCTTATTTCTTGAAAACAGCAATTTAGAAGGCACCTAGTGTGGTCTTTTAAGTAAACCCAGCTTAAGTGTTCGGGACAATTCTGTTTACTCAGTGGCATTAAAAGAGTCTGCACTTGCCATGTCCAAAGCCCCATCAGGTATGCATGTTAAATGATAAGTTGTGAAGCAAATTAATGATTTTTTTTCACAGCCTTGATGATTTTTGAAGAATCCCCCCCCTCGCCCCGCCCCCCGCTGCTCTTTCCCTCTTTCTCCATCTCTCTCTTGCTCTCTCTCTGCCCCTCTCTCCCTCTCTCGCTCTCATTCTTTCTCCTCTCTCTCATATCGGAAACACAAACCCAGGCAAATCAATGCAAAAGCTCAAGTCATGTTTAAGCTGTGCGTTATTGGCTTGTTTCAAAGAGGGCACATTTACTTCCTCTTCTGTTGGCTGTTTATTTATTTATTTTCATACATCTTAGGATCTTATTCTCTTACCCAGTCCGGTTGTTAGGGATTCCGCATCGATTTCATTAGCCCTCTTCTTCGCCACCTCAGCCAGCACCAATTCCCCCTTATCTCGCGCTACGTAATGGATGTCCTTTGAAGGTAAAGCAAAATAAGAGTTTAATCTAAAATGAATCTAGGCTCCAATGACAATAGCCCATTTTTTTGTTGCGGGGGAGGAAAAAAAAGATGAAATAACCTGTTTGAAGTTGACATCAGACAGCCACAGATGAAATGCTTCAAACTTTAATTCAGTCACGTTTCCCTTTCCACCACCTCGCCGACCTCCAACCCGCGATTGCATCGGCACATTTAAAAAGCCTCAGAAATGCACGGGGGAATCTTTGTCACCTCACAGAAACCGCACAAGCCCTCCTGATGGTGGAAATAATCCCTCGCAGTTTCATTACAACTTAAGAGCGCACTGAGAACACTGCAGGCATTACACTGCGCCTGTCCCTGGCTCCGGCATTCAGCAGCAGACCCACACGCTTTGTTTATTCTAAGCATTACGGGCACGGGTATGTTGCTAAACAAGTCATAAATCAGGCCTAACTTCGATCACAACAGGACTAACGGTAATACTCCACATAGAGTGTTTTTGATGGAAGAACAGGAGCAGCATTTTACATTAGGAGTTAGTTGTGAAGAGACTAATAACAGCAGTGACTCAAAAGAAACACTCCTGTCCAGGCATGTCATGTGCCGTCCCATTTCACAGCGTCTGACTGACTGACTCCCCGAATGACTGACTCGCTCAGTGACTCACTCACTCTCACGCTTTCTGCTGTGACTTGGCGTTAGTCGACTTCCAGTCTTAATCAGAATGTGTTTGAACAGAAATGAACATGTCCTGCACAGTCACCCAGCACGTCCTGCATGGGCAGTGAAATTTGATGGCAGAAGTCCCGGTGGAACAGACTCAGGGAGGCGTTAGCAAAACAAATCAAGAGATCAAAGAACGACAATATAGTTTTGCACTTTGCCCCTTGCCCCACTCCCCCCCCTTCACTCAGAACAGCAGCACTCCCACACCCTGTGCTGCACAAAGGACAGCGGGTCGTTAGCAGTTAGCACAGACCTCGGGTCTCAAAGACAACAGGTGTTCAGTTACGCCAGGGGCGCACAACAAAACCCGCACCATTTCGGTTTCGATTTTGTGCTCTTAATCATTTCATTAGCTCAATCTTGACCTGACATTTGTATGAGCACCAGCTACAGCTGCAGACCGTAAGTGTATCCCACAGATTTTACTATGCTCAAGTACAAGAGTGAACCAGCATAGTTTATAGTTTACAGAGCTGTGGAAAAACTAAAACTAAGGTAATTTGGTTGGAACAAAAACCATCACGCGGACCAGCCCTTTAGGACTGGAGTTGTGCACCCCTGAATTAGGATGAGTTCCCACAACGTCACCCTGTTTCTGGACTCTGAACTACTCGAAGAAGGGCTGCACCACAGGTCCTGAGAGGGCACCAGGGCCCAAAAAAAGAGGCAGAAGAAGGAACGCATGAGTAAAAGTGAAGGTGAAAAACAGAAAATGAGGAAGATGAAGGTGAAGGGCAGTGAGGGCTGCTGGGGCAAACATAACGACCAAAGCTGCCGATGCGGAGGGGGGGTGGGGGGGCAGATCCAGAGGACTAAGAGGGGATGGCAGTAATGCTTCACATCATCTGATATTATACCTCTTATTCGCGGACACAGGATATGAGCTAATCTTATTTATTTAAGAGCTTTAAGGGCTCAACATCCGTGTGAAAACCAGGGCTACATCAGGGCCAAAATCAGCTTTTCACTACTAATGGAGGGGAGGGGGGTGTACAAAATAAAGAAAGGCCAGCTTGGATTACATGCAGTTTCCCTCAAAATGAATTCAACAGAAATGTCAGACATGCTGGAGTGTATATGAGGAGCTTGCAAAAGTGTTCCTGTGTCTCGGGGTACACACACGCCGTGCACACACATGCTCATGCACACACATTAACTCACACACAAACATAGAAACACAGTGAAACACATAGAAACGCACACACACACCTACTTGCAGATACACACATGCACACACCTGAATGCATGTGTGCACGTACTTTTACTGTACGCATTTATTTAATGTATACCCCTCCAGATGTATTTTAAAACCTTAAAAAAAAAACATGTTTTTGAGTGGAGATGGTCTTTAAAGTCACACTGTATGCATACATATGGGGACACAAGTACTCACACAAACGCAGGCACGTACACGCACACGTAGGACTTAACCTTCCAAAAGAATGAATGACTAATCTTCACACAACAAATGGCTCACGTGTCTGTCTCGGTGAAAATTAATAGTTTGGTCTAATCTGTAATATTGTGTCAGCTCCTAGTACACATGTATATTCCATTAAACTTAATGAAGAGAATAAGGAGCACACCAGACCCATTAACGAACAAAGCGAGAATCTCATTAAGCAATCGGAATTCTTATTTGATTACACCTCACATCACACAGCCAGTGATTGCTGACGAATGACCTAATTGGATACATTATCTGCTTGCTATCAAAGGGTAATTAGCGCTATAGAATATCATCATTATGCAAAACACTCCAGCAAACGAGCACCCCCCCTCCCCTCTTGCCCCCCACCCCTCACTCCCCCATCTTCTTGAACCAAAGAGTTTCCTTTAACAAAAAACCTCTTTCCTAGGTCACTATTGTTTCTCTGAAAACAATGGTACTGGACGGGGGGGGGGGGGGGGAGTTGCACATGCTGGGAGGCTTACGGGGGAGAAACTATTGGTTTTGTCCCCCCCCCCCCCCCCAACCCTGCGCGACACTGAGGGGTCGAGATCTGACAGAACAAGGGGCCACATGCAGGGACTGACCCCCTGGCACTCTCCGTGTTTCTCCTAACGGGCAGGTTCATTTAACTTCTGTAGCTAATTAAGGGGGTGGGATGGGGAGGGGGGGGTCGGGGGACTGACGAGGTGAAACGTCAATGGCTTCAGCTCCCCCTCGCTGCTCTCTTTGTAGTCTTAAAAGTGGCCGTGGGAGCGTTCATAATTTGTCACTTTTTTTCTTTCACCGGTTCTCCTCACTTTCTTTTTCCTCTCTCTCTTATGTCTCAAGTGACAAAACCAGGTTCCTCTCGCTCTCTCTCTCCCTCTCTCTCTCTCCGCCTCTCTCCCCCCTCTTTCAAGGTCCACAGTCTCAGCCCCACCTTTTCAATTGGGTTGTGAGCAGCGGTACTTAGTGGGGAATGAATTGGAACCATTGCCCTCAGTAATGGGGGGGGGGGGCAGGGGGTGATGGAGAGGTGCAGGGGTGGGGGGCAGGAGGGGGGCGAGGGGGTGGCGTGAAACTACACACGGAGGGTGTTGGGCGAGCATGGAGCAGGGGGGCCCAGCAAGGTTCAGATATCAGACTGAAAGAGAGAGAGAAGAAAAGTCCACAAGAGGCCACAAGAGAACCCCCCTCTCACCCCTCCGCCCCCCCAGTACTGTCCCTTTGCCCCATTCTACTCCGCAGACCCGCTTCTGTATGTGAGCAAAGCTGCACCTGTCACCGCCCCCCAGCACGGGCCCCGGCGCCTCGGACGCGACCCCGGGGCCGAACCGCGCTCAAGAGTGCTCGAGAGCGGGAAAGAAAAGCGAGCGGCGCACCATTTCCCGAAACGAGCGAGGGGCGCGAGGCGCTCCGGCTCTTGTTTTACAAAGCGCGAGCGAGGGCCCGTCTGTGAAAGGCGCGTGTGGCCAGCTGCAGCCGCTCCTCACCATGAACAGGTCCCTCGCCCCGACGTCCACCGCCAGCAGGAAGGCCTTCTCAAAGCGCTGGTACCTGAGGAAAGGGAAATGGCCTTTAACGAAAATCACTCCCTCTGTTTCTGGCTTTGTATTACAGACAATACTGTACATTCGTTTCTTCCATGTTTGGGGGGAAAAAATACATTCAAAGCCCTTAAAAACCCTTGAATCAGCAATTGATGTAATTACAGGAGAGGAATCCTCTAATGAGACCTCTTTAGCCCAGATGACAGTTAAACCCTGCCGACACAATAATGTCCATTGGTCGATGTACTCCTCAACATATTTCTTATAGAGTTTTAGTTATTATGGATTTACATAAGCAGAACAAAGTGAGCACAGAAATCACGTAACTGAGACACACTGAAAGTCCTAGCCTTTTCCCTGAGCAGCGATTACAGCTGAGAGACTGAATATCCCTTTAAAACAAACTTTCACTTCAAAACAAACAACTCAAATTTTCTGCCACGCAGCCAAAATGAAACAAACACAAACGAATACAAACAAAAAGACAATTTCCCTGTTGTGTTCACATGCAGAGGAACGTGGGCGGGAGATAAGAGTGGGTTTGCGTCTTGTCTGAGGGGCTAACCCGGTGACGGTGTCTAAATGTTTCCGCTCGGAAGCTAATCACGAATACGGCTAAACTAAGGGAGAACACTGCTCCTGAAAGACTTTAGTAAAATAAAGATTTACCTTTGAAATTTTAAATTCTTCCAAGAACCAAGATGCCACAGTTATGTCTGAGCCCTAGCCGTTGCATATGAAGCCGTTTTGAAAGCAGACGTATTTGCTCGTAATGTGGGATCCGAGAGTAATTACAGTTTAAATACTGCGCAGATGGATTAATAGCAACGACTCCATTCGACCTTACTAGCAACGATGAGAAAGATTACGGCTTGTTTTTCTACAAAGTGAATTTGGTTGTTTTGCTCATTTTATCCCTTTTGCTTTTTTGATTTTATTTATTTATTTATTGCTTTCTGTATGGAGCACATAGAAAACAAGGAGAGTATTTTTATCTGTTCAGGTCCCTAATATTTAAAAGAAGAATAAAGGAACATGTGATGACGAGGACAACCCATTCAGCCCATCTAGTTAAGAGAGGGTCTAGCACTATGTTATGCCTAGTCTTGAGGTCTTGATTTGATATGCCAGGACAGGAAGTGAAGTCACTGTCATCAGTGTATTTTTATAGAATTTGACTTTGGGGAGGGTGCTTGGGAGTTTTTTGGCGGTGCGTGGTGCGGACTTCCTCGGGGGTGGAGGGGGTGGGGGGGGCAGGGCGGAGGGAAGGCTGGCTGTCGCTCACCTCAGCAGGTGGTGAAAGAAACGCCGGGCGTACTTGCTGATGGCGTCTCGGTACTCCAGCACCACCATGTCGGACAGGGGCCGGGACGGGGCGTAGAACATCCCCAGAGCAGCCTCCAGCTGGGCTGGGGAAGGAAACGCAGGATCAGCCCCCTCACGTAAGATCAGCAACAGGACTGATCACAAAGACTGTTAAAGAAGGAACGTCTATGACAAAGAAGTGCCTATGCTCGTGTTACGCAAATGGCCCTAACATAAACCTTTACTTCATTTGTGAATGTTCTAACAGGAGACGTTGGCAGGGAAAGGAAAAGTTTTTGTGCCCAACACTAAAGCCTTAGGCTACATTAAACAGTTGAAGACCCATCATGCAATACTCTCAATCCGAACTGAAATCCAACTGTCAAGCAGGGCAGCGCTGAACACACAGCAGAATGGAGCACCTCTTCAGCTGCTCTCTGAGCTAGCACACAGATCATGAGGTGATTCCAGCGAGAGTCCAAGCTCCTGTCACTGCGCTGTAAGCCATACAGCCCTGCTATTCACACGTCAATCAGCTAAACAAGCCTGCTGCTGAAATAAACCTTCCCATAAAATACATGTCAGCCAACTTGCTCTGAACTTAAAACACTTCCAGTGTTATTGTTGGCTGGGAACCAATCACTAGTGCAGTGAGAGTATTGACAGATACTCAAACATTACACTACACTGGCATTTAGCAGGCAACCACATTCAGAGTGATTTACACAACGTCACACCTAAAGTTTAAGGCAATGAGCAGGACCGATGCCAAGATGTCAGCATCGCAACTGCGTCACTGTCACGTCAGCGAATCATCTCCAAGAGTTACAAATCCTGTCGCACGCACTTCTACTTCAGAGTAAATGCTAGGGATCACACTAAAATCACAGCGACGGGTGGAACCGGTTCAAAAGTTTAAATCAAGAAAAAAAAAAGAATGAAATGCAAGTTGACAAACAATGAGAAGGGGAAAAAAAGAGGAGAGGTGAATCGGGTGCGGGCAGCCCCACCTTCCCTGTCCTCGTCCAGCTCTTGCCGGAGCAGGTGGTCGGCGATGGCGGCCAGCGCTCGGTAGCACTCGGCTCCCATGGTGCTCCAGTCCATGGCCCCCAGCAGGCCCACGGCCTCCTCCGCCTGGCCGCACCGCAGCCTCTCCTGGACCAGCTCCGCCGGACCCACCTGGCCCCCCGTCAGGGCCCCTGGAGGGACCCCCGATCAGATTACAGTCTGACCCTCATCAGCCTCCTCCTTACCTTTCAGTGGCACATTTAAATAAGCACTGCATTGTATTATCATTATACAATGCTTATGTCCCGTGATTCACAAATCCATACTGTTAGACATGTATCAAAAGCACTTAAGTTCCTCAACAGGGAGCAGAATCCTGGTTATAGCTCACTCTGGCACCAAATCTGTCAATAGTCCGTCAATAAAAGCTTCATCCGCAAGACCTTTAGTTCACGTGGAAACAATTCTACATTAGGTGTCAGTTCAGAATAACAAACTTTTATTTTTACGTAAAGGTTAATAATGTGGTCATGATGTTGTGGGGCCACCTGCTTTTAGGGCACACGGAGCTCACTCAGAGCCTGTGTCTGATGCTAATTAAAGCTGCACAGGGTAGGGAGCCTGTGTCTAATGCTAATTAAAGCTGCACAGGGTAGTGAGCCTGTGTCTAATGCTAATTAAAGCTGCACAGGGTAGTGAGCCTGTGTCTGATGCTGATTAAAGCTGCACAGTGTAGAGCCTGTGTCTGATGCTGATTAAAGCTGCACAGGGTAGGGAGCCTGTGTCTAATGCTAATTAAAGCTGCACAGGGTAGGGAGCCTGTGTCTAATGCTAATTAAAGCTGCACAGGGTAGTGAGCCTGTGTCTGATGCTGATTAAAGCTGCACAGTGTAAAGCCTGTGTCTGATGCTGATTAAAGCTGCACACGGTAGGGAGCCTGTGTCTGATGCTGATTAAAGCTGCACAGAGTAGCGAGCCTGTGTCTGATGCTAATTAAAGCTGCACAGGGTAGGGAGCCTGTGTCTAATGCTGATTAAAGCTGCACAGTGTCACGTGCCTGTGTCTGATGCTGATTAAAGCTGCACAGGGTAGGGAGCATGTGTCTGATGCTGATTAAAGCTGCACAGGGTAGGGAGCATGTGTCTGATGCTGATTAAAGCTGCACAGGGTAGGGAGCATGTGTCTGATGCTGATTAAAGCTGCACAAGGTAGGGAGCATGTGTCTGATGCTGATTAAAGCTGCACAGTGTCACGTGCCTGTGTCTGATGCTGATTAAAGCTGCACAGGGTAGCGTGCCTGTGTCTGATGCTGATTAAAGCTGCACAGTGTAGCGTGCCTGTGTCTAATGCTAATTAAAGCTGCACAGTGTCACATGCCTGTGTCTGATGCTGATTAAAGCTGCACAGTGTAGCGTGCCTGTGTCTAATGCTAATTAAAGCTGCACAGTGTCACATGCCTGTGTCTGATGCTGATTAAAGCTGCACAGGGTAGTGAGCCTGTGTCTGATGCAGATTAAAGCTGCACAGCGTAGCGTGCCTGTGTCTGATGCTGATTAAAGCTGCACAGCGTAGCGTGCCTGTGTCTGATACTTATTAAAGCTGCACAGCGTAGCGTGCCTGTGTTTCCGTGACTCTGCAGACAGAGCGGAGCCTGTGATCACAATGCGCTGTAATCGCCTGGGGCGGCCAGCACCTCGGCTGCCAGTGCGCTCGGATAAAAGAGCGCAGTTAATTATTCAGCGGGCGCACTCGCCCTCCAGTATCGAATCGCCCTCCGCAGGAAGACGCCATCAATCGGAGGGCCACTTAACCTCGTCCGTTCCGCCACGGGGGCCCCAGCTGACCAGAGAAGGGTACGCAGGAAACAGCGGCTTTAGTACAGTAACACAGACCACACAGGCAGGCCCAGCAGCTCCCTCCGCAGGAACACCCCCCTCTCAGACCCGGCACACTACAGGTTCTGTGCCCTGCAGGAACACCCCCCTCTCAGACCCGGCACACTACAGGTTCTGTCCCTCTGCAGCAACACCCCCCTCTCAGACCCGGCACACTACAGGTTCTGTGCCCTGCAGCCCCGCTTCCCTTCATGTGTTTACGGTGAAACGTGCCGATGACAAACTTCACTCTGCCTCCATCTGGACATCTGACCCCCCCCCCCCAGGGGGACGGCCTGCTCACCACAGAGAGGTGACAGCCACCTTATTGTCTAATTGATTTGACGGGGGGTGGGGGAGGGAGGTTGCGGGAGGGAGAGGGGGTGCGGGGTAGGCCACCCAATTAAAATTACAAGCTGGCAATTAGCAGCCGGGTCCGCTAAATCCCCAAAGAGCCCACTAATGTCAGACAGCCATCAGCTGAGATCCGCGTCTCCAGGCGGAAAAACCCGAGCCTTTGGCCAGCGCCGGCTCTCAGCTAAATCCCATAAGAGACAGAGCGCAGTGCGACGGGGGAGATTAGCACACGGGCACACTGACAAAAAATACAACCCCCTCCCCCTCCCCCCCCAAGCCTGACATCTCTAAACAAACATCAGGCATACATGCAGATTAAACTTCCCTCCAACACACTCCTGTGTAAGGAAGTACACCATTTAACATTTAACAGACATACCGCAGTTCTACCACCCTAGATATCAAGGGAAGTGCTTTTCCAATCTCAGAAAGTACATCAGAATACAGCACAACTCATGCTATCTTCTGTTTGCTGAAATACATACACAGAGAGGTGTGAATAAAGGCAGGAAAGCACAGTTTGAGTAATAAAGGAGGTAAAACTGTTCACAGCAGAAGCAAATAGAAGCAGCAGGTTAAAAAAAAAACCCGAAACGGTGGTGAAAAATAAATGAATATCCAGCACAAATAATTCTTTATTCTTTTATATATTTATGTGCGTGCGTGTACAAGTAATTCTCTTTTAGATCCACACCTGGCCCCCAGTAGCTCCATCCACTGTGCAAACCAGTGCAGCTCAGACTCTGTCCAACGGGTGCTTAGATGAGATAACTCCATGAGGCAAAAAAAGAAATTTCAAAAAGCGCTTCCTCAAGAAAGCTGGAGGCCAGCCAACCCTTTCTGTCTCAGCGCTACCGGGCCTGTTCCATCACATAGCAGTCCAAACGAAATGAGTCAATAAAAAAGGAGGGGAAAAAACAAACAAACAGGAAAGCGTGCGTTTCTGCGTGCTATCTGCTGAAAAGATTCCCCGTTTGCTTTGTTCATCAAAAACTTGGCATGCGATCAGTAGAACAAGGAGCATTGTTAGCTCACCCCCTCCTCCTCCTCCCCCTCTCTCCCCCCTCAACCAAATCTCCTGAAAAATTCAGCCCTGTGCCAGAGTCACCTCTTCCTCCAAAGTCACAATTAAACTGTCGCCGTTTGAAAGGATTGATCGGAAAACTTTATCAGTCCCGCAGGACATAACACTACAAAAAACGATTTATCAGGAAAAAATACATATCCCACATTGCACCTGGGGTTTTTGCCTTGGGAACAATTATTGATTGACCTCTGCGGGAGTAACTTTCACTTCTGACTACATTGAGGCTGAACTACCAAATTAAACGGAACTGCATTAAATATCTTTTTTTTTTAAACTTGTATTAGTGTTGTTGCTAGAGAGGTACAGTCACTATATTTCAAAGCTGCAAACATTTGAAAGAATCCAATGCTGCCACAAGTGCAGGCTGCACCCCACAGCCCAGGCACTGCTAGTGTGAGACTGGGCAATGTCATTAGCTGAAGAATTAGGGGGAAAAAAACCAGTAGTGTTGGTGTCTCTCGTTGCATCTACTTCAACGTGAATTTATAAAATGTAAAGCAAATGCAGTTTCAATGCATTTTCATATCTCACAATCAGAAATGGCATCACCTGTGAGAAAAGGACTCTGTTTCAGAGATGATGTATAGGCCGTGTTGAAATGGCGTTTAGTGATTTATTTGTCATGTATAGAGTGAGGAATGGATGTATAGATGTGATGGGCAAACAGGTCCAGTAGTGACAGTGAGTTTCCATAGAACAGAAAAGGGAACATTCCAGAAACAGCCACCAGCCTCGAGTCGCTTGCATTAAGGTCAGAGGTCAAAGGTCGCGCACTCACCCAGCCTGAAGCGGAGGGCTCCGATGGGGCCGCCGTGGTAGGCGAGGATCAGCAGGTCGTGCACCTCGGCCCCCTCGCCGCCGTGCGGGGGCGCGGCCCAGTGCAGCCCCGCCAGGCCCCCCGGGGCCCGCAGGTGGCGGGACAGCTGCAGGGTGGGGCCGGGGGCCGCCTCCTCCGCCAGCAGCTGCACGCGGACGGGCGAGAGGCCGGCGTCGAAGCACTGGAGCTCCCCCTGCCCGTCGCCCACCGCCAGCAGGGCGCCGCCCGGGTGCCAGGCCGCGAAGGAGGGCAGCATGGGCGCCTGGGCGAGCAGGGTGACCCCGCGGCGGGCGTCGTACAGCACCAGGGACGAGTCCCGCAGGCCCAGCAGCAGCTTGCTCTCGGACGGGTCGCGGCAGCAGGACGCCGGCCGGGAGGACAGGGGCACGCTGGTGACGGACAGGCGCTGGGGCCGCCCCCTGGCGCACTCGTACACGCAGCTGTCCGCCGTGCTCTCCCCCGCCCCCAGCTCCACCGTCAGGATCTGGTAGGGCTGGCTGAGGCTGAAGCGGCAGTCCAGGGGGTCCCCCTCCGTCCGAATTTGGCTCAGGACCTGGGGGGGGGGCAGTTAGCGCGGTTAGCATGAGCTAAAAGGCCGTCTGTCTGTCAGCATGGACCTGCAGCGAGGCAATGCACACTGCAGCAAAGACAGCCAGAGGATAATGCTCTTTCAGACAAAACAAACAGATTTCACGCTTTCTGACAGTAAAAGAGAAGCGGAAGCCTGACGCAGCTGTCGTGGCACATTCAGTAAGCGTATTTTGGGAACTAAACTTTCGCCCACAGTTTAGAAAGTCCATATCTCCTCAAAGCATTCGGCCCCTTCTGAAATGACGTTCAGTTCATTTCGCCTTGTAGGCAGAACTGAGGATCGAGACGGCCGCAAAGCTAGCGTTTGTCAGCTAGTGCCAAAAGTGGAGAGGTAAGCGGGTTGCTGGACTATACGGGGAAGCAGGGTGTTATTTCTTTCCCATAATCCCCTGGGCCGCCTCCTGCAGCTCTCCGGGGGGGAGGGGGGGTTTGAAGGTGCTGACAGGGATGTGAACAGATCCGGACCTCTGCCAGCTCGATGCAGCAGCCCAGCCCCCCCCCCCCCCTCCCCCCACGCTGAGCCACACCTGGCCCGGGAGTGGATCGCCATTCTCTCAGTTTGGATTTCCGTTCTCCTCAGCCCCACATCTGAGGGGGACACCACCACCGCACACAGAGGAGTGCCCGAGCCCCAAATCCCAGCCCCTCAAACCTGCACCCCGAGGAAGGAGAACACCACCCCTCCACGACTCAAACTCACAGTAAAACTAAAACAGGGACAAACAGAGAGGTTTCGGTCTTCAGGTCTCTGTTTCAATCTGTATCACTGCCATCGTTCTCCGTTTCACAAGCCCATCGGGACCAAACAAAGACCACTGAAACTCCACCGGCCCCTCAGCACATCCACAGCACTGAGAGGCGTTTAAAAACCCTGCCTTTCAAAACAGGGGGGGAAAGTAACTACCGCGAGTAAGTTTCCCCCTAGTTATTGGTTTCAGTGACTGCTCAAAACTATTCTTTTCTTTTCTTCCCTTTCATTTCTTTTTAGGTACTTTTTTGTAGCATGAAAGATAAGTCCCGAGTTGTCCAGCTGAGTGGCCGTCCCTTGTTCACAGCAGTACCCCTCTTTGAGCCAATTTTCCAGCTCACAGAGCGGGGGGGGGAGGGGGGAGGGATGAGCAGAGGGGGATGGGTGTGGAGGAAGGAGGGAAAAAATACAGAGAGCTGGATGTAGGCGGAACCGTTACACGCCAAAACACCTGCCCCCTGATCCCGCAGTCAAGTGCGTGACAGCCACCAGGAAGGACAGACGGACAGACTGGCAGCACATTCAAATCTGCTTAAATGAGGAGAAACTCTGGCTTTTCATTTTTCTGAATAATTTTCTATTATCTCAAATAGAGAGCAGAGTATCATGCATTGTAATATAGACTGGAGCCACCTGTATCAGACCGTGGGTGAGGTCTCAGCTCAGCACGTATCATAGCAACATTTCAGAGTCTTCGCAATGACCAGCTTTCTGAGTGATTGTACATTTGAATACTTTTAAGTCCAGTCCAAGCCAGACAAAGGCAGAGCGTCAAATGAATACTTGTCCTTAACTTAACAAGTGCAATAGTCACCTTTTGACATTCATTTTGGCAATTGCTGAAATTTCCCAAACTGCATTTGCAAATAAAATAGACAAGCATTTAAATAATATAGATAAAATGAAAGAGATTAAAGTATAATGAATGTTACTGCTGTTGGTTTTATTACGGCAACACAGTATGCAAATATTAATTACGAGGGTATGGCATATGAATATTTTTTTTCCACTGGTTACCGCGGTTAAGCAATGTCCGTGGATGAGAACCGTTCCAGCAGGCCATCGAACGATCCCAGATTAGACACGCCTAAGACTGGCCTCTACGTGAGGTCATATAACAATAACTATTTAAAGCTACAGTAATGACTAGACACACATGTCCTCTGAGTTTTCTTTAGAACACAGAGAATGTGTGTATATTTGTGTGTGTGCGCACTGGTTACTGAAAACAACATGCAGTTTGCTTTTCTATTCAAGACTAGTATAGATAACCAATGACCAGTACCACAATAGTAGAATAAAGTAGCAGTAAAATCAGACTAAATAACCGAAAAAACATTTAGGAAGGGGTAAACAAGACAGAAAAGACAGAACTTCTAGGGACGAAACAGCACAGTGAATAATGCTAAACTAAAATAAACAGCGTATTCCTTGCCTTTGGAAAAAAAAATGAAGATTATTAAATTCAGTGGCAAGGAATCATTAAAAATGTAAAATGCCTGAATAAATGAGCATATATTTTCCTAGTGTGCAAAGGCAGCGCTTATCAGCAAAGGGTAAGAATTAAGACCACAGAGGGGGAAAAAAATAACACTTTTAAACATCGAAGACTAAGTAGAAAATTGGCTTAGCATGCAGATAGCAAACTTAACAAAAGGAACATATATATGAGCTTGAAGTGACTGAAGTCCCTGTCTTTCTGATGGGCAAAGTGTTTGATTTATTCCACGGGTTTTACATAAACTGCTAGCTTAATTTCACACCACGCATCTGAAAATGACAACAAACACTTTAATTAGAACCGATGCAAGGAAAAGAGACTTTAATGTTCTTTTGAGTGTATAAAAAAAAAAAGAAAAAGAAAAAAAAAAAAAACTAGGTGAGGAACAGAGATAAATCCTAGGGACTCTCCAAACAGACTGAGTACATATAGTGTCATTTAAATTTTTTTTGCATTTGTTTGCTTGTATATGCAATTGCTAATACTTTCCTTCCTCTCTCTGTGCAGTGCTGGAGAATATTTTACATATGTTTAAATCTTGCTTAAGCCTGCTCGGTAATTTTGTTCCGTCTGCGTGCGCGTTCTACATCGCCTCATGAGTCTGTGGAGCTGGTGCTGCAGATTCCAGCGCCTGAATCGTACATTAATTCCCCCATACATGCCATCCTGGAGACATCCAGCACACCCGCTTCCCAACTCATCACTACAGACAAGGAGAGAAAACAGGCCTGTGTCACTAGGGTCACTGATAATGGTGACATCCCTTCAGTGCATTACTGTGATCACGCACACACACACACACACACTCACATAAACACACACAAACGCACATACACCCAAATGCACGCACACGCGCACACATACACACACACACACACACACACACACACACACACACTCACATAAACACACACAAACGCACATACACCCAAATGCACACACACACACACACACACACACGCACACAGACACACAGGACACCCACAACCCAGCAGCTTTGCCTACCTTCTGCCGCTTCAAAGTCGTGATTCACGAATCACAAGACCCTTGCGCCCTGCTGACTGATTAATCGTGGCATGGGCCGACGCCTTCACGGCAAACAGCGGTGCTGCCAGGGGTGTGGGCGATGGGCACGGTTCAGATCTCAGTTCAAATGGAGAAGGGGTCTCTCCCCCTACCCCTATACCCTCCGTCCCTGATCAGCCAAGCAGCGCCACGGTACCATTATAAAGGCACTTCATTATTGAAGAGGTCGTACCCTATTTATTAATTGACCCCAGAGTTTTGTATTATCTGCTATGTCCAGCACCGCCCCATGTTTCCCTGATTAAACTGAATCAGTGGTGCAGACAGGGCCAGCGTTAGCGCGGGAGGCCCGGGGCCCAGCGGAGAGCCCGGTGTGTGTGTGTGTTTACCTTCAGGCCGCCAGCGCCGCCGCAGCCCAGCAGCACCAGGTTGGCCCGGTCTCCCTCGCTGGGGACGGGAGACCAAGGCCAGGCCTCCTCATTAACCGCTGGCCACCAGCAAACCGCCACATCCTGCGAGCGGTTCAGCCCCACCCGCAGACCCAGCCGCCGCCCGGCCGGACCGGGCAGGTCCACGCTGGAGATCTGGGGAGGGAGAGAGAGAGGTGGAGAAAGAGAGAGAAAGAGAGGGGGAGAAAGAGAGAGAAGCAGACAAAGAGAGAAAGAGTGCGAGAGAGAAAACGAGAGAGAGAAAAATAACTTTGATTCCCTGTTTCCACTCTAATGACTGCACTGCCACTGAATTTAAAATTTTAATCCCACCGTCTGTTTTTTTTACAGCTTTTGTTTTGGTCTTATTTCAAGGTTATTTGTCAGCTGTTTAATTTAATACCTGGAAGCTTACGTGCTCTTTTTGACACTTTTTAAAATAATAATTATTTGTTTTGCCGCGCTCTAAAAATGCGGCGTTCCTTTCGCTCGGGGCCTGGAGGCGGGGTTACGAGGAGCCCGGGGCCTCGCCGCGCGGCTACGCCGTTCGCTCCCAGAGCCAACGTGCAACTGCGAAGCCATAAAACGCCCAAATGCACAAACGACCAAGTACACAGCGAATTTGGGTCTTTTCAAAGGGCCTCGTTTGCATGATGCAGCTTTCACAGGGCAGAACGGAGCTCATCCGCTCTATTCAAACCAGGCTGGCGCTCGGAGCGCAGAGCCCCTACCTCCGGCCGTCACGTCTCGCCGCCATGGCACGCCTCTGCGGAAAATAAACGGCCCTGAGCCCGGAGGCCACAGAGCGGCCACGCGCCCCAACGCTCAGGAGGAACAGGCGAGGGGAGGGGGGGGGGAGAACACGCACTATACGGGTGACATGAGGAGCCCATAAAGAAATTGGGTGAAAGATACGCAGGGAATCCTTCCGCAGTACATTTCACGGGCCTAAATAGCGGGAGGAGTAAATAAATAAACAAACAAATAAATAAATCGGGCGAGTAAAAATAGACCGATGGCGGACGTATTTTTTTTTCTTCTTTTTTTTTGTTTTCACCCCCTTCTACCCCAACTCGCCGTCTTGCCGGGCGTTTGCTGGTCAGCAATAATCAAACCACTTTCTAGGGGATTAGACTCAAAGCTTAGACTACTGGACCCAAACAGCAGCCGAGGCCAGGGGGTCCCCTTATCAGGGCCTGTCTTCTGGAGCCAGCCTCGCTGCAGGACAGATTGCTTTCATATTCCCGCCCGCGCGCCGACAAAGGCAGACAGTAATGCGATAATGCCGGAGTGCAATGGCCGCCAAGGGCCCCGTGCATTTATTTATTGTGTCGGGGAGAATAATCGGGCTCATCCAAATTGTGATCTCCCCACTCAGCTCTGGCCATTAAAAACGGGGTTAATGCTTTAAAAAAAAAAACCCAATCAAACCTCCGCCGCATTTATACGCCGTCCAAATTCTGGAGGAGGGAAAAACAGAGAGAGAGAGAGAGAGAAAATAGATCTCAATTTCCCTGAGTGGGTGGGGCCTGACCCCGCCCCCCCACCCCTTCCTCCGCCCCTCCCGCTCGCTGAGGGCGTAAGCTGAATAAACCCCGCGATGTGAAAGAAATCCCCGAAATTACCGGATACCTCTGCTCTGCCAAATGCGTTCGTTCTCCGACTCCACACCACTCCGACTTTACAAACGCTACGCGTGTCTATGACTGCGGCTCCCGGCCTGGTTCTACACCAGTCCGACTGGGCAGTTAGCCTGCACTCTGGCCAAACCTGTCTCCACAGTTCAATGGTTTAATCTAAGTGCACCTCCCTAAGAATAACCAGGGATGGGGGGAGGGGGAGGGGGCGGGGGATGAACTGCCCCCATTCAGAGAATCTTGTTTAAAAATGCCTACAAAAAAAATGCCTACAAATTATTCAAGTGGCAATATCTTTTTTATGCACTTGTTTGTGTACTTGATAATGCAGAATGAACACAATGCCCATTAAGAGCTGAAATTATATTCTACATTGTTCACAAAAGCATTCACAGGACAAAGAATTGGAGTTGCTCTGTTATTATGGTTGCATTTCTCGTTGGGTCTCAGGTGGCTAAGAGAGTAAGGGGGTGGGGGGGGGGGGGGAGTGTTTCAGGAAATTGCCGCTGAGTCCATTTATAAAGGGACAATTTCACCTACAGTGCGATGAAAAAGTATTTACCCCCTTCCAGATTTCCTCTATTATTGCATATTTGTCCCACTGAATGCTTTCAGATATTTACACAAAAATTGAAAAGATTGATCACAGCCAGGCTTTATTGCAGCCTGCCCTGTTGAAGCTAAACCTCACTCATATTGATGCTTATCATCTGTTTTCACCACAAACTTTCTACAAGTACCGTATGCCATGATTACTTAAGGGGGCAATTACTTTCTCACATGGGTGATGTGGCTGTTTGATAACTTTTTTATTTAATAAATGAAATAATAATTCAAAACTTTATTTTGTGTTTACTCAGGTTCCCATTATCTAATATTACATTTTGTTTAAAGATCTGAAACCATTCACTGAGACAAATATGTAATAACAGAGGAAATCAGGAACGGGGAAAATACTTTTTCAAGGCACTGTATTAACTCAAGTAAGAAAAAGTCAACTGTAAGGGTGGAGCTCTGTAGCCTAAGGATTCAGTCAACATTTGTCCTTAACCTTTGCTCCAGACTGAGTCAAAGTTAAGCAGAAATTATGAACATCCAGGCTAAAGCTTAATTAGCTCAATAATGTCCTCCCTCTCTGCCAAAGCTAAAGTGTGGCAAATTATCTGGCACGAAATGGCTGCTGTGCATCCCCCAGTTTCTGCCCTTCACTGTGAAGATAATGAAAAATGCCATTTCAGGGCAATGTTTTATTATTATTTCTATTATTATTAGTATTATTATTATTATTGTTATTATTGTTATTAAAATGTCTAACTGAAATCACTGCTCTGACTCATCAAGCAGACACAATAGGGAGAGCAGGCGATGTAAGCTGCAGGTGGAGTGCTACCTTGAGGTCTGAGAAGGAGAGCTTGTCCACTCGTCTGTTCAGATCCGGGGAACTCTGACTCCTCTTGGTTAGGTGCACCAGGCTCACCTTGTTCTTCTCCACAAAGGAGAGGAGCAGGAACCGGTCTGTGATCACCGCTGAGAGAGAGAGAGAGACGCCAACAGCACAGATCAACACCTGACATGGCAGCTACAGACATGACACTACACAACACAACACAGATCTGTGCACACAAACACACTCACACACGTGTACATGAGCATACACGCCCAGGCACGAGTGCACTCACACACACTCACATACATGCGTACACGCACACACACACAAACACGTACATGAGCCCACCCTCACACACACGTGTACGAGTACATAGACACACACACATCCACACACGTATGAGAACACATGCACGTCTGCACCATTCCGTTCATCAACATGATAAAGATCATAAAAAAGGAGTGAATACTAAATCAAAAGGTTTATTGTGTACATTAAACTGATAAGAGGGAGAGGGGGGTTATACAAAATAACAGTTTTATTGAAACTTCCAGAGGCATTTCTATAAGGACGTCCCTTTGACAGTCCCCCTCATTTTGTCAACTGGAAAAATAAAAAATAAAAAATCGTTATTCAGTCCCGTCTTAGTTACTTTTGAGGGGGAGGTAAAAAAAACCGAGCCCATTTCCTGCTGTACAATTTCTCAAACGCAACACTTACGCAATCCCCTCCACAGTCGCAGCTCGCAGCGCAGACACTGAAGAAGTGCGCTTTTGTGGGCTATCGCGGGAGCCGTTAGACTTTGGATTTCACAAGGTTTACTTGTCTGTGAGAGACAACCGCCGGAAGGCTGTTGGCTTTTAAAACTGGAGAGAGGAAATTGTACTTGATCCAGCTCAACTGTTTGCGAGCTCCGCGCGCAGTGATAAAGCAATTAAGCCCTCTTGCAAAAAATTAATCTGTTTATGAAACCAATTAAACACTGAAAATTTAATATATTCAATTCAGATTTCCTTCTTTGGCTCGAGACATTGCTGCTACCTCAGGTTGAAAATTTAAGATGGCACATTAAAAAATGGTACGCCAAATGTGACAATTATGTGTTTCAGGTTTAAAGACATTAAATCACATTAAAAACAGGAAATTAAAATAAATTAATCAAATTTCAAAGTCTCCTAACACTCATAGTTCAGTAGGTATCAGAACATCTATAAAGCAGTAATTAACACTTAAATGAACTAAAAAAAGAAAAAAGTATCTTATTAACGTTAATACCACTCATAATACATATCATAGCACAGCTGTGGCAATACAGCTTAAATAAAGGAACTATTAACGTAGCATTAGTAAATGTATGAGAACATGCTTTAGACATAAATCACTCCAACCATTTGAGCGGAACAAGTTATGGGTCTTCTTACTGCAGCTCATACTACAATATTTTCAATATAAAAACCATCCGATTTGTTATGATGTTATGATAACATCATTGCTTGAATGATGAATTCATAATTTTGCATAATTAAGTATCTAGAACTTCCCATTATTTGAGCTATATAAAATAATAGCAAATAAGTCACCAGAAACATGTTACAAGCTTATTAGTGGTGTAGAAATTTTACAGTAGTAAAGTACAGTTCAGCATCAGTACTTCTGACATATTGTCTTCACTGTTCACTTCACTACTGCATGCCGGTTTGTGTAAGCACCACTGACTGTACGTATGCTCTTCTACAGTTCATTGTGCAAGCACACACTGAACTGTACGTATGGTCTTCTACAGTTCATGGTGTAAGCAAACACTGACTGTACGTATGTTCTTCTACAGTTCATTGTGTAAGCACCACTGACTGTACGTATGTCCTTCTACAGTTCATTGTGTAAGCACAAACTGACTGTACGTATGTTCTTCTACAGTTCATGGTGTAAGCACACACTGAACTGTACGTATGTTCTTCTATAGTTCATGGTGTAAGCACACACTGACTGTACGTATGCTCTTCTACAGTTCATGGTGTAAGCACACACTGACTGTACGTATGCTCTTCTACAGTTCATTGTGTAAGCACACACTGACTGTACGTATGTTCTTCTACAGTTCATGGTGTAAGCACACACTGACTGTACATATGTTCTTCTACAGTTCATGGTGTAAGCACCACTGACTGTACGTATGTTCTTCTACAGGTCATTGTGTAAGCACCACTGACTGTACGTATGTTCTTCTACAGTTCATTGTGTAAGCACCACTGACTGTACGTATGTTCTTCTACAGGTCATTGTGTAAGCACACACTGACTGTACGTATGCTCTTCTATGGTTCATTTTGTAAGCACACACTGACTGTACGTATGTTCTTCTACAGGTCATTGTGTAAGCACACACTGACTGTACGTATGTTCTTCTACACTTCATTGTGTAAGCACCACTGACTGTACGTATGTTCTTCTACAGTTCATGGTGTAAGCACACACTGACTGTACGTATGTTCTTCTACAGGTCATGGTGTAAGCACACACTGAAGCGGTGAACAGGTGGAGAGAGGACCCCCCAGTGGCCATTCTGGCTCCCCTTGCCCGTAATTACCGGCACTGTGGGGAGGGCGGGGTACTCTCAGGTACCAGGTGGTTAAGATGGAGGAGCAGGGCCATAAACAATAATTGATGATAAAACAATTAGTGGGGTTTGCCACAGTCCCCCCCCCCACCTGTCACCGGGCACTGGGGGCCCCAGAGAGGAGGAAAGCAGGAGAAATCTGCTACTTCTGTTCCCCCGGTCGTCCCTGGAGACGCAGGGGGAGAGGATTTACCGTCATTACCTGCGGCAGTGCGGGTCCCTCTGAGCGCGTGCGATGGGAGAGCGCGGTAATTACTCACCGTCGCTGATGGTGTCTGCGGCCAGCCGTCCCACCAGGGCCCGGTCCACACACACCCGCTCCAGCTGTGCTCCACTCTGGCCCAGGGTCACCAACACCCCTGAGCTCAGCAGCATCTACACACACACAGGCACACAAACACAAACATACACAACAAACGCACACAGAAACAAACACACACACACACACACACACACAAACACACGCGTACACACAGGTACATGTTATAGGCTTACATTCAAAAGCCAGGTCTGGCCAGAAAAATCAGTTGGCTTGAGCCAAACAGTAGTCATACATAAACACACTGCACATAAAGTGAACAAACACTTGTGCACGTTTCTTCAGTGCAACACGCTTGTTGTCTACGGTAAGGTCAGTCTGGGTAGCACTGTGCCTGTGGGTGATCAAGGGTGCAGGTGGGGTCTGTACTGTGTTTGTGGGGTACAGGTGTGCAGGTGGGGGTGGGGGGTGGTCTATATGGTGTTTGTCAGGTACAGGGGTGCAGTTTGGGGGGGTCTATTATACAACGTTTGTGGGGTACAGCTGGGCTCTATACTGCGTTTGTGGGGTACTGGTGTGCAGGTGTGGGGGGTCTATACGGTGTTTGTGGGGTACAGGTGTGCAGGTGAGGTGTCTATACGGTGTCTGTGGGGTACAGGTGTGCAGGTGGGGTTGATGACACTGTGGGTGATGCGAGCGCTGGAGTCTCCACCTGACAGGAGCGTGTGTTCCTCCATCTGCAGCCAACGCACATGCTGACCTGCAGCAGCTCCTGCAATAGAGAGAGAGAGGGATGTGTGAGAGAGCGAGAGGAAGGGAGGTAGAGGGGGAGAGAGAGGGAGGAAGGGAGATAGAAAGGGAAAGAGGGAGAGGAAGAGAGGGGGAGAGAGAGAGGGGTCAGCTGCTCCTGGGGCACAGTCAGCACAGCTGGGGGAGTCTGGTGGGGGTGGTGTGGGCTGTTTCTGGTTTCAGACGAGGAGGGTAGAGGAGATTAGCGAGGGGCACACACACAAAGCGGGGTCTGTGCTTTTGGGGAGGAGCTGGGGAGCGCTTTACCTGCAGCTCCTCGCCACTGATCCCCTCAAATATCCCCCCTGTTGAAAGAGTGCGCCCGAAAACAGAGAGCCACTCAGGGGCGGGGGGTGAGGTAAAGACGAGAACGCGTTTTAAAAGGGAATCTAAAACAGATACCTCCAGCTCCTTCAGGGAGTCGCGCAGCTTCTCAGGACGGGAGTTCTTGGGAGTCCAGCAGAGACCGCGAGCTGGAGGGGGGGGGGAGGGGGGGGCGGCAGGGTCACAGATCAGTGGAACGGGAGGAGGACGGGCATGAGCAGTGGGTGTGGCCAGGGGGTCCCCACTGTACGGTATGCCAGGTCACAAAGGCACCGTAAAGCTGGGGAGATACAGACTCACACACAGCCCCCAGCACTGATCTCTGCTGGAAGGCCATCCTCACTCCTCTCTCCCACAGTGCAAAAGCAAAGCACGGCCAAAAGGCATCTATTCAGGCCTTACATGGTGAGAGACTACAAGCCCCAGAATCCTCTTCCTGCTCAGTTTATTAACTGTAGGCTATCATCATGAAAAAGGCCTTACGTATCATAGAGTATCAATAAACATTCTAAAAGGTTGTGGTTTTGGTTTTTAACCAGTTCCAGCCCTTTCAAGCCCCTGATCCATATCGAGGCCAGGGACCATTGTGTGTGTGCGTGTGTGAGTGTGCGTGTGTGTGTGTGTGTGCGTGTGTGTGCGTGTGTGTGTGTGTGTGTGTGTGTGTGTGTGTGTGCGTGTTTTTCTCACTTCTGCTCAAGGAAGCCAGCAAAATGAGAAAAAACACACAATCTAAAGCACCAGCTTATTGCGTATTTATAATACTTCATTGATTGTCTAAATATTAAATCTGCTTTGTTGTGCTCATACCATAGAAATCTCAGAAACATGAGCAAACATGATCAAGCTTAAAGTGCATTTTAACTTCAGGAGAGAAAGGCAAACTCATTGCTGTGACACATCTAATGACCCACTTCAAATGATTCATTCAACTTAGAGGAGACTTGTAATTTCCCATGAGGTCTCACTCCCATACCTGCCCTTCCTCCAGCACAAAAAAAACAACTTGAATTCTAGCTCTGCGTTCGTAACAGCATTAATATGAAGAAGAGATTTTTGTTTTCACAAAAATTTCCTAATGAAACCCAATATGTTCTCCTTTTTAAGAAACCATTAAGAAATTGTCCCTTTTTCGAGTGAGAGAGGAAGTAAATAAATGCATGTAAATGACTGAGAGGGGGGCGGGAGGAGGGGCAGAGTGTGTGTCTCCTGATAAGGGGGTTTTTGCATTCTCCAGGATGGCTAGGGCCTCTCTGCAGCACAGGTTTGAGAGACAGAGCTATTTCTGGAAGTTAGCCAAACGTGTTTTTGGCCCCAAATGACGCGACGTGGCGACAGGGGAACCCTCCCCCGAAAAGAATTCCCAAAACCCTGAGGAAGTCAGGACTCTTTCTTTCACTTTATTTCATTTCAATCGCGCTGCTCTGTCTTGTGTTACTGTTTACCAGGCAGGAAAGGCAAGGGGCAACACCAGAACATGTTTGAAATAGAAGTATATGTTGGACTGTTGAGATTTGAAGAGTTTTTATTGTGTGTGTGTGTGTGTGTGTGTGTGTAATACATGAGCATGACTTACTCTCTGCGAAATGCTGCTTCTCATTGAAGTAGTGGTGATCAGCCAGGTTCACTGGAACAGAAAGGGAAAAGCGTCAGGCTCGGTGGAGCCGCGAGCAGCGCGGGGCCATTTACATTTCACGTGCACGCGAGCGCGCGTTTGTGTCCGTGGTGGAACAGGCGGGAGCCGCCCTGCAACACAAGTCCTAACCCTAACCCCCGATTCACTGCAGCCACACCCTGTAAGGAGGCGTCCCGTGTGCCCCTGCTCCCCCCCCACCCCCAAAAAAAAAACCAGGAAGTGAGCCTTGCCGGAGGCACCTCCGGGATCCAGGGTATCAATCAGATAAGGTGACATTATGATACAGAAACGACCCCAACTCCCCCCCCCCCATGTGAAACACCTGCTGAGCACCCGGGGGGTGGGTGACCCCCGTTTGTAATTACCATGAGTCTGGCACTCCCTCTAGTGGGGGAAACCGGTAACCACATGGCCAGTCTCAGGCACGTGCGCGCACGCATGCATGTGCGCAATGTAAACGCCACTCAGCCGGGATGTGAAAATACAATTAATTAAAATCAATTTCCACAATTTAAATTCCACAGGAGAGTCAGCGCTTTCTCTCCCCTCTCTACATCCTCTCTCTCTCATTTTCCACCTACCCATTTCTTCTCTACTCCTTTTCTTTTTCCTCCCAGTTATCAAGTGATACTTTTGTAATCCTCCTGAATTAAAGGGATTTCTGTGCGCGAGCACCATCTCCACAGCAGACGGGAATGAAAGGGAAACCAGGCTGACTCTACGGTGGCTCTGGAGAGCCAGGAAACCCCCTTATTAGAGGCTGTGAGAGGGGAGCCAGGCTGGACAAACACAAACAGAGAGAGCCTGGAACATCCATCCCCCGACTCAGAAACCAGCCTCTCCATTTCCCTCCTAAATCATACAGTTCAGACAGAGAGAAGCTGTCAGGGGTACTACTCGGGTACATGAACCATAGGAAGAAGAAAGCCCAGCTAATTTGAAATATTGAGTGCCCGAAAATCTGATGAAATCTGGAAAATTCTGAGAATACTGCATCGTTCTTTTGGAGCTCACATCAGAGGTGTGCGTAATTGTCTCCAGCATGAAAAACATTGTGCTTTCTCATACCAGAATCAATATCCAGCCCATGCCCACCACATGAATCCCTTCCCTTAATATTAGCTAAAAGAGGTCAGGCAGTATATGAAAATATAACAAACAACTAAGGCTTTCTGCCGTTTTCTCAAATGAAAGATTTGCAACAGCTAATGGTTTTGTCCCAGAATGACAAGCCTTTCTATATGCTGTTTCACAAAGCGATGGGGACCACAAGATGAAATTCAGCAGTAGATCCTCCCCGTTTCTGGGCAAAACAGGTGAAGTCGTCCAAAGAAAAAACACAGATTTCAAAAAGATCATGGTTTGTGCAAATGAGTGCGCGAGTGTGTGTGAGTGAGTGTGTGTGTCAGGGTTAGTGCGCTGAGCTACAGTAGTAAGTGTGTGTGTGTGTGTCAGGGATAGAGCCCTGAGCTGCAGTAGTGAGTGTGTGTGAGAGTGTGCGTGTGTGAGTGTGTGTGTGTGTGTGTGCATCTGTTTGTGCATCAGGGTTAGTGCCCCCCCGATACGCAGACTCCGCACTCTCCAATACCTGCCACACACAGCCCTGGCTTTTCTTCTCTTTTTTCAATTACGGGGTCTTTGTAATTCTCTGGTGTGAGTGAGCTTTATTCACAGCTCCTAAAGCAAGCCGTTCACACCACAGACTCAAATACAGGTGGCTGGACTGGGAGGCGGACTGAGACCAGCGAATGAGAGCCTGGAAAGGGCACTGAAGGGGGAGTGGTGTGGGAGGGGAATCCTTCAGAAGAATATCCTAAGCTTGGCACATCTTTTTTAAAAGCATAGAAGGTGTGTATATAGTCATCTAACATGTATATGTATCTGTGCTCGTTTGAGGCTCGTGACTGATGTGTCTTTTGATGCGGTCCCCAGATGAGGCCCCCCGGATCACTGGGACACGGGCGCAGGAAAGGGGTCTGCTTCTCCGGGACGCGCTCGCCTGGATCTGGGCCTCCGCCGTCCCCTGAGAGCCGCGGGGGCTGCCAGGAGTCAGGCCGCGTGAGTGGGGGGGGCGGGGGCGTGGGGGGCTGGAGGGGGCTGCACCTGCTCATTCTTATCAATGGGAAACCAAGATAATCACAGATGAAGGGGAGGATGGAAGACTCGCACAAATACTGTTTATATAAATATGTGTATATTTACCCGGTTCTCCTTTGTCATAGTACTGGTGCGTGCCAATATCTGTATCTGGAAAGAGAGAGAGAGAGAGAAAGGGGGGGGAGAAAGAGGAGGGAAGGAGGGAGGGAGGCAGAGAGAGAGAGAGAGAGTGAGGGAGAAAGAGAGGGAGGGAGAGAGAGAGGAGGAGAGAGAGCACGAGAGAGAGAGAGAGAGAGAGAAATGAGCAGTGTGCCTGTTAGAAGTGGTCAGATCAGCAATTTCGCACCGCAGGATAAACAATCATTATCTGCCCATGTCCAGCGCCATCTGCCTGCACAGAGACAGAGATAAGGGAGCAGGGAGCTGGGGGGCACTGGGGGTGAGCTGGGTATTAATAAAGACAGGGGCGCTTGCACCCCTCCCTCGCAGACCCCCCCCCCCTCCCCGGGACGGTCCCCCCCGCCTCGTCTTCGCCCCAGACTCAAACTGCTGAGATTGGCCCTTTCTCACCGCTGTTATGGCTGAAGGAGGAAAAGACAGAGCCCTGCTCTGACAGCACCCCTTTATTATTTATTTATTTTAATCAGTGGCGTCTGCTGGTCCCTGGGCTGGGCAGAGGGCAGCCTGGGAGAGCGATACGCACGCATTAATTAACCTGCAGGCTGTCATCAGCACACCCCAGAGACGACCCCCAATGAACAGGGCTCCCACAGCTCAGGAGGAATCTGGGGAGAGGGGGCAGGAATTTGGGGAGTGAGGGGAGGAATTTGGGGAGCAAGAGGAGGAATTTGGGGTGTTAGGGGTGGAGTTTGCGACACTAGGGGTACAATTTGGGGAGCGAAATGAGGAATTTGAGATGCTAGGGGAGGAATTTGGGGAGCTAGGGGCAGAATTTGGGGAGTGAGGGGAAGAATTTTGGTTGCTAGGGGTGAAATTTGGGGAGCAGGAGGAGGAATCCATCACAAATGGAGAAATGCTGCTCAAACCGCACAGTGATACTGCAAAATGGAGAGCAAAGCGTACATTTCCAAACTCTCGTGGAGTGCTGGGGGTATGTGTTATAAGTCAATCGAAAAAGAAAAACAGCGCCGTAGGCGACACTTTCATCACTCTGAGTAGGCCAGGTGAAGACTCCAGAATTTACCCAAGTAGTTCACAGCCAATCTTCCCCTTTCAAACAGGTTCTTTTTTTTCTTTTTCAAATTGCACAGTCAGACAAGGAGGGGAGGCGTGGGTGGATCTGCAGGTCTGCAGTGAGAGTCTCATGCTTCAGGGGCTGATATCTGAATTTTACAGATTCCATTCTAACAAAAAAGTGGTAAAATAAACAGCTAAAAAAATAGCAGCATACAATCAAAACAGTGCTTGACCAAATGAGACAAAATCTGGTTCTAAAAATTACCTGACAGTGAAGGACGCTAAGAAAGGAACAAAAACAAAATAAATATATATTATATTGAGCCGATAAATATATTTATTATCATTATTATTACTCCAATTATTATTAGTAGTAGTAGTAGTAATAGTACCTCTGATTCACACATCAGAAGAAGCACTGAGACAGCATGCAGTGTACGACTAGATCACTACATGGACAGAAAAGAGGCTTGCGGGTTTCAATCTCGTGTGTGACACCTCTTTCATGCTGTTGAGTGAGGTGTTGTAGCTCAATTGCTCAGGGTTAAAACAGGCCTGAATAGAGAGGGGAAGGGAGGAGGGGGGAAAAGAGCGCCAAACGGACGAACAGATTAATTACCTCTGACATGCAAGGAACTCTTTGAGGACCACAAGTGCAGCTCAGCCAGGCAGAACGACATCTGATTGAAGGAGAAACTCGATTCTGCAGAAACACGAGGGAAAGAAAGAGAGAATGAGACCAAACGAGGGGCAGACATAATAACACAAAGTTATCTCTCTCTCTCCCTCTCTCCCTCTCCTGCTCTCTCACCGTAGGGCGAGCTGGGTTCCCCAAGCACAAAGCCCTGACCCAGAGCTGGAGAACCTCGTCAGGGGGACAGGAGAGTGACAGGTGGGCGTGGCCTGTCTCACCCCCCCACCCCCCCCACCCCCCTCCCCATTCCAGTGCCTTCTAAACTGATTGAAGGGGGGGGGTTGGATTCCACAAGGGTCACCCTGACACTTAACACGCCAGTACACTGCTCACAGACAGAGGAACAGGCCTAGACACATGTATCTACATATACACATACATGCAGTACATGTACCACCAGCACTACACTGGAAATCCTTTCACCTTTTTTTTAAGATGCAAGCTGGTTTCTTCAGCAGAGAGAGAGAGGCTTCCCTTCTTTAAATTTTATTTCAACCACTGCTTTTGATTGAACAGCTTTTTTAATGAATGAACAACTGCATTTCCCTCGCCCTCTGGCTCTTTCTCTCACACACACATGCACACACGAATGCACACACATACGCACACACACACCCGCCTGCCACCTCTCGAATGACACCTGTGACCTCCTGCCTCCTCGTCCTGAACCTGTGCCAGGACCTGTTGCCAGGAGCGACTGTGCCACGGAGACGGTTCCCCACGTCTGCGCAGGTGAGCCCCGCCCGATCGCACCGGCGCCACCTCTGGAGCACACCAGCGCCTTTACCGCTGGCGGTGTTTACAGTGCAAACCCATCCCATTTCTTTCCTCCCTTACTTCTATTACTGTCCAGTTATCCTGCTGTATACACACTGGATATATTCAGGTTAAGTACATACCTCAAGCAAACAAAAGGCAGTGCCCTACCTGCAAATCGAACCTACAACCTTTTTCTTAACCGTTACAAGTCCAGTACCCCGACCATTATGCAACTCTCTGTATCACCACCCCCACATCCCCCACATCCCCCACATCCCCCACCAGTCACAGCTGTTTCACTTGGGGCCAGTTATTAAAAAACAGTGCGCAACAGCAAATGCGCCGTTTATGACCAAAGGATGCAACCTGGACCACACGTCTCCTCCCATTCCTTTCTCTAGGAGAGGGATCGGAAACGTACACAAAACGCGCAAACGCAACGACTCCCAGGGCACAACCCAGATCTGAAATGGCTTCTTTTTTTTTTTTTTTAAATACCCAGCATTCAACTGACATAGCTCTACCCAAAGTGCTGACGTTGAGGAGACATTCGGAAAAGGGAATGTGTTCATTGAGGGTGGCATCCCCCCCTCCCCACATGGTTCTGCTGAGCATGCTGGGTCTTATCTCTGGGGCCTGAGGTTGCTGGGGAGGGGGGGGGGGCAATGCCAGTGGTCCAAAACTTCAGCAAACCAAATCAGTCATAAACTGGAGCCCAAGGAAATGCTGTATCCAGCACTGCTATTTTATGAGTTTACTGACATAAGAGGATTCCTTCATCCACCACCTTGCTTTTAAAGGAAGTCAGCTTTTTTTAAAGGTTTTTTTTCTTGCAAGTCTACTAAGAGCAAACCTACACCCCCCCCCCCCCTCCCCCCCCCCCCCCTCCCCCCCCCCCCCCCAACACAGGAAGAGAGAGCATGCAATCGGCCTTTCAAGACATACTTCCTTTAGACACTTTGTTTCAAATGGAAATTGTGAATTTAGGGAAAACTGGCAGTCAGTTTATGAATAACTCAGGTAGGCAGCAGGCAGAGACGCTGGGAGGAGAACACTGAGATGAGTATCAGACACGAAAGAGTGACACTGAGTAGAGCAGTGCACCCTGGGGGAAGCTCGACGGCAGGGTGCTGCAGTGGCCAAGACACCAAGGCTGCAGCACCAAGGTTGGAATCCCAGGTAGAGGGGGGCTCTGTCTGTACCCCTCAAAGTACTTAACATGAATCACTTCAGTAAACATCCAGCGGTAAACTGATGAACATGTTAAAAAAAAGTAAGCTATGCTCAGATGGTATTTAGTTTAGTTTAGTTTAGTTTAGTTTAGTTTAGTTTAGTTTAGTTTAGTTTAGTTTAGTTTAGTTTATCTGACAAAATTAAAACACATGTATCAAAAGACTTGCATGTGAAGAAATTGTCAAGGATAACAAAGAAAAAGTCCTGGACTTATTTCCATCGTGGTCCTTGACGTTCCATCAGCCATAGCAAGATAATATCAGGCTAGATAAGTACTTCCACCTGGCAAAGGTAAAAAGTGAGGATTCGCGCACGGGAAAAGGAAATTAGCTGCTGCTAATGGAAACATTTCCGCTGCCCTTCCTTTGAAGAAGGTGTCCTCCCATTGGCCCCTGCTGCTGGGCCCTGGAGACCCCGAGCACGTCTTTGGCAGGCAGAGGCAGATGCTACTGTATCAGCCATGCAGGGGCACAGATCGCCCGCCATCAAGCGCTAATACATTTGCATGCGTTAATGGGCTTTTTGTGTGATATGCATGTTTACCCCCCCCGTAATGGAGTGAATTGTGAGGGAGGAGGGTGAATGTGGTTACTGATGAGGGAGTGGGAAGAGCAGTGGGAAGGAGGGAGAAACAGAGGGAGGGAAGGAGAGAGGGAAGGCTGGAATGCCTCCAGTAGCCAGGACAGCAGTGACAGCCCTGCAGGATCCTCCAGCTACCCTCCGCTTCTGAAACACTTCCAACTGCAAGGACAAAAAAACCTGTGCCTGTGTATGAGTGTGTGTGCGTGCACGTATGTGTGTGTGTGTGTGTGCCCGTATGTGTGTGTGTACGTGCGTGCATGTGTGTGTGTGTGTGGCCATTTCTATCCACCCTGTCCCTTTCTCTGAAGCAACTGTCATCACCACGGTGACAGTTTGTCCTTCAAAGAGCGAGAGAGCAAATGTGTAATTACTTTTTAGCAAAAAAAAAAAAAAAACACAAGTGTTTGTTTGAAATATTTGACAAGCTGTCATCTGCACCTGATGGTCCTGTTTTGCATTCAGTGCTATTTGCTGAGGTGGGGGTGTGGGGTAGAGACTGTCCCACTGTGTCAGTAACAGGACGGGGTGGCAGAGTGTTGGTCCAGAGACACTGGGGTAAGGGCGTGGGGGACGAGTGTGTCAGTTCTGGGGTGTGAGTGCGTGTGTCAGTACTGGAACTGGGGTGAGTGTGTGTGTCAGCACCAGGTGTGTGTCTGTGTGTGTGCGTGTGTGTGTGTGTGTGTGTATGTGTGTGTGTGTGTGTGTGTGTGTGGAGAATTGAAGGTCACATATGGGGTGCACAGGAGCAAAGGCAAGGTTGTGAAGTAAGGTTAGGGGCACAGAGCCCTGCACCAAGGATACCAAGAACAAACTTGTATTTGCCAACATGGGGTCAGCCTGTTTAGCTGAGCTCTAGACTCTCAGGAGCAGCTGAGTCACAGGTCCACACAAACTGCCTGCTGAAGGAGAATTAGGGTCACTGTAGCAACCGACAACACAATAACTACCTAAAACACAATAACTACCCAAACAACACAATAACTACCTAAAACAACACAATAACTACCCAAACAACATAATAACGACCCAAAGCAACACAATGACCACCCAAAACAACACAATAACTACCCAAAACAACACAATGACTACCCAAAACAACATAATAACGACCCAAAACAACACAATAACTACTAAAAACAACACAATAACTACCTAAAACACAATAACTACCCAAACAACACAATAACTACCCAAGCAACACAATAACTACCTAAAACAACACAATAACTACCTGTACAACACAATAACTACCTGTAGCCGCCCTACAAATACATTATGCACTTTTCTCAGTTGTACAACAAATAAATTATATAACCAAAGAAGTCGTAACATAATCGCTTTCTGAATCAGGTAAATTGCCGGGCTGGATGTGTCAAATACCCCTGAAAGCCTAAAACTTCTGTTGTAATACGTTATCACAGGCGTCCGCAGCCCTGGGCCTGGGGAGCTGCAGGGCCTCCTGGTTTTAGCAGTCAGCGGAGACCCAATAAACTGCTTTAATTGGTCAATTAAGTGCTGAGTGACAACAAATCCCAGCAGGCCCTGGGGCTGTCCGGGACCTGGGCTGAAGACCCCTGCAGTACTGGGTTGGTCATTGCCTTATTGGTCCCAACAATGACTCAGAATGACTTTGAACATGATGCCCCATTTAAGCGGAATTGTTTTACCCCATTTGTTTTTTTGTTGTTTTGGGGTTTTTTTTTAAGCCATAAGATTATCAGTTTCATCCAGGACAGGGAAGGAGGGGGGGTCCTTTCATCATCCCTCAGAAGAGGAAACCGGAGAGCAGCTCACTGAGAATAAGTCTGTCTGAACTGACACATTCTGAGCCTGTCTGTTTACTTAGCAACTTCATACGCTCAAAACGTCAAACAGCCACCTTAAATACGCCCCCCCTCCACACGCACGCGCACACGCACACGCACACACACACACACACACACGCACACACACGCACACATGCAGAGTTTTGCTATGGGCTATGACCGTGGAGCTCACACACATCACAGGGATTTGGTGGTCCTGAACAGCTGTCAGACAAATTCTAATCCCTGTCCCGGGGTCACCCCGCCCCTTTGTCCCTGCTGGGGATGTGGCTGACCCCCACAGGTGAGTGTTTCTGTCTACCTGTCCAAACACATGGTGCGGGGACGGGGGGGTGGCTCGGGGGGGGTGTACCTTTCCTGCACCGTCTCTCCTCCCCTTCAAAAGTGAAGAGGCTGCTTTATCTTCAAAGAAAGAAAGAAAAACAGACTACTTCTCTTTCAAGTCGGGCTGGAGGGACCCGGGACCCCGTTGTTCTGGTCTTCACCTTTCGCTTCTGTCGTGTCTGTGTGGCACAGGAGGCCGTCAGCACAGTCTCTGGGCTTCAGCACAGGCCCTGGAGCTCTAACACAGTCCCTGGGCTTCAGCACAGGCCCTGGAGCTCTAACACAGTCTCTGGGCTTCAGCACAGGGCCTGGAGCTCTAACACAGTCTCTGGGCTTCAGCACAGGCCCTGGAGCTCTAACACAGTCTCTGGGCTTCAGCACAGGCCCAGGAGTTCTAACACAGTCTCTGGGCTTCAGCACAGGCCCTGGAGCTCTAACACAGTCTCTGGGCTTCAGAGAGGACTGGGCTCGAGCTTCGCACAGGCTGCTGCTGAGAAACCCGTGCCGACACTCAATTAGACACTGAAACTTTCCTTAACCGGCTTGATTAACAACCACAAAAAAACACAAACAACATGCACATATTACGTGAGAATAATATATTATTTAAACCCAGTTTAAAAAAACAAGGCCTGTTCTCTGAATGGGCAGTCAATCACGTAGACAGTTTTTTTTTTTTAAATGCACAGAACCATCAATCTTAAACAAGTTCATTTTTTCCCCCCTGCTCGAGCAGGCTAATGCTAAACGAGCGCTATAAGCCAGACGGGAGAATGGCAGAGAATAAAACACTCCGCTCTAAGAATGAGCCCATTTATAAAAGGGCAAGCCACAGCGTGCCTTAAGGTCCTCCACTCAAAACCAGCATAATTAAGGTCAGGGCGAAATCCTCTGGTTGCACTTATCACAATCTTATCTGTTCCTCCGCTCCTCTCTCATTTGCCGTACGGGGGTGAGGCCGGGCAGGCTATAAACACACATTAATATTGCGGCAGCAGAAAGGGAAGACTGTCACTCTATCACGCCGAATAAAGTCCAAGCACCCTTCCCCTCCTCCTCCTCTTATTTAATCACCGCAGATAAAAATGAATCGTTTCTCATTTATTGGACTCTCATTTTAATTTTCCCCACTTCCAGCTGTCCTTCACTGGTAATTATTCTCCGCACGGCCGGTCCCCCCCCCCCCCCCCCCCCCCCCCCCCCCCCGCCCCCCCGCCCCCCGCCCCCTTCAGCGTTTCAGTGCAAAAGTCTTGTCAGCGTCTGTTGTTCTCACGAAAACGAAAAAAAAGGAAAAGTCGCCAAACTGCCAACTTTACAAATGTGGCTGAAATGAGACGCTCAGGCTGCCGCTTGCCTCGACAGACCTCCTAACACCGATGGGTTTTTTCCTTTTTTTTTTGCAGGCATGTGCAAATGGGCGATAGGGACGAGGGCTGCAGCCTGACCCCAATCACAGGGAGCGGAGCTGCCCCCCCCCCCACCCCCGCCCGTCCCCCCGCCCCTGCAGGAGATCCGGGGGTGAAAAGGCCAGCCTGCCAGCTCTTGACAACCGAACTACAACCGCCGCCCTACAGCCGCAGTCACCGCCCCACCCTCACTGACCCCCAAACCAACTCCCTCGCCCTGGGCCCTCATTCTGCACGGGACCACTCCATCAGACATCACAGCTCAAAGAGTGTGTTTGTGTGTTTGGGTGGGGGGGAGAGGAGGGGGGAAGAGATCTGTCACGTCCCCTGGAGAGACATGTGTGAAATTACAGGGCTAAAGACCTGCCACACTGACTGACTGCACAGGCAGGCTCTCATCACACAATCATTTCAATTACCCCGTCATGGTCTGAAAAAAAGGTCTGGCGGACTCCAAAAAAAAATGGAAAATAAGAAACAAAACAAACGCGTGAGGCGATGGTAGGAAACAGGCTTCCGGCACTGCAAAGGAAAACGTTTCCAGAAAGAGGCGGAGCCAGGCCTGGTTAACCCAAAGAGGCGGAGCCATGGCCCGGTTAACCCGGAGAGGCGGTGCCATGGCCCGATTAACCCGGAGAGGCGGAGCCAGGCCTGGTTAACCAGGAGAGGCGGAGCCAGGCCTGGTTAACCAGGAGAGGCGGAGCCAGGCCTGGTTAACCAGGAGAGGCGAAGGTTGACGCAGCTCAACCTGTGAGCGCTACACACGGAGCAGCAGACTGCGATGCAGAGGCAGGCCTTATCAGTGGCCTGTGGGGGACAATGTCAGTGACAGATTGGGTTTGGGGGGGGGGGTGGCAAACAAAAGAAATGCTTCGGGGAGAGCGGAGAAAGGGGAAGGGTACGAAACACGTGCGCGAACAGCATCGGGATCAGAGCAGAGCATCATGGGACGGCGGAGGCTGCCCGGGGGGCGGCGCGCGGGGCTTGATAAGTCCGAATTGAAACGAGATCATGTGGTGAAGGTCAGGCGGAGGAGCGCGCCGCTCGGCGGATTGATAACCCCCGATTCCGCGGAGGGCGGGGCCCGGGGGGGGGGGGGGGGTGTTCTTCCCGACGTGTAAGGTTATCGGAGAGGAAGGAACGGAGTGCGAAGAGCTGCTGAAGTTGTGTGTGCGGTTGTAGGGGAGGACGTGGGGAATCTGTGGACATAACAGCAAAGGGAAATATACCATTGAGGGAGGGGAGGGGGCGAGTGCTACTGTGAAGTGGAAGATTCCCATCACCACTTGGGTGGAAGGAGCCGCCATCTTCAGATCACACGTGCCTAACGTTGCACACTCGCCGCAGAGTCCGGACTAAAGCAGAGCTGCAAACCACCTGCTGCCACTCTGATCATAAACCCAGCAACTGGGGGATCAGTCAACAGAGTCCTGGGATGAGTCCTTAAAAGAGGTCTCCTAGCCAGAAGTGCAAACTACAGTGTATTTTTACACCGGGCCATTTAATGTAACAGGACAGCAAAGGAACCCACAGGCGATAGATCCAGTTAAAGCACTAGCTGCACATGTCGCGGTCCTTTCTTAAACGGAACTTTAACTGTGCCAGAGCTGACTGTTGGTTTACTAAGAAAACATTTCAGCGCATGCAAACCTAATAACATGACCAATGATTGGTGCAGAACAAACACCACGGCCAATCATTGGCCGTGTCATTGGTTTTGTGTGCGATAAAAGGTTTTTGCATATTCTAAAGGCCTTAGTAAATCAGGCGCACAGTTGGGTGTAGCATCATCCAGTGATTACAATGCATTACACATAAAATGATTACAGGCGGCTGCTATGCCTGACTGGGTTCCTGCCCACACCAACCGCATACAAAGCACACTCATATTCCACATTCAAGTTGAGGGATAAAACAGGTTAAAAATAAATAACAGGCTTTTAGGATTGTTATTTCTGTACATTAAAACGCAGACAGATACAGAACCACCGCACATACTAATTGTAGGCATTCCGGATCTTACCAGAAGCTTGCCAGCTTAATGCGAGCACACCAGCAAGAAAGCTTCAATCGCTGGTTTTAAAATGGGAATGCAATATTACAAATAGTAAAAGAGCTAGTATTGTGCATAATGACAAGACTACCTTTTTAAAATGAACCCCAGCAAAAAAGAAAAACTAAAGACATATACATATATAGCGTTGGATACAGTAAACAGTCCGATTTCGCAGCTACTTCATCTTATTTGCCGGCTGTAGACCTAACACCCCAATTTGCATCAGGCTAATTCCATTTCTATTTTTACATTAGACCCCCATCTCTTTCCCTCTCTCTATCTGTTTGTCTTTCGTTCTATCTCCCTCTTTCTCTCAGTCTCTCCCTCTCCCTCTTTGCCTCTCTCTCTCTCTCTCTCTGTCTCTTTGCCTCTCTCTCTCTCTCTCTCTCTTACACAGTCTCTTTCTCTCAGATGCAGCTGACAGTTGGTGAGGTCCTGCAGCAGAACAGGACTCCCCCTTTGGGGGGATTGGGGGGGGGTGGGGTTGACGGAGTCAAACGAGGAGCGGAGGAGACACAATGGGGCGCACTTCAGAGGAGACGCGCTCCGTAGCGCAGAGCTCCCGCTCAAAAGGGAGGGGAGGACAGAGTGGCGCCAGGCGCAGCTCCGAAACGCCGCGTTCCCGGGCCAGGATCCCGCGCCCACACAATCAGCATGGCCTGGAGCGGGACGTCCCGTGAGAGGAGCGCCATTCAGCTCGGGCAGGCACAGAATGGGCTGACTGACAACTGGAACAGAATGAGCTAAAGGTAATACTGTTTAACCAGGGAGACGGGTAGAGTGTGCGCGTCTGTGTGTCTCTGCATGTGTGTGTGTGTGGGTGTGTCTCTGTATGTATGTGCATGTGTGTGTGTGTGTGTATCTCTGCATTTATGTGCATGTGTGTGTGTGTATGCGCTTGTGTCTCTGCATGTATGTGAATGCGCGTGTTTGTCCGTCTGAGTGTCATTGCAAGTATATGTGCGTGTATGTGTATGTGTGTCATTTCGTGTTTATGTGCGTATGTGCATGTGTGTGTGTGTCTGTGTCATTGCGTGTATATGTGTGTGCCTGTGTATGTGTATGTGCGTGTGTCTGTGGCATTGGGTGTATGTGTGTGTATGTGTGTATGTGTGTACATGGGGTTGTCAGTCAAGCTGTCTGTGAGCTGTGAGGATGTGACCGCGGGGTCAGTCTGGCTCTTTGAGGGGAGCACAATGAGAGACGGAGTGAAGAAGAAGAAAAGCCTCCTGCGACTGTCATCCTGCGCCTGGAAAGAAGAGGAATGCCGCGGAGAGTTGAAAAGTTCATCAGGAGGAAATGAATAACGTGAAGGACTTGCCCTCCAGACACACAGAGGACGACGTAAGTAGAGAATCAGAGGCCTATAGCAGTAAGAATGCTACCTGTAAGAAGCAGAGGACTTCACACCTGGAGCCGCACTGTGGGACACTGGCATGCACAGGGATATATATATTATACATTCTATAATAATAATAATAATAATAATAACAGTGATTATTATTATTATTATTATTATTATATAATCTCCCAGGTGATCTCCCATAAAGCAGCCCAAAAAGAAGAGTGCAGAGACTAGTACAGTGACTAGCTCACCCACCACCTAGGAGCAGCGTCTGTCTGGTAGAGGGGTCATTACACATAAACTGAGTAACGGAGAAATTATGAATTTCCTTCAGCCGTTAAAACAGAGGGCCAGGCTGCGCATTTCTTCCATGAAGCTCTTCTCCAATATGTGCTTCAGAAACAAATAAGTTAATCTGTCCTCTAATTCAAAGGATGACGTGTCAGTGACTCAGCAGTTGGCCCATCACTGCACTTGGGCATCGATTTTATATGTGATGCAAAAAGCAGCCTGCACTGTACCGGCATGGCGACTCTACTTAAAAACTAGCAGAAACCCAGGAAATTTCCCATCCAAGGATCTGATTTACTAAGACCCTTAGCATGAGCAAACCCTTTTAGCAAACTAATAACACAACCAATGATTGGTGCAAAACAAATACCACAACCAATCATTGGTCATGCTACTGGTTTCACGTATGCTAAAAGGTTCTGCACAACCTAAACCATAATCATGCAGGTTATGGAAGGACAAAATCAGTTCACTTGCAACACAATGTGCAATTCAAGCCATTTTGGCCTTCCGGTAGCTTCTCAGATACAAAGACGGATTTAATAATGGACTTGAAAAGTCCATTATTAAATGGATATCAAATTCAAATGGCCATAAAAAGAATTTACATTGAGAGCAAAGCTCAGATATTGCAACAAGTCTTTACTCTTGAACATAATGGAAACAAGCCTACGTGAGAACAAACTGCCAGATGTCAACAGAGGTTGTCCATGTGAACCATAGTTTGAGCAGGAGGTGTGCGGAGCAGCGAGACTACGTTTGGCTACAGACCCACTTGGTAAGAGTGTCTACGCCGGAAGGTGGGGGTGGGAGTGGGAGGGGGGTGACAGTGGCGTACACATGGGGGGCCAGGTCGGATTAGCCCTCTTTGACAAGCTGCCATGTTCTCCCAGGCCTGACGCACTGCACTGCCATCGAAGAGAGCCATCTTATCTGCTCCGTGATGCAGTCTCTTCACGGTCCCCAACCCACCCCGTTCCTCCAACTCAGCCCAATCCACCCACCATGCCTTGCAGGAAAATACAAAAGCAAGACTGAACGCATCGCAGCATGCAGATTTACTTTCGGTTCCTCCATAACCGCTTCGGCTGTAACATCTCAACTTCGCTCAGTCAAAACGTACAAAAAAAGGAGCGGTTTTGAGCGAAGAAACATCGCTTTTAGTATTGCTCTCTTTGTCCTTTCTTTTCGGTAAACGTGTCTCGGCGGGGTTGTGTCGGTTGATGCGTCCTTATTGGTCAGCAGGCCAGGTCGGCTGGGCGCATGGGAAAAGCAACATGGCCGCCGTTAACAGGAGGACAAACACAGGCTGTGAGCAGCAGGCACTGAAGGAGGGGGGCTGGGGACCTCTAAGAACATCAGCAAACGTCATTAGGGCACTGGAGGGAGCAGCGCACAATGGAGCGCTATTTAAGGAAGCATTTACCGCGGGACGCGGAGCAGTTCGGCAAACAGACGGGGGACAAATAACCGGTCAAAGCAGGAAGGAGCGGCATTCCTCCCGCCCTGACGCAGCAGGCCGAGCGAGCTTCCAGAGGCCGCCGGGCGGCTCGCCCTGCCGGAGGACGAGGCGTCACGCGGGCGCGGGACACGCCCAGCGGTTTCGTAGCGAAACCAGACCGCGCCGCTGCCTGATGCGCTGCGGGGTGGCGGCGCCCAAGGAGGGAGGCTCCCGGATGGCGGGTTTGGCGACTCGCCCCGGTCGATGGGATACGGCAGACTGCCGGTGCCAGCTGTGTACAGGGCGTCCTGTCCCAATCGTATGCCTGCGTGGCTCACCTGACGGGCTGCAGATGATAAGCAGCAGGATCTGGAGACGACGCAGGTATATGTATATCATTCAATACTCTGATCTGGACAAAACAAATAAAAAACAAAAACTGGTTCCAAAAACAGCAGCTTTTAATTCTGGCTTTGCTGGGTAGTCAAGCCCCGCCACCCCCCCCCCCCCCCGCCCCCCCCCATCAGTGCCAATCAACATGCCCCACCCAGGCACGGGCACCCAAACCCTCTGTTCCCCAAATAACACGCCAATACCCCCAAACGGAGAAGCTCCCCATGATGGTGGAACCTAGCCGCTCTTCTCCATTTTCAAAGCGACCTCTCACAACTAGTCAATGCACATTAACAAGTTCATTAACATCAACGAGCCAGCCACAAACTATTCTGAGAGACCAGAGGCTCCAAAAAGTAATCGCTCACATTCGACTTCTGTCAGCCTGTTCCCCCTCTTTCACGGTCAGCATGTCATGAATATGCTAGGATGTATTCTCCGTAACACCAACGCTATTCCAACCACACACATTTCAGAGACTCAGAGGATCTCTGACAGGTCGGCAGAATGTTCCGGGCTTCACGGCACCACGTCGCCTATCCAATCCACAGTGTAATGGACGAAAACGACACCCCTGTGCTCGTAAACGCACTCTGTGACCCAGTGTAACTTCCCAGGCCTGAAGGAAGGGGACTTGATACCCTTCAAGGAAGGTGTCATTTTAATGAAGCAACACTACCAGAGAGAAAAGTACACTAGAGCTAATCATTAGGGTCATGAACAATCCAACCCAAAGCCCTACCAGCATACACAAAATCTATCAAAATGGCAGTTTGATTTTCTTCAGACTGGGACCGCTTCAGGCTGTGTGAATACAGAGGGGCTGTGATCTCCATCGCTCTGGCTGTTTTGGCTTTGTTATAAAGGGTCGGGCTGTGGATCCGCACTCAGGGTAATGGCGCATCATGGTCATTTTAAGAGCTGGCATTGCTCCAGAGGCCTGCCTGTTTGAAGGTGGGCCTGTCCTTGTTTCTGGCCACTCTGGAATGACCACAGTGCCCTCACACTGTGTACTTAAAAAAAAAAATACGCCAGCCAATCGGGGGATGGAGGCGCAGGACTGTCTGTTGAGCCACAGACATTCTCCTCTTTGCCAAACAACCAAATTCAGCCAAGGGATTGACCACAGCCGAGGGACTGCCACTCTGTCTCAAAATAAAAGTGAAGACACCTTTGAACTGCAAAGGACAGAGCAGGACTGTTGAGGGTTTTCCATTGGCATTTTTAACTAGCTGGCTTGCTACTGGACCTATCCATGGTAAGGCAGCTAATGGTGGCTAAAGATTGGCTTTAATTCCATTTGCTCTTAGTTTGCCAGGTAAGGTAACACAATAATTAGCCATTCGCCAAGTTGTTCTTCAGTCTCATCTGACTGATGCCCCCCCCCCCCCCCCCCCAAAAACAAGACCCCCCTGCTTTGATGTATGACTCGGTTAAGAGAGGCCGTCTGGTCCGGAGAGCGTGTGGGGGTCCGTGTCAGAAGCCTGAGCCCTTACGCACCAGGACTCCGCCTCCATGCCAAACCGAGCAGGTGAGCTGAAGGAGCCGCTCCAGAACGGGCGGGGCGTTTTCGCGAGGTGGTGCTTTATTCCACATCGGTGCGCTCGCGTCCTTCCCCCAACAAAAGCGCTTACACAATGCGCACGGGTTTGAATCTTTTGAGAAGAGGAGGAACTTCAAATGCAAGTTTATTTCCAAAAGGTCAGCCGGGATAATGGTGGAGAAGTGCCTTACCGCTTCGAGCCCTGTCGTGTTAGAACCCGTCTCCTCTTTCCCCGGGTTCTGCCTGCAGGGGGGAGGCCCGTGTTGAATATTCACTGGCGGTTAAAGCACTGGAGTAACTCAAAAGGGTAAAGTTTCAAATTTCAAAAATCGCTGCCTGTCAGGCCCAGGAATTCAGGGCAAGACCAATCCAGCTGAGAGGAGCAGCACTGCTTCCTTCATTCCTCCACTCCTTCACCTTAGCGGTCGCTTTTCCTGCAAGCAAACGCAACTTCTCTCTTCCTCCCCCCCCCCACCCCAAACCCGCGTGTGTGCCGGTAACAGGGCGGAGCGTCGCTTCCAGACCCCCTAACCCCCCCCGCCACCGAGCCGTCCGTTTGCCGGCGGTTTCCACGGCGGCTGCCGGTTTCCCGCCGTTTCTCTGTGGCCGCGTGGCGTCCGTGGAGCTGCCTCCATTACACGCACCGCTCCCACTGGAGCACGCATTACCCGGGCTCCCTGAAAACCTCCAGCAGCATTACAAACACACACAGACCTTATTACTGAAGGACTCCTGCAGAGAACCGGGAGCCATTTTGAGCTGCACCCTTCAGTGCTGACTCCTGCCAGTAGCTGCGCACAGACTCAAAGATATAGACTTACATATAATTGTTCAAATCCTCGGGCATTTTTCAGAAAGGGAACAAAAGTGTTACAGTGAGGAAGACTGGGCTCAGGTACCGGCTCTGGCCCAGGAACAGGGCCTGTTGTTGCCATAGCACAGGAAGCAAACACTAGCGCCGTGCAGCTAAATTAGACCAATTTTCCCACCGTTTTGCAGCCACAATGAACGGCAGTGACTCAACAAATTAGGCCGCTAATTTGGAAAGGGGCTTGAATGTCCCACGCTGTGCATGCAAAGGAATTCAAACAACATTAGTTCACTAAGGCCTGTGAACAGGTGAATCTGCAAAGACCTGGCCATTCGCTTTTGACCCCACTAGGTGACATGAGTATCTGGTCTTATTCTCAAGAACCATATATTCCACTATGCTAAAATGCTAAAACCTATACAGCATGGGAAATTACTTTTTTTTTTTTTAAGTGTAGAATGTATTTTCTCTGCGCAAGTGTCGTTGTTTTTCAACGACACTTGTGTTACGTCAAAAAATATGTAATACTAAATAGCTTTTTTTTCCAGCTTGGTGTCGGGAGGTTGTAGTCATACCCTGAAGTACTGGCTTGGAAAATGTGGGCGGGAAACTGTGTGGGCGAGAGAGCGGGTGAGATAGGTTGCGGGAGAGCGGGTGAGGTAGGTTGCGGGAGAGCGGGTGAGGTAGGTTGCGGGAGAGCGGGTGAGGTAGGTTGCGGGAGAGCGGGTGAGGTAGGTTGCGGGAGAGCGGGTGAGGTAGGTTGCGGGAGAGCGGGTGAGGTAGGTTGCGAGATGAAGGTGTGCCGAGCCCCTTCCACAGACATTCACTTATAAGCTTTGCACACCCATGACCATTTCCTGCGGAAGAAAATCGTACCAGAAAGCTTGGAGTTGTCACCATCCCGGCTGCGGCGGCCACTCAATCTGCCCTAACCAGCCCCGTCTCTCTCAGGGCTCACTCCGAATGGGCTTCCCGTGTGGCGTGAGGGAGCCGGAACGTTCCGCGTCCCCGCGCTCACGAGCGGTCTCTTCTGCAGAGCGCGTTCGTGCTCGCGTGCGGCCGGGCCAGCTCGACGGCCCTTTCAGACGTGCCGCGCGGCTGCCGAACGGCCTCCTCGCGCCCACGCGCGTGACTTCAAATTCGAGTCCCCGCGTCCCCGCCGTCGGGCCGGACCCAGTGCAGCCGGCGGGGCGACGCTATCGCCCGCAACATCTGCGCGGCGAGACGGGAGCTGGAGACAGGGCCCTAATCCGCGCCGCGTATGACCGAGAGCGCGCTCCTCCGCGCGCTAGCAAACAGCAGAACCAGGCCGGCCGCCGCTCCCTTTGTCGCCGGGCAGCGGCCGTGGACGCCAGGGCCTGTACGGGCGTTCGGTTGGAGGGATTTGAATAAATGAGACGCGGCGGAGGGCCTGGAGGGCCACACGGCGGGGCCCACAGACACCCTCGCCCGGGTACGAGGTGTGACTCGGCCCCCGTCCAGGTGTTGTTCCGGATCACTTCGCAACATGATTTTTGTTGCTCTTGTCTCATATAAGCTTGTGGTAATAGGGGAGGGAGAAAATAAAAATAATTAAACTGAAAACAAGCTTAGTCGGAAAATCAAAGCAGGCAATCGACGTGTGACTCGCCAGCACCCTCTGCTGCTCAAAGGGAAATCTACATTACAAGGAGGCTCTGAAAAACTTTGAAATAAACATAATCAAGAATGTTAAAAAAAAGCATAACTTTTCTATTCACCATTCATATTGTTATATTCATGAGAACGGTAACAGTGTTCATTAGAAACCTGAAAGTAACTGAAAGACATTGGAGAGCGTGCTTCATGATGTCACTACAAAACTTTAATTTCATTAAGGAAACACTAAGAGCGTGATTGACAGGGTAGTTGGGCCAGTTAGAAGGTGCAGGCGTCACGCGGAGTAAAGGCATGACCTTACGAAGCCACCTGTATGCCTGTGCCAAGCTCTGATGTGCTGAGAGGGTGTGTTTCTGCCCAGAGAGAGCGCTGTAATTACAGACCTGTTTACAGTCGCTATTTACCTGTGCTGCCAACTGGTCCCCTGGGGCAGTCTCCGCAAGTTCAAAGCATCAAAACAATTTAGACCCACTGGCCTCCCGTGATTCACCATCGTTTCCACATTTCACAGCGCATAATCATTTATGAAGGCATCCTCTACGCCAATCAGAACAAATTACACTTTGTGACAGTTACAGAAGCATTTCCTGGGATTAAACAGGAATGCCATTTGTGTCAACAAAATACACAAAAGACATCTGCAGTCAAATGCCGCGTTCAATGCAGGCTAAACTGAATGAATATTAAGGGAAAATGCTTATTAAGGACTTCCTGCATCGTGTGCAGGTCCCGGTAAGGTCACGAAAGTCTAACATTTACAAAGGGTTCAGGCAAAGTTTGGAAAGTATTCACACGACAAGAACAATCACATTTATAGCACTACACTGCCCTCTAGTGCTCACATACAGCTGCTGCCATTAAACACCCAACAAGGGAAGATGGGTGACTAGAAGCCTGATTGTGTACAGGTAGGGCTGCAGGTTGGCTTTTACATTTTTGGGAGCACTCTTTGGTCTTCTGTGTTTTAACTAAGCATGGTAAATGATAATTTCGCTGACTGGAAGGCACTAGGCTCCACTGTGGGGCCTCCACCTGCTCTCAGAGTGCTTTACAAAGGGCCGCCCCCGATACTGTACACTCCGCATACCCGACAGGGCTCAGACAGCCGACGGGGGAAGTGCCCGTGGGGCTGGGAGCAGATTCAGGCCAGTCACTGTGGAGCTGACCAAGATCTCGCTCTCCGTCGCTTAGTTATCAAGATTTCCACAAACAAGCCGCAGGCGTCACTGTTCAGATCTGCTGTCAGGCACCAGGCAACAGTGTCTGAGAAAATACCCACAATGCCCTTTTTCACAGTACATACATGGAATAGGTCTCATGTTGATCTGACAAAAGATCTTTCCTATTGCCTCTCTTATTTCTTTCTTTTTTTTTGTCCTCACGGGCAGAGGTGCTAGTGTGAAGGACATAAAAACCATTAAAAAATACATACACAGAAATGGCAATGCTTTTACAACCCCACACACGTGAAAGAAATTAACAACCTTTTTCCCAGAAAAGAAAAACAGAACAGGCTAGTAGCAGCCATCTGGCAGCTACTTTTCTAGCTGTACATTCCACAGCCACCCTTTCTCCCAGTTAAACCAGCACAAACCAAAGGCTGATTCGCCCCGCAGTTGCGCTACCCTGAGCACAAGAGTCCGTAAATCACTACTGACGCTTGCTGTGAGGGGCGTGCAGCAAGCATGCAGCTGTTTGCTGTGGTACTCAGTAAGCCTCATAGCCTACTGTATATTGGAGTACAGTTTCAACAGTAAAATGAGCCTGATGTTATATTTATAATTTGTTTGCTCAACCCCTTGTACACAAAACAGGAGACAACAGTCAGTCTCTATCGCCAGGGTAACATATGAGTTCATGAATAAAAAATAAAACAACAAATCAAACATACCATTGCATTCATTGCCTTTGACATTTCTGAATGCCAGCAATAGAAATTAATCATTTAGAAACTGTAGGAACATTGAAAGGTACTCATCTCAAACTGGACAATGATTCCCAATGGGTCTTTTCCTAACAGCTGTGCAGAAATGCACACACATTTTCAAAAAAATACCCCCGTTGCCAAAACCTGAAATTAAATAAGGGGCTCCAGAGGCGCGGTACAGGGAGTACAGACGTCCCAAACACAGCTGCAGCCACCTGTTACCCTCCACACAAAGGGGGCACTCAGGCACACGGAAGCACCCGGAGCTCTCCTTTAAGCCGGCCTGTTCCGCAGAGCAACCGCTTCAGACCGTCCTCTCTGACTGCGCACGGTGTCCGGCTCCAAATCCTACCGCTCACCACACCAATCCTTTAAAACCGCGCAAGTGCGCTGGCCCGCAAAACGTGGCGGTTCGTCGCTCGGCTGTCATGGCAACATGCTTATCGTTCCCGCCATAACTTGGATAATTACTCGGGTCATGTGACACAAGCCGGCAGAACATGGGGGGAAAACAGCAGGGTAGTTCAATGCCCCAAAAGTTTGTATTTGTTTCATTTAATTTACAAAACTGTGGTAATTGTTTTCATGCACAGGCCAAAGTGCTGTAAATATTTTGCAGTTGCAATCAGACTGTACACAGCAGACATGTAGTTGCTTAAAAAGCAATACAAACTGATCGTTGTAATTCATTTTGCTACTTTACTTTCTCCCTCAATCAGTTTTCATCCACTAAAACATAAGGCTTTTAATTTAAAACCCAAACATTTGATCAGCTGACAGATTTTAAAATACGGAAATATGGCTTGCATTTCCAGCACTACTGCTTTCATTTAAGAGAGATGAGGCTCCCCGTCTAAACATGTTCTGTCCAGCACAATATGTTCTACTGTAGATGGCTGACACCTGACCTCCAAAAATGTTACTGGGTATGAAATTTTTCAAGTTGCACAAGTTACAATCATATACACATTTATTTTAAGGCAGGCCTACAAGCTTTAAAAAAATTTAAAAAACTCATTTAATTTTATATCTCATAACAGTCAGGTATAATGCAGAAAATGTATAGTATGAGAAACAGGCCACGTGACATGAGGAAAGGTGGAATTCTAAACTCATATATTGAAATGCAGTGATCATTCTGGCACAGCCCTGTATTGTTATCCAGCCAAGGGTCTCGTGGAGCCCTTGTCTCAAGTAAGAATTATGACACAACATCACACAACTGCACACATAGCAAGGCAACACAAATTGAGCAGAAATCCTCATTACAGGCAGCAAGATAGAAAGGACGCCTTCCACTCCACAGGTCTTAGAAAAATAAAGACGACCAAAAAGCTCTCTAGATGTTCTTTTTTCCAGTTCACATTGTATCCATTTAATGTGTGTTGCAACTAGTATTCTAACTAGTACTACAAATATAGAAAAACAAATCCCTTGAAGACCATTTTGAAGTTGTAGTTACCCAAACAGCACCTGACAGAGACACTGCCAGGTTAGAGAGTTGTAACATAAGCTATGGTTCTTTTGTTTGAGTGCTGTAATGACCCTGTAATGAGTCTATGCAATATTCAGAAGTGGAATCAACTGACACAAGGCACAAACCGGGGGGTGTTATCCAACTGTCCAAAATCAACAGCTTACAATTTAAGGCTTCTGTATGGCTTGAAATTTTTCTTAAAATCGATTATAAATTATAAGAATGTTCTCTAAAATATAATTTTGCAGTCAAACGGGTTAAACAAAAATACTAAACTTAATGACAAAAGTTTAATGTTATTTAATCGAGGGGCAATACACCCCTGTCAATATCTTACAGCATGACCAAGTGCATCTATTCTTCCACCAGACTTTACCCCATACCTGCAGTAGACCAACTAAATTACTGTATATTGAATACATTGCAAGCGTTTCATTCGGACAGTTCTGCTGTGCAACCTACATGAGATATACAAACCTAACTTCTATCTTGAGAAAAAACTCTAATAAATAATTATACTAAATATATTTATATAATAAATAAACTATTGACTGGGTATAAAAGGGTACAAGTTGAGGGATGTATGTAGACGCATCTAAAATTAAACAATGTGTTTACATAATCAGCCTGTAGCTAATACTATAAAAGTAGAACGGTGTACTTAATCTGACTTTGGGCTACTTAAACCAGCTAGAACCATTCGCATTTCGAAAAGAGGAGACGGTGTTAAAATAACTCAGAATGTAACTTCAGCTTTCTTGGTTATTGTGTTTGGTGACTACACGTGTAACGTTATTACAAGTTTTAGAATACCGATTTAAGATAATTTTATTAGCATTACCAACTCTATGACTTAGCTAACCATGTACAATATTATGTTATTGTCTAATCTAGCAATACGTTTCACAGCACGGACGGTCGATTTGACAAACGCCTGCACAGCATAATATTATTGTCCTAGTTAGCTAACTTCACAACAATTTTGGATCTAATACATTTGTTAAGTTAACGTTACAGAAGGACAGAAAAGCAAATGTTTACACGCTTAACTAACGTTATACGTGTACCTAGTGAGCTTGCCAGTTAGCACCCATAAACTGTCATAAATCAGGGGCATCTGTCAGACATGCCTTTACTTCAGTGACCGAATTACAGCCTGGTATAGCTCCAAACAACGACTCATTGTTCGGTGGCTCAAGTAGAGAAACTAATCAAGACAAAAATGTTGCCTTGGGGCAGAGGGCTAGCTTGCTAGCCACGCCAAATGTTTACACGCGTGAAATTATGGATATCTATTTGCCATGACATCAGCTGGATAGTAGTACGTGGATGGCCAGTTACAGTGCAACGCTGATTACTTTCTTAAAATACAACCATAGCTTCAAACTTACCGTTTGCTAGTTAGCTAGGCGTTCTTTTCTCCGAGAAATCGGCGTACTGTAACGCGCTAATGAACGAGCTAATTTATCTGGCCACAGATTTTTGGGTTGTGAATAATGATCTATGAAAGTTCCGGCACTGTTTTACCGGTTCAGGTCCACCCTGGGTCCACCTTTAAATGAAAGTTGCATTTGAATTGCTGTGGTAATTATCATAAAGCTAATAAATTAACGTACAAAGTAAATGAAAGCATCACCCTGGAGCATTTAACGTTTGCGACTGACTTCAGACAGCTACCCGGGATTAAGATTGGAGTGCCCCGTGTCTAGGCAACCAGTGAAGCACAACTCCTTACATCAAGCTAACGATAATGTTAGCCGACTTTAGGCTATACTAGTGTACATTAAACATGTTAGTTTTCACATCCAAAGAAAGGTAACTGAATCAGTGGTTTCCTTTTTATATTACATAAACTATCATTGTCAGAAAATATGTTTTCAGCAATCCGGTTTATAATTATCATAGCCATTTGCAAGTTTAGTAGCTGGTTCGTTTGGCTATTTAACATTAGTCCTCATTCATTTTTATAGTTAGAACTAACCATTTTATTAAATTTAATTTTCGTCAAAATATTGAGTCGCTCGTTAAGAAGTGTTTCAATTGAGTCACTAGGACACGTGAACTGGTGAGGGTCCGGGTCGTCTGGGTAATGTATTTGCTTTCGTAGCTGTGGTACCTGTGGTTAGAATGGGAAGGAAGAAGAAACTAAACAATAAGTCCCAGCATGCAACTAAAATCTAGCATATGCGCAGTCCTGACCAACGTTGTAGAAGTAGAGGTGACCCCCCCTGTTTCAATGAGAAGTGGGAGTGAATAGCTGCTGAAGATTTGTGGCTGCAAAAATGGTGAATGCGTTTTCTGAAAAGTGTTATACTGCTGTGCAGTGTCGGAGCTTGTAAACTAGCGGGAGAACTTGATTGCGTGTCTATAGAGTGTAAAAAAACAGACGGCTGCATAGATATTTTATTTTCAGTGTTAGTTGCCTAATTAGCTTTTCAGCCGCAGCATCAACATTTTTAGACAGCAAATGTCGTTCGTTAACTCGTGTTAGGAATGTAGTTTTAATTTCTTATTGCCTTAGGATGTCTAGTTTGTTTGGTTTTTAACATTCGTGTAGTTTTTTATTGCCAAATATGGTAATTCACAGCTGTAAATCAGATTATGCACAGAATTAAGAACTTTAGAGCTGCAGCCAAACTGACACATGCGTGGTTTTATCTTGAGATCGATTGACGACGAACGTAATCCATACAAACGTCAATTTAAACTGCTAGGTAACTAGCTAATTTATTCATGTGGTCGTGGGAAGCTGCCCATTGTTTTTTGCAGTTGATTAACTCCTTGACTAACTCTGTTTTGGCTATTCAAAGCTTATCGTAGATATTTGTTTCAACAAGTAATCTCCTTCATTCATTCATGCATTTAGACACAGTTGGCTGGCTACATACGTAGCTTACCGCAAGTACAAGAAATGTACAGGATGTAGTTACCACCCTATTCGTAGTGTGGTTACATGGCTACAGATAATATAACTGCAGATTGGTACACAGATGCCTAGATAGTTAATGCATGTATTTGCATTTAGCTAACGTTAGCTGACCAACGCCGGAATCATTCTTCTACTTGTTGGCTGGCTAATAGGATTTAAAAGCGACGGATTTGTTTGCCAGTTTATAAATATCTTGGTCTGCTAGGCCACTCGGATGTCACTGTCCAAACGATAGAAAAGTGAGCTCTATTTTTAAATAATTACACAGGGACCAACAGCGTCAGTTTATAAATCTGACGTTATTTCGGTCGCAATCAGTGCATCTACAGAACTCCTGTTCAGTATTATTATTTCCCCTTTTAACTGCCGCGTGCAGTAATGGCGTTTTTAGTGTGCGTGCCTCATCTTTTTGCAGACTGACCCCATTAGAGTTTTGGTGACGGGTGCTGCTGGTCAGATTGCCTATTCCCTTCTTTATGGCATCGCGAAGGGTGACGTATTCGGCAAGGATCAGGTAAGAATTGCTTCTCGTTTACGTAATCTCATGCAGTAGTAGAGATTTACAGATTAATCAAATATCAGTGAAGTTTTGAAGGCTTTTCAAATGTCCAGATTATTGTCGACGTCAGATAATTCCATGTTGTACACTACTGAAAATTAATCTCCAGCCTCGATTGATAAATGGGCACCAAATCAGGGAAGGGTTTGGGAGACCTCATTGCTGAGAGTCCAATATAAAAATACATCTGTAGCATTGGCTGGTATTTTGCATATCTACCATAGTGGTGTTCTTTTTGAAAACTGCAATGCCTGGTTTGTGCTCCATTTTCGTTTATGTAAATGAACTACAGAACCTGTTGTACCTGTATAGCAAACTTGAAGACATTCATGTAATTATAACCTTGTTAATGATGATGACTTGTGTCCCTTTTATAGCCAGCCGAACCTATGTTTTCTTTACACACTGAAGAGGGTAGTTCTGCCAAAATATTTGTATCTTGTTCCCCTTCTGCATAAGAGGATAAATATGTTGAAAGTGACATTTTTAATCTTGTTGTGTGCAGAGCATTTCTTTTGGATTATGATTTAAAAAGAAGCAAATTGTATTTTCTTTTCTAATCACTTCATGTATGGCTGTGATGTGTCTAGGTAGCCTTGGTAGATGTCTTAATTTCTCCTCTCGCTTCTCTGTCCTGGCTAGCCAATCATCCTTGTCCTGCTGGACATCACGCCCATGATGCCAGTCCTTGATGGAGTGGTCATGGAGCTTCAGGACTGTGCCCTCCCACTTCTGAGAGGTAGGCCTGTCTGGACCAAGCGGCCAAAATTGACTTTATTTGAAGCTAGCTTCCTGGTCTTGTTGAGAGACTGTGCTCTCTCTAGCACCAGTGCGGTTGGCTTTCAGCCACCCGTTTCAGTGCAAGTCAGTGGTACCAATACAGTCAAAATACAACATAATGGGAGTTTTTTCTTCCTCTAATGTCTCCCCATGTGCCGATATAAATTATTGTCACACGCTCGGTGGATGACAAGGGACTCGGACTTAATGACCATATAAGGGTCCCCCTTTTGGCTTTGGCATCTTTGGCTCCAATTTGTACAGCATGGTGTGATGAAAACTGCACTTCAAGTTGTTGCTGGTGTGTGATTCATGCTTATACTTGTGAGGCATGCATCACCTACTGTAGCAAGTCTTCTTCTGTCAGGTATGTGCCATCCACAGGAGAAAATTAAAGTATTTGGTGCAATAAGGAGTAAAAATGGAAAAGTGGAGGAAGACAGGACATTGTACACACAAAACAAATCGCCATTTTCACGGTGGTCTAATGTTCTACTGTTGATCTAATCTCTGGTGCTCCTGCAGAGGTGATCCCAACAGACAAAGAGGAGGTGGCATTTAAGGACCTGGATGCTGCCATTCTGGTGGGCTCCATGCCCAGGAAGGAGGGCATGGAGAGGAAGGACCTGCTGAGGGCCAACGTGGCCATCTTCAAGTCCCAGGGGGCTGCCCTGGACAAGTACGCCAAGAAGACCGTCAAGGTGACTGACACAAAAGAGGCGGGGCCTGGAATTCGCATTGCGGTGCATTCCGTGGCCACTGCTGTGTGGCTGTGTGCTAGCCTTTTGCTAACTGGGCAGTTCTTTCAGTTGCTCGCTCGCATACATGCATATATTTGGAGGGGGGTAATCAACTGGCTCTGCACACTGCAGACATGCATTTGCCACCTACCTGGGCATTATATTTAGTGCTGTTTCAGAGCTGCTGCAGTGAGCTATCTTGCGTATGAAATGCACATTGTATCGGGGTTACAGTGTTGTATTTGTGAACCTGGCAAACAGCCCACGGTCTTTCATGTCTGAGCTCGTCTAACTCCCTCAAGGTCACCATCTGCTGTGCTCTGAAGCCCTGTGTAATGCCGGGCTTTGACAGTCTTCGCATGAATGCGGTGTTGAATTGCTCATATCGGCTGTCACTGTGGGGCTCGTAGGGAATTTGTACCCATTCCTCTTATGGCACCTCGTACGTTTGGTGCGTACACGTGCATTTAGAAGTAAAATCATTTTGGCGATGGCCATTTCCTTTTACACGGTTTGTTCTCACTGTGATTGTCACCGTGTTTAGAAGTATTGGTGCTGATATGGTGTTGGTTTTGACAGTTGAGTGAGGTTGTGATATGAACATGGGAAATATGTACCTTGGTCCAACTCTCAAGTGATAACAGGCATTATAGTTTGGGTAGCACATTGGTTTACATTGAAATGTTGCTCATTTAGAAGAATGTCCCCTCCTATACATATCATATAAAGAAGTAAATGATTTCTTTTTTTAGCACCGTGTAACCATTTAGGGATTTTGAGTTTTTTCCATCCCTTATAAGATTGACAGTGGTTTTATTTTTTGAACTGAAACTTTAAGGAATTGTGTTAATATTTTAATATGTGCTAGTTTTATATCGACATTTTATAGTGCTTTCAGTTGCCCTCCAGAGAATGCTTAGAGTAGTGGTGTTGAGGCTGCATTAACCCCATGCCAGTCAGTGACTTGTTTTGAACCAATCAAACGGTTGCCCACAGCAGAACACAGTGATTGGCTCTGATCATTAAAGAGGTGAAAGCTATCAATTTTAGCTTTGCCCCCCTCCAAAAAAGCCTTAGTCTTTCAGCATTGGCTTAGATCTTTTGCTGCATTCTACATTACACTACACTACATTCTAGAATGTGGAATGGAACTGGGCAGTTTCCCACATTTGTCCCTCTACTCTGTCTTAGGTCCTGGTCGTTGGAAATCCAGCAAACACCAACTGCTTGATTGCGGCCAAGTCTGCCCCATCCATCCCCAAGGAGAACTTCTCCTGCCTGACCCGCTTGGACCACAACAGGGCCCGCTCACAGGTGGGACTCTCTCTGCGTGCCTGAATGCATGGATGTCGTCATTTGTCTTTGGAGAACATTTCAAAATTGAAATATTTAAAAGAACAAGGGAAGAATAAATAGCAATAACTGTATACCAATAATAAATTGATAAAGAGTAGTGCCATTGGATGAAGCTATACTTCGCAGTTATCTGACGAAGTTAGGCCTTTCTACAGTTCACTTATGCTTGTACCCTTTGGGATAAATGAGCCTTGCACCCTAGCAGTCTTTAGCCTGGGTAATCCGTGCCAATCCTTGGAGGGTAGGGTAGCTGTGGAAATTCTGTACAGTGGGGAATATGGGTCGTTCAGTATAAAGGACACTTTAATTGAACCATGATTCTCATGCAATACAGAAGGGGTTAAATGAATCACCTCATCTGAGTGCAAATATTGTATGCATGACTTTGTACAGTTGAGTGAGTTGCCCTCCGTCTCTCGGTTTGTGAATCAACAAATTGTAAAGATTTGTTGAAAACTGGCTCATTCCTTCACGCTTCTGGAAACCAACCACCATATGTGCAGTCTTCTCTGTATTGTATTCAGAGAGGGTGGTTTGAGATGTTTTAACGTGTTCGCTCTTGGATCCAGGTGGCCATGCGTGTTGGCGTGTCTGCCAACAATGTGAAGAACATCATCATCTGGGGGAACCACTCCTCCACCCAGTACCCTGATGTCCACCACGCCAAGGTCAACTTCCAGGGCAAAGAGATGGCTGCCTTTGATGCTGTGAAAGATGACAGCTGGATCAAGGGGGATTTCATATCTGTGAGTAGAGCAGCTGATGGCCTTGTGGCAAACAAAAAGATAACGTGACTACTTGGAGCATGAGTGCCAGTGTTTCAGTTGCAACGACTATTACTTTGGCAAGGTGATGTACCATTTTTAGTTAATACAAGACAATGGTATGGATTTGGGGATACACTTTTTGTGTTATCGCCTTCCCATCATGCTGTACATGTCCATGAGATGAGATGCTGTGACCAGCGGCAGTGTTCAGAGCTGTGATTCCCCCCCACCCCGCAGACCGTGCAGCAGCGCGGGGCTGCCGTCATCAAGGCCAGGAAGCTGTCCAGCGCCATGTCGGCAGCGAAGGCCATCTGCGACCACATGAGGGACATCTGGACCGGCACCCCCGAGGTTAGCGCTTAGCGGTCTCCCCCAGAGAGCTCCTTAGGGTGGGAAAGATGGCGTCGTGCGGAGCTGGGGCAGAGCTTTCCGAATGCACTGTCACAGCGGACGTTACGCGGCCCTCTGACTGAATGACCTTTGTCCCCTGCAGGGCGAGTTCGTCTCCATGGGGATCTATTCCTCCGGGAACTCCTACGGCGTGCCCGATGACCTCATCTACTCATTTCCTGTTACAATCAAGGTAAGGCACCTGCCTCATTCCCATCTCCAGCATTTTATTTCTGCCAGGGTTTATTTTACTCCACTCAAAATGGTACTTTTAGTATGTAGTACCTGGCAAGGTGCTGTTAAAATGTAACGCATGTTTTTTCCTTATTTTGATTTTCCTTAATTTTTGAATCCCTGGTGGAATTCCTTATTTAAAAAAATTAAAATAATAAATGACATGGAGCAAATGACCATGATTTTGGAAATGTTCTCTGCCAGTCAAAGCAACCGCCTTTTACAAATGGAAAAATGTAACCAGAAGGAATGTACACTTTGGCCTGAAGGTGTTCGTTTTTCCCGTCTCAGAATAAGTCCTGGAAGATCGTGGAGGGGCTGGCGATCAACGACTTCTCGCGTGGGAAGCTGGACGCCACGGCCGCGGAGCTGGTGGAGGAGAGGGACACCGCCGTCTCCTTCCTGGGCGTCTGACTAGCACCCGAAAAACCAACGCAACGGCACTTAGACACCCCGAAACCTCCTGACTCGCGTCTGTAAAACACTCCCGTGTGCGTACGTGTGTATCACCGTCAAGCTGTTACATTAAGAAATTTAAGCTCGATTTGCCAGACCTTGTGTCAGCAGCACTTGGGGAATGCTCTTCAGCAGATATCAACGATGCACTAGCTGTCCAGTCATTGTAATGGCTACATCTTGAATATAACAATAAAACCACAAAACTGTGTAAACTGGTGTGGATGATTTTGGTTTGGTTATTTTGATTATTCTGAACACATTGGGTTCCAGGCTACTCCAGAAACAGATGAAGCTTCAATACGAGCCTTTAACTGCTTGTGTACCTGGGATTGGCCCCTTTGAGATTCCTTTCAAATATGTTGTCATCTTTTTTTTGCTCCTGGTCTTTTCAAATGTGTAAATTTTGGCTTGGTCCATACATTTTAGACTATTAAATGGAAAAAGAATTAACAAGGACACTTCATTTCTATAGCAGTTTAATCTGCACACAATGAATGAATCCAGTTCTGGAAGTTCTGAGAATGCCATTTTAATTTAACCATAGCAATTGTGGCCTTAGTGATTGATGTGCAATAATAAGGTATTACCACATGATGCCAGTAGAGACCCATTTGTGATCAACTCTCATACCTTTGGTTTTTGTTGATGGACAGATGGGATTCATCCTGTAAGCAACGAATAAGTCAGCGTTTCCGTAGAACAAATGTAGATATTAACATTATGATATTTTAACCAACAATATTACACATTGAAACATTTCTCTTTTTTAAAAAAATCATGCGCAAATATGACTTAGTATGCCTCGTAAATCACTTTTAAAGTGCAATTGCGGATATAGTGTGTAAGGGATGACATTTGAAATGGTGAACTATGTAGGGTATTGCATGGCCCTGCGGCGACGTCCTGCTTGCACTTCTCATACCATGTTGAAATCTTCTGCTGAAGGTTCCAGCGCCACCCGACAGCCAGAAACTTCTTTCTCCCCAAGGCCCGCCTCTGAGCAACGGGGACAAATAAGAACGCAGAATACAGTATACAGACCAATTGGATCGTTCTGAGTATGCGGGTCGTGGGGACTAGTGAGAAAATGGGACTGGACCATAGCAGGGTCGACGTGATTTCAGAGAACTGAGAGCATCCTGCGTCTTGCGAGCCGAAGAGGAAGGAGAACGAACGAGTCATTCTAGAACGGAATGTGATCTCTATCAATTTGATGAAAAAATGACCTTTTATGTGATGTGTAGTGTAAACGTGGTCATTTTGAGCTAAGCATATTACCCTGGGATCTGCCCCGAAGAAACTCGATAATAAATATTAAAATAAAAGGTGGGTTCCAAGCCTGTTAGCCAGCTAGCTATGAAAAATGGGTGTTTCAGAATATCAATGATACACTTTGCTTACCTAACGAATAGCAGGTGGTGTTTTCGATTATGTGGTCCTCAAGTGTATCGTGCGTCGTTGGGCTTTTGGTTTGCTTTATGTGCAAACGTAATTTATAGATCACAAGCGTTCTGCCGCTAGCCTACTGCAGATGATCAGTGAAATTTTACTAGCCTGACTAGCTGTAGCAAACTGCCATGTACATAAGATGTCTACGTAGGCTACTCTGGCAATAGCTTTAAAACGAATATTTGTTGTAAGTAGGTAGTTTTGGTAGTATTATCCTGTAAGACAGCTAATGTCAAGTTTGCCGCAGCATTCGACAGAAGAATCTGTGTCAAAGGGAGAAAATTAAGGCAAGACCCAATAAACTGTTATGCTCCGATGTCCCAGCTGTCTTAAGTTCAGCTTTGACCCAACCAAGGAAATGTGACGTGTTTTATTTGATAGCAGAGGGGGTTGAGTCGGAATATCATTACAAGCTCATTTGTTAGCCTAGTTTTAGCCGTACCTACTAAAATGTCCCTTCCTTGAAATAGTAGGTTTCGGGGGCGTTTCGTTTGCTCCAGTCCATTGCGATTGACGTATGATCGACCGAAGGTCGTGGTTTCTCTCCCTGTAGCTGACCAAAGTGGGAGGAGAAAAAATGTGTTTCATTTAAAAAGCATTTTGCCTAGTTTTGTTTATTTCTGAAGAAAATGGATTGGAAGAGGTTGAACTAGGTGCATTAATGAACATGTATCTCCAAGTACCATGTCTGCGCTAAAAAGTCACTAAGAAGCTGCTGTCAAAATAAGGAATAATATTTATAAATCACATTTGTTCAGATTGTTTGTATTTACCTTATTTATTTTATTTTGACATTGAATCCGGAAGTAAAAGTAAACTATCCGCATAGTTTATCAGCTCTGATTGCCTTTGATCATAGGTAATCGCGTTAGACTTGCATACGGTTTTCATAGACTAGCTACAATTACCGAGGCATTGATATGTCTTTCTCCGTTGAAGGTAAGTTTCTGATTCTGTTGATATATTCGATTATCTACAAGTTATAGATTATCTTTCTTTGAACTGATGAAAATTAAGGATGTCTCATAAGGCTAGTCACCGTCGGCATTGAGTTAAGTTAATTACGATGCCTTGATCATACTGGTCCAACTTGAGATTCGACAGGACTGTCATTCTTGCCAGCCTGTCGCTCACAGTTGTTCGTCACAAATACGATTATCAATAGCAACAGTAAGTTATTCCACTACGAGATACCTGAATGAATCAATAGCCTAGCTGTAGCCTACTGCTCGGGACCCGATCGTCCCATCTCTCTTTCTGCGTTGCGTACGTGTTGTAATCTGAGCCTAGGAATTTGGTTGACAAAGGTATATTGGCCCTTTGAAGTAACCGATTGCGTTCCATTTTCCCCTCGAAGTGTCTTTAGTTGCACACGGCAGCTACTGCGGTGGCATGACAGTTTGTGTTCTGCACGTATTCGGGACAGAATTTTAAAATCAAGCTTCCCATTATATTGTACGCAGCATTGCAATTGTTCTGCGCTATGATTCAGATGAAGAAAACAGCGTTTTCTCTCACACCATCCGACCTTATAATGAATAGTGAAACGTAATTTTAGTTTTTATAATTAACGATAGACCTATAACTGAAATTCAGACCAGACTGAACAACGAAGTGAATAATGTCAGTAACGTTGCTAAGAACTGGGGTGGAATCGAGTATAAAAAACCTGCAAGTTTTAATTTCAAAATTGAAATGGACGGACTGTATTTTTAATAGATATTCTGGCAGTTTGTCTGAATGGCTTTAGTCGGAACAGCTGTCCTCCAAGCTGTACTTATCGGAAATATGGGAAAAAAAACAAAACCCAAAACAAAACAAGGAACTATAAATGTAGCACTATGTAGGGTATAAAGCCTACTGCTTTATAGATTCTACACAAATTTGCGAAAAAATATCAATGAACGAAGGGGTAGTAATGAGTCTTAGGTAGGTAGACTACTTAACGGCTTACTCAAGGTTTGTTTGGGTTGCCCTGAGAGAGTTCAAGAGAATTAAAGTTGAGCATAAACATACAGTAAGTCACACCAAAAAGCTCATGGAATTGCTACTTGCTGGCGCCTTTCTTTATAAAATTAAAGTTCAGACTGCCTACTCCAGGGTGCTCAAGAAGGGCCAATCAGTTTCAGGATTTCGTGCCAGCTTCTCTTAATTATTTAATTAGCTCAATCATATCTCGATCTGGAATTTGTGTAAGCACCAACTGAAGCTGCACACTGCAAGGGTATCCAAAATATTTCACTGTGCTGACATGCAGGAGTGAATCAGTGTAGTTTGTAGAGCTGTCCGAAAACTAAAACTAAGTTGGAACAGAACGCATAAATGTAATAAGGGATTTATCACAGCAGTTAAAATGGGTTGGGCAGGTTACAGTTGAGGTAATAAATTAACTGGAATTGTGGAAGTCCAAATTGTATAGTTCACTATAGTTGCAGTTTAGAGGGGCCAGACGATACATCTGGAGCTCAAGGCTGCATCAAGGCATGGGCATGAACCAGGGGAGGAACAGGGCAGTTCACAGCCATGGAGCGAGGGACAGGGCTGGAGCGATCCCGTGAACTCCGGGCAGGGAAACAAGGCTGGAGCCGTCTGTGAACATACAGTGTAACATAGGTGGCTGTAAAAATGAACAAATCGGTCCGTCCACTGTGAGATCAACCCAACCCAATTTGATCTCACTTTTGAAAGGGATGATTAAACAATGAACTGAAAGAAGAATGAAGGCAAAAGAAAGAGAGAGCTGAGACATCCCTTAATCATGGGGAAAACTAACCTGTTTTTTTTCTTCCTCGAATCTTGCGTCATTAAGATGGGAGAATGCATGTTTCATGGACGTGTTTCTTCCGGGCCAGTGCGTGGTTTAGGAATCTCATTTCACACTAGAATGCCCATGAGGGTTCAGACGAGGTGTGTCAACAAACAATCCTTCTATGTATTTCATTATTAACATAACTCCTTCCCTGTGTGTCATGTACAGTACATGTAGGCTACAATTCACCTGCCCCGTTAAACTGCTCTCATGATTTACTGCGGATCTCACCTGGTCCCAGTTGGTACAAAGATATCTCTGCAGAAGATTCCGGTATCTTGCAAGGACATTTCCATAGTTGTATTTCACCCCTCTGGTGAAACAGTAGTGTACACCAACATTTTTATTTTTATGATCACCTTTGTTTGTCTCTTCTTTCCTCATCAGGCATGGTAGTGCCTGGCAACCAGAAAGTAGATGGTACATCTTGGTGTGGGGATTGTCCAGAGGGCTGAATGCTTGGCTGAACCTTGGCACCCATTTTGCTCCACAGATTTGAGAAAGACGTTGCCCAACGGCAAAATGGCGGAGTTTCAGGAAGTCATGCGACAGCAGCTGGAGACCTCCATGCACAGGGAGCTGGAGAAGCTCCTGTCCACGGCCAAAGGAAATGAGGCGGAGGTAGGTGGAGCTCTGAGTGCCTGGGGGAGGAGCCACGCTGCTCATTATAAATCGCACAATGTTACCTGAGCTGAAGTACACCAGTAACAGAATAATGATGAGTCATGTTTTTGCATGTGGTAAAATGCTCTGGTGATGCACTTAAATGAATATGAGTTTAAAGTACAGACTGTCAACTTAAATTTGAGGGTATTTCCATCCATATTGGGTGATTTTTTATAGGAATTACAGCCTTTTTAATACATATTAGGCCCACTGTCTTATGTGAACCAATCAACAGACATTACGTTCCACACCAATGCTATGATTGGTTCAGGTCAGTGAACAGTAATGCACGAAAGCTCTACCCTTTTGTGGCTCACAAAAACGATGTCTCCTTGCCATATACTGTACAAACAGTCCTGAATAACTATGAGGTGAACCATGAGAGCAGACTCCACAAGCAAAAGTTTGCAGCAACATGAGGAGGACCGATTGCACGGCAAATGTGTTGCTGAGGGAGTCCCACTTTTGAAGAATTGGGATAGGCCCCCTTTGCCGTGTCTCTGGTTGGCGTCGGGGCGCAATGAGGCCGCCTGTCCGAATCGCAGAGGGGTACGGGCTGTGATTCATCTCTGTCCGCTAAATCTCCTCGCCCAGAACCTTCTGTGGGCCTGGCTGATGAATGGGCTGTCAGGAGCAGGAGAGATTTCACAGTGCTGACCGACATCCAGTTCACGCAGCAGAGACCATCGTACGATGATCTGATTACTTCACTTTCTCTGCCCAAGTGTGCTACTTTTAAGCCTTCCAGACCCCTTCCAGAGAAATGAAGCTTGGATGCTCCGTATGGATCCTCTTGTTTTGTTTTATTTTATATTTCTCTGTGTGACGGGCTTTGGCTGCCCATATGGTTGTAATTTGGTCCCCCAGCTGTAGCACAGAGCGCTCACAGGAGTGATACATACTGTAGCGCTGTGCTAAAGCTCGCGCTCCGTCTGTCGCCTGCACACTGTTTAAAGCAGAGCCTGACACTAAGCAGACCCCCTGGTTCCTGACTCACGCTAACAAACGCTGAGTTCAATGGGAAATGTATTCATTCATTTATTTATTTATTGCCTTACTTTGATAGGACTGAAGCTTTGTAGCCACAGCCACAATGGAGTATATTAACTGTGTGAGCTCTTATTGTTGGTCATGTTAGAATTGAAAATCTGCTGAGAAACCATTGTCCCTAGTGTCTTGGTGATTTAAAAAAAAAAAATACACTGAATTCATGAAGAAGGGGATGAAAATACTTCATCATGTAAAGGTGTTTGAGTGCCACCTTTAGCTTAGTGGTCAAAATGTTGTTGGTCGTGTTACTGGCGGATTAGGTTTAAACACTCTATAGCATTTGGCCCTGCAGTATATGTTTATGGGCATTTCTCTCAAAGGGAAAATAATGATTGAGATCTGATTAGGATCGCACAGTGGGGGTTATGTCACCTATTCTGTCTTTTCTTTCTAGGTTTCCAAAAAGGACTTTGAAGGCTTTAAGGAGCTTTTCCACCGATTCTTACAAGTGAAGGGCCCTTCTGTGGACTGGGCGAAGATTCACAGGCCCCCCGAAGATTCGGTGAGTGTGTTTTTTTTAAGGTCACCTCACTTATTCCTGACGGGGAGTAACTGATGGCATATTTCACCTCTTAAGTCACTCCATCCCTTGTGTTGCCCCGCTCAATGACAGTGCATCTGAAATAGTGGAGCGTGAATGATCACATCGGGCGCCATCTTGTGTCTCCCAGTTTTAAAATGCTTGAGCGGATGTAAATACGGAAATGAACCGCCTCTGGGAAGGAAGTGAGGGTGAGCTGCGTTTTCAAGGTAGAACTCCTCCGTGAATTCTGAACGTGAATATATGCCATTGCCACCGTGGCTGTTGAGTGCTCAGTCGAGGTGATGGAGACAGTGTTGAGGACACAGGTGCCAGTGTTGGATTCCCTCTACTGTCCTTCTGGCCAGTAAGCTGCTCTCCTGTGGGCTGGCAGGCCCTGCTTTCACAGTCGAGGGGATATGTGAGAAGGAGTGTTAGAGAAAGGCGGGATGGATGGATGGATGAATGAATGAATGAAAGCATGACTTTGATCTAGAGGAGACGCGATTACAAGTGCCTGTGCGCCTTTGTGTGCTCACAAATGTGCATATCTGTGTGTGTGCCGTACGTGCGTGTGTCTGCCTGAGTGTGACTAGCCCGAAGCTCTCTTGGAGAAAAGATAATACAAAGTGAAAGTGTCATTTTGCACGTTCATGGGTAGGAGGCGTGTTCATCGACGCAGAACTTACCCAGCAGGACCGTCCACAGCGCACATTCAACAGGATGGAATGGGGCGTCGAAACGGAGCTAATACCTGTGTGATGTCATTGCCTCGCCCACGTACTCCTGTGCGCAGTGTGAATGGGCAGGTCATTAAAAACCCCGCCTCCTCTGCTTTCCAAAGGCCTTTTGTTTGTTTTTCCAGGGGCTGAATCGAGGAATTACACTGAATGCCCTCCCTCACGCATTCAGAGAGTTAGTTTCAACTCCACCAGTGAAAACTGACTGTGTTCATGTTACGAGTTTTATTGGTCCAGAGGGAGGTGAGATGTTGTGGAAAGCTTGATAGGGCATTGCGTACTGTAGAGCTGAATACAGTTGCCATTTGGACTTCCATATCTTCTGTGTAATATTTAGTTTTAGTGTATTTTTACAGACACACAAAGTCTTGAGTACACTATTTCCACATACAGAGACCTACCTAAAGTGGAGTTTCCATTTACTGTATCTGTACCTCATGTCGTACCTTTGTTTATCTGGGCCATTGCCAGATTTCCTTACATTAAAGGGACAGTTCACTTTCATTTCAGTATAAGCTGCTTTGGAGCTCCCTGCATTTGTTTTGGCTTCAGGCCGCAAAGTTAAGAATGCCCAATTGCAAAGCAGCAGGACATCGTAAAGCATTTGTAAATACCCAAAATGTCCTTCACTGCACATAAAAATTGTCTGGGCATGAAAACATACACTAAAACTGAATTAATATACAAAAAGCCCCAGGTAGTTAACGATCACTTTAATATTGTCTAAAAATAACCATTTTCCATCGTAAAATCTAGCCTATATCTGGGTCTTGCAAAACGAGATTAACGTTGAGGAGTGCTCAACCAAGACTTTGATCCTTGCTCACTATCGTCTAGAGAAGTTTTTATGACTGCTCATACCTTAGATGAGGTTTAATATTAAACAGTAGTGGAAAAGCCTTCTCGGGTGATCTTCAGTAAGAAATGACTGTCCATTGTGCGCAATGTGATAATGAGGTCCAGTGACTCATCGTTGAAAAGTGACGGTAACCCATTATGACTCAATTTTGAAATTTGTTTAAGATTAAGGCTAAACGAGTAATTAAGGTTGTGCTCAAGACAAAACAGACAGACGGGGTCCTGCCTGACTGATGGCTGATCTGTGGTCAGCTGGGAGTCTCTTGTCTCTCCGCTTCTTCGGATCGATGTTTTCATTTATACTAACAGACTGGCATCTTCTCCTCACCACAGATTACAATCAGGTTGAGCAACACTCTGCACTGCTTTCTAATGCTTTTGCAGTGTTTGCTTTCATATTATTATTATTATTATTATTGTTGTTATTATTATTATTATTATTATTAGTAGTAGTAGTAGTAGTAGTATTACTCTCATTATTGTTGTTGGTTTATTGTTGATAATTATATTATTATTATTGTTCATTATATACTGTAGAGTTGTAGGTTACCTCACCCTTTAACAGGTATATAGAAAGCCAGGTTCCTTCCCTTTAAATCTTCATTGAGTCCATCTCTGGCTCCAGTAACACTCCAGGCATACATCTGTTGTCAACGAAGCTCTCAGTGAACAGCAGCGATCCTTACAGCAATGAAATACGCTCAGTGTGTGCTCAGCTTGTTCTGGCATTCTTTAGCTTGAGCGTAGGCAGATCAGATCTTCCAGGATGAGTTTGATAACCCAAGTGGAAAACATGTCGCAGTGTTGTTTGGCTGTGTGTCAGGCTATTTCCCCCTACACGTGATGCATTATATTTTATGGTCAGAGAATGGCTGTACTTTCCAAACAGCCTTTTGCCGCTTGATCTCACCGTCCCTCCCCTTTTGCTGCTTGTATTTATTGGGGCTGTGTACTTGAACTCATTGAATATAATTTTTTTCATCATTAAGGTTATTCATTTATTTAATTTGTACCTTGGATGTGGCAACGATCCGTAAAACACAAATTATTGTTTTGCTTATTAATGTGGCACACTGCAATTAAGGCTTTGGAGGGCTATGTGTTCTGAATCTAATATTGATTATGTACGCCTGAAGAGGGCCTAGGTGTGAGACCCTGGGCAGTTTTACCTCTTGTCTTCTTGCCTGACTGTGAGCTGGACTGAAGCTAAAGAAAGGCTAAAGCAGCTAGCTGTGTTTGGGGTGTAACAAGTGGCCTGGACAAGGCAGACACGCTTTAATGCACCTTTGTGTACTCTCTAGCTAATTGGCTCTGACTTTGGCTCCGGTGTAGAAGTTTAGCTCAGCTCAGCTTTGAGAAAGCAAGGGGTCTGGGTCTGGGAGTTTTCCTCTCTCTGTAAATGAGCTGTTTTTTCTTCTTTTGTTTTATCCCTGGTTTATACTCCCCACCCATCCTGGTCTGTTTGGAGCCTCGTCTCTCCCGTTTGCTGCTCAGAGCTCCGGTTTGTTTACTCCCTGGTTGAAGTGCTGGAGGAAAAACTTCAGGCCGCCTCCAGCCTCGTCCTCATTTATTGATCAGTAGTGGAGACGGAGGAGAGCGCTCTTTGCTCACCACCCCCCAACCCCCCTCCCCCACATCCATCCTCGCTCCAAAAATTCAGAGCAGCTTCGGTCCCGCTTGACCATATCGTTGTCGATATTTGCTGTATCGATGTTTGTATCCGCATTCCGTTGCTAATGCAGTGTCTGAAATAGTGTTTTAAACAAAGTGTCGAGAGTCCCGTAGAGTAACGCCTCTCCGCTGGGGCAGGACATCCTGCGACGTGCGCTCTCTCGCCTGGCACGTAGCGTTCATTGGCAAATTCCAAACGTTTAACAAATTTAAACTCAAACCCACCCGTTCCCTTTCAAGACTTCTGGCAACTGTTTAAATCCTTTAAATTCTCCTTAATCTGCACTGCCTTTTATCATGACGTGTGGATCACAGCCAAGTGATTCACCCAATGGACCCTCCCTCGCTTCTTATTGGTCAACTTTGAGATAAATGACCTGCTCCTCCAAACTGATAATACATGCCTGTGTGACCTGGAGACTGTACTTTAAACCCAAGAACATATTTGTTTTGTTTTTTTTACAGGTCCATCTGCTGCAGCTATAATCCATGTAAGGCAAATGGGTGGCTGAGTAGATATCCTGGAGTTTACTGCATCAGGCACATTACAGCTCAGTACCTCACACTTCGCTCTCACGTTTGTTTGGGATATTAAGATAATGTCCAATCGGATGGGCAGCCTTCCCTCTGCACCAGTGGTCTGTTGCAATGTGTGAACCTTAGAGGGATGTGCTGATGTGGGGTAGCTTGTGTCACCATCACTGTCAGGTGATTGTCAGAATGTACTTGGAAGTCTGAATCGAATTTTCAAATTTTGGTGACCAAGCGATGAACTTGCAGACGCTGAAATGTATGGGAGACCGGACCTGAGGTGCGAGGTCGCTCAGGTGACCCGTGAGCAGTCACAGTGTCATTACAAGGGAAACAAAAGGGCCAAGTCTGCTCTCTCCGGCTCCAGGTCTGTAGTTGGTATAATGCTCGCGTTTGACGAGGGGCTTCATTCAGAACTCCCAACAGCCACAGTTTGTTTTTACATGGCCCACAGGGCCCCCTGTTCCACTGGAGTAATGTCTCGCCGTGTTTTCGGTTATCCTATCCCTCTCTCGCCGGCGTTGTTTCGCCACCCTCGGCATATCGGTTGCGCCAGAGCGCGACCCCCAGCAGCCGCGTCTCTCCCCTTGGTGGGGGGTGGGGGTCGGAGGGCGAGGGCAGTTCGGATGAGCTCCTTCCAGTGTGTCAGTTTTAATGGCGGAGGCCTGACACTGGCTGCCCCTCGAGGGGGGTGGGGGGGTATGGGGGGCAACTGGGGGTCGGCTGCAGGCACGTGGGGTCGGGGGGGGGGGGGGGATAAAGCACCCTGTTGGGACGGGATGCACATGGCTCCCATTTCTGCTTGTGTAACCACCCCCTCCACACACACACACCTTTCTCTTCACCTCCTCCACATGGGGCCCTTTTTATTGGTGGAAAGGGAGCCAGAATGGGATACAGGCTATGGTAGATTGGTTTTTCTTAAGTCACCCGAAACAGAACAACCCCCCAGCCAGTAGGGAAGGAGATTCAAAGCGCCTTATATTTCATTTGAATTGGGACTTTAGAGTTGTATATGTGTGTGCTGTATGGCCACCACTGACCCGTACGTCATGGATATGGGGCCCTTTGAAACGGTAGCTGCCCTGCAGGGACTTTCTCCAGGTCATCGCCTTTGGCCCGTTCTTCTGTCCACTGGCATCGCATCCAATTTGACAGACCCTTGGCTGAAAGTCCTAACGTCTCATTCACTGACTGGTGGTGTCGAACGTTACGTTTGGGCTGTGAACCACATTGACGTATCACATGTAAACTCTGCAGTAAAGGTGAATTATACAGCTACAAGAAATGGTATTGAATTGTGGAAAATATGTTGAAATAATATGATGTTCCATGCTTTATAGTCTTACCAAAGATTTTATAAGCTAACCACTCCTGCTTTCCTTCTGTTTGGTAGCCAGAGTTTCCAGAGCTGTATGCACAGTGGCTATTACAAAGTGATGCTTTAGATTGCACCCTGTCTTTTAGAATACAGAACTGAGTACTGACCTGGAGGGTTTATGCAATATAATCTATGGCCTTCTCCTCTGACTCCCACCTGGCCCAGAGGTCTGGCCTCTGAGAGCTGAAGATTTTGTAAGAAGGCCACGTGTTGCGTCATCAGGCTCACCCCTGCCTGATGACGCCCCCCCAAAGTTAATGTTCCCCCCCCCCCCCCCACGTAAACATGTCAGCCGCTGACCTGGAACCCCCCTGGGGGTTAAACACGCTGGTGCTGAGGTTGTGTCCTTGCCCCCCCCCCCCCCCCCCCCCCAGATCCAGCCCTATGAGAGGATAAAGGCCAAGGGGCTGCCGGACAGCGTGGCGGAGAGCCTGAACAAGCTGGTGGTGGTGAAGCTCAACGGCGGCCTGGGCACCAGCATGGGCTGCAAGGGCCCCAAGAGCCTGATCAGCGTGCGCAACGAGAACACCTTCCTGGACCTGACCGTGCAGCAGATCGAGGTACGGCTGCGAGGGGCGGGGGCGCATCCCATCAGAATCCATCAGAATATGATGGAATAACCAAAGGGTACCCAAGATCCACTGCAGAGTGCCCTGTACTGCATTACCCAGAATCAATGTTGCATTTGTCATGGTCCTCTGCAAACTGCAAATATTGCATTACCCATGATCCTGTGCAGAGTGCCCAGTATTGACTCATGACCCCCTGCAAAGCATGACCAATGCTGCATTTTCCCCAAGATCCCCCCAAAGTGGCCAGTGTTCCATTACCCATGATCCTCTCCAGAGTCCCAAGTTTTAAATTACCCATGATCCTTTTGAAAAATGCCCAGCATCGCATAAACTGTCATCCCTCTGAATGTAATCTTACAGTTCGATTGTCATTTCCTCAGACTGTTGAGAGAAAGAGGGAACTCCATAAAAATACTACGTTGAAGAATTTCAAAATTGCAACCACATGCAGTTCCTTTTCCCCGCAGTAATCTTAGCTTCATTTAAATTTCCTAAGCGCGCTCACATTCGCTTAGTTATTCTGCTAATGTAGAGAGGTTCCCTCAGCAGCCTCCTGTGAGTGTGCTAGCAGCTCGCCTCTTCTTCAGTGTCCTGGGGAAAGAGAGGCTCTGTGTTTTGGGCCCAGGAGGCCAGGGGCTTGCCTGCAGTTCTGTAGGGGAACAGAGCGCCTTCTGTGTGCAGGAGAGGGGGGGTTGTTGGGCTGCCCCCCCTGGAGCCCACCCCCCTCCTCTCCCCGTCAGTTACGAATACAGAGCATACTCTGTCTCATACCTCATCTTAACCTCAGCTAACTTTTTAACCATTCAGATATGGCCGAATGAGCTCCAAAGTGAATGAACTCATCTAATAAGGAAACCAATATCACGCGTAAAGGCTTGTAAACATGCTACTGCTCAGTGACCACAATATTTGTTTTTGTGCATTTTAGTTCAGAGCAACTGTACACAGTGCCAGATCATCACAGTGTAGTGCCTGACCACAGAAAGCCGAATAAATCATATTAATAAGGCAATGTAGAGCCTTTTCAGGATCTCCAAGCAGTTCTCAGTGAAGGACACCTAGGAGCCTCCTCCGGGGAAAGTGTTTGGTTGGACACACGTGCGTGCAAGTCTTCCTCATAAAGGCAATCTATGTGGAGCATTCTTGGTTCTTCCAAATACGACACCTCCCCATGCATTCTGTTTCTAATAAAATTGCTGTGGGTGAGAGATTTGCTCTGGGTTTAGAGACGTTTTCAGTGATGAAAGAATAAAGAACCATGACAGGGAGGGAGGGCATGTTTTTTATGATTGTTTGTCCTGTGTAGCTCTCTGACAGCCGTAAGATTGAGGGAAATTGTCGAAGCTAGCGTGGCAGTGTTGTATTGCACAATCACAAGGTGAAGCTGTTATTGCACAACACAACGCAGCGCATGCTGACAGGAACGTCTGAACTAAAAGGAGGAGTGCATTCCAGAACGCAGGACGCTGTATGCGTGTAATCGTCATGTTGACAATGGAGAGCCCGTTTTTAAAAATAAAGTTTCTTCTCTCATTTACCCCTCTCCCACAGCACTTAAATAAGACCTACAACACAGATGTGCCCCTCGTTCTCATGAACTCTTTCAACACCGACGAAGACACCAAGAAGATCCTGCAGAAGTATACGCACCATAGAGTGAAGATCCACACCTTCAACCAGAGCAGGTACAGCCCCTCTGAACCCTGCTAACCCCATTCAGACAGGCCAGCCTTGGTTTGTCATTAACGCAGAGAGCTGATCGGCATTCGCTGAGTGACGGCTTCATTACTCATCCCAGTGGCACGCCCACCCGTCTCCTCAGCATTACCGTCCTGGAGGGGGGGGGGGACCCAAGGCTGTGACAGAGCGATGCTGTCCCAATGTGATTTACAAGCTGGGCCAACACTAAAAGCGGGCGGCATCAGCACGTTCTGTCCAACTAAAATTAGGGTATGGCCATAAAAAGACAAGTCAAGCGGTTATGAAATGGATATATTTAGTGTGGGATAATTATTTTATCTTTTATCCTCGACTGGATCAGTCAAGGGAATTCTTTGCAATAAAAGGCCAGCAGCTTTTATTCAGTAATTTAAAGTGGAGAACAATTCACAAAATGTGTAACTCCAAAACTCGTAATTGGTAAAATTAGGGGGAAATTACTTTATCCCTGGCTTGCGGCTTCTACTGAGGTTCCAAACAGTGACCTATTCCAGAAGATAATAACCCACGGTATCTACAGACTTAAGCCATAAAAATAGATGGGAAAAGCACTCAAACCATAAAAATAGCTGGCAGGAGTATTTAAACTGTCACATTTAATTCATCCTACCTGTTGCATGTGCTTTGTATTCTTTGGCATATCTGAGGTATACAGTGCCTTTGTTTTCAGACAGTACCTGCAGCTCAGTATTTTGGGTTTTTGGAATGATGTGGCTGCAGAGAAATTAGTGGCATTTTCGGTGGAGGGAATTGTTGACCGGGTCGAATTCGAGAATGCTTTTGCCGCATAGCAGAAACGGGGCCTGTTTGTTCCCAGATCTTATGCCGACCGCTTTGTAAAACCCAAAAATCCATCTCCCAGCTACACAAGACTGTATAGTGTGGATTTTATGCATTCCTCATAATGCACTGTATTGACCTGTAGTCGGTACCCTTTTAGCAATAACAGGATGTTAAAAATGAATGAGGCTCTGCCTGCAATAATAGGGTTGTGTTAATATTTGATGAGGGGTTTCTAGGAAGAATTTGTCACAAGTCTCGCTTGCCTTTGGGAAGCAATTAAAATGCAGCTGTATATCGAACTTCGCGTGTAAAAATTTTGATGAAATTTGCGTTTCGCCCTCTCAGTGAAACTCCTCGCTGTCAGGTGAAAAGAAGCGGCTGGCGACTCCACATATATTGGTAGTCTACACCCTCCTCAGACCAACAGAAGGATAGCGCTTCGACCAGGACCGTGATACACACAGGGAATTGGTATAATGATAAATTGGGGAGAAAATGGGACAAAAATGGCAACAACAAAAAAATTTGAGGAAGTGCAGGGGGTCAGACAAGCTCAGAGGCCTGAAGTGCAGGGGTCTTAGGACGATGCTGGTTTTCTTTGGTCGGTTTGGTTAATCTCAGACAGGGCATTATCCTCAGACAGACATTTTCCTAGCAGCATTTGGTTTGTACTGTAATTACCCTGACTTTCAGAGATTATGGTACATGTAGTTTAACAAACGTTTACCGGTAGACAAAACAAACCTGTCCAAATCACCCTTTGTTGACGGTTGACGTCTTGGATACCACTTTAATGCGTAGCGACTGGACTGATGCTCCTCCCTTTTCAGTCATGCGGATTCCTGGCACTTTGACTCGCTTCACCTGCCAAAGAGCAGCTTTGATGTGGCCACTGCATAATCCCATTAACAGTAACTCTAACCAGATCTGCCAGTACCACCCTGATCTCTGACTCCTGGCCGTAGTCCTCCTCCCCCATTCGTAAAGAAGCGTTAGTGCCTGTTCCTCTTCCTCCTCTGCGGTAATGATGGCGACAGAAACTAGGCAGCCGGAGATGAGCAGCCGGAGTCCCGGGGAGCCATGGGGTCTGCTTGCTTCCATTTTCACCCCAATTGTAATAGATCAGTTCAGTGCTGAGTGTTACTGAAGTAACCCAGTGGCCCCTTGGGCTCTCGAGGGCCGGGATTGGCTGCCTTGAAGTGAACATTTCCCAGTAAGCTTCCCACATTACCAGCTTCATAAGCTTGTAATCACCTTGTTATTTTTGTTTCCCATGGTGGGTGCTTTGGCTTGAATGCAGCCTTTGTGGGGTTGTTTCTCTGTATTACATTGGATTGTTGTGGGGGGCGGGGTGCAGGGATGTTAATGGCTGCTCTCTCCCACACTTCTGGCCTTGCTCCTCGTCTCCGTCAGGTATCCGAGGATCAATAAGGAGTCCCTGCTGCCGGTGGCGACGGACCTGGAGATGACGGGGGAGAACGCGGACGTCTGGTACCCCCCGGGCCACGGGGACATCTACGCCAGCTTCTACAACTCGGGCCTGCTGGACCAGCTGATTGCCGAGGGCAAGGAGTACATCTTCGTCTCCAACATCGACAACCTGGGGGCCACCGTGGACCTGCACATCCTCAACCACCTGATGAACCAGCCCAACGGCAAGCGCTGCCAGTTCATCATGGAGGTCACCGACAAGACCAGGGCCGACGTCAAGGTGCACTGCCCCGCCATCCCGCGGTCCCGCTGTTCGTTTCCGACTGCGTTTAAGGCACGGGGGACCACTTCCCTGCCTTTTTTCCCCTCCAAATTCATTTAATTTCAGAAATCATTTGCCTGAAAAATAGCCTTGTTTCTGAAGGTTTGAATGTAGAAGGTGAATCTTTATGAAATCTTTCTTAAAAAACATCTGTGAAGCTGTCTGGTGTCCCGCCCTTCTGAGACTCTCGTGCTAAGTTCTGTGTCGCCTCCTGCTGCCCATTTCAAATCCGGGCTGCCCATGGCAACTATGCCCATTGGGCAATGCATCATCGGCCATTACATCACCCCGAGCAGGGGAGGGTGTCAGTTGGCGGTGTAATCCCCAGGTCCTCTGTGATTGGTCTGCTTCTGTAGTTTGAGCAGTCCTCTGGCGCAGTAACTGCACACCTCATGCTCAGATACACAGACTGCACATGCTCAGTCTCTTTCACAGTCTCAAGTCTGACGCAAGATGAATATAAAATAAATGTGGTTTACCAGAAAGCGAGTGGTTTCATTAGCGTACCGTTAGAGTGACGCAAGGCCAGGGGCCGTTTCGCCGAGAGCAATTTCACGAGCACCACTGGAAGAGCAAAGCAGATAGCTACGTAGCGTGGGCTGCTCCACACCACTGGAACAGCAAAGCGGATAGCTACGTAGCGTGGGCTGCTCCACACCACAGAACACTTTAAAACACAACGGTGTCTTGCGAATGCAGCTACTTGCTCTGAGACATTATTGCACTGTAATAATTGTAAATCTTTACTCTTTAAAGAAATGAACAAGAGTGAATTTAATGGCAGGCTCTGGCACTGCCTGCTGTTATTTACAAGAGCAGCAGGTTTACTGTTTTTCGTTACGATTTCCATAGCACATTTTTTCAGTGCTTGAATGTCACTGGGCGGTGGTGTAGTATGGCTAAGGAGTTGGTCTTGTAACCTAAAGGTCACCAGTTTGATTCCCCATTAGGCCACTGCTGTTGTACCCTTGAGGAAGGTGCTTATCCTGCATTGCTTCAGTATCTATCCAGCTGTATAATTTCTATGTAAAAAGTCGCTCTGGATAAGAGCGTCTGCTAAATGCCTGTAATGTAAGATAATGCTCGTTAAAGTGAACATTTAAAAACTTGTCTTAAATATCGGCCTGTGTTTGAGGAGTGACGCTGCCTCTCCCCTCGCAGGGCGGGACGCTCATACAGTACGATGGCAAGCTGAGGCTGCTGGAGATCGCCCAGGTGCCCAAGGCCCACGTGGACGAGTTCAAGTCCGTCACCAAGTTCAAGATCTTCAACACCAACAACCTGTGGGTCTCCCTGCAGGCCATCAAGAGGCTGCAGGAGCAGAACGCCATGGACATGGAGATCATCCTCAACCCCAAGGTGACAGTTTCCTGCTTTAAGGGCCACCAGTATAGCTCCAGTGTTAACAGATTTAAGGACCATTGAATGTTTTGTGGGCATGGGGGGAGGGTGCAATAGATTTAAAATATCAGTCTGCTGTGAGGTAGCATTCAGTGAATGCTTGCTGAAGTTGTATGAAGTTCTTACAGTGCCTGTAATTATTGGTAATTGATTCATTTTTTAAACACTCAGATTTTATAACGAATCTCTCTCCAGCTCCCAGTACTATCTCAGTAGCTCGCTTGGGCATCAGCTTCACAAAAATCCTAAAATGTGAACTAGTCATCTGCTAGGCTATAAGCGTGGGACAGGCTGCATCTTTGTTGTAAGATTTTCTTGGAAATTGGACCCAGGCTTCTGCCAGTTACAGCAAATTTGACTAAACTGACAAACCCTTAACTGGAAAATTCCAGACCTCTGGTCACCTAATCAGTTGATAAGCTACACAATCCCTCTCGATGCTTGCCCTCCTTGAGGCCGTAGGACCTCACTGTAAGTTTGCATTTGACCTCCCATGCTAAGGTTGAATAAATGCAAGTTTAAAATAAAGGGTGAAGTTGGAAGTGAAGCGAACAGAACAGCTTTGCGAGCAGACCTGGCAAAGTGCAGAAGCACCGGGCTCACCAGGAAGACCAAGGCCCTGTGGAGCCAGGCTAGCGTGGGCACCTTGGTGTTTTCGCTGGCTGCATCAGTCATGTGACGCTTCCACCCTTCTGTAAGGAGCTGAGCGTAGTTTCCGCGGGTCACTGCAAGCGTGTGAACGCTGTCTTCTCTCCCCGCGCCGGCCTGCAGACCATAGACGGTGGGCTGAACGTCATCCAGCTGGAGACGGCGGTGGGCGCGGCCATCAAGAGCTTCGACAACGCGCTGGGCATCAACGTGCCACGCAGCCGCTTCCTGCCGGTGAAGACCACGTCCGACCTGCTGCTGGTCATGAGCAACCTGTACAGCCTGGAGGCCGGCTCGCTCACCATGAGCAAGAAGAGGGAGTTCCCCACCACGCCCCATGTCAAGCTGGGCAGCTCCTTCACCAAGGTAGACCGCCTCGCTTTACCTCCTGTTACACTTAGACCAGGTTCTACTGGGTTCTGCTGGGTTGTACTAGGTCGTAATTAGCTCCATTGAATGGTAAAGAGGTATACTAAGATGTACGCAGTTGTACTGAGTTGTTCTGAATTGTACTCAGATCTACTGAGTGGTACATACGTTGTTTTGCTAAGTTGCACTGAGTTGTACTGCGCCATGCTGCTCCGAATTGTGCTGTGCAGGGATAATTCCCCATGGAAATGGGCCTCACATTGCTGCAGCTCCTCTGTTCTGCTGTGCTGCACTGTACACATAGATGCAGATGCGGTCTTTAATACAGGTGCAGCACTGCAGCCATATTGTAGCATAGTGTATCACAGCACACTTCTCGCCCTTTCTCTTGTCTTACCTGTCGATTACTTGTGGTTTTGTGTTTGTGGGGGAGCCCAGGAGACGGGGCGGGGGCGTGTAGGGGTGGTGGGACATGGGCTGAGAGGCAGCAGAACGCCACAAAGCAGGACTAGCACAGACGCACCATTGCCTGGCAGACTGTGCGTGATTTGAGCTAGCGTCCCTCGTTTCCTGCCGTCAACAGGACTGAGCTTGAGGAACTGCCGAAGCCCGAATGGCCGCCCCTCCTTGGAATAGGACAGGGTCATTCCGGAGGGCCTGATTTATCCCTCTCCCTCGCGCTTTCTGTTTATAATCCCAGGGCATGCTGGGAGCCCCTCTGGCCTCTGCTCTGGGAGCGCTTGCTTACCCTGACCTGCAGTAATCTTTAATGAGTCTCTCCCACCCGACATGAATATTTCTGCACACCCGCCAGTGCTGCGAGCAGAGCCAACGGTCATCACAGCTCCTCTCCTCTCAGGCATCCTTCAACGATCTTTGCCCCACTGATCGGATCCCATCTTAGGCAGCAAATAGACATGCCTCCATACAGTGTATGTAATCTCTGTAGTTAGATTGCCCTTGCCTGGCTCAAATACCATACAGTTATGCTTTTTTAATTGTGCTCTTTTATTTTTTAAATGTCCTTTTAGCCTCCACGTTTTTTTTTGTTTGTTTTGTTTTTATTAAAATGTCCAAACATCCCTGGTCAGCACAGTAGAGTGCAGGCTAGCACGCGCACGCAGGTACACTGCAGGTACTTTGCGGTATCGTTGGCATAATGACTCTGATCTGGGAAGAACCCTGCCCACTGAAACCCTCCCTCCCTTGCGACAGCCAATCATACATCGGGCATAGACCGTAGGGTGTGGCTTTGCTGAGAAAGCAGTTCAGTTCTATAGCTGAAAACTCCTCAGCTCCATTCTTCGTCAGCACCCCGCCTCACCTCACTGCCCGCTTACTGTAATCCCCTGCAGGTTCAGGAGTACCTGACCAGGTTTGAGAGCATTCCAGACATGTTGGAGCTAGATCACCTGACCGTCTCTGGAGACGTCACCTTCGGAAAGCACGTGTCTCTAAAGGTGAGCGACGGCCGTGCGACATGTATCTGGCTCCCTAAATCAAGGCTGTCCGCACGCAGCGTCTTCAGTTTGCCATTCGACGTTTGTGAAATGAGGGCCAGCTTAATCATTAGCCTGTTATTATGAAGGCCTGCACTGGCTTGTTTTGTTATCCGAATGTAAACCTCAGACTCTCCGTCTCTCCTCTTCCCCACCAGGGAACTGTGATCATCATCGCCAACCACGGAGACAGGATCGACATCCCGGCCGGAGCCGTGCTGGAGAACAAGATCGTTTCGGGCAATCTGCGCATCCTCGACCACTGAGGCCTTGACCACAAACCCCTCGATTTCAGTCATGTGACCCAGAGACAGTTTCTAAAGGCAATCATGCATTCTGAACCATAGCAGAATGAGCGGGTGGTGGCATTCGGTTTTTTAAATGTTATTTTAACTTTTTTTATTTGTCCCTCTTCATCGATGACCAAGTTTACACACATCTACCATTTATGATAATGACTGTACAGCCCCTGTGGTTGTGTTCCTCTTCAGAGAGTACATGGTCAGTATTTTTCTCCTTCTCGTAGCGTGTGTCTCTCGATACGGTACTGTGCATTACTGTAGGTTTAACCGCCATGTGAAAACACAAGAGAATAGCAGACTCCAAAGCGGAAGTTACGGAAAGCAATAAGTGTTTCAGCTTTATGTTTTCCCTCAGCAGAATCCCAGTTCTGTTCTGAACATGAATAAAGTGCAATATGGGTTCTACGTACATCTATGTGCTTTTATGCGTGTGTGTGTGTGTTGGGGGGGGGGGGGTGATTTTAAAGGTTACCATGGGAACATTGTGTACATGTATTAAATTACTTAAAGGAACATTGTAATGATAGTGAGCTAGCTGGCGCAAGGCAAGCCATGGCAGGTGTTCCCATATCAAAGGCCATAATAACCTTAAATTATTACTGTACTCTATGTGAGGTTCTCCCGAATACAGCTTTCATAATTTCACCTTTTAGAAGGAGGACTGTTGGAGAGACCGTGTGGTTCTGTTCTTTTGTCAGAAGGTCTTTCAGAGCTGCTCCAGGCCACTGATGGTAATGTTCCCGTGTCGAGGTACTTCTGAGGCAGTGCAAACGAGCCTGCCCTGCTTCGTGGATCAGCATATCGGGAACTTCTCTGGAAATCGCTGGCTTGCATTTGCTTTTTTTGTAGATTCCATGGTACTTGGTGTTTGCATCAAAGTCTGAGACAGTAATTAATTTACATTACATTACATTACATTATAGGCATTTGGCAGACGCTCTTATCCAGAGCAACGTACAACAAAGTGTATAACCATAACCAGGAACAAGTGTGTCGAAAACCCTAGAGAGAAGTACCGTTCCAAGTGCAGGGAACAACCGCATAGTTCAACTTGTACCCTGAAGGATAAACTGATTAATACCAACACAAACGAGAACAACAACACAGCCTACGCAAAAATACAAGCAGTAACTTGACAGGCAAATTTCCTTTGCCTGTCAAGTTATTGTTTTCCACCAGCCTATCCCACAGATAAATATGTTTATTTTTCAGGTGAAAATGTATTCTTAATTGGGTCTTTATCTTGGCACATGCTCTGTCTGGTTAGTGTCTTCATTTGTGGGAAGGGGACATGAGAGAGATTGCTTCATACTTATTTTGTACTTGAATGTCTGGTGCCAGAAATGAGCAAATTGTTTGCTCCTTCTTTTTCCAGAAAAGGGGAAAGAAATGTGCGTGATTCAGCGGATCTGTTTCCTGCTCACTCTGAAAAACATCTTGGCTTCAGGACTCTCAGGCACATCTATAGAGCACAATCACAAACACACACACACACACGTACATACACGCACGCACACATACATGCACGCACACACATGCACACAGAGACACTCACACAATAAGCGCACACACTCACACAAACACACCAAATGGTCATTGGTCAGGTATTTCTGTAAAGAAGACACTTTTGAGGAATAAAGTAATCAAGAGTGCAGTTAATGGAAGAGTGCTTGCAGGGATAGGCAAAAATACTGTGTTACAGAACACAAAGTACCTCCCAAATAAGCGTAACCCAAAACTGCAATAAGAATGATGTAAAATGCATAACTGCACATGTTAGAAATGCATGTATTTGAATGGTGCCCATCCCTGGGAACCCTCTGCTCTCTTGCGCCCTGTTCTGGTGGACTGAGGCTCGGCGCTTTGCCAGTGTCATCTAGGTAAGTAGTGCAGTTCTCCAGCAAAATGAATGCATGGCTCAGTGGTAAAATGGTGGCTGACCATGCAGCTGTATAAATAGAAAAAAAGTTAATAAATGAGAGGAAGGAAAGATCCCTATTATTTATAGAATAAAGAATCTGTGCTGTGGAAGGTTTCAGAAAAAAAGATATCTGTGTGATGTAGTGTGCTTTACACTCCACAGAGGTCACTGTAATGTAGGTCGAAATATTACCCCAGTATCAATATGCGCAGAGAAAATACAGAACACATTTCCTTTGCAGAATATAGGGTTGGTAGATATTACTTTGTATGTTATTCATGGTATAGAGCAGACTGTGATGAATATTGTCTGTGATTTTCTCATTTTCTATAATTGTAATATATTGTCTTATTATCAAGCCAATCAAAGAGGATTATCTTCTGTGTTGCCACCTTGTGGAATTTTTTCATATTGCATCCAGTCATACCAATCATCACAAAAGCTGCACACAACTACAATACCAAAAAGACAGTTTTATGTTTATATATAATAATTATTTGAACCCAATATTGAATTTTCTTGTATGTTTGAGCATGCTATGGACTTATATTCATGGTCTCTAAAAATAAAATAGCATATAATATTAAATATTCCCATTAATTTTATTTTCCACCTTGAATTTGTGAGAAGGCTGGATAAAAAGCAGCAGTGCACTTTGATAACTCACCTCACCTAGCTTCCCGAATCTGAATTGGTTTCTGACAAGTATGATGAAAACAATAACCATCAGACCATAGGCTTATCATCAAATGCATCAAAACCTTATTTAAGCATTTAAAGATCCAGGAAACTATATTCAAATTGCGGTTATGTTCCCCAGATATGATTGTCATATAACCATTAAATTGTAATAGATACGATTATCATGACCTGTGCAGCAGATAAGGACAGGGTGAGCGTGTATCCTGTGATTATTAATATTCATATCCATAAGACTATGGCGACATAGCTTAGGAGGTAAGAGCGGTTGTCTGGCAGTCGGAGGGTTGCCGGTTCGATCCCCCGCCCTGGCCGTGTCAAAGTGTCCTTGAGCAAGACACCTAACCCCTAATTGCTCCCAATGAACTGATTGGTACCTTGCATGGTAGCCTTTCACTGTTGGTGTGTGAGAGTGCATGGGAATGGGTGCATGAGAGGCATCAATTTTAAAGCGCTTTGGATAAAAGCACTATATAAATGCAATCCATTTACCATTTACCATATGTAAACCAGTCCTCGTTGCTAGGTCAGAGTAGGTTATTCTGTGTAGTAACGTTAGACTACCAGGTAACACAAAAGTAAGCAACATTTGCAAGGCTTTATGATCGTATAGTTATACCTGCAGGCATTCAATGTCTAAAAACGTTGTAAAACTGAGATATTGTACACCGTTGGACTTGCAGCAGTCACAAATCGTCGGCATTACTCACAAATAAAAATAGGCCTTGATTCCACATACCAATTTAATTATCGCAAGCTAACAGTATGTATAATTACCGATCCATCACGCGTCTGTTCTGCGTCAACCGGGGGTGTCGCTAGCAGCAACAGTTTGGAGGAAGGTGAAGGGAAGGAAGGAGGGCACTACAGATATTAAAGCCTGACCAATCTGAGCATGCTCAGTGCACCCCACGGGTGAGCGTGCTCAGATGGGTCATGACAATGGAATGTCCTGAGAATGCTCAGACAATGCGGATAACATCGGACAGTGAACTTTGGCAGAGCTATCAGGGACTGTGAGAACACACGTCGCTGTTTAGGCTCAATTTTTCGCTGTCAGAAATGGACTTGCGTCCGTAGCAACGGTAACCGGAAACAAAGTATCCCTACATCCGGTTTTGGTCGCCATCTTGTGAAATAGGCCTATCACAGCTCGCTCCAGCTACTTCGTGTAGTGTTGTTCAACCTTTTCGTGATGGTCTTTGTAGTCAATACAGCGTCGAGGCATTATCACGTGTTCAATACAACCAACCAGAGTCTAGTGTTGAACTATCCGCTTAGTACGATGAATAAAACATCTAGACTATAACTTCGTTACCGAATCGTGTCAAGTAAAATCATGCATTGATTCTTATATGTAATGTCGGTATAACTTGGTTGGAAATGTGACTGTAGACGTATTCGACTGGCAGAAAAAGTCATGAGTTCTTCCATTATAGCTTATGAAGAAATTGAGAGGTGCGGTGCACTGGACGCCATATTGGTTTCTGCAACTTCGACAGTCGAATCAAGCGGTGACGTCCGTTCCATATCATAGAGTTCAGTGAGTTGAGTACATGTTGCTTACTCCAAATCACCAATGTAATCACGCTTTTTGAGAAGCAAGAAGCTGCTGTTTTATCAAATTGGGAGGCGCAACAAGGATCTACAGTGAATATAACTTTTAAATATAGTAACCTGGTAGAAAAAAGACACTTTCAACACGAAAGCTAAGAGTTTGTAGTTATCGTAGTTAAGAAAACGTTTCGTTTTTTGTCTTTCTTCGTGACTATTCCCTTCTTCGTTTTGAATTGGATCTGTGAGAGATGGATGAAATGCGGCCTAGCAGCGGCGCCGCAGCCCACGGGCTGGCGTCGCTGTTCCCCACTGGTCTGCAAGCAATTTACACGGAGTGCAGGCGGCTGTATCCTGATCAGCCAAACCCGCTGCAAGTAACGGCTATCGTTAAGTATTGGTATGTATAATTAATTTATTTTCGCTAATGCTAAATATATTAACTGTGAGATGCATGGTAAACGTAGTAGTGAATATATTTGCCAGACTAGTTAGGCTGCGTTACGGATCGTCGTGAAGATAACCCAGAAAGTTGATGAACTAGGTAGGCTAGCCTAACGGTAACTAGCTCTACCCCTAATGTTTGCTAAATTGGCTTACGTTAGCTAGCAATTTTCTTTATCGTGTATCTATGTGGCTTGCTAACTACAGTTACCAAATAAGATCGACATCAGCGGTTTTGTTGTCTGTAGCTAGTTGGGTAGCTGTTAGTTCTCATTAGTTGTTTTTTTAATTAATGTAGTCTATCATAAATTAAGGGTACTTAGATCTGTCGTTAGGCTAACGTGAATGTATTACATTTTGCACGACGTTAACTAACGCTAGCTAGCTATTGACGTTTATTTTGGGAAATTCTCGACTGAGAAAGTTTGCTTACGTGCTAGTTAATATCAGTACCCGTTATAACGTTAGATTTGATATGGTTCATAGATTTGGTTTATTTTTGAAACTCGAAAACCGATGCATGCATGTCAGTCCTAGAAAATTCAATTTAAAGAGTAGTGAACTACTTGAGTAGCTACAGAAAAAAAATAGATAAATTATTTTCCGAAGGGAACTTAAGGAAATAAGCCCTTTTAACTGGCGAGTACATTTTCGTAGGTTTAACTTGGCTAGCTAAGTTAAAACATTATACACACCTGTTCAAAACTATGGAATCAGATTTGTGTCAAAGCTATCAAACAAAGTATTGTTGGAAGTATTGGAAGTGATGCTCGAATTTCGATTCATAGATTCTGGTTCGATTCAATTTAGATTCGAGATACCAGTATTACTTAGATCTCAAAATGTATTCAACATTACATTTATGTGATCTATGTCTAAAAAGTGCTGTAATATCTACATGGTGAAACCAAAATATAAAAAATACCCTTTAAGAAAAGCTGAGAATGTGAACCTTAACTGCTTGTGAATTGTTTGATTACAAATCAAAAATTATGAAGTACAGAGCCAAATCAAGAAAAATGTAGGCCTATGTCTTTGTCCAAAACATTATGGAGCTCACTGTAAATGTGTATTGGGGTATAAGAACATGTACCAACTCATGCATACTGTAAATAAAATCAACTGCCCAGTATACACAAACCTACATTTATCAATGGCAAACGTAATTTCCATGAATATCCAAAGGCAGTTTAAGTCTGTGTTCTCTGCAGGTAGCTTGTTTGAAATTGAATTCCCAAATGACCTCCCAGTAAGTGCTAAGTTGCTCAGCCATTTTGTTCATTTGGAAGTTGAAATATTCATTGCACAAGCTCTCATTGAGGAGGTATCATTTTGCTATAGTTCATCTATATTTGTGATGTTGGTGAAATGACCTCTTTATTGTACCTAAGTGATGCATACCTCAGAAGGCTTAAAGTTGGCAATCAGACATAAACAGACATGTTAACCCTGGTCCAATGCAGCAGTACCTGTCAAAAAAGCAACATTAAAGAGTAATTACACTCTAGGTCACTTAAAATAGAAACTGTAATCGTGTTTGTATGACTACTTTATAATGGAACATTTTATCATTGCCATTATTTCAGCATTTCTGAAATTATATTATTTGGCTGGAAAAACTGATATCGCCCGCTAGCGTTTGAGAATACTTTGTGCGGATGAGTTGGGCACACCTACACCAAGCACCCCATGAAGAATTGTTCTAAACTGTAGGAGTCAGGCTGAAACAGTTGCTCTTTAAGGAGCCAAATAAGAATCTAGTCCGCACTATGCTGAAAATCCTGAATTTTACAACGAACATGATCGTTGGCAACGTGTAAGATTTTCTTAGCTCTGCACAGATTTGTTTTTTGCTGATGTTGGAGCTGCATGTATGGTTTGACTCTTAGTTGTATGGCAGGCATATGGAATGCTGCATGTTTCTCATTTCCTAAGCTACAGTGCCGTGATGTTTCTTTCCTTTCACAGGTTAGGGGGCCCGGACCCTTTAGACTACATCAGCATGTACAGGAACGTGGGCTGTCCGGGGCAGGATGTTCAGGAGCATTGGCACTACGTCAGCTTTGGCCTGAGTGACCTGTATGGAGACAACAGGGTGCATGAGTAAGTGCTGAGAATTTTGAATTTCAGTGTTTAACTTTGAAGATGTATTGCTTATCCAGTCAATAGTACTAAAAAAAAAAAGGCTTTCTTTTTCCCCCACAACCACCCCCTACATTGGAGGTCAAGTCTCACCCCCACTTCCTTCACCTAATTGTAAGAGAGGGAAGAGAAAAAAAGATTGATAAAATAGTAATTCTTGTATTCAATTAGTAACAAAAAAAAGGATTCCCAACAACACAGAAGAAAAAACAAAAACAAATACTAACTAACCCTAACTTCCAAATGATTGGATCCAAAGACATTTGGATTGTGAGGAAAAACCGAGTTTTACTTTAGTGTAAGCATGATTATAGTTACTGGCCCTTGTCAGCATGTTGCAATATTGCTTGTCTTGGAACAGATTTACAGGTGCAGATGGCCCGAGTGGTTTCGGGTTTGAACTGACCTTCAGGCTGAAGAGGGAAGCAGGGGAGACGGCGCCCCCTACGTGGCCAGCAGAGCTAATGCAGGGGCTGGCACGATACGTCTTCCAGTCAGGTACGTTCCTTCCCCCTCTTTTTCTACTGTCATTGCGGTCTTACTTGTTTCTTTACCAATGCCTTAAGCATGAGCCAGTGTGCAGTGCTGAGGAACTAAGCCAGAGTGTCGTACAATGCTGAGGGGACCTGCCTGTCTGCTGGCCCAAAAGATGTGTCGATGGCAAAATATGCATAATTATCACATTGCCGTAATATGTACAGAATACATTTTGCCAGTAAGTAGTGCAATGCTGTCCCGAGAGGTGCTGAGCCTGTATGCATTATGGTGCTGAGGGGACCTGGGCCTGTGCAGTGCTGTCCTCAGGGGAGCTAAGCCAGTGTGTAGTGCATGTTCTGTCACACTCCTGCTGTTAGAGTTCCTGCTTTTGAGCGCAGGTTGTAGTCCCCAGGTCACCTGACCCCAGATGGACCGCCCCCGTTCTGATTTTGCGTTCACTTGCAGAAAACACGTTTTGCAGCGGGGACCACGTCTCGTGGCACAGCCCTCTGGACAACAGCGAGTCTCGCATCCAGCACATGCTGCTGACAGAAGACCCCCAGATGCAGTCGGCCCAGACCCCCTTTGGACTCGTCACTTTCCTGCAGGTGAATGAAGCACCGGAAGATTCTATAAAGAAGACTTTTCCTTCCTGAGAATAACAAGAGGCATGCCTCGCCCCCCCCCCCCCCCCCCCCCCCCCCCCCCCCCCAAAAAACCTTTTTTTAGTAAAATGATTTATTCCGGTTGCCAGCTGTGCATTTGTAGGGCATTAGTAGTCTTTTCATCAATACAGAGATTAATTTACTTTGTTCAGTATTTAGACTGACCAGCACCCGCAGGCCGCGAAACGTAAGTCCTGACCATGGTAGCTCACCGTGAGATGAGATTAATTTCCCGACATTTTCTGGTTGAATTGGAATGACTTGTACTCCCTCCTCAGATTGTGTCTGAAACGGTGATGACTTTGTCTCCTTTTCCCAGATTGTGGGCGTGTGCACCGAGGAGCTGCAGGCGGCGCAGCAGTGGAACGGACAGGGAATCCTTGAGCTGCTACGCGGAGTCCATGTGTGAGTAGCCCCCGTTTGCAGCCGTGAGAAACGGACTGAGCCAGGGAAGTGAGAAACGGACTGGGCCAGGGAAGTGAGAAACGGACTGGGCCAGGGAAGTGAGAAACGGACTGGGCCAGGGAAGTGAGAAACGGACTGGGCCAGGGAAGTGAGAAACGGACTGGGCCAGGGAAGTGAGAAACGGACTGGGCCAGGGAAGTGAGAAACGGACTGGGCCAGGGAAGTGAGAAACGGACTGGGCCAGGGAAGTGAGAAACGGACTGAGCCAGGGAAGTGAGAAACGGACTAGGCCAGGGAAGTGAGAAACGGACTGGGCCAGGGAAGTGAGAAACGGACTGAGCCAGGGAAGTGAGAAACGGACTGAGCCAGGGAAGTGAGAAACGGACTGGGCCAGGGAAGTGAGAAACGGACTGAGCCAGGGAAGTGAGAAACGGACTGAGCCAGGGAAGTGAGAAACGGACTGGGCCAGGGAAGTGAGAAACGGACTGAGCCAGGGAAGTGAGAAACGGACTAGGCCAGGGAAGTGAGAAACGGACTGAGCCAGGGAAGTGAGAAACGGACTGAGCCAGGGAAGTGAGAAACGGACTGGGCCAGGGAAGTGAAAAACGGACTGAGTCAGGGAAGTGAGAAACGGACTGAGCCAGGGAAGTGAGAAACGGACTGGGCCAGGGAAGTGAGAAACGGACTGAGCCAGGGAAGTGAGAAACGGACTGAGCCAGGGAAGTGAGAAACAGACTGGGCCAGGGAAGTGAAAAACGGACTGAGTCGGGGAAGTGAGTTCCAGTCCAGGAGAGCCGCACCCTGCAGACATCCGCACTCCCCAACCCAAACGCAGTAGCACCGTGGCCAAGTTGCTTTTTTCCTTTTAGTCACATTTAGTAAAAATGCGTTGGTGGTGAACTAAACGGAATGTTCATTTAAAATCGTTAAACGGTTACTGTTGGCCGCAGAAACTTATTTCGGCAATGACGTTTGTCATCTTGAACGCACGTCTGCTCTCTGTGGAAGTTTTTTTGCCTGATAACTCTGATGTTTTTTCTTTTCTTTTCCTCCTCCTCCCTTTCTTTCTCAGCGCTGGGGGGCCCTGGCTGATAACAGACATGAGGAGAGGAGAGACGATATTCGACATCGATCCTCACTTACAAGTAAGGCTTTTTCTTCACGCGTTTGTCTCTTTGAGATTACCCTGCGTTCATGTTATTTGTTGAATATGTAGCCGTGTCATTGGTACGTCCGCTTGGCCTGTCTTCGCTGCTTGCACATTCCGTGTTCTGAAAAAGCCGAGACAACATTTTAGAGGAGCTCCAGGGAGCCTTCTGTTCCAGGCACAATGTCTATATCAGTGGGGTTTTCTGGTAAAATTAAGGATCAAGAAAAAAAGGAAATAAACAACATAGCACGCCTCTGTATGGTCGAATATGTCGGTCATGGTGTAGTGGTGCGTATCACGACACGCCTCTGTATGGTGTAGGTGTATGGAGTTTTTTAACCCGTGGTTCTGCTGTGTTTTTTGTGTGCTGGGGGTTGCTCATCAAGCAGGAGAGAGTGGACAAGGGCATCGAGACGGACGGGTCCAATCTGAGCGGGGTGAGCGCCAAGTGCTCCTGGGACGACTTGAGCCGGCCGCCCGACGACGACGAGGACAGCCGCAGCATCTGCGTGGGGTCGCAGCCCCGCCACCTGACCGACAAAGGTCAGCACCTGACCAGAGCCTTCCCAGCAACCCCGCTTTTGTAGTTCTTCTCATAGCATCAGAAATCATGACTGGACAACTGTAGTCAGGATGAATGTGTGATTACCTGTAAATGGATGCACATTTTGTAACTGCACGCTGAACACTGGGCATCGATTTATTTTCCGCAGTAACACAGTAGAAAAGTTAACTACAGCTCAAACTTGTATACCATAACGGTCTGCTTATTTAAGTAATGGGGAGATCCACTCAGTTCATTTGTGAATTTCAGTTTCTAAGGCATTTCCTTCTGGTGAACCCGGTGAACTGATTTTTGGTGGTTTTTGTTCGTATTTAGTCAGTACCCTTTTGATATAAGGTCTACAGTACAGTGCATCTACACTCCTCAAATACTTGTGACAGAAATTCTGTTGTCTTATTTTCCTTGAGCTGCTCCTGAATTTACCTTATTTGTCCTTATTGGGGGGGGGGTGACTTGCAATGTGACATCATCTGTTGTCATCACTGCACACCCTGCAGACACAGAACAAATCCGAGAGGCCTTGCGGAAAGGACTGGAGATCAACAGCAAAGCTGTCCTCCCACCAATCAGCGGCCAGAGACAGAGCCACGACCGATCCCAGTGAGTCTCCCATTCCTCTGCTCCTCTTTACCCTGCGGCAGCTCAGGGCTCCTCCCCTTAGGGTGGGGCTCCAGCAGACCCCTGGGGCTCCGCCCACAGCACACAGGACCTGTTGCCTTGGCCTCAGTGTCTCAGTGCACCTCTCTCCACTGGTGCTCAGTGAAACCCTGTGACCCCTGATGTTACTCTGTTACAGGACTAGGAGCTCTCCTGATCAATTTGGAAATACTGACTTTCAGAGCCTAAGTTTTTATTGGGCCAGTAGTATTGGCTTTATTACTGAAAATCTTATAATGCTATCAGCTGTTAGAGTGTATGTGCTTTGGATGTATGTACTCATGACATGCCCACATGCTCTGCCCGTGGTTGAGACATTTTGGGGCCTTTTAAAATTAGTATTTTGTGATTACTCAGGAAAAATCACATTCCTCCAATTATCAGCCTTTCTCTACAACACATACTTATCTGAGCGTCTGCCAAAAAATGCCTGTAATGTTATCTACAGTACGATTATCTCCATCCTAAAAGATAGGGTTCTCCCCTTTCAACATGTAAATCAAACCAATCCTGAATTAAAATGGCATATCATACACAAAAAAACGATGCGTGCCTGAGATTCAGCTCAACGCTTGAAGTACATTCTGCGATGGAATGAGTTTTGGCGGAAATGTTCTTATTCAAAAGCAGCTTTGGTTTATCTCAGCTTCCAGTTCCTGTTTGTAGGGTATTCTAGCTGCCGTGTCCCTCCCAGAGATGGGCACAGACATTGTGGGGGGCAGGGGCTCAAACTCAAGCCGCACCACCATTTTCCAAACAGTCATCTCGCACTATTTGAATTTGTTCAGTGTGATACATATGACCTTGCTCTATAGGTCAGATCACCTTCTCTACAGTTACAAACAGACATCATCCTTCGTCTTTAAAGCCATGGTCACACACACACACAGAAACACAAAACGGATATCTGGACTCACTATCTAGAACAGTACGCTCATGCTGCCACTCAACTCAGTGCTGACTATTCTATGATGAGGAGCAAGGCAAAACCATAGGGGTTGTGTGTGGTGGAGGGATCCTTTTTAATGTGGGTTCCCTTTTTTAGTGCTCTTTTTTAATTGTGAGGAGTAGAAAAAAGAAAACTTAATATGTGGTGGGATGGACTACCAAGGGAGGGCACTTTCTGAGTGAGAGTTCCTCCAAAGTGCAGGGTTCAAGCCCCCCTGAACTCTGCATGCGCCTGGTCCTGCCCAGCAGACATCAGTTGGGTCTCCCCAGTTCTTTCAGCTTTCTGTAGGCGGCCATGTTTTATCTGTGTGAGGTTCATGGTAAGCTCCAGTGTTTTGTTTGCACTGTGACATGAATGACTTTAGGATGTGATATTGAGGGAGCTTAGAGTTAAGTCTCTGAGCTTGCTGTTCTGAGCGTGATGTTGGTTGCTATAGCTGTCATGGTCTGTCCTTATCCAGTTGAAGCGGTGCTTTCTTTCACTGTGGTGTGACACATCACTTCAGATCGTTAGTGCTTCCACCAAGGAAATTTGTGACCACCCCGGCAGTCTCTCATGCTCTCATCGTGTGTAAAAATTTGCTTCCACATTCCCTGAACGTTTGTGTTGCAACTTCGTGGAAATAGTCAGCCTTATTGCCCTCTGAGCTGTTCTGAATCTGGTCTTCTGCAATCTACTGTCCAGTTCTATAATGAGTCAACAGTGTTATGGTGGTCAGGTGTGGGAACGGTGAAGAATGCCAGAAGCTTTTTCGGGAGTCCATGGATTATTTTCTCAGGTCATAAATGTTTTTTAAGCAATTGATTAACTAAGCAGTTCTAAGTCTCCTGTAAAATGAAATTGAGGAATCATGAATGCTTACTTCTTTAAGCCAATGTAAACTCTCAGAAACCGGTTTGATGTAACCTCTTTTTCTGTTAATGAGGGAATGCATTACAGATTGAAGACAGGACAGCTGAAGGAAAAAAGCAAATTTTTTTATTGGTAAAACGTTGTTTGAGTCGAGCACATTGGTTCACCTGTTAGCTAAATGCACAGTTAAGTAGACATGAACAGTATTTTCTTCTCTTCACTATGGTACAAATCTCCCCCTAATTTCTCCATAGACCGTCAATGGGCCATTTGCAGAGCCAGCAGACTTCAAGGTAAGAGCAAACCAAGAGAAAGCTAAATCCTCCCTCTGTCAGTACCCCTACCAGAGGCCATTTTGTTAAAGTGCTCCCACTATGATCTACGTGAGGAACACTCCCTTAGTCTTTGTTTCTCTAAATGTATGGCTGTTAAGAAATGTGTTTTTAAGATATCATAAAGTGTGCATCATTACCTTTGATCATTAATGGTCAGTGTGCAGATGTTACTGTCAGAATGGTCTCAAGGTTAGGATGACCCATGAGTGCTAAACAAAGTGTAGAACTGATTTTGTCCTGCTACTGTCAGACGGGACTGATTGAGGGAAATGGCTCAGTAATGTACCAGTTTTGGTTTTCAGAGTCTGCTACTAAGTTGGAAGTATGTTGGCACAAAATTGGATGTACCCCAAAAAAATTCAGGGCCAAACTCTATGAGGCACTTCTGTGGGATTTCTTGAGCAGAACAGGCTAGTGCTCGGTTGGTAGCCCATCACATATGGAATATCAGTGAGTTTGCCTGCAGTCTTTATTATGGTTTAGATTAGATTAGATTATACTTTATAGTCAGATTTCTCTAAAGCTGTCTTGCGTCACAGGCCATACTCCTTCTCCCAAACAGAGGAACAGACGTACATTCATACAGTAAAATAAGATGAACAGTACAAGCAGCTTTAGCACTACTGCATTTACCTCCAATCTCAGCTTTTGTGTTTCAAGTTCAGGGATGGGATTTTTCTTCATTTGTCAGGAAGGACTCTTCCCCCTAGGTCATAAATGTCTCTCAGGGTGGTTATCGCTGAGCACTCTCTCCGGCCCGCTGGCAAGTGTGCAAAAGTGTCTTTATAATAACATAACCAAGGCCTTTATCTCTGGTTGAGATGTTTTGGGTGTGAAAACCACTTGTTTCTGATTAATCAATTTCAGAAACATCAGGACAGATTGACCACTTGATGGATTCTATTGTTTTGGGAACCATTTTTTTAATCCCCATTTTTGGGACTGCCAGTTGTGCCACCTGCACTCCTTTGAAATACTGAATATTGTAAAGAAAAATGCACCGCACTCTCCATTAATAACCAGGTGGAGCTTCTTGTGTTGTTGGCCAATAATCTCTTATTGGGATTCATATTAGGTTCTGCACGGTCGCTGTATTTCCTATTGTGTTATCTAGGCAGGCAAAATGCCAGCCTGGCTGGGGGGAGGGGGGGTGGTCAGCTTGCCCTGGCAGGGGCTGCTTGGGCATGCCCCTTCAGCTTTTGTTTTGGTTTCACAGGTAGACAGACACATCCTGGGGTCCAGTACCACAAAGCAGGATCAAGGAATTAGCTGGAGTAAAACCCGGAACAGCTCTTTTTTTTACTTCAGTCCATGTTCCAGGTTTGGGAGGTGTTCTGGGTTTTACTCAGTGCGGTTATCCAGCTTACCCTGCTTTGTGATAGAGGCCCATGAACTACACTAGCTGGCTGGCTAAGCTAGCTCCGGTCGGCTGTTTTGCTTTGAATTAGCTGAAGTTATCAATGCTGATTCAACTGTGGAGAGGTATCTTGTGATGAACATTGCATTTCTAACAACACTGTCTGATTATAGACTAGCAAGCTAGTGTCAATCTACATTACGTTACTTTATATTTATCTGGCAGGCACTTTTATCCAAAGCGGCATACAGTAAGTGCATACCTAAGGTCACCGGAACAACTACAAAACACAGGTCCGATGAGGTACATCTAGCTGACTTGAAGAGGTGTGGCAAAAGTAGCTCTGGGGACCATAGAAAAATAACAGCCTGGAGCAGATCCAGCAGAATCTGATCAGATAGCGGGTGGAAAAAATGAATAGTGATGAAGTAAAATATATTATACATATCAGATAAAGGAATGAATTGCACATCGCTGCTACATGTTTACAAAGGTTTCCTTTAAGCCTTTTATGGCAATACAATAATTATACACAAATTTGCAATATATGTTTGGAAATAGTTAAATATTGTATTAAAGAAAATAAGAAATTCAACTATTTATAAATATATCTTTTGCAAAGCTTTTGTATTATACTACATACTTTACACACCTTGACACCCTAGTGTTATTGGGGAGCCTGTGAATATTTTCCACACAATACTACAGTAACTATTTTACACTTTTTGAGTTTAGTTTCAGCATAGTTACTTTTATGGAAACTAGGTAACAATGGTTTTTGGTTAGATATTTGAAATGTGATGCAAATTTAAGTTGAGTATTCCCCCTGCTGATACAATCCTGAGATTTATTTAAATACCTTAGTTTGCATCTAGGTGTTCAATTTGCTTCTCAGCTGCAGCTAAATTTCAGAGTTGTTTTCAGGGCAATCTTTTTACCCTCATGGAATGTTTTATTTGTTTATTTTACATGTCAAAGACTGAGCGAGCCCAACACAGCCAGAAGTGTGGTATGGAAGGAGAACCACTTTTATTTTGTTATCACTTGGGTTTTCTGCTCATGTTGTCACTGCGGACACTGCTTCCTGCTTCTCCTTCCAGTGAGCACTGAGAGAGCCCTTATTACAGAATAAAAGCGAGGCTGTGAATGAAAGTCCGTTGCATATTTTAGTTTGCGGACTGGCGGTTATCTGGTATCGTTCTTCCTGATCACATTTTGTCAGATTTGGGCGGTAGAGTGTTCACGCCCAGTGGAACTGTGGTAGCCCGGTGTTGAAACGACGCCTGTGTCGTCACTGTGCTGTAGCAGGGGGAGCTGTAGTTCCTGCGTTGTCACCATGGTGACTGGCTGTATGTGTGTGTCTCTCTCTGTCTCTCTCTCTCCAGGAGCCGGAAGGACAGTTTGGAGAGCGAGAGCTCGGCCGCCATCGTCCCTCACGAGCTGGTGCGCACGCGGCAGCTGGAGAGCGTGCACCTCCGATTCAACCAGGAGTCCGGCACCCTCATCCCCCTGTGCCTCCGGTACGGTTCCCACGCTCCCCGGACTCTGCCCCACAGTCTGTAAAGTGTCTTCATTAGGTTCACTTCCTAAGTTTTTGTAAATCTTAATTTAGCAGTGTCGTTTGGTGGTGGTGGCAATGAGCACATGCCAGTTCTCTTGTATTACGCCGTGTATAAGTGCAGCAGACCATGTCTGACTGTCTCTGCAAGATTGTTTGTAATGATATTTACCAAAACGGACCTGGTCCAGGTTATCTCTTTGTTTTTATGAGCCTTATTGATTGATGCGGTTGTGTGCTGCATAAAAAGGCATTTTGTAAGCTGGTTAGTTAGCTCACTGTTCTCTCAAGCTACGATTGCAGTGAAACGTGGGGGGAGATTTACTTATCAACCTTGGCCAGTTCAGCCTACCGGTTTGGCCGCTGACCTCAACCTGTTTCTAGACTGCAGTACACCAGCGTTTACCATGGAAATTATGATACATAAGCAAGGCACAGAATACTCGGATTCATCAGTTGTCATCTGCTAAAATGATAAAATGTAAATGTTCCCATTGTGTGGGGAAACTGATTTTATAAACATTAATATTTTTTTTCTGTATGTACGTATTTAAGGAGTGGGGGTAGGGATGACCCCCTAGCAGGCTGCACAGCTAAAATGTCTATTTGATTTGTAGAAGAAACTGGTTGGTTTTTAAAAGGAGCCATAGCTGAAGAGTTTCTGATCTGAAAGAGAGAGGGCCCTGCCTGTGGAGCAGTGTTAGAAACCTGCGGCCTCCCCATGCCCATAACCCCCCTCCTCCGTTATCCTCTGCAGGGGTCGGCTCTTGCATGGAAGGCACTTCACGTATAAGAGCATCACGGGCGACACGGCCATCACCTTCGTGTCCTCGGGAGTGGAGGGAGCCTTCGCCACGGAGGAGCATCCCTATGCAGCACACGGACCCTGGCTGCAGGTAGGACCGCTCCCCTTCCACAGAGTAAGGCTGTTACAGCAACCCAGTGAGCCCCATTCAGCACGCATTCATAAGGATCAAACCACAGTGGGCTGTGCAGGTCACATTCATAAAGATTAAATTGCAGTGGGCTATCCTGGTCACATTCATAAAGATTAAACCACAGTGGGCTATGCAGGTCACATTCATTGAATATAAATGACTGTGTGCTGTACTGGTCACATCAGAATTCACACTCAGGATTGTTTTTAACAAAGCTGTGGACAGCAGACCGTGCTGCTGAAAGTGTTTCCTGGGAGTCTATGGGTGTTTTCACAGTTCCGTTTTGGTTGTGCGTGGAGTGGATCTTTCTCAGCTACAAACGTTGATGGCTTCAGGAATAATTGAGATTCATAATGTGTCAACAGGCAGGGGATTGATGTGTGAGCAGTTCCATTAGCTGCTGTGCCTGTGCTGTGGAGACAATGCTCTGTATAGTTCAGTGCTTTCTGTTTAAAGCAGGAGCGGCAGTTTGTGATTTAAATCTCATTTGCTTTTAGATACTGCTGACTGAAGAGTTTGTGGAACAAATGCTTGAGGATCTACAGGACCTTAATGGAAGTGAGGAGGTAGGAGGAGGATCGCATTGTTATTTAAAAAATGTTATTTATCAGGGGTGTGCTTTAGTCCTCTACCTCTGAGACATTTTGTCTGAAACTCGGAATTTTTGGGCGGATTGAGGAAAATCCCATCAGTGAATTTGTGTATGTTTCTGAGGGAACATTGGTGACCTCTCAGTGTCTCTCCCCCACATGCAGTCCAAGTTGCCTAAGGAGTACTCCTGGCCTGAGAGGAAGCTGAAGATCTCCATCCTGCCGGACTCTGTGTTTGACAGCCCTCTGCAGTAGCTGACCTGCCCGGGTTCACTTCCTCTGGCTCTCTGAGCGCCGGACACCGGCCTGGTCCCAAGGCCATCAAATGCCACGCCCACAGCAGACCGCCTTTGGCCTATTGTTTCTGTTGCACATGGATGAAGTATAGAATAGGTTCTGTTTTTAAAAACCTGTTTCTGATTTACTCAAGATGGCTTCCCCCCCCCAACCCTGAGCAAAGGCTGTCACTGCTTCCCCTCTCGGTCAGGTTGGCAGTGTCGGCTTTTTGGCCGTTTCCTAGCGTAAGCTTCCTAGCTCCTGGCTGACCTGTCCTTACCCCCAACTCCCCACCCACACCAAAAAAGACCAGGGGCACAAGGGGGGTGAGAAGGGGCATCCGTGACTTCGTCCCTCTCACCGAGACCACAGAGCATCCATCAAGGTCCCACATGTTACCAGTGGTTCAGATGGTTCTTAAATTTTCCCCTGGGCAGTGAGAACGGGTTTCAGGATAGGCCCAAAAGTACGGTTTGGGGAACGGGGCTGGGTAACGACGTATTTGCAGCTGCGGACGCGGGTGGAAATAGGGCCTGTTAGTGTTCCAGGGCTGCCTCGTACGTGTGGGGTGTGTTGTTCAGCTGTCAGTCAAAACCTCGCAGAAAGAAGCCAGGCCCTGTTACAGATGGAGACTCATTTTTATTTTTTTATTTTTGAAACCACCACACTGTCATGCCAAAGATGTATTGGATTGGTAGGTCACTTAGTCAGTTCAGAAGAGATCCATACCCTGCATTATGATTGAATAATTACATATTTAGTTACAAACTGAATTAAGATATCTGATCAAATTAAACATCTTTCTGTGTTTAGTTTTCTGTATGCGGTAAACACGATGTTATTATTACTATTTTAAATTAAAAAATAAAATGTTAACCACAGGCACAAGAAGACTTATCAGATTTAGGCAGGTTCAGCCAATAGAACAACCTATAGATGGGCCTATAGAAGTCTAGATGTATTTTCATTTATTTGAAATTAATCTTGGTATGCACAATGCAATGGTCCCCAGCGGGTATGTATCTACTCAAAAGGTTACATGAAAAAGTGGATGCTGGGAGTCTGCTTTGCTCGCCTCTCATCATTAAGATCCACAGCATCAGGCCTGTTTCATGTTCAAGTGTTCTGGGGTGATGCTTCAGAATTGGAAGTGCACAGGGAAACTGGCTGCTCTGCCACAGCATGGGTTGTAGTGCTCTGATTGTGGTTTTCCTTGAGGTGATTTGTATGACATATGCAACCATTTTTGGTTCTGAAAAACTGTTAGCAAATGAATAAGACTGAAAGCTGTCAGTAAAAAAATCATAGAATGTTACACACTAACTACATAGGACTGAAGTCTACGCAGTCTGCATAAGAATGGTAATTAAATGACTGCCTAAATCACCAATAATTCTGGACTCATGATTTTACATATTGAACGAGATCACAGCATCTGTCAGGAGATATAAAGCTTGATAGTTGACACTGATCCAAAAGTAAAACTCTTTTATTGGCTGTGGATTTTTAAGAAATGTGTGCCAATCCTGAGACAATTGTGCCATGAACCACAAAGTCTGGCTGAGATTCAGACTCTATCGGTGCCTCTTTATTCCTGCAGCTTTTGAAAGACACCAGATCTGTTGCAGCCAAGTTCAGCGGTTTCATTTGTCCTCTGGATAAAATGCTCTATATTTGTGCTGTGGTGCCTCATTCTTAGAACGGTTAGGTACTTAACCTTTTTTAAACCAACATTCCATTGATGGGACATCTGTTTGTACCTTCAGTAATTTTGACACCGTATTGTTCCATGCCTGATTGTTTCATGATTTCTGTTCATAACCCCTTACCCCCTTTTATCATTTTCCCTCATTTTTATTCAATGCCCCACAGACATATTTCATTGCCGAACACATTCTTTACTTATTTGAAATGTAAAATTAATATTGTTTTGTCAAATAAGGAGCACCATTTACACATGATTTTATAATTTAAAAAATCTCCAGATGTTTTTTCTTTAAATGTAATTTGATGATGTATAAAAAGACCCTTGTTTTGTGTACATTTTGTCTTTTCTGACACTTTGAACTGTGGTGAATCTCTGGACTGCCTTTTACTCTGTAATCCCGTCTAAGTGCATTAAAACTACATTATGAGCAAAGGCTGGTCTTTTCACACAAATGGGAGAAAATGGATGCACTTACACATTTTGGACGGGTAAATCAGTGGCAGCCGTCTGGTAGGGTGAGAATGGTATTGACCCCCACATGCTGATAGACTATGCAACTGTACGTTCATGTGCGTTGGTCATGTGGCAACCCAGCCACCGGAATAAGTCACTTTGCGCTGAAGTGACTTTAGTGTTGACACGCACCAAAATACTTCTCAGATTACATCACTGTAGATAAATTGTAACAAGACTGTTTTTAAACATGGTGGGTTCTTGTCATGGCGTGAAGATTATGAACACCAGACCATAAGAACTGAGCCCATAGATGCGCAATCCTTGACTCACCATCTATGGAATTCAGTTCTCAGGACCGAGTGTTCACCATTTCTGTGAAATACAACTGCAAGCATGAGCTTGCTTCTTCATATGAATCCAGGATGCTGTGCCAAAGATCAGTGGCTCGAACATTTCCGTCCTTTCCTATTATACTGTTGTTTGTTGGGGGAGGAACTAAGTGACTGGTGACGCACAGATTTAGTGACTGATCACACACAGATTTTGATTTTGACCTCTATCCTGTCAGCTCCTGCACGACTAAGCGACGGAAAATGAAGCAAAAGCTGCAGTCCTCCCTAACCGGCAGAGGCATTGTGGGTAAGACTCCACCCATTAAATGTGCTATGTCATTTTACAAGTTTGAGAACTATTCTCATGAGTACGGATGACTGACAGTGAATTACCCTTTTTGGAAGAGGACAGCAGATTGGTGTGGGAACCATCACTGTGGGTTATGGGCTAACATCCGTTTCTAAAGAACCCAGAATACAAAGCAAACCAATTTCCTACATTCCTTAGGTTCTTGCACACTGCGTGTCAAAACCTTGGGCACCTATGTGCCATTTTTGAATCTGGGGAAACCAAAAGTGATTACCCTTCATGTTGCCCTTATAACCTTCCATTAGCTCTCCTCTGCTTTGGAAGGATATATAACTCTAACTTGTCTATATTAATTATATTCAACTATTTTTTTCACTTTACAATATTTACATGCTCACTTAAGATGAGAGATCCTGCCTCTTAAAGGTTCACAAATATTTGTACACAAATAAGACAAAAAATAAATTTGACTATTTTTTATTTAAAAAATAGATTCAGTTATATTTGAATATTTATTAAATATTCCCTAATCTTTGCATTGGTACCATATGAGATATATTGGATGGTTTTAGGTGTTTGCTGTTATGTGTAGTATGTCCACAGGGGGGTGCAGAAAGGCAAAAAAAGGTAAAGTTCCAAAAACTGTTGCTCCACACAGAAGGATTCTGGTCAACTGGTAGTGGTACGTGCTTTCCATACATCATCGTGTCTTGCTGCAGAGCATTAATCTGCAATGGTATTTCTATATTTTGTATTATATAATTATACTGAAAACCTGATTGGCTATGCACCAGTGGGGTAAAAAGGGTTATTCAGAAGCAAGCGATAATGCTTTGAAATACAGAACATTTGATTTTCAGCATGGTATGTGCACGAATTATAAAAAATTGCATATTCAAATGTAAACTTTAAAGTTTTTTGAATATTTGAAAATTGGGTCTAAATCTGACAGGCCAAGTACTCAAGAATCAATATTTGTAATTTGTGAAAGCATGCCATTTCATGGTCTGATTCAGATATTCTGCCATGAAACTAAATTCTTCAATTACAATTTAAAAGTGCAGACAGTCGGGCCTTACGTATTTTTTCACTTTATTCCGACGGGAAAGCAGATAATGTCACAGATAGAGATGACATATGTGAGTTCAGAGTCGGCTGTTCTACGCACTACACCACTCTATCTCAGCCCCTAAATCACATTTTACATGATGGCTTATCCACAAATTTAGTGACCATTAATATTCTACTGAAAATGAATAATTTCTGCAACGCTATATTGAGAAACGGTTTGGATTCCTGGGTGAGTGGCACTTTTTATGTTAAGATTCTGAAACATAGCCACACCTCTGACTGAAACTGATAAACCGGTTTCTCAGCTCATGGAATTAGCAGAATATCTGCCCTGCTCCTCACTAATACCCTGAAATAAACAATGGGTCAGTCACATGTGTGTGGAGACATTAAGTATTTTGCTAAAAAAAAAAAACAGCTTGAGCTGTTATATGATGATAATAAATCGGGAATGTGGTTGATACACAATTCATTAATAAACGTGCTGAGTAATGGCCTATTCATTATCATCCAATGAGACACCCGCCTTGGGTGTTCATTATGAAGGATAGTGAATTTCTCATTTCATTTAAAGGTCAGTTTAGGCGTTTGTTTTCAATATTAACATAGCGGTAAACAACTGATCATTTCAGAGCTGCTCTTTAACAAGTGTTTAAGTCCCCTGATGCCCTGTAGGAAATAATATAGGAAATTATTGGAGAAGAATATTCAGTTAAAAATGAGCAGGTAGATGATTATTAAAGAAACATGGGAATTTATAATCTGCTGTTTTTTTTAGAGAAGAATCTAATCTGCCCCCACTTGCAAGTTGGCAAGTGAGCCTCCTTTTTAATATAACACACTTACCGTGATACCTCAACCCCTTGGTCCCAAATCCACCACCCCTCCTGTACCAATACAGTCCTCTCTGTCCTGTAGGTAGAGGCATGCCGTCACAGCCTGGCATCCTGCGTCAGCCTTCTTACACACACTTGCTCCTCTATCTTAGTCTCTCATTCTGTCTTGTCTTCTTCTCACTCCCTCTTCCTCTCTCTCTACGCATATTGAGTCAGACAGACAATTCCTAGTAAGAAGGAATAAATACAAAGTTCTGGGGGAGAAAAAACTGGCGGGCCCTGCCCCCAGTTGAAAGAGAGAAAGAGAGTGAGTGTTTGTGTGTGTGAGAGAGAGAGTGAGAAAGAGAGAGAGAAATATAACTGGTACAGGAAAAGGAATTCCCCCCGTTGTAAAAGAGCAGTTGTTCAAAAAGATGAGAGGCCTTTCTCAGCTCAGTTGAATGTGTGTATCTGTGTGCGCATGAGTCTCCCCTCCCACTCTGAGGCTTAAAAAAGAAATGAAAAACCCTACTTCTGCCTCTGGACCCAAGGGCAAGTATAGTGTGATGCTTTCAGGTCATAAGATTACAATCAATCCTCTGAGGCTTTTTCAGTTCAATTCTAATCTTTAAATTCTAACCCCTGTGACCTTTGTACACCTCCTGATCATCTATCTTTTCACCCACTTTTCACAAACTTTATCCAAGGATATTGTTGTGAGCATATCCAGCAGAAGGTATTTCTGCATTTTGTTCAGCTTTCAGCGCAATAGCGAGATTTCCTGAAGTTTTCTTCTATACTGAATTTATTGTATGTATAGTGTATGCACTGGGTGCACTATATTTAACAATAATTCAGTGTCCTCTTTCTGATATGACTAATACTTATTTGAAAATCTTTTCTTTACACATGATTTGATAAAAAACAGAAAAGGCATTCAGAAAAGTAATGTGTATATATTCTGTCCAAACTAAGTGTTCTCACATTAAATCCTTTCACAATATCATAATGTACTCACATGCTCCTTTGAAAACTATTTAAAATTTTATACATGAATTACTAAATGGTGCAAATATAAAAATTTCCCAAGATACTTAGGGGGATTCAGTGACTTAAAAGCAATGTACAATAATGAAGGAATTCATTCTCATTGAATCCTAATGCTGGCAGGATAAGTTGCAATTGACATTTTCAGTGGACTTCAGAAACAAACCTGTCTTTTATGCTGCTGTTTGAACACTGGGGAAATTGCCTGCATAGGTCACTGAGCCCATTTCCTTCTCCAGATCCCAGATACACAGACCTTTACAGTTCCCTTGTGCTTTACACAGTTAAATTGCTGGGAGCTAGCGCACCACAGCAACCATATTCAAATTCTATATATGTGGGAACTGTGAGGGGGTACGCTACCATGTACCGATGAGACAGAATTTATACTGTACATGACTGGACTGAGAAAGCCAAGTATGCACATTTTCCACATGAATTCTTGCTATGAAGAGAAATATATGAAATCGACACAGATATGTACATATGCAATTAGAGAAATTTATTTGTATTTATTCTTGTAGGAGTGAAGAACAGAAATGTTATCTTAGATGTTTTATATCAAGATTGTGAAAAAAAAACAAAAAAAAAACAGCAGTGTTTCAAGTGCTGGTGGTTTTGTGCCAAAGCGGCTGCATTTCCTGGCATGGTTGTGATGAACACATACGCCTAGAAGGCAAGGGTTATACCATGGTACACCATTCCAAAAGTCCAGAACTGACTTTAAATATATGGGATCAATATTGCAAGGAACCTATCTAGTCTATAAGGAAAATATTTGACCTCTGGTTGATAAGCTAAATTAGACTTCCAAAAACGGAGTACCATCAACCTGTCTTTTGAGGCAAAATAAATTATCAAAATAAAAACGTTTACCTAGATTTCTTTCTTAATTTTAATGTCTCCTGGTATTCGTACCTCAATTTTTTTCCACTTCTTGGCATGGTGAGATACGAAGAGCACAAAAATAGGGAGGGGGGGGGGGGGGGCGATCTGGCACTCTCAAATCTGCTGCCTTACTGAGCTGCACATGCACAGAAAATTGCTTCAGACTGGTGTCAGAGGGAAGCCAAAAAAATAAACATGACTGTAAAGGAAAAAGTTGAAGTGAGATGCACTTTCAAAACAAAAAATAATTACATTTCTTTTGGAAATACTAGAAACTATAAAGAAACGGCAAATTCAGTTAGATTAGGTTAATAAGAAAGTTTTGGGCATTCAACAGTTAGGAGGTAGGCAGAGGCATGATCAAAAACAAGTTCCTAGGTGTCACACCCATACATTTTAGGTGCCACAGGATGGGGCATATTGCCAGGTATTGTCGCATATAGGACCTGCTCCGCCATCTAGTGTGGGATGGGGAATGTCACTGCTGCAGAGCAGAAGGGAAACTTTTCCCCTCTGTAGGGAGGAGCCAAACTGCAGGAAGGGATCAAGGGGGCTCATTTAATCCTCATTTAATTTAACACCTGGGGGATTAGGATTGTAGTTTGTTAGCCCTTAAAGTTGCAGATGGCTGCTCCATTGCTTATTTTTGTCATTTTTACATTTATTTTGAAGAGATGTGGAAGAAAATACCACAGAGGGGGATATTAGTAGTCAATAATTCAACAGATACTAGATTACTAGAGCACATTAACAGGCTATTCCAGGGGAAATCGGGATGTACATCATCCAAGAGAGCTACAACATTCTGCTGAAGTCATGTAGTCCTAAACGTAGACTAGTTAAGCTATAGCTCTGCCGAACACTAGATGTCGAACTCTAGTACAACACTAAAAAAAATGTTGGCTGGAAGTAGTACGCAATATTAAGTAGACTCCAATAAATAAATAATCAGATTTACAAAATAAATGAAATTATTTGAATTGCTTAATAAAATCATAGACATGTTGGACGTAATAATGTATATGTGACGTCTTCACATAATCAGTTTATCAATTATTCATTTGGTTTTTGGGGTTTTCTGCAGAATAACATAACAAGAAGACTACATATTCCATAATGCATCACTCGGTGTGTTCAACCTTTGCACCCACCATTTTCCCTGGAAAAAAAACATGGACGCTGTTAAAACTTTTTGCGCGTCTTGGCGGGTAATGGATAAACAAGAAACCGGATCTTTTTGGAAGCGACCAAGCGAGAGCTGTCACTGAACTGTCATTTCGCTTAGAATGAAAGATAGAATGCCAGAAGGAAATGAAAGGTATGTCCCTCCATATTAGAATATAACAAGCCAACTATGGCATAGCTAACATTATCTAGCTAGCTAGTATTGCTAACGGTTGTGAAGCGTAACTCGCATTTTCTGGATAACGAACGGCATGGCCAGTAATTGGGGTAGTTAACATTTAATATTGGGAGATTATGTAGCTGTATTGGCACTAGCGATAACGAGGTATCTCGCGCCGGATCTAGTGTTCGCTAATTTAAATGTTAACCAGCCGTCCAACTGCGAATGCGGTAACTTTACCTATTTTTCCTGTCAGTAGGTAGCCGGGAACTTATAGTTCATGATACTTTAGGAAGCATCTATTTTCATTATTCATTTGTTACTGCACGTACTTGTTTGTTCGTCAAATGTCAATACGTTTTGGCAAAAATGGATGCCGTGCATCACAGGTGGGACACCCTTTGGTGTACGTTATCAGTGCGCGCTTTCAGTGAGAGAACAGCGCTGTATAAATACAAGTTGTTATTATAATTTTTGTAGAAAATTGTGCGGAAAATAACTCTGAAGCAGTTTGTCAACCTGTCAGCCGAGGTTGTCAACCAGCTTAAATAGCAAGCAAGCAAGAGAAGAAAGATGGGTGGAGAAATACGGAAACTTTGCTGCTTCTAAGTTTGTTATGATGCTTTACTTCGGCCATTTTTAACTAAGTGTATATCATCAGTCAATCTCTGAACAGACATTTTCAACTGAAAAAGTTAATTGTAGACTGTGGTGATCATTTAAGGAGGGATGAAAGTTTTCCTAACTGGTCAGAAAATACTGAATTTCAGACCCTAAGAGTCCCTCGGGCTGTTAGTGTTTGGCTTGATCACTGAGCATTTCTCTCCTACTATGAAAAGCTGAAGGTGTCATGCCCAAGTCCTCTCCCTCATCGGTATTTCCTGATTAATTAGGAAATGTCACATCCCTGATTAAGTTTCTTCTATCTCCAACAGTGAACGGGATCATCCCTGGAGACCTTGAAACTGATGCAAAGTGTACCACCCCAAGCACTTGCCACAAGACCTCTGTGAAGACTGGAAACCTCCAGAAGCTCTTAAATCCACTACCCAAGCAGGTCCTTCCCCTGAAAACCCCTGAACTGGAGCCGAAGGCCAAGAGCCTCACTTCAAGCCCGTCAAGCCGGAGCCAGGCCATCGGAGAGACCTGGGACAGCGCCTCTGTCTGCAGTCCGCATGCTGCAAAGCTCCGCGTTCCCACCCCTCACCCCTCAATTAAGATTGGCAAGGATACCTGCCTGGTGCCATTCAGGATAGGCCACAGCCGGTCCAGCCAGGGCGTGTCTCGTCTGGAGAAAGACTCTCAGAGGAGCGGGATCCTGCAGGTGAATGTTGTTTTCATGGCACAACAATGATGGCTAAAATTAATGATCAGATGCAACTAGCTATTCTTATAGGCCATGTATCACGTATGTAATGTATGTAGCATATAATGTTAGCATATAATGCTAACTTTCGGGCATATAATTCAGTAAAACGTAATTTTTAAAAAAACTTTATGATTTGGGTGATTCAAATTTACATGTCATGTAAAGTCTTATGTATTTATTTATTTTTTGTCTGTATTTATACAGACGAATGGCTGTAGAAAATCCAAGGAAAGGTCTTCTCATCCTGTGACTACCCCAGGTAAAATAAAAATGGAGAATTCACGTTCATGGTAAAATACTGGATAATACTGTCATGGAAGAGTGATACAGTTCTGATATGCTTCACCAAAGCCTGTATTACTGCTGTATTTTATGTTTTTATATTTTTCCCATTATATTATCATCTTGTAGAGAAGGGGGAATTGTTCTGTGCTTCAGAGCTCATCACTGCTTTTCACTGTGCTGTCTTTTTGCATTCTTTGCCCAATTTCACAATCCACACGTGTAGTAGTTATTGGCTTGGTGGGATATAGAAACTGTAGAATTATACAGACTGACTTTTGCTTTGTTTGCAGTCACTGTCGACAATCTCATTATTAGCGCTGGTGATCTCTAGACTCTGTGGAATGGTCCTGTCTGCCTGTGTATATTTTCTCTTCAGGTTGAGTAGGTGATCTTCATAAGTTTATAAATTGCTTTATTTGGTGGTGTTCTTCCTGGTCTTGTCCAGCAGGAGGCAGCAGCATGGTGTCAGCACGCGCCTGTGCAAAGAGGAAGGGGGAGCATGTGGTAGATGGCGGTAGGGATTTGAAGAGGCCCCGTTTCCAGGATTTGAGGCTGTCCGTCACGACCAAAGGCTGCGAGCCCGCTTTGGATCACAGCCAGAAGCCGAACAACAAGGCAAGGCTGCAGCCACAGGAAGTGGCCGCGCCCGCACGCAGCCCACCAAGGTCATGGACCCCTGCCACTGCCACCTCGCCTACTGCTATAGAACGCACAGAGCAGCCCCATACCTCTACATCCCCACGGGTTGGGGCAGTGTCTGGCACAGGCGATGACGGTGCAGACGCAAGCCCCCTTGCAGGCTCTCACAGCCATGAGCTCCCGGACAGTCCAGCGAAAGGAAGCGCAGAGAACTCAGGCTTCCTGGACGGACCGGAGAGAGGGAGCGACGAGGACTGGGACCTGTCGGGCCCAGAGCTTGACCTGGGGCCGTCTGTGGGTGGGAACAGCAGTACTGACAGTACAGACAGTGAAGGTGAGCCACTGCTCTCCCTGCAGGAGATCCTGGACCGCAGCACCCGCCCTCCTGCCACCCCAGAGAAGGGCGCCTTCGCCGAGCCTCACACGCCCGTCCACAAGTTACCCGTAAGCAAGGCCGTCGCATGCGGGACACTCACAGATGGTCCACTTCCTTGTTCCATCATTGATGTTTGTTTAAATTATGAAATTTATCTTGTTTCTCATTGGCTTTCCCCACACTTGTGTCAGTTTGGCTGTCTGGATTCCCCGGTCTTTCAACATGAGATTGTGCGTAATTAGTGTGGTTTTTCAGACCCTTAGATCTGAAACATACAGCGCACACTATGTGCTTCATACTATCAAATCAGTGTGACCGCACCAAAAAATTGTGAGCGCAGTACAATGATATGTCATGGTTGTTGTGAAACATGGCATTTTGGCCATCAGATCAGGTTTCACGAGGTCTTGTTTGAGCGAGGTTCATGCCAAGTTTAATCTCTGCTGCATAAGTTCACTTTGTGAGGCTGTGCCTTGTGTTGGTCTGAACATTTTATTTTTTTCACTCATAAATGAGTCTCGGTGTCAGGTTATTTCTGAATGTAAACATAAAGTAAAAGGCTTGCTCCAATTGTTGAATTGTTGATTTTTGGGTTTATGTGAAGTATGATCATATTAGACAAAGAAATAGCCTCTAGGGTTAGGTGTGTCTGATTTTGGGTTGCGTGCGTCTCTGACAGCAGTGCCAAGCTTGCAGTTTTTCTTGGCAGCTCCCAGTTAGCCTTCCATTTCGTTTTTTTTTTCGTCGCAGTGCGTTTGAATTGGTCCGAGGAATCCCCAATACAATATTTATTATGATTTGTTGTGCCAATACCTTTTCTTATGCGTGTGTATCAGTGCATCTCTAATTTGTCATTCCAAATCACCTCAATTCTGCCCAAAGACAAGTGTTCTAATGCTTTTTTAAATGCAAACTTTATTGAGCTTTGTAGTAATTATTGAAATTATTGTGATGCAGTGTTATTTCAGTTCAGTTTTTTAATTTAACCCCTGATTTTAATGCACATTATGAATGTGTCAGTGTGAATGCTTTCAGGAATCTCATTTATCTCTTTCCGTTTCAGCCTCTAGCAGACAAAAGCAGGCCTGTGAATTACAGGAACACCCTAGAGCAGATGCTGAAGGAGAAGGAGGAGAACCAGAGGTGACTGCGTGCACCCCAGAACACCATGCATTAACATGATTAGATTAGACGCGAATATCTGTTGTAACTTAATAAATTTATTCATTTTAATCTGATTTCGAGTTGAACATTTTGATAAGGTTGATCCAAACAGTTTCCTCTGCCTGCTGTATCAACAAATTTGGCGATTTAATTGATAATTGATATCTTTGATGATAATTACTTAGTTAGATTAAATATATATATTTTCCATGTTGTGTGTTTTACAAGTGGTTTTACTGTTGATACACTTGTGTTTGGTATTCAGTGTACACTGTATGAATGTTTGTAACCAGGGCACCATCACAAATGAGACCTTGGTCGCAATGGGTTCCCCTGGGTAAATAAAGGTTAATAAATAATAAATAACAGTGTGCCAGTCTCCAAACGAGGGTGTTAACGGTTAAAACGGCTGGGTTGGGGAAATTAAACATATGTAAATGAATCCTCACCTTGCTGACAGGTTTATATCACTTATGTTGTTGATCATATCTTTTGGCCCAGTTAAACTATTACAGTAACTCTGTAGGTAATACCGCCTGCTTTTTCCCGTGTCATGCTCCAGGTCGAAAGATACCGAGTTGAAGCTGCTTATGTCCTGCGAAGAGAACCTGCTGAAACTGGAGGAGGACAGTCCTGGTGATGGCACTGCAGAGGAGGGCATTTCACCTGAGCACAGGTGAGCCAAGCGCTCTCGGCCCTGCCTGAAGGTCAGCGCTGCAGTCAGCGTCTCTCCGACACACTTTAAAGCCACTGCGGGTCCTGGGGGTCTAACATCCTGTAGGTTTTCATTTCAACCCTAATTTGCCGCACCTGATTCTACTAGATCTGTAGCTGTTGAATGCGGTGTGCTTTGTTAGGGTTGGAGTGGAAACCTAAAGGACGGTAGATCTCCAGGAACAGGATTGGGCTGGCCTGCTTTAAAGCAAAACAGAAAGTCAAGCCTAAACTGAAAAAAAACCAGCTTGGGATAAAAAAAGCTCTCGGTGGGAAGAAAAAGCAAACTCAAACAGTAGCAAGGTAAAACACTGATGTGAAGAAATCTCAGGAAGAACCCAGATAGACGGGGGAAGCCCACCCCCTGCTGGCTAACTAAGGGGACTGCTCAAAAGAACATGTCTGAAAGGGGAGTGTTGCAGTGACCACCTTAAAGGTGAATGCTGCAGAAACTGTCTGTCTTCATTACAGGCGAATGCCCATCTGAATATCAATGAGATTTCCTCATTAGCTGTGTGAATTTTGAGTTATGAGTGTGAGAAGGCAGCGTGTTCCGCATTACAGGGCGATCCTGAAGAGGTTTTCTCTGGTCTCCAACGGTATCCCAGACGTACACCCGGGAGAGGAAGTGTTCACTTTGTCCAACTTCGGCCGGTTCTTTACCCAGCAGAGCCTGGACCTGAGGAGCTGTGCAGTGACTCCGCAGACCACAGCTCAGAAAATCCTCCTACAGTAAGACTGTGCTGCCCAATAAGTCTTTCCACACTGCTCCTACAGTAGGAGCACTTTCTGTTGTTCTGTATACATTTCATGTTCTGCCGTTCTTCTTCAGGGCCAGTCCAGATGAGCTGCTCTTCCTCATCAGCACAGGGATGCTACTGAAGGCATATCGCTCTTCCCCCTGCCAGCCCGCTGTGACTGGCTGGCTCTTCCAGGTAACCCCACCCCCTACCCCCTTCCCACCTGCTGGCTCCTCCTTCCCCACTCACGTGTGTTGAGTGATTTTTATAGAGTAAGAGTGGGCTTGTTCACCCGGAAGTTATTTTACAGATTATATAGTAAGTGTGTTAACGTCTGGTTATTGGGACTGGTGTTAATGACTGTTTTATCTAGTGTTGATTGAACACCTCTGTGTTGTGTCCTTGACAGATGATGTCTGTTCACTTGGACCGAAAGACTTCCACTCAGATTCTTCGGTCGATGAAGGACATCGCCTTAATTGCTGCCGACCAAATAAGTAGGCCATTGAGAGCATTCACTTTAATATGCGTTTCCCATGTTGCTGGCTGTAATTATTTTGTACCAGACCTTAAAAGTAGGGTCTGGGACTTTGCACGTAAATAAAGGGAACACTTGCCTGCTTGAAGCCAGGCTAAGATCAAACCGGTGTTTTATGGCTGGGAATGGGCCAGGCTTGAACAGTGTTTCCCATTTGAACAGCGGTGAACAAGAGCAGGAAGTTTGAGGTGTGGACGCCCAGCATTCAGGACGTAGTGCTCATCTTCCTCAACATGGGGGTCCCATTTGCCACCCTGTTCCCCCTGGAGGCGCTGCAGCCCCCCTTCTCTGAGGCAGACATTTTGTGAGTACCGTGCCCCGAATGCCCTGTGCTACTCAGAGGCCATTTCTTGATGGTGTAAGCATTGCTGGTTATCAGGAGCCTGGAAACTTCACACCTTTCTGTGTTTGCTGTAAAATTACTTCTGTGTTCATCCCTGTGTTATTTGGTGTTTTATTATTTTGCTTTTTATTTTAATAATGGGTATTTATTATTCTACTTATTTTTTCCACTATTTGTACTTTAGGCTGCATAACTGTGTATTATGGGTACTGTATTTTATATTGTGCTTTCACTGTAACTGTATTATAGGTGCTTTATTATTATATTAAATTTTGCTTGTTAAAAAAATGTGATTGCTTTGGTACTATGTGAAGTTTTATAATCCTCCTTGAAAGAAACGTTTGCTGTTTGTTTGCATGTTAAGAACATGTTGATAATCATTCCTGCGTTGTACTCCAGGCAAAGCTCGAACTGTTCGGAGGATGTCAGCAGCGAAAAGCTGGAACCACGCTCTTTTCCAGAGCACTGTTTTGAGAATGTCATCAAGGTGAGATGTCCTGAAACAGAAGGATAAAGTGGGGGTTCCACATGTGAGACTCATAAATCAACCACAATAAATCAAAGTGGCATTATGGTAACTGTCAACATCAGAGTAACACCAAGTCTATTTTTTCCCGTTTTGATGCATAAATGTAGTATGTTGCTATGAGTTACAGTCATAGGGGCAAAGTGCACACAGTAGTAATGAAGCCAATTAATTTATAATGAGAATTTTAAATATTTCTACATTATGGACACAACCATGTGTTTTTAATGGGCCAAAGTTTTAGGGTTAGAATCTTGATGGGAGTGGGAATGCTTCACTTCCTTCATGGTGTGTTTTTAGAGGACCTTCCAACGAACAAAAAGTTCTATGTTTATATGTCAAATGGCCTGAGAGTAGTATTTTTCAAAATGGAGGAACATTGTGCATCCTCAAGGAATTTTGTGGATGAGAACATGAATGTTGTGAGGTTGGTTTCCATCTTTAGGTCAAACATTGCAGGAGTTATGATTGTTTACATATTGGACACTCAAATGATGCATATAGCCCCACCCAGTGGCCAGTCAGTGTCAGAACTGGCCGGTGGCCAGCTGGCCCTACCCTCTATCCATATACGAAGTTTCATAGGAATCACCCATGTGGCTAGACCAAGTCTTGAGAAAAGAGGGAAATTTAATAATATTCCAAAATGGCAACCAACTCAAGATGGTTGTCATCCATGTGGCTAATTATATTCCTAATGAGGTGATTGGTCGCTAGCAAGTTTCAAACTTATGCTTTCTGGTAATATTTCAGGCTTGGAGGCTTGATTAGATTGTCAAGATGTCTACAGAGTTCTATCATTTTTGGTCAAACTGTTTAGGATTTATATGCATTTTTGTGGTAAGACACGCCTACAGTGCATCAATGTTCCCTGGCTTAATTTCTGTGGTTCGCAAACAACAGCGTGGACACACCTATGTTTGGACACCTACATTTAGTATAAATTTGGGTATTTTAATTCAGTGTTTAGGTTGCGTTTGCATTTGCAAATGAGTTTCCTCATACTACATTGTAGAATAATGTAAAAAAAAAAGAACTGATATTGCACCACACAAAGCATGTGTGCAAGTATGCATGTCACTTTTTCTAGATGTGTGTGTGTGTGTGTGTGTGTGTGTGTGTTTGTGTATATGCACACAGTTATATTGGGCTGAAAGTGCTGTGTTTGTGTGTGTTTGTGTTTGTCAGTACCTGGCCCTGTGCATGGCGTTGTGTCCCAGAGCCTACGGCGACGGGGAGCTGCTGCTGCTGCTGACGATGGTTTGCAGAGCGAGCCTGGAGACTCGGCTGCAGCTGCTGCCCATGGAGGACACGTGCTGGCTCCTGCACCACCTGCTGAACAACACCAGAGACTGGGACTCTCAGGCAAGCTCCGCTCTCTGCCCCTGCACACCATGTCTTCTTTACAGCCTCCGCGTACTTATTCAGAGGACCTGTGACCTCTGCCCTCTACTCAGGCCCACCTAAACCCCCTTTCAACCTTCTCTATTCTTCAGTTTTTTAGAGAAACTCTACATAACAAAATTCACAAGTGAAAATGAAGGTGCAGCAGGTAGCATAATTCACACCCTCAGAAACCCACGAGTGGCCTGTAGCTCAGTCCAAGACGGGAGCTGGGGAGGAAAGCAATCTCTCCCTTGCCATCACAGTGTATTTTGTGGCTGGAACTTGTCTGGCTTCAGTTTATTTCATCTTTAATGGCGCAAATGACTTCTCTGTATTGATTTCCAGTTACCTCAGATATGCGTAGCATTGACTGACCTGACGGAGAATCACCACAACCTTCGTCGGGTAGTGCAACTGCTGCCTGACCACAAACGCGGAAAGTGAGTGGCACACACATAAAAAGAAAGATTGGTACAATGGCCTTTTCTGGAGGATCTGCCTCTTGTCTTGTCTGGCTCCATAACACTGAATTTATGATTTTTCATATCTTTTAAGATAGGAAATTTTAGTATCTGAATGGGTTGTTTTACTTTGATCAATTTACAGGCAACTCAGGAAACATCTTAGTTTATCGATCATCTCCAAGCTTTTAAACCGCAGATGCACATACAAGCCCGTTGCCACTGAATTTCAGGTAAGGCTGTGGGTTGTATTGATTATTCAGATTTCTAATATCCTCTGACATAGCCTTAGTGTGTAGTATGTCAGTTTGTTTTGTTTATATATATATATTTTTTTTTTTTTTGGGGGGGGGGATTTTTCAGCTTTATTTGATAGAACAGTGTAGAGAGACAGGAAGAATTAGGAGGAGAGAGAGGGAGAGATGTGTGACAAAGGTCGGCGGTCGGATTCGAACCGCCAGCGTCGGTTGTGGATAGCGCTGTACGGGCTGCGCCACTAGAGGGCCGATGTGTCAGTTCTTAATGTGTGAACTTTTAAATCAAGATGCTCTCGAGCCACATTCCTGACTGCGTTGTAAATAGATTTAAAATCCATGGGGACACTGACTGTGACTATAAGTCCACAATACTTACCATGGGTGGGGTAGATTCACATGGGCCGGAGTTTGTTGCGTTACCCCTACATTAGTCATAGTCTGTGTCAGTGACAAGTACAGTGTGCCTCTGCTGTGATGGGCACTGGCTCTCCTGTAGAACTGCGTGTTAGGGAGTGGGACAGTGCAGGTGAGGTGGTGTAGCACTGTGTGTTTGGGAGCGGGACAGGCTCTCTGAGCTCTCTCTGTCTTTAGCTGTCGGCCCTGCAGCAGTACCTGCCCCGGATGAGGCCGTCCTCACTGCTGTCTGCCCTCTTTTCGGTGAAGACGACGGAGGATCAAGGGGAGGAAGACTGTTCTGTCTCTCTGGACCAGCAGGTTAGAGAGACGGATCACTTACAGATCACAGCAGTGTTAAACAAGGCAGGGTAAAGACCACATGTTAAAAACAAAATGAAACATATACAGATTGCATGTTGAAACATCTTATTTATTGTTATGCTAAAACAATGAATACCTTTGTTGAAGACTACTACATCATGCAACTTAGTTTTGGATATATGTTTTATATGTAGAAAAATCTATGAAAAAAATAGTTCAAAGCAAAATCGATTGAACGAAGAATGAACATAAAATGTGTTTGTGTGTGATGTGATGCTCTCCTCCCGGCCAACTGAATCCCTCCCCTGGATGACACTCGAGCCAGTTGTGCATCGTCCTGTGCACAACTCTAATTTTCTTATTTGAAATTATTTTCCCTAGGCTTACTACCTCTGCTACAGTCTGCTGGCTTTGACAAATGAAGCAACAAACTTTGACACTTTCCCCTCAGACCAAAAGGTACATTTTCATTTTGTGACGACCCCCCCTGTTTTGGTCGTTGGGCTGGCTGCTTGTCTTTGTCTTTGTTCTGCATTGCAGATGCCCAGTAGGTGTGGTCGGGTCGTTGTTGGCGGGGTCGTCACAATTTTATATCTTGCGTACCGTTACATTCACAATACACCGCCGAATTTGCACGGCTGTGTGTTAAGTAAGCGTGCAGTCACACAAGTCTCCCGTCACTGTTTCAGGACCAGCTGGACCTGCTCTCTGCTGAACTGGAGAAGTACATCAAATGTGACATCAGGGAGGGAGAGAAGTGGCTGTACAGAAGCAAGGTGGGTTAGTAACACTACACTGTAGAAATGTGTTGGTATAGAGGCAGGGAAGGTGAGGTTGTGTACGTACTGTGTGCTGTTTAAGTGGGGCACATGATTCACTGGTCCTGTAGGATTATAGCTGACATCCTTGTGTTCACCTGCTGGGAAATGACTGTGCTTATGGCAGTATATATTTGTTAAACTGTTAAATATATTGCATTCCACTTTTGTTTCGGTTCACGTCCGCAAATTGCGTTAAGCAGCGTTTGCCCCTAGGCGCTGGTGGATTTCAGAAGGTCCCGTAGGGCTTATTTCCAAAGACCGTGGACCATGTTCCAGCTGGTCAACAAAGCAATTAATGTTTTACAATGTGTTGTTTATTCGGACATATTTATGAAAGCAAATGAAGTTATGTCAGCTTTGTCAGAAACAAAAAATATAATAATGATATTATATATACAATAAGCATGGCAGCTAAGCAGTTGAATATCAAAATATTGAAAAGATAATTTAATAATGTAAACCAAAAAAACATTTAGAAAGAATGGGTTATTATAGTTATCAAAATAAACAATAAAAATACTGTTGCATAACATAACTTCCTCATTTTCTCAACTTGCTTAATGACAACAATTAGTTTTCCAGGAATGTGCAGTTTGGCTAAGCCTTCAGTCTTGAGGACACAAGACAGATGTTGTTATTGTTATTATTTTATTTGCCTTTCTTATGAAACCTTATGGATATTCTCTTCTCCGAAAGAGTCGCATCACCATAGTAGCTTGCTTTAACGCCCATGGAAATGGTTTCTCCAGGTGAAGGACTTTGTTGCCAGGATCTATACCAGATGGCAGATTCTCCTTCATAAATCCAGGCCTATGCAGGTATGGTGCTCCACTCTGTTCACTGATTTCTGTGCCTTCCACACTGCATCTCCTCAGTGGATGCACCTGCCTTTGGACCTCCTCATGAAGTAATTGGAATGCTGTTTTGACAGCAATGTCACTGTTTCATATAGCTTTGCACCTCCGATGAAGAGCATGAATTATCGTTAATGGACTTTTTTTTATTATTTTCCACTTTAAATTGGTGGCATTGTTTTGTTCAGGCACGTTGCTGTGCCTGAACACAGCAACGTGCCTGTGGGAGTCGTTGGTTCCTTAGGGAATGCCGGCCAAAAAATCAATATCTAGTATTTTGGCAACCACCTTAAGAATCATTTATCGATCTCATTCTAACATGTCACATATTATCAAGAGAAAATGTACAGAAGCCCACCCCAAACAATGTGACCTGGGTGGAATGCCTCCCCTTTTCCCCATTGTAGGGAACTGATTCAGAAAATATAGGGGAGGCTGCAGTTCAGATTAAACTGAAACAATACTCAAAACCTTCAATTATGTCATAGAAATTGTGACTGTTATTTTGAAAATGGAGCAAACTGTAGATTTTTCACCATTACAGTAATCGCCAATTAAAGATACCTTCACTTAAATAGGGTTAAAATCCCAGTGACGTCATCACTTGATTCACTTCCCTTTTGCGCACACGGGCGAAAGAGGTGGCATTGACACATGTAATTATATACGACGGAACGTACCAATTGGATCAGTTTTGGGTGGAGGTCCCCTTTATTGAAGTGAACCTTTGTGGTGATTCGGCCGGTGTGCTTTCCCTCCAGGGTAAACTGCATCATTTCTGGCAGCCGTTGCCTGAGGACACCCTATCCAGCAGCCAGGAGAGCCAGCAGCCCCAGTCTGAGTCTGTCACGAACACGCCTGAGCCACAGACAGGTGGCATCTCTTAGCACAAGACTCCCTGGAGACAAGACCGGCATTAAAAAAAAAAAGAATACCCAAAAAAGCTTTATTTTTATTTACTTTGACAGAGAGACTGCATAAATATCAGGTGCAACATTGGTAACTGGACTTAATGCACTGAGAAATCTTGTCAAATGAAAACTTGCTAGGTACAACACAAAATTCTGTTCATTTAAAATGCCTTGTGTTGCTGTGTCATCCTGCATGGAGGACCTTGTTCACCTGAGAACCATGGCTGTGTAACAGCAGTCCTGCTGCTGACCCATGCCAAGTGCTTCTGCATTATACGCTGTCAGCAGCCTGCACATTAGGGGAGGCTTGGCATCCAGTCTTGCACTGAAAAAAAAAAAAACATACCTTAACGATGCATTACATTTCACATGTTCCCAGTTCCTGTGTATAGCACTCGTTTGCAAGTATCCGTGTCATTGCACGACCTGGACTTGAGCTGGATGCCTCCCTCCCCAGAGATAAGGAGTAGCCAAGTCCATAACACGGGAGGTTAAATGGCTGTCCTGTGCTGTTAAACTCCTGTGCTGTCATTTTGTCTCGTCATCTCTGCCCTACTCTGATATATTCTGTTCTACTCTGTTCTGTGTTGTTAAAGCACATTTTAAGTGATGCTACTGTGTTTCTCCCCGTTTGATATTTGTCTCTTTGTTCTTACTGTAAAGTGTGTATAGGTTGCTTTGATTGTGGGGCCATAGGTGAAGTCTGAGAACTCTGAGGTTAATGGTTGATTACCAATCATTAATGCTTTTGAAATTCATATCTTTACAAGCCTGGTTTACTACATATAAATTTGATTAAAAAACATTGATCAGAGACTATTAGCAAGACTGTAAAAGGCACAATGTATAAAAACGACTGCATGCAGGAATAGTACCTTAAATTTAAGATGGTGAATACTTGCATTTACTATCTCAAAACCCTCAGTGTCCATGGTTAAGTTTCTGATCCATGCAGTCAGTACTGCGGGCACAGGGAACCACTTTTATGCAGTCTGATGTTCAGCTTTTTTAAAAAACATTGCTCATAATATTGGCTTATTAATTTTCCGAACATGAAAACATTCAGTGGTTGTGTTCGAGTCCTTTGGGTTTAACTCTGTGTTTTCTCCTCTGCTCTGTTAACCTTGTAAGAAATTCTGCTGGTGGAGGGAATGATGGACAAGCTGGTGACCTATAACCTCATAACATTCTCAAAATATCTGTAACCTATAGCATTCTCAAGCATATGTATAACCCCATAGCATTTGTAAGAATGGACATGCACTATTAAAGTCACATAACACTTTCAGTGTTGGTGACTTGTATAGAATTGTACATAGTTTGATACAAACCTCCCCCTTCCCTCTTTGATTTAAATTGCTTTTGAAATGTGTTTTATATGTACCTGTTGAACATGTCCTGCCATATTTAGGTATTTTATCATAATTTCTACTTTTGAGATGTTTTGAAAATTATATTTATAATTGTACAGAGAATTAGCAATTCTTCAAAAGACCTCTTGTCTTTTACCTGGAAAGATATTGGTCAAATTTTGTCACTTACGAATTTTTGTACTTTTATTGCAGTAACAGAAAGGAGACAAATAAATTTATCTGGTGCAAAACAAAATCCTTCTTCATGTGATTCTTCATTCATGTTCCCCCCACAGTTAAACTAATCATTTAATCCTGGATGGATTGTAAGTGTCTTCAGGCTGTACAGGCATTTCTAATAGCCCAGTTGTTTCATGTTGTATTGTTTTGGAGCAGATAATAGAACTGTATGGGCTTGACATGGTAAAGATCATTTGTAACTTTTACAACACAGCTTTTCAGTCTTCCACATGAGTCAGTCCATCTGAAAAAGATGGAAGAAAAGAAATCATGGCAACATCCTGTCGCTTGGAGGAGGAGTTTATGATTGATTGTGTCATCATTCTTGTGAACCTACTCAGTGTTAAAATAACATGTTGGAACACATAGCCTGCATGCTGTTGAACATATGGGTGTGCAATTCAGCTAGCCGTAGATGGCCAAATAAATGAATCAGGTAATAAATAATGCAGTGTTACAACCGAGTAGCTCAGAAAACTCAGATTTCCCGTCTTCTGTACCTTTTTGACCGATTGCAAGTAATGCAGTGCTGCTCGTGCGGCTGCTCTGTGCTACTGGGGCTTTTGGTGTCCTGGCTGATGTGTTTTTCAGTAGACCTAACACAGCGCAAGGTTCAGCATTTGTGGAGTTAACTGAGCCGGGAGGCGCCCGATTGCCTGTCCGCCTGCTCGCCCTGCTTCCCCGCGCTCTGCATTTCCAGGGAGCACAGACGGAATAATGCGAAGCCTTGTGTGCCCCGCTCTATCACTGCTCTGCCGTTTCCATGGCGACAGTGCCCTCTCTGGGTACATGGGCTGGAGAAGTTGCTCTGGCTCTGCGTCATATTTATTCCACTCTCCTGCCTCCTACACTCCGACACATTCGCTTCCTCTCCTTTGTTCTGCCGTCGCTGAATTTCTCAGTACAAACACACACTCATCACACGTCTGTGCACCAGACACAACGCAGACTGTATCGCACGGAGAAAGGTAACTATGATTGATACATTGCAAGTAGAGGGGAGGCAAAAATGATGGTTCTTTTACATAATGCTTTCGAACCTGTGAATGGTAGAATTGTGTGATAATGTCACCGTGGTTTGTGTGTGTGTGTGTGTAAGAGAGATTAAGAAATTGTGTTGTTGGTACCCATGCAGAGCATTTGCTTTCTCCATATAACCCTGCTGCTCAATCTGTGGAACCGTCTGTTTATATATGCATGTGTGTCCATGAACCTTGTACATATGCCAGACACTTGTGTGTTTGCATATGTGCTCTGATCCAATGCTTTGAAACTACTGCATGTAAATCCCAAACATAGAAAGAAAGACAGCGATCTTTGTTTTTAGTGAGGCTGCAAGTAAGTATGTACGTATGAGAGAGAAGATGATGCAGTCAATGGGAAGTGCATTTTTCTGGCTCACAGCTTCAGGGCCATTAGATGAGAGAGGCTTTTCAGTGGCTGCACAATCTCTCTCTGCCAAATGACTCTTTCATATCCCTGTCCTATCCTTAAGAGGAAGCAGAACTGAGGCAGACATGTCCAGTAACAAATGATTGCTCATGGTAACGATTCATTGGCATGTGGTTTGGGGGTAAAAATAAAGAGGCAGGTGCAAGTTTGGCCTCATAGGAGGCTGTTGAAATGTGTCTAACAGCATGTAAGACATGATAATCTTTGTTTGCCCTCTATGTCCATAGGCAATTCTCTGGTAGTATTTTGTGAAATAAAAAGCAGTCTGTGTTCTTTTTTAATCTATAGTTTTGTCAATGCATTTTTCTTTAAGTAAAGGGATGGCCAGGCTAATAAAGGCTAGTTCTTTTTGTATTTGTAATGGGTTAGATTAGGACCTGTAATTGCAGTCGCCCCTTCTCAAGAGCTCAGGATTGAGAACAGACCAGAGGGCTGACAGAATGCTTATGGGGATCAGCCAAGTGTGAGATTCATTTATGTAGAGGGCGAGCATTCCTCGAATGGATTTTTAAGTGTGGGAGGCAAGGTGAACCCTAGCTGGGATGAGGAATCAAGAGGATGACATGGAAGACAGCTGCTGTGAAGGGGGGTGGTGATGGGGTGGGCAAAGGGTATGTTTGAGAAAGAGAGAATGTGAGAGAGAGATTAAAGGCAAGAGTGGTGGCGGTGGCATGAGGCTGAGGTTTGCAAGCCGTTTCAAGCCGTGTGGGAAGCCCAGAGAGCGCTACTTGGAGGGGCCGGGCAGCCCCTGCGCTCTGGGGCTCAGCTGACTGTGACACTCTGGAGTGGTAATGCGGCTCAGGAAAGGCCCCAAACCTTCCCCAGCCCCTGCCGCGAACACCTCGGGTCCTGCAGCACAGCCAGAGCAAAAACAGTCAGCGTACCCTTAAAGGAGCCTTCTTCATATGGCTGATGGTCTCTGAAATCTGTCTCTCAGGTAACTTTGACGGGCTCATGTCTTTCTCGCATTTTCTCCTCCTACCAGTATTGCAATTTGAATATTAATGTCTCAGAGGTCAACTAGAATAACATAACAGGTTTTCTGCTTTTCTGAGAGCTCATTTAATCATTTAAATTCATTCCCTTCCTCTCCTCAGTTCCGGTTCCTTCTGAGAGGAAGCCCATGCTGACAGAACGTGGGGGAGAAGCAGCCATTCTGTGCGGAGTAGGGCCAAACATGTGAGAAGATGTCTGTTGGAGGCTGTGCTTGCCCTGGTGAGTTCAGTGTGTTGTCGGTCAGGCACATTATGGGGTGCTCAGGCCCTTGTGCAAATCAGAACAGTGATGCCTAGAGTTGTTGAAATGATTTTAAAAAAATCTCTGACAGAAAATCCAGTACTTTCTTGGTCAGGTTTTATATTGCACGTTTTTACGAGATGCTGTGGTTTTTTCCCTAAAAATACAAGGAACTCAACACAGTCCGGAATCATGAATGTTGCTGTGTGTAGCTTTTTGTTTTGTTTGGGGAGATAGCGGTGAGAGAGGTGTTTAGCAGTTAAGGCTTCTGAGGGGAAAGTTTGCTTGTTTGTGCTTTTGGAGCCAACATACACATTTCACATTTTTATATAGGCTACAATTAATTTATAGAGCTGTACATTTTTACTGAAGCAATTCAGGTTAAGCACCTTTCTCAGGGGTACAATGGCTGCACCCCCAACAAGGAATCAAACCCAAAACCTTTCATCTTAACCAATCTACCTGGGGAGGTACGGGCAGAATACAGTCTTTCTGTGTGTTCCCAGATTCAATCCAAGCACAAGAACATTTGATAGGATTGGTGCAAATTACATTTGACTGCAGATCTGAGGGGTCTGCCAATTTTACTTTTTTTTTTGACCCAGCACCCACTGGGACTCAATTTTGTGAGTGGCTAATTCAATCTGTGGAGGTTTCTAAGAGCTTAATGGTGATATTAGATATCATAATTAGGGATTTGCCCATACACTCAGTCAGCCCCCCAGGGAGGTATGATTTCAGAAGGGGCCGTGTTGGAGGGAGGCATGGGCACCTGCTGCAGGTGAAGGGCTGTGTTGGAGGGCTGCATGGCAACTCACTACAGGGATGGAGCTGTGTTACGGAGTGCTGTGTAGGGATCTGTTTGTTATGTTTTCACAAATTTTTAAGCTGACCAGATGGTCATCTTCTATGTTCCTTCCATCTTCCCTCTCCAGAAGCTTATGGTGAGTTGTACAAATCAGCAGTATTTCTGGACATTTGTTTCAGTTGTATTGTACATCGGCCCCTGGGGTATAGATATAGACAACAGATTGAAGGCAGGATTTCTATTCTAAAAGGGTATTCAAATTTCATCATCTCGCAAAATTTCTGGACCAATCAATGATTGTTTCACAAGCTGCTACACATAATTAAATTTATGATCACAGGACATTTACCGATGAGCTCTTCGGTTGTCAAATCGTCTTGGTTTTCTACATTCAATGGGCAGCAAGCTCTTTCAGCACTCATCGTGCGCACTTACAGGTGCTTCTCTGACACTGCCTCGCCCCTCCCACCCTTCACATTCTGTGGAGAGAAGAGACCTCGAATGGGTTGTCGTTTCTAAAGAGTAGTAGGGGGAATGAAAACCGAGAAAGGAGGTCCTGCAGCTTCTGTTCATGTCCATCCAGGAACAAAGAGCTGTTTGGGCGCTATACCTCCTGGGTTTTACTCGTAGACCAGGCCGTATAACACAACCAGCGTAATAGTACTGCTAACGGGTTCATCATCGTAATTTTCTCCGTATAGGTTAACGCGACGTTAGCTCTGTATTTTTAAGAAGAACATCAATTGTTGATACCACCACCACCACCACCTCAGTGCACTGAATCAACGGGGAATTGGATAGCGACCATTGAAATTTTGCCAAAAAAAGCTACAGTCTCTTGTTTGAGCTCGTGCAGGTAACGTTATTGTTCATTCTGGTACCTTTAATTTAGGTTTTTTTATTTCCGGTTTTGTGTTGTACAGAATTGCGTATTCATTTAAAACAGTTTTGCTTGGAAATTATGTTGGCCTATAAGCAAAATTCTGGGAACTGCTGTTGCAAATAGCTTGCTAGCATTAGAGTTGAGCGGTGTTGTGAGGGCCTAATCCGGGAAAACTCGCGTGATGGCTAATTGGTCACAATAATAGGCTAGTAACGTTAGAACGGATTGCTAACTGTCTATTAATCAGAAGATGGCAGATCGTGTTTTGATATTATTTATTCACCGTTTGTGAGATATTTGCTAATGTACTTTTCATTCATTTTGTAATTGGAACGGAAAACCAGATTAGCTAGCCAACAGATATGGTTTGTTTTGTATATGTAGCTAGGCCAGTTAGCTAGCATTGCATCTATCAACCACCAGCAGTCTAGCTAGTTAGTGATAACGTTAAGTAAATTACGAGGGATGCGATTTTTTGAGTCGGCCCATCTGTGTTGTCAATTGAATCTGTTGTCGGGATAATTTTAGTGTAAAAACATATTTTTTAACTGTAGTTTTCGTTGAAAGGGTGCGCTTTAACAACATAGCAAGCTAGACTGGTAACGTTAGCCAATTTAGTGTTTGGATGGAAATATTAACCAGTTTGTCCAATTGTCTAACCAGATTTCCCAATAGTTAGGCATTAATCTAATGTGGGAGGATATTGTAATTTATCTAGCGATGTACCTAATCGAGAAATTGAAGTTAGCAGTCTTACTCTAGTAACGTTAGAGAGGTTTTGCAGGTGTTCAGTTGCTCGACTTTGGGATACTTCAGGTTGCATTTTCAGATGGCTAGCTACCTTAGTCAGTTGCTAACGCATAGCGTGCTATTTTTAACTGTACTGTACAAGCTAAGTAGAAGAGGGTGCCAACATGACTGGGATAGCTAGCTCCCTTGCCTGCATGTGGTTGTCTTTGTAAAATGATTTGTCGCTAGTAAACTGGCAATCCAATTTATGGAGCTAGCAGAAAAGATTAGGAGCAGAACCTCCACGGTAGTTTTTTCTGGAATAATACCGGTACCACGTACAGGCAGAGGGAAGCAAAGTTTGATTTGGATGTTTAACACACGGCTACAGACCTGCTGTAGGAAAGAGAGCTACGGGTTTATGGGGCACTGGGGCACCTTTTGGGACAGGGATCACCTGTACAACCGTGATGGGCTGCACCTGAAACCAAAGCGGTACTGCGTATGCTTGTGGTAGCCCAGGATTATTTAAATTTGGGACTTGGGGGGCAGACAGGTCAGAGACTGAAAAGAATATAGAGTCGCACGGCGCAGGCTGCCCGAATGGAAGCTGTCAGAGCTACCAATAATATCGTGAACACCAATGAAATCTTTTCACACAAAATTTTAGCAAGGGACTGCGGGAGGTGATGCAATGGGACAGGATGTGTAGAAGTAATCATGTATTTGTTTATATGCTAGAAGTTTAAAAAATAAATAAATACATATTTGGATGAATAGTGGGGGCTATGACATAGTTGGGATTACCAGTACATGGCATGGGGAGGAGGGTGGGGATGAATATAATATAGAATATGCAGATTCATTAGGAAGGATAGATCTGGCAATGCGGGTGGGGGTGTAGCTCTCTATGTAAAAGAAAATTTTGATGTGCAGGAAATTCTAGAAGTTGTCCAGCTCATGCCTAGTGTGGGTATTTGGATTAAGCTCATAGGGAAACATGAAAAGGACCTTATGGTTGGTGTATATTACTGGCCGCCAGCTTGAGATTCATAGCTTGGTTTGGAACCACTTCTGATATTACACATTCCATTTCTTTCCATCTAGATGTCTGGGTTACACCAACACACAAATGGCTTTATCTGGTGTTATATGTTATATCCTAAAGCATTATAAATGAGACCAATTAATTAATGATTCTTAATGCGAGGACCAATATATAAACCAATGGTTTTTAGCTGGAGTTCTTTAACCCTGTATATTTTCCACTGCTTTCCTTCTGCAGGCTGTTCTTCTAAGTCATTCAAGCTGTACTCTCCAAAGGAGCCCCCAAACGGTAGCGCCTTCCCCCCGGGCACCATGCTGGACCGAGATGTGGGGTGAGTACGCTGAATGTTAAAATCTTGGAAGACCTGTTGCTTTGGTGATTCTCTGCCAGGTCTATACTGCAGCCATCATCAGCTCTTGCTTGTCTCGGTGGCTAGTTGCCTTAAGTTTTCTTTTCAGCATGTGAAACGCATGTTCAGTTGGATTCAGATTAGGTGAACAACTTGGCCAGTCAAGAGTTTTCCTGGTTTTTGCTTTGAAAAACTCATTTTTTTGCTTTAGCAGTATGTTTGGGATCATCTTCTTGCTGAAGGCTGCAGTGCTGTCCAGTGAATCTGGACCCATTTACTTGAACTTGAGCAGATAAGATGCTTGTGCACATCCAGAATTCATTCTGCTGCTACTGTCAGCAGTTGCAGGCTAGACGGTTGCAGTCGGGTCTTGAATAGAATGAACTGTGTCCAGTTCCCAGCTGTGACTAGCTGCCAGTTGTTCTTAATTAGACCCTTTCAGTGTTTATTGAAGTGTGATGTGCCCTTTTAAGGCATAATTGTGTCATAATGTTTGCCATAAAGAAAATGGCCTTGTACTTAACTTGCATTCTGTTAAAATAAGTTAAAAAAAAATTTTAAATATGTTTTCAGCAAACTTATACCATCCAAAATGCACAGAGGCTTCCCAGGGCTGAGTTTTAAGACCACTTGTGTACAGTATGGGCGGGAAATTCTGCATGCATATTCTGACTTGACCCTCATTGACTGGGTGTGATTCCATTTGAGATCTGACTCTCAAATATCTCTTTGCAGACCGACACCAATGTATCCCCCTACGTACATGGAGCCAGGAATAGGGTGAGCGTACTTTCCATGAGTTTCATGAGGTTATTTTTTTATTTTATTTTTTTTGCAGGTTATTACCATTTCTGTCATGCAGTTGTCAATTTCAGGAGTCCGACAGTCAATAATTGTATTGAATTTAACTGATTTGTAAAGTTCATTTTCATAAGCTAACTGAAAATAATGAAATAAAAAAAAACATTACATTGTAAATGTATGCACTGACAACTCCTTTTCATCAGTCAAGTCAGGGATAGGAATAGTTAGTGACAAGGATAGTTCACTTTCTGGGCATGTTCGATTTTTCGGTTTTCGTATGTGTAGTGTCACACTTTAAGAGTCCAGCAGGATTCTTTGAAGATTTTTTTTAAATCTTAGCCCTCGTCTTCCTGTCTGAAACCCACAATAAGGTACTTTCTTCTTGACGTTGCCATGTTTACACATAGACATGCATAATTAACTAGACAGGAAAGCGCGCCTTCAGCTAACCTAAGCTGGTGAAGCCCTGGAAGTAAGCCTGTACTGTATATGTTGAGGGCAAAACATTGAAGCTCCCATTAAATAGAATGGGGAATATCAGTCACTTGAAGGCAAAATGAAACTTCCTGGTGGTATTTTGAGACCCAATTGATGATCGTTGCATTTCGTATGAAAAGCAGATTTGTGTGAATGTGTAATATGTAAAAAAAATACGATAATTAGAATAAATATTTTCCCAAAACAACCATTATTTCATGAACTGCAACACATAATGAAATTTATGATCACAAAAAACTGACCAATGAGGTTTCTGTTGGTTGTTAAATCGCTTTGGATTTCTACATTTAATTCACTGGGCAGCAAGCTCTTTTGCCCTCAACATGCACAGTAGAGGCTATTTTCCATTACTTCCTAGGCTTCACTGTCTGGCCCCTCCTTCCCTCTCCAGTTCCTGTGTACACGCTATGTGTCGGCTAGAGCCGCGTCACTACCGGTGTGTCAGTCAAACACAGTGCACCTATTGGCTGTTGGCAGTGTAGTATTATAAATTGCATTGTGGACCATCACAAACCTTTTGAGCCAAGACTAAAGACTTACGATAATATTAAACATGTTTGATTTTGTCGGAACGGTCAAGATGAAAAAAATAAACTGCCCCTGTTGGAGCAGTCGTAGTAAAATCTAACACAAATCATCTATCGTGACAGGCAAGATGTTACACCGACTTCTACGACTGTGAAATCACTTAGTATCATCAAGGCCAGCATTAGTCTGCCACTGGGTGCCGATTCAGTTTAATCCCAATCAGTCACTAGATGGTGCTAGAATTAAAGATCCAAATTTGACTCCTTTAAAAGGCAGTAATTCCCACACTGTAATTCCAATTTTCATGAAACTATGCATATAATCTCCTGAATGAGTTAAAAAAATTTACAAATTACACAACTGAAGTCTGTCTGAATGGATTTTCTGCCATTTAGAATTGTTTGGGGAAAATAAAATCCCCCTGTGGCTTTTATGTGTGGACCAAATTTGCTGTATAGCTGGAAGATGCACATTTGATAGATAAACCGGCCCAACTGGATAAGCAGCATGGCCACCATTCACCAATAAACTTTAAATAAAAGGTGTTGCCTATGACAATATTGACCGTAACTGTAACAGTTTGCGCTGTCATCGTGAAACCTAATGTATCATGTTAAGGGTAGACTCCCAACACTCCAACCAAACGAATTTTGAAATCGACCAATAGGGGTTGCTACAAATGAAAACAATATTTACTCAGAAACCAAATGACACAAATGGGTACACATGATCATAGGACAGAGTATTAGTCAAAATATCATGTTTGGAAGTCGGTCAAGTTGGGCGTGGAGTATGAAATAATGGCTTGTATGTCCAATGGGGTGTGGTGGATGAACACAAAACTCAGATGGTTATCTGATGCTCCATTCAGAACTTATGTCAAATGTCTTAAGTCAGCTGGCAACTGCCCTAGTAACGGTGTCTGCTAACATAGAGCAATCGCACTGCGTTTTCTTAAGTAAATACATCTGTCTGTAGTGGGGTTTCCGCCCAACAATTCATGAAAATTTTGAATCTGCGCATAAGTAACCATGAGTGGAAACACAGGAAATTCAATGAATGTGAAATACTGCAAAAAAAAAAAAAAAGAAAAAAGTTTTTACACTTGACTGAGGTGGAAAATTTGGCTGGCTACTTGCATATTTAAAAATAGATTATAGGACTTAAGAGAAAATTATTTTTCCAAGCTAAGTGGAGCAAACACAGTTTAAACAGGAAGGTGCATCACAATTAGTCATTTAGCAGACTCTCTTACTCAGTGATGTTCAGAAGTGGAGAACATCAGTGTCTTGTCTCCAGGAAGACACAGAAGGCCCATTGGCAATCAGTAAGTGTAATGTTAACGTAACCAACAACAATTTGTATTGTGACAAAAGAAAGTACCACTAGACGGATAACAAAACGTGACATCCAACACTGTGTGCAAAAAGGGAGAGCTCACTGATCACTGCAGTGGGTCAGAAATCTCTACGAAAGACCAGTGATTTTTAGTACATTTTAAAATATTTTTCAAATCTGGATCCACTGCGTGGTTTACTTGGGTCAGTATTTCCAGTTTGGAGTCTGTTTGAGAAATTAGAACCTGACCTCAATGGTTTGGTTGAATATAAATTTTCATGTGAATTATTTTTAGAAGTGCTGTAAGCCCCTGGTCTGCGGTTTCCATAGCGAAAGACCATGTCAATCTCCGCTCTGCTCCCATGTGTCTGAGCTGAGCCTGTGCTCTCTGTTCGCAGGAGACCCACACCGTACGGCAACCAATCAGACTACAGGATGTTTGAGCTGAACAAGCGGCTGCAGAACTGGACGGAGGTGAGAGCTCGCACACCTGGAGACGTCTGCTGGGATGATTTCAGTGGAGATGACAATACACCTCTGCATCTAAAGCACATCAGAAGTCATAAGAGTGTCTTTTTTTCCCTCTTTGCAGGACTGTGACAATTTGTGGTGGGATGCCTTCACTACCGAGTTCTTCGAGGACGACGCCATGTTGACCGTCACTTTTTGTCTGGAGGATGGGCCCAAGCGATACAGTAAGACGTAGCGTGTAACACAAGTATGATGCGAACAGAGTGGGGTCCTTCATCAACCTGTTTATTTACATTACATATGATTATGTAGCAACATTTAGCATCAGCTCTTATCCAGAGACTTACCGTATAGAAGAAATTTAATTGCCATCTCCAGATTGATGTGAATAGTAATATCAGCCCTGGCTAACAACATTTCCAGACCAGCAAGTTCAGATGCAACATCACTTAAGAACTAGAGCAGGTTAACTATGTTAACCAAGATCCAAACTACCATGTAAGTTAAGGTGAAACCATTTAGTTGCTGACCTACAGTACTGCTTTTCATGATCTCCTGAATCATCAAATTTGATTTAGTTAGACGGGTAATATCATGCATGTTTAAATTATAGATTAGAGACTTCTACTATATAATTTTAGAATTTACATTTTCACCAACTAGTTGTAGGGAAGTAAAATGGTTTAATGGGTATAAGATAGAAATTAAATGCCTCTGCTCTGATCTTTATGTAACGGTCTTGTTTGACGAATGAGTGCCCTCTGTCTCCACAGCCATTGGCCGGACATTGATCCCGCGGTACTTTCGTAGCATTTTTGAAGGGGGCGCCACTGAGCTGTACTACATCCTGAAGCACCCCAAGGAGACCTTCCACAGTAACTTTGTGTCTCTGGACTGTGACCAGTGCACCATGGTCACTCAAAACGGCAAGCCCATGTTCACACAGGTAAAGGTCTCTGTTTGACAGCGATTTGCGCGTTTCTGTTTGTTCTCAATTTATCAGGAAATACTGCCTTTTTACAATTCTTTTAATTGTACTTACACTTGTGTTTATTTTTGCATTTGGTCAATAATAAATACCTGCTGAAGCAAACCAAAAAAAAAAAAATCTTACAGTGAAGGCCAAAAGTATTAGGCCACCTGTGCTTTTTATTTTTTATTTTTTTAAACCTTAGGGGAGAGTTCAGTTAATATATGCACATTTATTGAATAACAAACCAAAGTATGAGCTTTTTTCTTTCCAATTTGATCTGTTGGTCTAAAAGGATGTGCATCTGTCTTTTCGAAAAATGTATTTTTTTCAAACAAACTACAGGTGTCCTAATACTATTGGCCTGTACTGTTGGTTAAGTTTGAATGTAATTTCCTTTATTCCTCCTGCTTCATTTGTCCTCCTGCTGTTCCTCATCCACCATCTCTGGGTTTGGGTGTTTTGCCCTACGCGGGGGTAGCGTTGACCTCTGACCCTGCTTTGTCACCCCCTCACTCCCCAGGTGTGCGTGGAAGGCCGGCTGTACCTGGAGCTCATGTTTGATGACATGATGAGAATCAAAACCTGGCACTTCAGCATCCGGCAGCATCGTGAGCTGATCCCGCGCAGCATCCTGGCCATGCATGTAATCCCCCTTCCTCTTTAAATCTTCTCATTCAACCCTCATTTTCCACAAAGAGTTCTAATGTCCTCTTTCATGTTCCATGTTTCAGTTGGACATTGGTGAAAAGTGAGAAATAATAGAGCTTAGCAAAGTCAATGAGTGAATTATTCAGCTATTTAAATGTATGACGTTGTTTAAATCGGCATTATTGATTTACTGTTAACAACGGTAAGTAATGGGGAAAATGGTGTTGGTTAAAACGTCTGTGTTACAAGCATTGCTTTGCATGTACGCAGAATGCTAATGAAAATGCGTCAAACCTGATTTCTCATTTATGTCGATGTACTCTTTATTGTCTTGTTAACATAGTCGGTTGAGCTTATGCTGCATTTTATGTTAGTGGCAATAGCCTATAAATATGGGTATCTTTTTTTATAACCATTTTTGCCAAATAAGTGAAAATTAGATATGGTACTGGCAATGGTACTTTCTTCCTCTGCTTATTCAAAAACAGGAACCACACCGAAACTAGCTGACACCTGTGTGTACTGTATATATTGGATCAGATGCTTGTCTGAACAGTTCAGTGACTGAACACGGAAATGTTGGTGTGGGGCGTTCCCACAGTTTTTTGGGCAAGAAATGAGGTGGGAAGAAAAGGGGATCCATAATCTGATGGAATTAAATTTAAATTTACAGATTGATTTGAGAAAATTCTGGAATATTCTTTGTCCTGTCATTAAATTAAATGGCAGAAGTAATCTTTTATTGATATACTGTTATGCTAAATATTGGTGGAGTAGAAACCACTGCTGTAATATGGGATTTGATCTCGAAACGACACCTACAGATAGAAACCTATAATTCTGCAGATAGAAACGGATAGAAACCTATAATTCTAAGATCTCAAAATATTTGTTATTGTCTGTATTTGGATTTTTCCTTTTCTCGTAGAATGACCTGAACAGTGCCTACCCACACTTCTCCGCAGGCTCAAGACCCCCCGATGCTTGACCAGCTTTCGAAAAACATCACCAGATGCGGCCTCTCCAACTCCACGCTCAACTACCTCCGAGTGAGTGTCCCCGGTCCCGCAGGCGCACTGAAGGGCCCCGCGGCCCCTCGGGCCCCTGGCGTACCCGCTGCGTTTATCCTCATAATAAAATGTGCCAAACTGGTCTGTGAGACGCATTGTTAAAGCGGGGAATGTGGGCTCCTCTCCCCATGCGGTCCCCAGCTGTGTGTGATCCTGGAGCCCATGCAGGAGCTGATGTCCCGGCACAAGACCTACAGCCTGAGCCCCCGAGACTGCCTCAAGACCTGCCTGTTCCAGAAGTGGCAGAGAATGGTGGCCCCGCCAGGTGAGAGCCTCAGACGTCCGTCTCCAGAAACCCTTGGGCCATTGCTATATAATTAGAGACTCGGGTTGGGTGGTACGATCTGTTCAGTGTTCATCATAAACGGACCTGTCTGAACCTGTTAGAACTTGAGCTGACCGTCAGAAGTTGGCATGTAAAACCATGGAAGAATAGCTGTTGTTAAGTTGCATGCGGGCCAATGTTCCAGAACCGATAAGTAAAGTAACTGAATACTCAGTCAAGACTGAGACCTGTTTTTGGCACCGACAGGGTCTCTGTGCTATTGTTGATTGAATGCAGGGAAAATGTTTTAATGTCACGAAAATAGTTGGCATATCACATTAAAACTCACTGCTGAAGGAACATTTTTGTCCGCAATAAGTAAAAAGATTTTTTTGGTTCCCCTATCGACTTGAAGTTCTCAGAATGTAGGCCTAGTTGTATTGTGGAATATTTCTAAACATACTTGGAGTATTTCTCCTTTACTTTTTATGTATATGAAAAACTTTAATAATAATTAGCCTTGTTCAGACTCAGAAGTATCCGTTTAATAGTTTTTTTAGTTATTTTTATTTTTTTTTAATAATTTTTTTTTATAGTCAAAGTATTTGCACGTATTTTCTTGCGAACCTGCTTTCCTCTGTTGCTGGGAGGCACTTTGTTGAATGCCTTGGAAATGTCATGTTTGCACAAATGTTTGCTCAGGTTAAGGTATGTCTACAGTCCACAGACAAAAATACTGGCACTGGAATCCCGCTCAGGGTCCTAGTATCTCTGACTTTTAAACCCAGAGGAGCGTTATGCAAAACTATTAAAGCACCCATGAAATAAAGAGGTTTCTGAAGGCATCACTGTAAAGCTGAAAGTAGCCTCCGCTACGTTGCACATACTCCGGTTATGTATTGATTTACAGCCCCTATTTAGTTTCTATTTGATGAACATGTGAATGCTTGTTTGTTGAGACAAGGGTGCAAGTTGATCATTTAAATAATGAAGCTTCCAGCCACCGTAGAAAAGCCTTTTTTCTCCATCATGCTCAAATTGGTGAAGTATATGCACAAGGGACATATAATGAAAACCTCAAAAGGGTATTTAGAATGTTGGCTTTTCTTCAGGTCAAATCACGCCAGCATGAGTGCACTGGTTGCTTTTTGATCCTAGCGCCAACTGCGGCCTGCAATCAACTGTTGCTGATTCAACAAGAACAGCCACGCTGTGCAAAGGTGTACCCACCCGAGGCAAGCCACCAGAATGCGACTGCGAGCAGATGTTCTAAAACTCTGCAGTGCACACTTATTGCTTTAAATTTATCCCTAAAGCATAAAAAAATAAATCCTGCCTGCTTTTCACTTTTTGATCTAAACCTTCCTCAAGTGACAATCGACTTCATTCTCGTTTTTGGATAGTCAACCTGTTTTTGACTCCAGATATTCATAAATAAAATGGCACCGTTGGTGCTTTAGCTGGGATTCTGGCCCGTGGACGCTTGAGCCAATCCCGCGGCAGTGCGGGAAGCCCGGGGGAGAGTCTGATTGGTTGACGCGTGCCGTTTCCTCAGCGGAGCCCGCCAGGCAGGCGCCCAGCAAGCGGAGGAAGAGGAAGGTGTCCGGGGGCAGCACCGCCGGCGGCGCCGGGGCTCCCAGCAGCAACAGCAAGAAGAAGAGCCCGGCCAGCAGCTTCGCCCTCTCCAGCCAGGTACCTGTAAGCATCCCAGCTCCTTCCTTCCCCTCCACACAGGGCTCGGAGCATGATGGGACTCTGAGTCTGGTGATCTGGTCAAGGGCCAACGAGGGTGTCGGTGCGCCAAGAATAGGTGGAGCTACCACTGATTTCGCTCGAGCGTTGGGGTTTTTTTTCGTGAGAACTGCTGAGGACACAAACTGGTCCCACTACAAAGGAGGGGGTGTGACATGCAAGGGTGGGGAAAATGAACTAAGATCCGTCCTACGGCGCCGGGCGGTGATGTGTTGCTAGTAACGCAATTGAGTTTAAAAAAAAAAAAAAACCTGTACTGGTTTTTTTTAAATGTGTGCCGCTCTTTCTGAGCTTTGCATGTTGTGCGTTTTATCATGTCCGTGTCCATGGCAACATAGTTGCCAGTCCTTCAGACAAGTCCTTTGCTGAACTCTGATCACTTAACTGTGAATTGAAATCCTTCTGGGAATTCGGGAGATAATGTTTGTGCCCACCCCCCCCCCCCCATCCTGCTGCAGGACGTGATGGTGGTGGGCGAGCCCACGCTGATGGGCGGGGAGTTCGGGGACGAGGACGAGCGGCTGATCACGCGGCTGGAGAACACGCAGTTCGACGCGGCCAACGGCATCGACGACGAGGACAGCTTCAACGGCTCGCCCGCGCTGGGCGCCAACAGCCCCTGGAACAGCAAGGCGCCCTCCAGCCAGGAGAGCAAGAGCGACAACCCCGCGTCGCAGGCGTCCCAGTGAAGCAGGGCGGCGGGAGGAGGAGGGCACTGGCACCAGCCTGCCCGTGGAATCACACTTACCAAGCGGCACCCAGCTCAGGACCATGCCCTGCTTTCGGCTCCCATCGCCAGGCCAATATTAGGCAGGACCCCTTCTCACTGCAGGACTTTTAATTTACTGCCGCAGGACATGGCCTATTCCTCCTACGCCCCCCTCTGAAAACAGCAAAAAGGGTCTCTCATTACATTACATGACAGCTATTTAGCAGACGCTCTTATCCAGAGCGACTTACACAAGTTTTTACACAGCGTTTATATTGCATCCATTTATACACATGGATATGTACTGAAGCGATGCAGGTTAAGTACCTTGCTCAAGGGTACCACGGCAGTGTCATACCCGGGAATTGAACCCGTGACTTTTAGGTTACAAGACCGGCTCCTGTCCTCAGCTGTCACCGGAGTCACGGTCGAAAAGAGGTGGGTCCTGTCCTGACCGTCTCTCAGAGCCGTTTGGACCGTGTGCTTGCTCAGAAGACCAGCGCTGTGGATTCTTGTTCCAACCTCGGGCCTCTGCAAGCCGCTCTTTTGTGATGCTTTCTCGAAGCTGGATCCCTCTCTTTTACAGTCTGCCCTCAGCAATATTTCATGGCATCTTTGAAGAAAAAACGATTTTACTCTGAGCACTTCACATTAGAACGCTTAAGATTTTCAAAGTAAAATTATTTTTGACTTATTGTTTTCATGTGTTTTTGTATGACCTGGTAAGAACAAAAAAATCTGTACTGTGAAGAAGAAGGACTGGAGTTGAGAACCACGGCATTAAATCTTTATAAACAGACCGTTGTAGTGAGGTACTGGGGGTTTGGTAGCTGGGGGACACACTAATGCCACCAAACATAACTTCACACTCTACACAAGTTGTTGCTGAAGTGTCTTTTTAATTTTATTTAAAAAAAAATGTTAGTAGAAACTGACAAACAAAATACACCCCTGGAATATTCTTTACACTGTTTTCACTGCATCTTCTATTTTTCATATGAAGTTTTTTAAAATTGTTTTAATAACTGTTCTATCTTCATAATGTTGTACCATGAAAGCTCCAATTCGTGTAACTGGAGAAAAGAAATCTATGTAAATGTATAACTCTTAATCCTAGATCATTTTGTATCATGACTATTTTACGATGGCGATTATTTCACAGAAGTCATTTGGGCTTTGATCTGAGCCGCAGACCAAACTGTTCACGTCTCAGTTTTTGGTCTGTGCTTCGGGTGATCAAAGCGGTCAGATAATAGTGTTGATGTATCGTTGAAACAAATAGACCGGCTAAACACTTAACGTCCCCTATAATTCCCAGTACGTCCGTTAAGCTGAATGTGATAGGTGTCATTGTAAATACGATCATGTGTCATGTGTTAAATTAATGTTGGGTAAGCTAGAGGTGAGGTTTGCCTGCAGTATAAGTTTTCTCAGTATAAGCTATTTATATCCGTACAAGGAAGTGCTGCTCTGCCCTCTGCGCAGGTCGAGTGGTGGCCTGGAACAGAGCCGTTACTTCATGCACGTGACCTCAGGTTCAGCAGAACGGGAGATGAGGGCATCTGTTCAATCTTAAACCTTTAATGTGTTTGCTTGCATAAATACTAGCCTGGCTTTCACTTTGCTGAGTAAGGCCTGCATTTATCAAGCTTCTCTGCAAGAGTGCTGACCCCGGATCAGTTTTATTAGAGATCTCATAATGCGTAAAGTTAGACGATGGACCAGGGAAACCTGACCCTAGTTCGTTGCTCCAACTCTGAAATAAATATGAATATGGTCCTAAGTCTTGCTTTTGACAGAACATTTTAAAACAAATTTTAACAGCCCTCAAGTTCCCAATAATGCTTTTATATTGTTTTTTGAAAGCTACAGACCAAGAACTACTGGCAGGATCCTTTAAAATTCTCACCGTAAAATATATTGGTTTATATTTTTTAGAATCGTGATTATTGTGTGGGTTTTTTCTCCCTCGATAAGTTTTTTTTTGTATTTGTGCTTGTGTATTTAAGGTAGTAGTCAAGTTCTGTATAGTTGTAATTAAATATATTCTTTAGAACTCCATAATGCATCCCTATCTATTTAATGTAAAGTATAAAATAAAAAAAGCCATGCCCATTTTTGAACATTTAAGACCAAGGTGAATGAATGCCCCTCCAATTGGGGAAAGTGAAATCGTCAAAGAGCCTAAACATGTGTGCAACAGCCTTAATTGAGCAAGAGGTTGGCTGTAACAAAAACTTGTGAGAACAGAGTGGGGGTCTGCAGGGCCGGGTTTGTGACCCGCTGGGGTAGGGGTCTGCGTTTGATCCTGCTCTGGTGGCTCCCGCCGGTCGATCAGGGGCCGTTGGACCGCACGCTAAAGCCGCGTATCAGATGTCTTCCTCTGATTCTGGTCTGTGCGAGCTTGGTAGTCGGCTGCGGTGTAAAAAGAAGCAGGCTGGTCTTTTGGAGCACAACTACTGATGTCTTCACTCTCTTCACGTTTCACGTTTAATTCATGAATGCAATTTGTGACATTTTGCAACTGTGAGGGGAAAAAATGAAAATCTCTTGAACTAAAAGAAAATAATATATATTTGCAGAGGTACCGGAAATGGACTCAGTGGAGTTAACCCAAGTCCTGTTATCAGAAATGATTGGCTTTAAATACCCCTTTTTCATGCATCATCATCTCAGGGAGGAAACAGAAATGCTTCTTCCAAATTTCCAGAGGCTTGGCCTGGAAGCAGTTCATTGTAGAGTTAATCATGTCTCCTTGTTTGGAATAGTTATTGATCTCCCACTCCCAGTAGCTATTCCATAATGGAGTACTATGTCCATCAGCGGCACAAAGTCGACATACTTGTGCAGTAGGCACGGTTGATTTTCCAGTGTTTGAGATTTGATTTCCTCAGAATTTTGACTCGTAATGAAAAATCAGCTGCCAGGAAGAGATGTCCAAGAAGTACTTCATCCAATATGATTGGCGGATGACATCACTAGAAAATCTAAAATTTTTCCGCTACAATACCGGATAAAACTTGAATTATTTGAATAGAAATACAATGGGCCTCATTCACAAAACTTATCTTAAATTATTCTTACTTTACTTCTTTAAAATGTTCCTATGAAAAATCAATATGGGATTCATGATGTGCAGACTTTTGTTTCTGTGCATGTCCGAGGTGTACGAGATGATGAATGCTGACTGCAAATTTTATGCACAGTCCTGTTCATGTGATTAGCATAAGTAAGGAGCCATGAACAAATACAGATAAGAAAAAAATGATGAATGAAACATTCTTATACACAGTTTACGATCGAATGTGATTGTACATGTTTCGTGAATGAGACGTGAATATTTCCATAATTAAATGATGGAATATCTTCTACAATCCCCAATTCTTCTTGAGTGCCAAGAAACATAATCTGTTTTGTCACATTTACGTAGGGGAAGTGTCAGGGACCTACAGCCCAAGAAGCCTCATGAGCTATACCAAATGGTGTGATTAATAGGGCGTGCTGTGTGACTATCATTCACAAAGAGGAAATGTTGGCTGTGTTGAAGTTGCACAAGATTTCTTGCCTTGTGCGATAACCCTTATGAAATTGTTTATGTGGGTCAAACTTACAGAACTGTTCTCTTTCAGAGTTTCAGACATTCCACACATTGGTTGTTTGCCAAAGGGATCACATTCACAAAAGAATCCAATTGCAGTTTTATCACAATGGTCAATGTCCAAAGATCTCCATTCCCCTTACTCAAGTTTTGTCAACAAGCTTTCAATGCCCTTGCTCTCCTTCAGGACATTTCCCTGTAAAATTCTCAGGTTGTCTAATTTTGCAATGGTTTTGAACATCTGCGTAATCTGGAAAACTGGAATAGTAACTGTCAAAAGCCTACAATTTGTCTGTCTCGTGAAACATCCAAACTGAGGCATAGAATTTCCTGCTGTACCTGGCCATGTTATGATGATTATTCATCACAGTCTCATCCCACCATTTTAAAATTAGCAGTGTTGAGTCTTATTGCTTGGTGTTCATGCTTTCCCTCTTGGGGAGAAAAGGGTGAATCATTTCCCTCCATGGGACCATAGTCTATTGGGCTATAGACTTAGCACTGTCTGTGATGATAGTGCTGGTGTAATGGTGTGTATGTTGCTCACTGTGTCCTCTTCTGTAAAGCTTTCCTCGAGATGAGTGTCTTTCTGCAGAAGCAGATTAGCCACTGTTTCTTTCCACGTTAATTCATTTTTCCTAAGTTGTTGTGCAACTACCCTGGGTGGAGAGGCCCAGCCCTGTTCCTGTAGCTCCATTGGGACCAAGAAATCCCATCACTTTCTATCCCGATGATATTTCTGTTGATCTGCCTGGATTGGATGTTACAGCACCATGGTAATTCAGGAATGTGGTTGTCAGCCAATCTTTGTACGTCCCCAGCAGTGCTGATCCATGTCAGGTGACCTAGCTGTGCGGTTGACCAGGATGGGAACGTGGACCCACTGGATGCTGTTGACCAGGATTTCTGGGTAGGGCTGCATCATTACTCCATCCGGGAGAGGGGGAGACTGTCATAAGACTGTCTCTTCAGTCAATAAATGAGTTCAATTAAGCACTCAAATGCTGGAACACATCAAAAACCAGCAGATAGCGCATATACAGGATTTGGGTTTGAGATCTCTGCGTTAAATAGTAATTTCTCCAATTTTCCAAAATGCGGTGAACTTTTTAATATTGGGTGTGCATAGGCTATAGTCTGAGACTGGTTTGATTAAAACAATTAGTAAATGACTAGACCTAATTATTGGTGAATCCTCCAATCTCCTTTGTAAATTGCTACAGTAAATGTATTCATCTACAGTGCCTTATTGCTACCACTGAGTATATCATTATGACAAGAAAAGATATCGTTTTAACGTTAAAATATGTTAAAACGATATCTTTTATATCTTTTTAAGGTAATAAAAAAATGTAGGCCATTAAAAATCTAAATAAAAGTCATAAGGGTAGGTGCACTATACTCTCCAGAGTTCGGATTGTCAGGTTTTTGACCGGTGTTCTGTCGGTGTGTCGTACCTTGTTGAAATGTCCTACTCCCTATATTCTTGTTACTCTCTCTCTCTCTCTCCCCCCCTCTCTCTCCCCCACCTCTCTCTCCTCTCTCTCTCTCCCCCACCTCTCTCTCTCGGTCTCTCTCTCCCTCTCTCTCGCACACACAGCTTCGGGCTACCAATCTCCTCACTTATCAGTCAGAACTTCACTCATGCGCTCTCTCCAGCTCTGACTTCCCTAGATCACTCCTTTTATAGCCTCCGTGTTTCATTACACTAGACCAGAATTCTGTGGACTGGTCATAACAAAACGCTTATCGGGTTTCTCAAGGAAGGAGTGTGAGCACCTGGAGGCTGAAGACCAATCCAGGGATTGTTTTTCTCTCTCGCCTTCTAACTGAGAACAGGCTTAGTCCTGCCGACTCGGGAAAGCTAAACCGCTTGGAACTTTCTACAGGTTAAAAAGGTAAAGTTAATATTAACTTTTAAGACCAAGTACTATAGCGAGTTACTGCGCAACAAAATATTCGGTGTTCAGTGTTATTTCTCTGATAGTATACGTTTTATTACTGTGTACATTTCTGCCACATTGGACTCATACAACTTATGTTACAGTTCAATAACGCTGAGCATTTCTGCTGTGCGTTGGGGTATTAAAAGAGCTAGTAAAACCTCCACGTTGTGAGTGGTGAAACTGTTTGAACTCAGGGTGGCGGAAAGGGTGAGTAGCCCCTGAGAAGATGAGTGTATTGCCAACACATCTTGAAAAGCACGATCATGGTGCTGAGTAAAGAATGAGTAATTCACTAAGATATTGTGGAACAAGACCATTTAAAGCCAAATAAGTTAGAATAACTTAACTAGAATAACCAATATAAAGATGCATGCTGTGGACCAGTTGGTTTGCAGTTTTTTGTTCCTGGGTTCTAAGGTTAAATTACTGCGAACAGTAAAACATTACAGTCATTTAGCCAAGAGGTTATAAAGACATTAACCATTTTTTGACATACAGGAACAATATCATAAAGTTTTATGTACTTGTATCTTGAAAAAAGGCTACTCTTGTGATATTAGTGTGGTACTCATGAGTCTTTACTCATGCCAAGGTTTTTAACTGTGAGGCCAGTGACAATGTTGCCCTCTTTAAAACAGACAGTTTGGCAAGCTGGACATCTTAATTGGGTGTAATGGATAGACAAAAGTGCATGCCGTCTGCATAGCAGTGGTAGTTAACTCCATGTCTGTTATCATTCCTCCAAGGGGCCGCATACGCAGAAAAAAAGAGCAAGGGATTCAGTATAGATCCTTGTGGTATTCCATTGCATATCTGTGAGCACTTAGACAACCAATTATTTACCCTGATAAACCTACATCTGTCAGAAAGACAGGATTAACAACGCCCGGTGAGCCAAACTGATTGTTCTAGCCTGTGAAGGAGATTATGGTAGTTTTTTGTGTGGAAGACAGCTCTGAAGTCAAGTAGGATAAGCCCGAAGATACAATCACAATCCATGGAGAAATGCAGAACAAATCAAAATTGAGTGCATATGTAGGCAGCTTGAACAAGTAGGATAAATAAGCACTCAAATTTAATTTGCTTTGCATATCTGCTTGGATTGTGGTTGTACCTTCAGCCTTGTCCTCTGTGACTTTTGCACTGCCTGCCATAGGAAGCGTATGCTGATTGGATTCTGTCTTAATGGTAGAGGTACACAATCTGTCCTGGAGTTGTCCTGGCTTCAGATATGTACGCTTAACTTGAATTTCCTCAAATAAAGTTCAGTGCTTTTTCTCTATGCACATCCTGGTTTGGGTGACTTAAGTGGGGATATAATTGATGCACACTTGGGGTGGAGCGTCACTTGAAAGAAAGCGTGTCCCATTGAATTCCAGGTTACTTGAATCCTGGCTTGAGTCGTACATGCTTTTTATTAGTTTGATCTACGCAGCCTTGGCCTGCCGGAACAGTTAATCTCAAATAATCAAGCAAATCTCTCGGCCAGCATATGAAATTACAGCTTCTTCATTAAAACATTTTTTTTCCAAGTGGACAAATGGTCTTGCATGTCATGCTGACTAAATGGATTCAACCAATTTCATTTTATGGCAATTTAGAAGTATATTATATTCAAATGAATCATATGAAGGCAAGTTAAAACGGCAAACATGTTGAAATAATTATTTATATGTCGCCACATTTGGTAACCAAATCATTGATGAATATTGCACACCTTTGTCATTAAAATAAATTCCAATCAGCATGTTTTTTCCTATTTGTTTTAATGGACATGGCCACCCCAGTGTACGTTAGCCCCAAAAGAGTGCAGTCCCTAGTTAATGGAAGCCCTGGTTTCTTGTGTGTATGGTCATTCAAGCCCTTTAGGAACTGTAACAGGCTAAAATAATCATGCCTGTGAAGAGAACATTTTGTCCCACAGATGATACCAGCATATTCATGCCGGCATATTTGTTTACTGTATACAAGATTTTCAGACTTCCGTTTGTGTTAGAGTACTCAAAACTGTGACCCTGTTTCGAGTACTCTAACTGTAAGGGCATGGAAGTCATTGGTTTTAAATGAACCAACTCTCCGACTCTTTATTATAATAAAAATAGTTTCATGCAGCCCCATTCACTGCATTTTAATTTAATGTGAAGTACATGAAGGTAATGTACAAATCTGCAGTAATTGAATGCTTTAAAATCAGCCCACTGTTTTATGTTCAAATGTCAAGGATGTGATTTTTCATAATTTGTTAGGAAATACAGGTTATTTCAGACATAAATATCTGGGATTACTAGTATTGGTCCTAATTTTTAAATATTCTCCCTTCTTTCAGCTGTCAGAATGTAAAAGCTTTTGATGTGTGTGCTTATGACGTACCCTAGTTCTCTGGTTCTTGTGTCTGAAAATCTGCATTTTGTAATTAACCATGGAAAATCATACCCCATTGTCTCATGGAGGGAAGTATTTTTTTTGTCACCTTGCAGTTATTGTTAGCTTGGTCCTGTGCACCTGTAGTGAATATAATAAGAGTTGCTTCACCGCAAGTTTTTTTTGTTTGTTCGTTTTTTAGTAATTTATTCATGTCTACCCTCATTGTACTGGGCCATGTGGTGAATCATCCTGCTCTGTCTGTGCGCAGTGAGAGGAATGAGGGCGAGCCATTGGCTGTTGAGCCACTGGGCGTTCCTGTGGGCATGTCTCCTGGCTGGGGGCAGAGCCTGCCCCATGGGCCCTGTCCTACGCGACCTGAACAGCAGCCACTACCAGCCGGCCCCCAAGCCGGATGAGGGCGTTGGCTTCATTTCTGGATTTGTCCAGTCATTCCTTGGCACGGTTCAGCCAAATCCTTTCCCCAAAGGTGAGCACTCTTCTCTGTCCCCGCCAAATCTCATGTGCCCAGTTTATGGTATCTGTAAGCCTGATGAGAGCAATCCAATAAACCTACACAATTTTTGGGATGTAACCAATATTTTATAACCAGTCATATGAACTCAGTGCATGTGACTGTGATTCATGTGAAAACACATTTGTGAGTCACCTTCTGAGAATAAAGTTAGGCCACCTGTGGTTAAAAAAAAAACTTTAGGTAGAGAAGAATTAATTTAATATATACATATCTATTGAAAACAAATTTGTTTTTCAGTTTCTACTTCAATAACATAAAAAGATGAGTTTCCCTTGAAAATAATATCATATAGATCAATATAATATCAATTGACACAACTTTCCTTAAAATAACCTCCTTAGGCTTTAATTACAATTAATCAAATTGTTGGAAAGTTTGTCCAATTATTTTGCTTTGTGTAGGTGTATGGGTGGGAGGGAGATGGAGGGGTAATTAAATTGAGTGAAATCTAGCTTAATTAAAAAAACAAACAAAAAAAAAAACCCACAGGTAGTCTAATACCTTTAGCTTGTAGTGCAAGTAAAATGGCAAAGAAGACGGAGTTAGGCTTAGATGTGTGGGGCCAAATAAACATTGTGGCAAGTAGGTTATTCCCAGTGAGAAATTGCAAATAATATTAAGATTTCCAGGTGCAGTGTTCAGTACACACTCAGAAGGGTCCAGTTTATGGGCAGTAATGTTAACGGGAGAAGACCAGGAAGACAATGAGGCATGAGACAAATCGTGTCTTCTCTAGCCAAGGAAACCATCATAAAACTGCACCACAACTACAAGAACTGAACACAACTAGAGAGAAACCAGTTTCCCTGAGTACAGTGAAATTGCAACTACTATCTGGTCTAAAAGAATCCACAAAAAAGCCCTTGCTAAGTACAGTTAAGAAGAAAAAAGAGTTGGCTGCAGTGGGCCAAGCACTATCAATACTGGAACAAAAAAGATTTGGAAAAGGCACATACTCATCTTTTTTTAAAACTCATATTTTTTGTGTTACTATATGTAGAAATTGCAATAAGTAAATGCGCATAAATTAACTGAATTCTCTACCTAAAGTTTTTTTTTTAACCACAGGTGACCCTTATACTTATGACCTGTACTGCATGTCTAAACTGGCCTGTATCGTCAAGTGTGATGGAGTTCAGTTTGTAGGCTACAACCTTGGAAACCAAGAGCGTAATCATTTTATAGTACTAAAACAAGGAAGAAGTGACTCACAGGTGCACATTATTAATGTGTTCTTGTGATGTATAGCAGGGCAATTAATGGATCCATCTGATGTCGTTCCCAGGGGACAAATACTTGCTTTCACACTGGGCTGATAGGTAATAGGTTTCCGCTCTGTGAAGTGTTGACGCTACGACTGCCCCCACCCAGGCAGCTGTATTTGTGTACCCATGGCTATGATTCTGCTGCAGCCTTGGTCATGTGTGACTCACACAATCTGCCGGTCATTAGCCATTCTTTGACCTTGTGGGGATGTGGGGGGGGGGGGGGGCAGAGGGGTGTGCTAACATCATTGGGTAATCGGTAACCTTTGCAGGCAGCTCTCTGGAAAAGACTGAATGTTTAACAGCGCAATCAAGAGAGAAAAGAATTTGTCGTTGTGGGTTACAACCTACAAATTAAAGTCAAGTAGATATGGCTACAAGCAGGAATTAGGGGGGCCAAGCGCTCATAGACACAAATACCCAACTGCCAGTGGCATCTTATGCAAGTCCTTGATTTATTGTGTTGGTGAAACCAAAATGTATTAAATGACCATTTAATAAGCGCTGAGAACCTGCACTTTAACCACAGATTAATTGTTTGATTATAAATCTAAAATTATGGAGTACAGTGCTTAATCAAGAAGAAAAAAAGGCTTTGTCCCAAAAAACTGTGTGCGTGTGTGGGCGTGTGTGTGTGTGTGTGTGTGTGATTTTTAAAGGAGTGCTGGACAGTCTGCCCCCCTTCACTATTTTTATGCTGGAATAACATATAGTCTAGAACAGTGCAGTGCCTTTACTTGTCAAGATTGAGAAATCTCCTGTATTTCATCATTTTAAATGAGCTTATCACAGTAACTGAAATTTTTAACACTCCCATTGAGACGGTCAGAGTTCAGGGCCTAGAAACTTGGTTGCTTCAGTTTCATATCCTTTCATATCCATATCCTCATTTCATATCCCCACAGGGAATAAAGACTTAAATTCATGTTAATTCCAGTCTTTATTCCCTGGGGGGATGAATGAGGATTTGAATCTGGTTTTTCTTGATTTGATGAACATATGGCCATAGTTTGGTGGTGTCATGCTATGGACATCATTGTTTGTATGTGGGGTGAAGCTACTGGCTTTGCTTGGATTGTAGTAAGATGGACTCCATTTATTTATTAATATATTTTTTCCCTTACTAATGCTTGTTAATTCTGAATAACAATATGGGTCAGATTATGCACTGATTTTTCTCCACTTGATCTTGGACCAGTTTCCATGGTTCAGGTTAATGCATGTGACTTTGCATTGTGTCTGACTTTCAGTGCATCTGTACACTCTGCAATTACCCGTTTACATTTTTTGTGACACACTTTCTCCTTTTGAGCTGTCTTATGTTCCTGCTTTGTAATTCAACTGACTTTGGTAATAGGTTATTTATGAAAGGTCATTTATTTACTGGCTATTTATTAGTCATTTTCTAACCTAATTTGTGCACTGATTAATAATTGACACTAAATGATGGCTTGTTTGGTTGGTGGGCACCCCAGGTGTTCTGCATTGTTCTCACCTGGTCAGTCTCTAGGTAAAGCCATCAGGCCCAAGTGAACTTCTCCCCTTTAAGTCTGATGAAGGTCTCAAAGGCAGAAGTACCATATGGTTGCTCTTGTGGTTTAATGCTATAAACATCATGCTTTTAAAATACGAGGTGAAGCTACTTGAATCATGTCGTAACTTGGAATAAATTTACAGCTTTTTTTAGAGCTTTTTATCCCCCCCAGTAATGGTTATTAATGCTCATTAACACTATGGGCCAGACAATATCTTGATTTTCCTCCCAATTTGATTTGTGGCCCACTTGCACTGATCAGATTGTAAGGAATATGATTTCCCACGATAGTTGAATGATTAGCAATTTGTCTGTAGATTCTGCGATTACCTGTGTACACCTTGTGACACACTTGCACCCATGGAGCTGTTTTATGTCTTTGCTTTGTAATTCAGCTGATAATAAATGGCCATTTATCTGCAGTATTGAATTCTCTCATTCAATTTTTGGTCTTATCACAGATTGATACCAAATCATATCTTGTGCAGTCAAATAGTGGTTATGGGTGGCAGCCAAGGTCTTTTACATTGAGCTTACCTGATTGAAAACTGCCTTCTACTGTAGGTGAAGCCAACAGACTAAACCAACTTCTCTTTTTAAATGTCAACTGTACCTTCTAGCACTGATGCTCAAAACCTCTTTTTTTTCCCTGGGTGCCTTGGTACAGTTGTTTTTGCACTTGTCAAAATTTGAGCTCAAATACACTAATGTTGATTCAGTGAAGATTTTGCATATGTTAGTATTTTTTATTTTTTTAGAATCATTAATAAATAGTACCATTTGTTTCACATGTGGGGAAAAATACATCTGAATAATGGTAATAAATAACAAATATTTGTTCAGTACAGACTTTTGAGCATCTTCACCAAACGGAAATAAATCTGGACATGACTATATGTTACATCCACAATAAATGTGTGAACACATGCATTTAAAGTAACTTTCCTTTAAATGTTTCAGATGCACACATCCCATGTTTTGAACTTCCTCCCAGAGTACAGCGTAACCAAAGTGCTTTTGTCTCTGGCGGGTGTGAACGTGGTCAGAGTGGATGCAAATACCAAAGGCCTGTCTGTAAATCCCTTATCTCTTCTGGACTGATCTGCTGCAAGCTCCCCTTTGTCCAGTCTGTTCTGCCCCTGCTGTCATCTCTACCGTGGCTCTAGATTTTTGATTTTCCTTATGGATTAGTTGCCGGTGATGTGTCTGCTACTTCACGGCACAGATATGTGGGCAGGCCTGGGCTGGAACACATGCTGGCATTCATCACTCCCTAAAAAATGTGCCAGAGAAAAAAAAAAAAACCACAAGCGTCAAAACTCATGAAGGGGATTTTTTTTTCCTGTCCCAAGAAACCGTAATCGTACTGAGTCAAATGTACTGGAAAGGAAATCGTACTGAATCAACAAAAAGCAAAAACAAATATGCAAAGAATAGAACAGTATAAAATTACACTCCCAGCCCCACTACACACGCCCGCCAAGCTGATAAGGCTTTCTCACCAATGCAGTTCAGCTTAGCTAATGGTACAAATAAACATGAACAGAAAATGAATAGGTGTGCAAATTCTTATAAGTGCAAAAAAAGGCTCCTTACCACATCTCCTACCCACTATAAGCATACAGTACATAAGGAGAACATTAAGCTCATCTAGGCTCATCATTTACCTGCCGACTAGAGTGTCCGGCATTACTTCAGAGTCCGTTCCTCTTTTCATAAGCTGGCCATGCATTGACTCATCTCTTTGCAAAATAGTCCCTGATGTCTCTGATATTCTCTGGTACTTTTAAGAACATCAGTCAAACCCTTTTGCTAAACTTAGAGATGAACTATTTTAAATCTTTCCTTGTATCTTGTCATACTGGGAACCAATTTAGTTGCCTTTTTCAAGACTTTTTAAAAAAAAAAACAAACCTTTTTTAAAGGCTTTTTCAAGCACCTCTACATTTCTGGTGGGTTGAACAGAGCCACGCACAGAACTCCAGATGTGGTGCGACAAAGGAACTGAATAAAATCAATACATCCGCCGTTCATTTATAGGCAGTGCTCTGCAAGAGCGTCGCAGGCACCACGCCGTAATCTTTTAATCTCAGATCTTTCCCAGTTTTCACGGTCACGAGGAACACCTCCGGTTCTGTGAATGATCGGGTTGCAGATTGCAGGTTGTCGGCCCTGTTGTTAAGTGCGAGTGACGCACTTGTTTCCTCCCGTCTCGGGGAGACAATGGGTCTACAGTGAGAGGGTACATGGTGTGATCCTCGGCCAATAAACCCAGTCTACTTCAGTGCACACCACACAGCTGTGACTTTTACCATGGCCATGGTTACATCCTTTTGACAAATGAGAGCAGAACTACATTTTCATATTGGAGAACAACAGTTGTTCCTGTTGTCACAAAAGGATGACCACGGTGTCATATCAACACAACAGTTTTCAAATGAAATCGCTCATTCCATAACCACTCATTTGACTCCTCTAAAAGCTTGGCTGATGACGTTTTGACCCAGGCTACATTTTTCCCAAGTAATCCTGCTCTGGGAGGGCGAGTTCTGAAAAATGATGTTGCATAAACATAATGCTTGCCCCCATATGCTGTAGTATACTGTCCTACTCTTATACAGGTCGTATGACCCAACTGTCTGTTGTTTCAATCTATTATGTCATTTGTGGGTATTTGCCGAAAAGCATCTGAAGGCATATGTCTAAGGATGTAATCTTGTATGTCCACAGTGAAGGGATGTGTTAAAGGATGTCATCTTGTATGTACACAGTGAAGGGATATGTTAAAGGATGTAATCTTGTATGTCCACAGTGAAGGGATGTGTTAAAGGATGTAATCTTGTATGTCCACAGTGAAGGGATGTGTTAAAGGATGTAATCTTGTATGTCCACAGTGAAGGGATATGTTAAAGGATGTAATCTTGTATGTCCATGGTAAAATTTGATCTTCTTGATCACAAAAAGCGGGATTGAATGCTTCAGATATTTGCATTTACTATGTGCTTCCTGTCTTTTCCCTAGAATTGTTGCTTGAATTGATAAATGATGCCAATGCCGTCTCCATGCAGGAAACTGTCAAAAAGGTATGTTGGAAATGTTACATCACATTACAGCACAATTAAAACAATGATGTTTTCATTTATGGCCACATCCTGTCGAGCTCATCTGATAATATGGGAATGATTTATACAGACACTGCTCTCTGACTGCTCTTGGGAACAGAGGAAATGCTCTGTTTTATGAGTCGTGTGGTGTTAACGCTCAACTATGTCAAATAAAATTGGTTCGAATTGGCTTTGGAAGCAATGAATCAAATTCAGTGTAAAACATTTTAAAACATAAAGCAAGAAAAAAAAGAGAAAAATTTGATTTTGTATTAACTGACATGGACATCGTTCAATCAGGTAATGTATGAAGTTTTTAACAGTAGTGTTTTTCAAAGAGCATGATTGTGAAATTTTATCAAATTTTCCAATAGCTTAAAAAAATGAACATTCCTGGTGTTATTGAGAGAAGCTTTTTGAACTTTATATAAACAAGACCTGTTTCATAAATCACCAGTTTAAATACAGGCTAAGCACACAGGGAAACCATTTGCATTATCGTTGGTAATCATGAATAAAGGAGCGTTTAAAAATAGTTTTTTTTTATAAATTAGAAAAAGAAATGTGTGTATATATACTGTATATAGCTCTTTATTTATAAATAAAATGTATTTTTAAAAGCTTCTTTATTGAGGGTATAAAGCACTGAACGGGGTGTTGGCTTTAAGGAAATCATTCAGAACTCCACCTAACCATTCTAAAGTGACACATCGTTTCATGCGGACAGTCGGTGGTGTGGCATATCAGTCAGACTGAGTTGAGTCAGACTATCCTTGCTTGTTTGTCCTAGAAAACAATGTGTAAAATAGACTCATACTGTAAGACTATAATGTTTTTTACGCCCATCAATATGGTTTCAGAGAAAGGCATGTCTATGGCCCTGGTTCAGTCACAATGTTGCTAAGGCATTTGAAAATAATGAGTTTGACTATGTAATCATTAATCTACCCGAAGCATTTGATACAGCTAATCAGGAAGTTCTGTTGAACATTAGGAGTGTAGGGCATCCAGGGCCCCAGAGTTTCAATGGATAATTAGACAGAAACAGATGGTCACATGGAATGCAGTAAATTAAAAAAATATGCCCTTAAGCTGTGGTGTTCCTCAAGGAAGTAATCTCACCAATTTCTTTCTTTCATCTTGTTCCTCTTATAAGAATATTTTGGTACGGTAAACTTCCTCATACTGTTATCGGGTGGGCTTGTACAAGTGCCACGTCAGATTCAGCAAACACTCGTAACTTCGGAAAACTTTTGTAAGTGTCCTGCGTAAGCATGGTGAATGCCACCCGTTTGTAAATGAGAGAGTGTTCGTGCGAATTGCGAATTAACATCCCGCCCCATTTGTCTGGAAGTGTCATTCATAAAAATGGCATCCAAGAGCAAAAAGAACTTTACAAGTTGGGAGATAATCTAGGCAGACTTTCAGAGATCAGTGAATGAAAACATCTTTTTTAACGGTGTCAAGAGTGGAACGAAGGGACCTGTGATGAATACCACTGTAGAGGTCTGTACCGTCACTCCCATAAATCTTTGGTCTTAATAAACAAATTGTTTGTTGTCAATAAACTAGAGAATTGTACCCTAAGGTCATGCAGCTAGTTGTTGCCTAATCATTATGGCATTTCAATGGTTTTGTCCTTTGGGGAGGAGGGGGGGTGACTCTGGGCACTGGATCCGGTAATGCAACACCCTCATTAAATTCAATTATGTTCCAAACACAACAGGCTAAAATCATATGTCACGCCTTCTCTGGGGTGTAGAGCAGCTTGCCGTCGGCTGTGTCAAAGCACATCCACCTGGCTTTCAACACCCCAACAGTGTGTGCTGCCACAGCGTGGGTGTGTAAGTGGTGCTCGTTATGCGAGCATTCCTGTCTGCTCTGTGGGTTGACTAGAGATGTCACAAGCTTTCAGAGGGGCTGTGGTACACCGTATATCAGTGAGAGGTGTGTCCCTCAGATGATGAGATCTACAGCATATCAGCTAGTCTGTGCGTGTGTGTGTCCGTCAGGTGCTGAGCTATGAAGTGGGCTTCCTGGTCTGCGCAGCCATCGGGATCCTCTACATCGTCCTCATGCCCCTGGTGGGCCTGTTCTTCGCCTGCTGCCGCTGTTGCGGTAATTGTGGGGGCCGCATGTACCAGGAACAGACCAAATCAATCAACTGCCGACGCAGAGGACTTTACTGGGCGTTGCTGGTCATTACCATCATAACACTGTGAGGACCCTAAGGCCTGTTTTATGCTTTGTCGCGTGATCATTCCGACAAGTGTCGCACGACGTTTTGTGCATTTATACTTCTGCAAAGGCCTGTGGGGAGGGTACTGTTGTCTCTATGGTAACGAGACGCCAAACTGTTAATATTTACATCTGTGAAAACATGGCGCCACTGAAATGACTGTGAAATAGGGGAGTTATTTAGCGTTGTCAGTTGTCATATTTTAATATTTTTATTGAAAACATTGTACGATCATTATTTTTATTAAGTAAACTAAACATTTCAAATATTTTACTATGTATCAACCTAGGCTGGACATTCATTAGCCAGTTGTCAAAAGCACTGTGGTACATCTGCACAAGTTCAAGGAGGGGGGCTTTGCTATACCCAAGTCTTGGGGATGCCAGCAATCTAAATCCATTTTCACAGGGTTATTTTGGATGCTGAGGCCACTGTATTTATATCCAAATTGAGCTTAAAGAATTTTAAAATTTAAGTTTTCAGAGTTTGTTTGAAAACAGTTGAATTAAGTGCTTACGCTGACAGCATATTGCCAATTTGGATTTGAAGGGATGTTCTGTGTCCCATTGGTCTTAGCAAGACATGCAGGACTCAGGGAACAGTCGTACGTTTGTGTGTACATTTTCAGTGTGTTATCAGTACTCTTCATGGTTTGTAAATTCAGCGGTCTGGTATTGCCTAGCTACATGTCACTTGACAAAGGAAACACAGTTCCTGTTTCCTCCTTGTGTGTTTTCCCAGGGCAGGGAATATTTGCTTGTTTAGGAGCAACCAATCCCTGGCCTTCAGTGTGCGGTACAGCATGATGCAGTCCGACAGCACTTTAGACAACCTGCAGACCTACCTCGCAGCTGTCCCACAGGTAACCACAAAAATAAATAAAAATCTACTGGGCTACCTAATATGTCTGAGGAAAAGTGACACCTGCACACTGTATTAAATGTCCCCAAACAGGTTCCATTGTGCAGATGTTTCCACCAGCAAATGTGTTCTTGGGTTATAGCAATGTTGTAAGTTATAAGTTCTAGCAATCTGATGGAAACTATTGAGGATGGATGTAATACAGCGTATGGGTATCTAACTCATCAATCCACTTCATACCTTTGTTTTTACTTTACTGGCAATTAATAAGCACTCTTATCCATAGTGATTCACAGTGCTAACACAAGTACAAACATGAGGGATGCAAGTGCAGTAATTCCCTAAAAGGGGAACGTGCCAGTGAGGTCTTGCATTAGTATGCTACCTTCTCCTTACCACCCTAGGTTTTCTCTACAGTGAAATCTAGGAAGTGTATTTTTATGGATCTGCCTGTATAAATATGCTCTCTAAAGACCAGCATATTTTAAAACAAAACCACTGAAACCTAAACCTGCCACTTTATATTTGATAGAAGGGTGAAGTAATTCTGACATGATCTCTTAGAAAACCGCTGGTTTAACGTCAGGAGAAGTGGTCGTGTCACTAACTTGATAAGCTTCTCAGCCAGTCACGTGTCTCAGAAGAGTCAACACCATAAACTGGTGTGTGCCTGGAAGGACCGTGTGTGCTAATATTTGTCCTTAGACAGGGCTCAGCCATTTATCAGAACAAAATGGAGGTTAAAGCCAAGTTGTTTGACACAACAGCCAAATGAGTCTCTCTTTGCTTTCTTCAGGAAGTTGACGTGGTGGTGGATAAGAGCATCCTGACTGTGGATGAGGTTAGGAACAGACTGGATGGTGAGTGGTAGGGGTGTATGTGGAGAACAGTGCTTGTTTGTTTTTGTTTACTATTGAAATTGTATCTATGAACGACAATCAAAATGTTTGAGATGTAGATTGCTTTGCAGGTATCACACAGGTAGAAACCATACAATATTGTTGAGTAACCCATATTATAGACGTATGAGCAAATACATATTTTAGATGCATTTATTTCTCCGTTCTTATTTGTATAGCATAAAGCCAGAAAAAGCCCAAGGTTTCAGCTATAGCCTTTATCAGGGCATAGTGCATTTTCCTTCTTTTCTCAGGTTAATTAAGCTGTGGTACACACACTATGTGCCATAATTGAAGTGGGGAGCACCCCACAGATCAGTCAACATGCCATAATTACTGTACATCTTTCCTTTCTTTTATCTTTGACATTTGTACAGTGACGCCCAATGGGAATTCATAATGCACAAATAATTAAATTTTAAACATGATATTTGTTTTATCTGTTGATGTCTACTCACGTTAACAGAACATAAACACAATCGACTTTCTTATTCTATGAATGTAAGCATGCCACAAACAGTAAGCATGCCTTGACAGGTATAGGACTGAGGCCCATCCATGCAGTGGAAGAGCGCCTTAACAGATAGCAGATCATGTTTCCCATCCACGCACATGAACAGGAGGAGCTTAGATGTAGCCCACTCCTCCCCTTTCCAAAACCGATTAGGAATTTTTTTCCACGTATGCCAAAAGAGCAGAAGTGTGTCCTCTGGCTGGTAGTGTGGATGTGATGTCATTTATTATTTTTTCCACACACGTGACATGTATCATTACCTGGCAACCCGTTCTATGGGAGCTCTGGCATGCCAAAATTAAAATAACAAATGAGCGCATGAAATAGTTAAACCTCAACAGTTGAATTTACATAGGACCACATCAGCTGACAAAAGATCAGATGTAATAGTGAAAACTATTCCATTTATTATTTTATTATTGATATGTAAAGGGATGTGTAAATAAATGCTTCCTCATATTTGTGATGAATTTACCTGTAGCCTGTGTCCCTTGTTCTGCAATGAAACTCAAGCTGAAAGGTCTTTTGTTGTTCTCTTTCTTTAAAAACCACAGTAAAAAAAGAACTGTAGTCCGATTTCCCCCCCCCCCCCCCCTCCCTCCTTTAGATATCGGTCACTTGCTTGGTGAAGACCTCAAAAAAGCCCTGGGGAGTTCCTTGAATCCTGCTCTGGATTCTGTCCGAAATTTTTCCCAAGGTACCTTGCTGCTGTTTACCTTTACATAGCAGGGATGTGTTTTTTTTTTACTTTCACACATACCGTATGGTCATTCTAAAGATTATAAATAATTAAAAAAAACAGCCCCACATGATAAATAACTCTCATTCAGACTGTATACATCAAAATACATCAGCCATTCAGGACTGGAGTTAAGCCTGCAGATACTACAGCCATTCAGGACTGGAGTTAAACCTGCAGATACTACAGCCATTCAGGACTGGAGTTAAACTTGCAGATACCATGACCCTTCAGGACTGGAGTTAAACTAGCAGATTCTGTGTGGCCCTTCAGGATTGGAGACCCCTGCATCACATCAACTCCTTAGCTATTGATAAAAGGAATGATTTGATTCATTTTCTAAGGCTGTTTTTGTTGCTTCAGTGGTGAACCGTACGATCCAGCTCCTGGGCCAGCTGAACTCCACTCAGCAGCAACTTCGTCCGGAGCTGGACGCGCTGGAGGCCAACCTGACTGCCACGAGAGACCGCATCAGCAGAACCCTGAAGCTGCCGGACTGCCAGGGCTGCGAACCCATGCAGCAGGACCTGGCCACGCTGACGCTGGACACCCGCTTCTCAGTGAGTGTGGGCCCACAGCACCCTCATCACTCTCAACCCAAAACATTAGTTATGCTGACGAAAATGCTTTACGGGTTGCTGGGTGGCTCATCCGGTTAAAGGGATAGTTCACATTTTAGGACCAGGCCTGCTGAGCTGCTCATCACAAATAATGGGATAAATTGGGGTCGTTTTGGGCTCAAGCCCTCCAGCCTCGTGTACGCGTAGCTCTCTCTCTCTTAGCCGTTGGCGTTGTTAGCCAAATAACATTGATTTAATGGGGGCTGCGAATTACCCCCTGGGAAAGGTGCATTTTCACAACGGCTCTTTTGTGGGACACCGTGACTTTATGAAATTTTTAGCCTTTGAATCTTTGGTCACAGGATCCTAGTGGGAAGGGAGCAGCCTGATCTCTGTTCCAGCGACTCCTGACTAATGCCTCGACAATGGAGGACAAAGCATAGGGGCTCAAGTTACAGCACTTGAGACCTGTGTCTATGCACCACATTTCAAACACCACTGAGAACGCAGAACAATGGGGGGAGAGCTAGATCTGCAGCCCAGTTTTAAGATACAAAGGTCTGAACAGTTCCTTTCAGGGTGATGTAACAAGTACTCCAGTCCGTCTCCCCACAAACCACACGATCTGTCGTTCTTAGACGCACTGTTGTTTTATTGTGCTCTCACAAAAAGCACGGAACACAAACAAAACAAACCACACACAATTAGGACGGGGATAAACTGAGACGCGCGCGTCTCTCGCTCCAGGCCCCGGTCTCACTGCAGGCAGAGCATAATAAACAATTAGCAATTAATTGTCATTGCACACAATCTGGGGTTGTAACGCCAGCTAAGCCGCTAAGTCTGCAAGCATGCGGCATTTTGACATTTCAGCTAACGAGAGCTGTGGATAGTTAGTGCAATATTGTGTTCATAATAGTTGTCAGAGCACAGTACGATCTTAGCGAAAGGCCCCACACTCTCACTTAGGGATGTCACAAGAACTGAAAATGTTACATTTTAAGGACAAACCGTGGAGAATTGTAACACGTTGTTTTGGATGCTGAATCGCAGCGCTGCAGTTGTGCTGCATTGACTCCTGCAGTCACACGGGCTGCGGAAATGTACGGTCACGGTGTGTGGCGCATGCTTGCTTCTGAGCCTGCATTATGTTGGTCCTCTGCCTTACAGATCCCCCAGCTCAGCGAGCTCCAGTCCGCTGCAGATGCAGTAGAGAAGGCTGATCTGGGGTCTAGACTGAAGGAGGTGAGTCTCTAGTCCTGGAATCCACTTATTGTAGCATCAAGTGGCACTCCAGGGGCATGCCAGCTTAAACACTGGGCAGATTCTCAGAGGGCTCATTGTGGAAAGGTGACATCTTTTTGCCATACACCTCCTCCTTCCTACATCACACAGTTTATGTATGAGTCACTTCCTTCAACTCAGACCAGCATCACTGAGTTACATTGCATTACTGTCATTTGGCAGACACTCTTACCCAGAGAGACTTACAACAAGGAGACAAATGTATAATTTGGGGTTACTGTGATAGCGCTTGCCTGTGGAATGCTACATCTTTGGAACACAGGACATTTCAAAATTTGCATTTTACAGTAATTCACTTGCGTTATGATAAAAACAACTATTTTGTCACAATATGCCAACTCACAATAAATGACAGTAAAATTTTATGACACTTGAATGAGAGAAGTGGGATAAAATCATGGGATTATCAGGATATAAATAATGTTTTGACATTATGATCAAAACAAATGTTTGCCATACAGACTCATAAGATAAAAATAAAAAAAACTTTTTAAAGAGCATTTTAAAAAAAAATTGCTCATGTTGAGCAAGCTAGCTCGAGCGTGACATCTCATTTTTTGATGTTTCGTTCAAATTAAGCCCTTTCTTTTTGAATCTTGTAATGCTACTAATGGCTGGGTAAACATTATGATCAATAGACAACACAAATGTCAGACACCGAAAGACGATTGGCTCGAAGAAATAGAAGTAATTACTTTGATGAGGTTCAAGTCTAGATCATTGTCCATTGTAATCTTAAAAATAACGGACCTTGCAATATTTATGTTTATAGAAGAGATAATTTTTTCTGCATAAAAAACTCTGAATCCTGTGTTAACATAACTACTGGGTTAAGAGCAACAGCAGCTCTAGGGGTAGGAGGTAAATACTCAGTAGAAAGATGAGCAACCTTTATGACATAAGAAATACGAGCATTCAAAAATGTATTTGAAAGAATACCCATCACTCCCTGGAATAAACAATGGCATTGTTATTATATTCCGCTAACAATGTACCACATATGATTACAGGTATATATGATTGTGCTGACAGAGAACTGTAATATGGTGATTTGTGGGTTTGAGTGGGTCTTAATTCTTTCCCAGGGAGAAGAGTTATTGGACAGCCTTCCTGAGAGGGTGACAAATAAGACTAAAGACACAGTGCAGAGTGAGTGTTGAGCACGGATACTGCAGATGTGCATGGGGTGGCTGCCTCCCAGCCTGCCCTGGGGTCACAAGATTTGTCTCTCAGAAAATCTAATCCAAAACCTAGCAAATACCTCTTTTTTTTAAATGCATGGCATATGTATTATTACAGCTACAATTATTACCACAACACCTGGTTCCGACTGAAGTACCAATGCTGAACCTCAGTTGGAACTGGTGATAAGGTCAGACGGGACCAAAATTGAGCTTTCTGGCCATGCGCACTAGTGATGGGTTTGAAAAGGAAAGGATGCTTACTTGATGATGTTGAAATGATGTTATACCTATGGTGACATGTGGTGACATCACCATAGGTATAGTCCCATAGTGACACATGAATTTTGGTTATATTAACAAATGGTAGAATTCCTGTTTCATTGCATTTGCCAGAAGTGGCAGTTTGAGTCTGTTTATGTGTGAAAATGTCCTTGGGCTTCAGTGACAAACAAGACAGTATCATTTCAAACAGTATGATTGCAATACAAAATGTCCTTTCACTGCACTGAGACACTGCTGTGCCATTGTATGCTGCGCTTCAGTGCTAACACCCTCCTTCTGTTTGTGTAGAGGTCAAACAGCAGCTTGCAGAAATTGATACACAGATTTCCCAGCTGTCTAAAGACGTCCCGCTTGATGCTCTGGCTGACGTGTCCACCAAACTCGAGGACGTGCGAGGATACATCCACAAATATTCACCTGAGGTGAAGATGGCAGAAAGAAATGGGTAACTAACAGCTTCTACCAGAGATCACATTCTAATCTTCTGTCTCACTCAGAGAGAGTTCCCTGGATATACCAGCAAGTAAATGAGAGCAGGGACACCACCATAGGTCTTTTTATGCTGAGAGGGCCATCTAGTGGTGGGAAATCATATAAACACCATTATCTCTGATTAAACCTTTTTTGTGCATGCATTGCATGTGTAACCTGGCTATGAAAATACCGCTATATAAAGATTTTTTTTTTAGGAAGTGTACCAGGGTATGAAAAAAGATTGTGATATTTTATAATCAATTGTTTCAGATATCCCACTATTTGAAACTATGTTGCTTTCCATATCACTAGGATACACCCTATTTAATAAGATGATTTTAAATAGGAACTTTGCTGATTCAGGAGGTACTGAGTTTCAGATCCTAAACTTTTCTGGGGCCTGTAGTTTTTGGCTTTTTTGCTGAACATTCTCTCTTGCCCTCAGCTGTCAAAGAGTGCAAAAATCACTTGACGGGTGTGCTTATGAAAACCCCAACACATTACAATAGGACAAATCAGAAAAAGTTGCACACTTGCCAGTTGACTGCTGAAATGAGAAATGACTTCTCCACTTAAGCCCTCCATTCCTGGGTGACTATGCCTGGTGCCTTTCGATTGGTCTGATTATCTGTTGTTGTCTGTTTGCCCAGCTGGATTGTGGGCCTGATTCTGAGCTGCCTGGTTCTGCTGGTGGTGCTGTGCAATGTCCTTGGCCTCCTGCTGGGCCCAATAGGCTTGAAGCCCAAAGCGGACCCCACCCACAGATCTAGCACTGCCCACTGTGGAGGAACCTTCCTAATGGCGTAAGTACGACTGTGACAAAGCTAATGCTTCAGACACCCGAAGGGTAACCACTCCTTAATTTGTTTAGCTGTGTATACATCATGAAATATGGGGACATCCTAAGGGAACAATGTTTGCTCCACAAAGTCTTTCCAAAATATCATATTCCTTGGCTTTTAAATGCCCATGTAGAGAAATCTTTGGACCTAATGACTTCCATGAGAAGGTATACACTATGACACATTTTTAAGTAAAAATGCTTAAACACTAACATTAAAAACAAAAAAATCTATGATAAGTAGCTTGAAACAAGCTAATAAGTTATTATCTTTGGATCTCATCTGAAACTTCAAGCCTTTACTGTATTCCTTTTTAAGGCATCAGGACAAGAAACTGTTTCAAATATATAAAGTGTACAGACCATACTTTATATAGAGATCAAACGTTTAGGACTAGTCAGTAATATTATATAAATATCCAGCAAATTACTGTTTCAGGAATAGAAAAGGCATATTGGTAATGAAAGTCAATGTTTGGGTAATGAAACCCACACAATCAAGATAAAACATTACCTGCTTAACTTGTCTATTTAAAATATATTTGCACATTGGAAAGAGGTACTCAAGAAAGGCATCGTTCAGTCTAAGGTGTTCTTTCAGTGCAGGGTAGTGTAAAAGGTAAATATTAGTGCACACTGAGCAAACAGTTTTGATCTTATGAAAGGAAGAAACACAAAAGAAAGAAATATAGAGAACCAACCTAATGATAAAAAATAAGTTCATTGCTATATATCAGTCTTAACTTGGTCTAATTTACTCTGTTTGTAGGGGTGTGGGGTTCAGTTTCCTGTTCTCTGTTTGTAGGGGTGTGGGGTTGGTTCAGTTTCCTGTTCTCTGTTTGTAGGGGTGTGGGGTTGGTTCAGTTTCCTGTTCTCTGTTTGTAGGGGTGTGGGGTTGGTTCAGTTTCCTGTTCTCTGTTTGTAGGGGTGTGGGGTTCAGTTTCCAGTTCTCTGTTTGTAGGGGTGTGGGGTTCAGTTTCCTGTTCTCTGTTTGTAGGGGTGTGGGGTTCAGTTTCCTGTTCTCTGTTTGTAGGGGTGTGGGGTTCAGTTTCCTGTTCTCTGTTTGTAGGGGTGTGGGGTTGGTTCAGTTTCCTGTTCTCTGTTTGTAGGGGTGTGGGGTTCAGTTTCCTGTTCTCTGTTTGTAGGGGTGTGGGGTTCAGTTTCCTGTTCTCTGTTTGTAGGGGTGTGGGGCTCAGTTTCCTGTTCTCTGTTTGTAGTGGTGTGGGGTTGGTTCAGTTTTCTGTTCTCTGTTTGTAGGGGCGTGGGGTTGGTTCAGTTTCCTGTTCTCTGTTTGTAGGGGCGTGGGGCTCAGTTTCCTGTTCTCTGTTTGTAGGGGTGTGGGGTTGGTTCAGTTTCCTGTTCTCTGTTTGTAGGGGTGTGGGGTTCAGTTTCCTGTTCTCTGTTTGTAGGGGTGTGGGGCTCAGTTTCCTGTTCTCTGTTTGTAGGGGTGTGGGGTTGGTTCAGTTTTCTGTTCTCTGTTTGTAGGGGCGTGGGGTTGGTTCAGTTTCCTGTTCTCTGTTTGTAGGGGCGTGGGGCTCAGTTTCCTGTTCTCTGTTTGTAGGGGTGTGGGGTTGGTTCAGTTTCCTGTTCTCTGTTTGTAGGGGTGTGGGGTTGGTTCAGTTTCCTGTTCTCTGTTTGTAGGGGTGTGGGGTTGGTTCAGTTTGCTGTTCTCTGTTTGTAGGGGTGTGGGGCTCAGTTTTCTGTTCTCTGTTTGTAGGGGTGTGGGGTTCAGTTTCCTGTTCTCTGTTTGTAGGGGCGTGGGGTTCAGTTTCCTGTTCTCTGTTTGTAGGGGTGTGGGGTTGGTTCAGTTTCCTGTTCTCTGTTTGTAGGGGTGTGGGGTTGGTTCAGTTTCCTGTTCTCTGTTTGTAGGGGTGTGGGGCTCAGTTTTCTGTTCTCTGTTTGTAGGGGTGTGGGGTTCAGTTTCCTGTTCTCTGTTTGTAGGGGCGTGGGGTTCAGTTTCCTGTTCTCTGTTTGTAGGGGTGTGGGGTTGGTTCAGTTTCCTGTTCTCTGTTTGTAGGGGTGTGGGGTTGGTTCAGTTTCCTGTTCTCTGTTTGTAGGGGCGTGGGGCTCAGTTTCCTGTTCTCTGTTTGTAGGGGTGTGGGGTTGGTTCAGTTTCCTGTTCTCTGTTTGTAGGGGCGTGGGGTTCAGTTTCCTGTTCTCTGTTTGTAGGGGTGTGGGGCTCAGTTTTTTGTTCTCTGTTTGTAGGGGTGTGGGGTTCAGTTTCCTGTTCTCTGTTTGTAGGGGCGTGGGGTTCAGTTTCCTGTTCTCTGTTTGTAGGGGTGTGGGGTTGGTTCAGTTTCCTGTTCTCTGTTTGTAGGGGTGTGGGGTTGGTTCAGTTTCCTGCTCTCTGTTTGTAGGGGTGTGGGGTTCAGTTTCCTGTTCTCTGTTTGTAGGGGTGTGGGGCTCAGTTTCCTGTTCTCTGTTTGTAGGGGTGTGGGGTTGGTTCAGTTTCCTGTTCTCTGTTCGTAGGGGTGTGGGGTTGGTTCAGTTTCCTGTTCTCTGTTTGTAGGGGTGTGGGGTTGGTTCAGTTTCCTGTTCTCTGTTTGTAGGGGTGTGGGGTTCAGTTTCCTGTTCTCTGTTTGTAGGGGCGTGGGGTTCAGTTTCCTGTTCTCCTGGCTCTTTATGATCGTGGTGCTGGTGCTCTTCCTGCTTGGGGGGAACGCGTACACAGTGGTGTGTAAACCATGGCACAATCAGCAGCTCCTCCAGGTAAGGTCACACATACAATAAGAATGGCATACAAATTTGAGTACTTTTTTTGCCGAAAAGTGAGCAAAAAAAAAGAAAAGAAAAAGTTAAAAAGCTGATCCTCTGTAAAAAAAAAATATATATGGATTAAGATTTCTGGCAACCCCAAGACATCTGTCTGTGTGTCTGTGTGCTTGTGCATCTATTTCTCTCATATTGCCTGTGCTTCTGTGAATCTGTGTGTCTGTGTGTCTGTGACTCTGTGTGTCTGCTTTCATCTAGATCCTCGATACTCCAGGACTCATACCAGGGTTCCAGCTCTCGGGGGCTCTGGGCCTGAAGACTAATTTGACAATCGCTGAAGTCTATGAGTAAGACACAGCACACACGGTTAAATAACATACAAACAGAGAGAATAAAGATTAACTGAGCTGTGAGATGCTGAACTCCATTAAAGGGCATCTAGGCTGATCCTCTGAGGAATTAAAACACAGGGAAACTGTTTGGTTGGATGTAATTAAGCATTTATAAGTAGTTAATTTTGAAATAATGACTAATTGTCTTTCCAGTCCAATTAAAGTTTAATTAAACTATAATTTTTTTGGATAACTGTATGATAAACCAAATGCCAAATGCCTGTAATGTAAACCAGTGGTGTTTTAGCAGACCGCTCTTGGTGCCCTTTAAGCTCAATGCAGCATAAATCAGTGTGAGTAGTTCCGCATTAAAGCTGGGCATGTGGTTTTGCTATAAGTCCCAAAGTGACCCATTTCCTCTTCCTGCTTCCTGTTCTGTGTTCCCAGTGACTGCCGACAGAACAGTCCCCTGTGGACCACACTGAGCCTGGAGGAGATTATCAACCTGAACGACTTTCTCAATGTGTCCAAGGTACATTAAGAGTGTGTAGGCCGTCACCTGTGTGCCACACAAATTTAACTAGCATAAAAACCTGTCTAGAGTCTCCCCAGGTGTTCTCATGTCATACCCCTCATCATCTCCCTTCACTGGCTACCTGTTACAGCTCATCAAGTTTAGAACCTTGGCACTAGCCTACAGAGCACTGAACGTTACTGTTTCGGCATACCTCCACTCAAACTTCTACCCCTTACATCTTAGCCAGGTCACCTCCCTGTGTAGGTACTTCTCCCTGTCATGCAGGGCCCAACAGTGGTGGAACACACTTCCTACGGGTGTCAGGACTGCAGATTCATTGGAGTGACCACTTAAGACTGCATCTGGACATGCTGGTCTGCTTGGATGGTTATGTTAATTAAAATAATTCTGGGTGGTCACGTGCTGGTGATATACCGGTGTCACTGCTCATCAGTGCTGGGCAGGACATGTGACCGGAGTACTGAGGCCCTTGTGCCTGTGTCTGCTCCTCAGTACACGGCGGAGATCCAGCAACTATTCCAGCAGAATGAAATCACCCTGCCCGCCATCACCCTCCTGAGCCCTGAAACCCAGGCACAGCTGCGGAGCTTCTCCAGCAGGGCCGGCAGCATGGACTTCAGCCACGCCAAGCAGCAGGTCAGCTCGCCTGTCTCAATATCTATCTGTCCTCCGCCTCAAAGTTTCTGTTTGTCATCTGTTTCTGTCTTTCTGTCTTTGTCAGCCTGCCCGTTTGTCCGTCTGTACCTGTCTCCCTATTTCTGTTTCTGACTTCCTGTCTGCCTGTCTTGAGCCTTGATCGCATTGACACAATGCGATGCCTTACGGACGTCATTCATTTTCATTGGAGTTCATGACACGCTCTGGTTGCGCAGTCTGATTGTGGTCTCCCGTGGTCTTTTACTATGATTTTTCATTGACCATAGCTTATTAGCATTAAATTGACTGAGCTACTTCATTTTAAACAGGGTATTTAGTATTCTAAGTGTAAAAAACAGTAACTGTGGTTGATAACAAATATTTTAAAATATAATTTATAAAGTTTGTAATCAGGAGGTAGTTGGAGCAAGATGCGGTCAGTAATTACAAAGAGCGCTTTATTTTTTGTTTTTCAGTATATTCTCAGATGAATTGGAACAAATATACAGCACTGCACTGGTTCTTAATGATCAAGACAAACATATTGTGCTGTGCCATTTGGTTTTACACTGATGTATATGGGCTTTTCATTTTTCAGCTTAACAACATCACCAGGACAAATCTGAACTCCACTGCTGACAAATTGGATAGTTTTGCTGCAAACCAGGTGAGTGGCCCTTTCTCTCTGCTATCCCGGACCATTGTGCTGTCAATTACATTTTTTGGTTGTGTGGTCTTGCCAAATATTGTAGATTTGTGGGTGGATTTTCATTTTATTGTTAATAAAGAAATTTAAAAGTGAATTTCTCTCTCACATACTCTCTCTCTCTCTCTCTCTCTCTCTATCTCTTCTTTCTCTTCTTTCTCTCCATCCTCAGAGCAGCACCACTGTACGGGGGCAGCTGCAGCAAGAAGCTGCTGAGATCCGGAGCATCCAGGGCCAGTTTGAGCGCTCCGTCCTGCCTAGAGTGGTGCGCCTTCCTCTGCTTTATGGGATGTGGTCTGGCTGCCTAGCTGCAGCAGAGCCCCCTGATGGTAGCATTTGGAATTGACATCCAGTGAAAGTGCACAGTTGGGTGTACAAATCCTGTGAAAATGTATAATTCCCATGAGAAGGCCAACTCCCTTTCAGCAAAAAAACATTCACTACATGTTAAAATATGAATATGTGTGTTTTTGTAAGAGCAAGGGTGTCCTAAAATGACGCAAGTGTGATTTCTGTCTTTAAAGGCAAATCTTTTTTTGTTGAGCATTCATGGTTTGGAGTGCATATACTCTGTCTTGACTTTGATTTTGTGGCTATTTATCATAGGTGTACGGTATGCAAAATGTTATCACTCCTATAATCTATTGAGTGGTAAATGTGGCAGGAGTAAGGACGGTCATATGCATCACTGAATAGCAAAGCCCGGTAGAATGCAAACACTACAGAAACTTACCCTGAGCCGGAGATGAACGAGACCGTGCTTACACAGTGACTTTTGCCTTTTCAGAGGGATCTCAACACTACTGTCCTGCTTCTCGAAGCCAAAGCCTCAGAAGTGAATGTAAGTGCCGTCATTCAGAGTCCGCAAAACACTCATTTACTCAATGGTTATTCTGCCAATCATTAATACTGCCATCCCGTGCCGCGTCTCTGTGTTCAGTACTGTTCACGCAGTGTGAGCGGTGTTCAGGATGGTCGGGAAAGCTGGCCACTGTGCTGGGACTTAATGTGACATCACAGTGTATGCGATTCGCCCACTGATGTGGAGAAATAACTCGCCTCGTCGTGCCTCCTTGTCCTTCTTTCCCCTTCAATCCATTTTCTAGAAAACTGTGGGTGTTGTGCTGAGTACAGTAAATGCTGCCCAGGACTTCTTGGACAGAAATTCTTCACAAGTTGTGAAATCGGTGAGTAATACTGCTGAATAACTCTCTCAGGACAACCAGTGTAATCAAGTAGAAAAATGCCCTGAAATTATTATTTTTTTTAAACAAAAAAAAAAACATGCCAGCAGGCACAATAGGTCTCAGATGCCTATCAATGTTCAGCTTTCCCAGTTGTTATAGTTTGTGTGTAATGTGGGCAAAGCAAGTAACCATATTGACAATTACAGATTGTCAGGTACAATTACAGGTCTTTCAGCTTTAATGAAAATTCTGTAAATTCCCTCCCCATTGTAAAACAATGGCACCTTTACCACCCTAATAGGATGCAGATTTTGACTGCATTAATCAATGCTGTTACTCGCACCCTGTGATGTAACAGCAAGAGGAGGAGAGGTGTTACTAAACAAACCCACACAGACATCACATGCTGTTTGCATTTCAATTATTCATTTACAATCCATAACATCATCAAAATTAATAGGTATTATTTTGTAGTTCAAACTCCTGTGTTTTGCTGAACAATGCTGTATGTAGACCTACCATTGGTAAACAAGTATGCGTATCTTTATTCCTGTTACCACATTTTGGACCTGCACTCATAAACACATTTCGACACTGCTACCATAATTAAAGGAAAGTTCAGTCATACCATATTACATATTCATACACATATTCCAAGAGATTCAGAATGCTCCTACCATTTTGCTTGAAAAGGGCACATGTGATGTCACAGTATTAAGTGTTTATTTTCCCTATTCCCTTTCCAAGGTAACGCAAGCGTTCCTGGATTGCCAGATAGGATACATCACAGCATTTGCTGACTGGGCAAATAAAACGGTATGAACGTCTACCATTGAATTTACTGGTCACTGCAAATTACATCAAAATGGAAAGTACCCGTTGGATTGTACGTAATCAGTGACATACTTTAATAGATAAGCTGTAAGGCAGGTCTAACCTTTAATTTTAGGCATATGCTAATCTGTTGTTTCTTTAGCTTGATGGTAAAAGGGTTACTCAGTGTTACTCCTGTGATGTCCTTGTTCTTACAGTTGACATGTCTTTGCACTTTATGAATAATGTCACAATGGCAATGTACAGAGGATTATTAATAAATAATATCAAACAATAAATAAACCCATTATGAGGTGAAGAATGATACAGTTTTCTTTGTTCTATGATTCATGCCTGCATCTGGGATGTGTTTGTTTCTTATTTTTCCTTATTTATCAGGAAACACTGATTTTCAGGAAATACTGGGTGTCAACCAGATGCAGAGGATTTGAGTTTTTTTATGGGTGCACACAATGGTCTGAAACTCAATCTTACCTGATTAAGCAGAAGAAATCAGATCCTGCGTTTCCAGTTGTTGAGGATGCGTTTAACAGGGTGGTTTTTCTGGCCTGTTGCAGATCACAGGGCAGCTGGGGCGCTGTGGGCCGCTGGCAGGGGCTGTAGACGCTGCGGAGGTGATGGTCTGCTCATACCTGGCCGAGTCTTTGGTGAGACCGTCACTCTGAGCATGTGCAGTGTATATCCTCACAAGTAACATTTCTGGCTCCAGGAAACTTGTTCTTTACCGAGGGCCTGGTTTTGTCTTAATTGTTCGTTGTACCCCCACTACCCCAAGCTCTGACTTTAACTGCTTCTGCCATCGTTTGCATTTTCCGATTGCGCTATTAACTGGCTGAGGTGTGTCTTGTCTGCCCCTCCCCCCTCTAGAACGCCTTCTGGTTCAGTCTGGGCTGGTGCATGATCTTTCTCATCCCCAGCATCATCCTTTCCGTCAAACTGGCCAAATTCTACAGGAGAATGACGTACACGGATGCTTTTGAGTGAGTGCCAAGGGCCTCGTGGCTGCTTGGTGTCTGATAATCTGTGCCCATAAGCCTCTGCCCGTGTCTGTGCCTGTGCTCACTCACCTCTGCCTCTGTCCCAGGAACCACATACTGATGAACCACATCCCACAAGCGTCCATGAAGCCGTACTGAGAGGCAGGGGAAGGAGTATTCTACGAGCCCCCTCACAACTCGCTCATTCGTTCATATATCACTATTCATGAAGCCTGAAGGACGGAGGACTTCCCCTGACACGTAGACTGCGCAGGCGTGTTAAACGGGCAATGGCAGGGAAACTGCGATGCCCAAGGCCCTGAGGAAAGCGTTCAGGTCACGTTCGAGTTTGTGAATGTGCGAGTGCTGTCAGATGAGGCCTACCTTAGCCTTTGAAAGGTTCTGGCTGGTCGTTGCAGTCACACATTTCATTTATTTTGTGTACAGTGAGAACATTAAAAAAAGTATTTTTTTACTATTGTTAAATGTGCTCTCTAACTTGATTTGTTATTATCCTAAATTATTTGCTTTGATGATTCTGAGAAAATGTTTGTACCATTGCTTTCAATTAATGAGTATTTTTAACTAGTCTTTTTCAAAGGTCCGTCATACACATAATGTATATATGGTAATTTTAGACAGCTGTGCCAAATTTGTAATAAAAATACAACTGCGTTATTTTCCATGCTTTTTGAAACCAACTTTTATCTCTTATTTGGAATTTCCCTGTATCTTCAAGGATACAAGCAAGTTTCACATAGGAGATAAAGGACATTACAGAAACTGTGTGTCCAAACTCACCTTCAGCAGCTAAGGAAATTGCTGACCCTAACTTGACGCATTTGCTGTCTTCTGTCCGTCAGGGATGGTCAGAGGTGAGGATTAACTCAGGGCTGTATTTTCGCTCCAATATTTGGAGCACAATTCCCTTTGATGTTTTTATTTTATTGAAAGAAAGTGTTAAATTTACTGCCTTTTTAAACACGTGACAGGTGAAATATTGTAATTGACATTAATTGTGTTCGCTCTGGTTGAGAAAAGAGGCATAGGCCCACTCGCCTGCAGGATATGCTGTGTGTTTCTTGCGTGCGTGTGCATGTTACTGCCTAGCAACAGTTTGGCAGGATCCATGTGCCTTACAACAGTCAAACAGAAATTAGGCTAGTTGCAGTATGCTTAGCCATTGGCATGTGGTTAGCTAGTTGCAGTCATACCAATGGGAAGGGGGTATGCAAGAAAACACAGCAAATAATGTAAGCACGATCCTGTGCTCTGTTCTGACACGGAATGGATGGACATTTTTCTACATAGTCTCCCCATTTTGCGGGAACAAAAGTAATTGGACAATGGGCTGCTCGGCTGTTTCTTGGCCAGCTGTGTGTTGTTGCTTCATTAGTTCATGCAAAAAGGTCTATAGTTGATACTAAGTGTGGAATTTATGTTTCAAGTCTATTGTCTCTCAGCATGAGGACCAAAGGAGAGTCACTGCCAGTACAATAGGCCACCATGGGGTGGAGAAATAGGAATAAATAGTCATAGCCAAAACATTGGATGTGTCAAAATCAATTCTGTAACTTGATAACTTTTTTCATAAAATAAATGAAATAATGATTTTTAAAATGTGTTTTGTGTTTATTCAGATTCCCTTTGTCTATTATTACATTTTGTCTAAAGATCTGAAACCATTCAGTTTGACAAATATGCAATAATAGAGGAATTCAGGAAGGGGCCAAATACTTTTGATGATGGTGGTGAGCGTTGTCTAACATGTCGGTTCCAAATTTCCCATAGGTGTTCAACTGGGTTGACTGTGAAGGCCATAGCATGCGATTCACATCATTTTCATACTCATCAAACCATTCAGTGACCCCCTCATGCCCTGTGGATGGGGACACTGTCCTCCTGGAAGATGACATTACCATAATAATGACAAGCACAGTCGGCTCAAATGTACGCTTTATATACACTTATGAGGTGTTTAAAAATTCTAGTTTTATGTTCTCTACATTTTTTTATTCTCACCAGTTGTCATTAAATAACACATAAATATACATCTATAGACACAGGTGTAAAAATAATGATACAAAAAGAGATATCCATTGAGTCCATGAAAAGAAAGTAGCCGCTAAGCAACGATTCTGTAAATTTCTGCAATAAACATGGTCCTCCTTTTTTCAAGGTTAACCTAGGAAAAAACTCTCAAAGCACTTTCTCTGTAACGCAAGCACACACAAAACAAGCTCTTTCAAAAACGCAACATAAATACCTACACAAATGTATGCCACTGAATGCAGTTATGCAAGTGTCAATTAACCCTCATTTTGCCCTCAGGCCAAAAATGACCCTTTTCTGAGTTTAACAGCAGTGAAATCGCCCTAAATTTAAGTGTGGAATTGCATGACTTCTCATAGAGTGACCCTGCCATTAGAAAAAGTTAAACACTGCCATTTTTATAAAACTGGCACCCCATCGAGGTACAAAGATTGTCTTATGAGTCTTTTGTTAACCCTGCAATTATGATACCACAATCAATATTAAGTGCCGCACATCTATTACAAAAAAACAGGTATGATGTGTGTTTTGTCGTAAAAAAGAGAGGTGCAGACTGAAGAAATACAGTCTGTCTGGACTGTGAAGTAATAATGACAAGCAATCAACCAGAAAATCCAGCTTCAGGTATCCCTAAGGTGTAAGTGAATATAGACATTTCTTGTAAAGCCACACTTCTATTTTAAAAATGTAAAAATTATGAATATCTACTCTTAAGTGAGATGAGATAAACAAAAAAAAAAAAAACATTTCTCAAAATAAATCATCAAAATTAATATTCACTGTGATGGGCTCTGACAATACTAGACTTTGCACAGATTTTTAAAACTTTGGAATGGAAAGTCCTTTGTGGACAGAAGTTTAAGGTTTAGGTGGGGCAGAGGTTTAAATGCTCAGTAATGACCCTCCCTCACAAAAAAGGGAGAGAGGAGTCATCCAGATAGCTAGTGGCACCAGTGGAGGGGTTTAGACGTGAGGGGGCTGAGGCATCACACTTGCCCCAGAGGACATAGTGTTCTGTATGTGGTCATGGAGGTCCATAGCACGGTCCGTCAGGGCCCTGGGCAGCCCTTTGGCCTCGCGGGGGGGAGTGGGGGGAGGGCAATACGGAGACTGGAGGATGTCCACATACCTCCAGCTGGGCCTGGTCTCTCTCTGGAGCACTTTGCGCAGCAGTGGTTTGAGGAAGCCTATGGTGAGCTGCGTGCTCTGGGCCGGGTAGGGTGCCCCGCCCTGCACGGAAGCTGGAAGGTTCTTCAGCACTATGTCGAGGATGCTGACCACTGTCAGGTCTTCAGGGCACAGAGCCCAAAGCAGATCTAGATTGGGGTCCAAGTCCCGGTGCTGTGTCACCTCACACAGCAGGGCTGTGAATATCTCCTTGTTGAGCAGAGGGCTCTGCCGGCTGAAGCTTTGGGCCACCTGGGTGACGCGCCCCCACTGCTGCCGGCGAATCAGGATCCACAGGGCCTGCATGACCGCTTTGGGCCTCCGGCTGCAGAGTAGCAGCTCCACCTCTAGGTCCCAAAACTCCCTGTTCCCGGGGAGCACAGAGAGAGCCCGCTTATACAGAGGTGCGCTCCCTGGGGTCTCCTCTACCAAACAGCTCCAGGAAGAAGAAGAGCAGGAGCTGGCCTGCTGCTGTGCCAGCTCCACGAAGCGGGGTAGCCAGCAGGGCTGGAAGTGGAAAAAGGAGCGGCAGAGGAGCTCAAAGACGGGCACGGCTGCGTTGGCAGCGGGATCGCTTGGCTGGGGGTGGAGGTTGGCAGCCTGGGCAGGGTAATGGGTGGGGCTCAGGGCTGTCTTCCACACCTCAGAAGGGGCCTCAGCTGACAGGGATCCATCCCCCTTGCAACGAAGCTGGAAGACAGACTGCAGTGCCTGCCAGGCCTGTGACGGGAACGTGCTGAAGATGCGATTCAGATAGAGCATGTTCTGCCTGTCCATCTCAGAGCTCAGCAGCCTGCTCACCTCCTTCTGTACTAGGGTCTCACAGTGGCCCTCCAGGTCCCTGTCTGAGGAGCCCACCACTGCCATCTTCAAGTCCTCTAGAGCCACTAGACTCTGCAGCTTGGTTTCCAGCAACAACCGCAGCTTAGAGTAGCTCCCGGCTTCCAGTGCTGGGTTGTTGCCGGTCTTTTTGCTGCTCAGGTAGTCTCTGAGGATGGAGGAGAGGGCAATGGGGGCTTGGAACAGCTCGCAGCTTTTTAGCTTCTCCACAGTAAGCTGGGTGCTGCTCAGGCTCCTCTGCTGGTAGTACCTGCAAGCCTCTTCAAACACAGCCTCCACCAGGACTGAGCCCAGTCTGAGACTTTCGGAATGACCCACAAGTTTTTGACCAGACTCCAAGTCCCTGTGTCTAATCACAAACAGCCCAGATTCACACAGAAGGTGAATGGTGCAGCTCTCCAGGCAGCTGTCAAAGAGGACCCCCCTTGTTTTCAAGGATATTTTTTCTAGCTCCAAGCCGCACCGGACGTCGATAAGATAGAGGGTGCTTTTGAGTGTCAGGGCCAGCACATCCCCGTGGATGCTTATGCTGCTGTCAGCACCACAGCTCGGCAGGCAGTTGTCAGCCAGCTTGTAGACCTGCCGCAAAACTCCGTCATTCTGCAGCACGCTGACCCAGCCAGAGCTGAGGAGGAGCAGCAGGCCGCCATGTTCCGCAGGGGAACAGGCGCATATTTCCACGGGGCTAATAGTTGACCGTGCACCCATACACTCTGATATCAGTACCTTGAAATCAGAGTCCTTGCTAGTCAGCTTGTGTTTCCTCATAAGGGCCCCCTGGCAGGCACTATTGACAGCTACTGTGCCGTACTGCAGGGACCATGTGAGAAAGACCTTGGTAATGCCACCAGCAAGAGAATTCTCCTTAACCTCCGGCAGCAGATAAGCATTGTCTCCTGAGGTAATAACTCTATAACAGGGGTTGCTGTGCAATAAGACTTTAGCTCCTCCTAAACGAACACATACATCCCCTATCTCGTAATTTCGTTTGCAGATACAGTACCTGAATTTACTGCCAGTAGCGTTGAGAGCTGAAGAGCTCTTGGAGGGGTCTCTCTCTTCGCACCAGATAATGCAAGTGGCGCTTGCGCAAACGGAGAAGATTTTTGCTCTTGGGCTTTTACACAAATCAGAAGTCTGTAGCAAATTCCAGCCTCCTTTTCGCTCGGAGTACTTCCAGAACTCCGTTTTTCCATTCTCGAATACCACCGCCAGAACAGCTGAATCACCGTCCCTGCTGCCACATTCCAAATAGATAAGATCAGAAAGGGGCACTGTCCTCGTCAAGCCTGAATCTAGATGTGTTTTGTCTTGTATTACACGAGTTCTTCGACATTTGTCAAAAGTTATAAGTTCAGTCTTAGCTTTACGGCGAATAGCATGTATGTGATGTCCATCTGGACTAAGGCGAATGTCGAACAGTTCGTTCTTACTTGTAACATCTGAATAACATCGTTTTAAAAAGTCACTTAAATCTTTACCTCCGGTAAAATCGTTAAAGTCTGTTAAAAGTTCCACAGTAAGCCGTTTCATGTTTACAATGCGGACGAAGAAATGTTTTACAGGGAAGGAGAAAATACATTGAATTCTGAATTCCGAGCGTAGCTTCAATGTGACGTGAATCCCGTGAGAATGCTGCTCAGGAATTTCATGCTGTATTATGTCCGCTTGTTCTCTTTCAAGGAAACTGTATTTCAGGTTCGTAGCTAACTTAACAACCTGGCCATATTTAATGTTCATTTGATTTATCTGTAGCTTGGATGCTAACAATCGTTCTCTAGCTAGCTACACATGATTCGTTCACCTTTGACATCAAGTTTGTCTATATCCGGACACTATTTGTTTTTAACCACCAAGGAGGAGATGAGGAAGGACAGTCTGTATTTTGTCACATATACTCGAAATACACATATAAGTATAGCCTATACATTAACGCTATCAGATGGCAAAGAAGACAGAACAACGCTCGTCTTTTCAATACGCCAAATTAATGTTACAATGTTTACAAGTACTTCCGGGTAGAAACCTGGCATCGCTTCCACAAATAACCTCAAACTACCTAGATCTGACGTTATGAGGAAGCGTAAATCTTGTGTCGGGGGCTTTTCTGTGAATATTGAGAGTGTGGAAGGGAATTGGGTTTTTTCGATTGCGATCACTCTAGGGGTTTCGTCATACTTGTATGGTTATACACTTTGTTGTACGTCGCTCTGGATAAGAGCGTCTGCCAAATGCCTGTAATGTAATGTAATGTAACAAGAGCAAAAGTTCACAGCTCAATCCTGGTGTCTTCAGGCATGTAAAATCAGGTGGTCAGGTGATGGCTGATATAAGATTCCTCATCAGCCAAGAATTAGCCATACTGGCCATGCCCCCTTCCTCAAAGGCAGATGGCAGCTCCTATAGCATGCTGTGGAGAGAGCTTGTCAGCTCTATGCTTTACAAATACACACGAATGAGAGAGCAAAAGCGATCAAATGAAGAACTTTTCTGGTTTCAAAAACACTCTCACTCTTGTTGCACTATCTAGTGACATTTTGACAATTTGTGCAGCCCTGAGTAATCTGAAATCTAAACTCATAAAAATAAATTAATTTTCAGGTCCTCAGGTCGATGTGAAACATTAAAACATTTAATTAATTTGCTTGATGACACGTAAATCACTTTTGATATTTTTAGAAATACATGTCTTATCATTAAATGATAATTGGGCTTATTTTCAACAATGCAAGTAACATTTTATACATAGGCTGTCATGTGTATTTCATATTTAAATGTAATGCTTTTTCAGACTAATGAGAAACCAATTGAGCAGACCCATTTACAATGTGCTTCATTACCATTTTCAATCTAGATCTTTACCTCACTTTTTCATTGCACATCCAGAGTAGTAAAAAAACAACAAAGTGTCACTGTACAGAATATTTACGAAGCTCACTGTATGTTCATGGGGCATTTTGTGGTCTGGAATTTGCACTGAGGAAATGTTGTCATACACAACTGTAATGCAATTCTCTTATGGAAAAGGCCACACCAGAGCAGATTATTGTCCAACAGGGGGATGGGGGATACATCAGCAAACAAAACTGTTACTCAGTGTACAAGCAAAATTACCAATCACACTACATTACCCGAACAGAAGGAAACGACAGTGGCTCCAAAAAGTATTTGGGCCCCCTTGAATTTTTGCACATTTTGTTCTGCTACAGTCATTTCAGAATGCATTTACTTGGGATTTTTTTGTTTGATGCAAAGTACTGTATTTTGTCAAAGTGAAAAGGTATTGTTTTGAAATGTTTGTGTAAGTAATAAAAGACAGTTCCAGTTTGCATATGTATTCAACCCCCTTGCTTCCTTTTAGTTAATCAGAGATAAGAAATGCAAATATGCTATCATGAAATGATTTAACAAAATAGTGTTCTCGCCCTATAAAAAGAGGTAACATATTACAAGATTATGAATGAATGTTATTCATAAAATTTGAATTAACTGCATCTCTTACCCGATCCCTTGTACATACAAAGAAGTTCATTTTAAGAATCTGACTAATATATATCCTGCTAATGAATTCCTGAGTCTAAAATTTAATCTGGAAATCACTGACTGTCAGAATTGTAACCAAGACATAGAAACAAGCAAATGTGCAACTGTTCCAACCAACCAAACCATTCAACCATATGAATGTGAAGTTTCAAGTGATTTCTGGATCTCAGTCCAACACTGGATCAAAGTATCACTTTGGCTACATAAATGTACATTTATCAAAAGCTCTCTAAGTTTCAAAAAATTGATTTTGTGTTCTTGGAAAAACTGAAAATAATTATTAAGTACAAATATGCCCTGACTCTTGATACATTACTTTCTGACCCCTTTCATTGTATTTTTTATTGATATCGTTTTGACGAAAAAAAAACATATGATTGCTCATCTCGTACAGATTTTGTGTAATTATATGCCTTGATGCTTTTGTATTGAATGAATGAATGAATGAATAAATAAAAGTTAGCCAGTTACCAGCTTCCAGATCCAAAGGAGACGAGAGGACCAGAAAGGAAGGAGATATAGCTATATTACATTACATGTGTTTTTAAACCACTCAAACGCATACATACGCTAATGAACTGCAAAAAAAAAAAAAAAAAAAAAAAAAAAAAACTCCAAAACGTGAATAATTCTTTTTAATGTGCACGCCACTTTAAGAAACCATCATTCACATTGTACAGCGCATGCGTAAATCCGGGTATTTATTGTAAGACAAAAACATCACAAGACAAATAACACAGTTTTTATATTATAAAATACAATAGGTACATGTATTATAAATCTTCAGCTAACTATTATCATTTAGATACTTAAAAGTAAATTTCTATAGCATTTCATTAATTCGCTTGTGTTTTCAGTTCTGTCTAGCCGGTTGTAACCGGTTTAAACTAGTATGGTGATTCTGCGCAGTAGGTGTAAACAGGAAGAAGCGATGGAAAATTTCAGCTAAATTTAAAATGAGTCGCGGAATGTTGGATAGGAAACAAAATTACATAAATTCAAGCATTGCGGTGTCAGAAATACAGTATTATCGTCTATCGACATCATAACCCTCGAATGTGATATTTGAAGTTACTGTGTAATTGCGTCCTGTTTTATTGCTTTGCTTGCGTCCTACATTGAGAGACGAAACTCTAGTTTAGCCCGCTAGCAGGATATGATTCTGAAGGATTTATAAGCCGAGTTATCTAAACCAGCCGTATCAAATGCTAGGGATAGCTAATATTGTTATACGAAAAATACCCCATGTATGTCTAAAGTTAGTACTGCCGTTATTTCTTTTCGGAGCTGAGAAGGTGCCGATAATATCTTGCTAGTTGATTTGCTACCAGTCGCTATCTAAGCTAGTTTGCCCGCAGCAAATTAGCTAGGGCACTACGGTAATTGTTTTCGTTTAGCATTTCGATACAACATTATTTAGTATTACTTTCACGTATAATTTAGAATTCGGTTGCTGACGTAAAGAAATGGTTCAAAAAGATAAGTCTGTGGAGGCCTCCCAACCAGACGGGGAGCCGAACGCCAACCCGGGGCCGACTGAAGCGGCCGTAGAGGCACAGGCGGCGGTTGAGGAACCCAGTATTGGGGTTGAGATAAGCGGCCGTCGAAAATTTATCAGCGGCGTGGTGGAAGGTGAGAAAACAAACTGCATTGTTCAACAACGTTATCTGTGTTGTGGTCTGAATTGCATGGGTAGTCTATGTAATTTTAATTTCCCATTAAGTTTTTATACTAGCTAACATATAAAAAGCTATATTTTGAGCCTACGGTGGTGCTCAATTTGGGGATAAGAACCGAGACTGCAATGTTGCCGTTGTTGATCACTACAGTGGTTTGCTGTCGTGTCTCAATTGTGTGGTTTTTACATTTTTGTGGTGGTCGACATCTACTGGTTGAAACATGAAGCCTCCTGTGTGTAATATTCTGCAAGGTAACATGTAGTATATAGGCAACGCCACTAGTGTGTTTTTATATTTTTAGACTAAACATTGATGCGTATTTTATCTCTCCGAAAAATCAAATGCCTTTCCGTCATATATCGTTGTGCCTCTTAGAATGTGCATACTGTAACATTTTGGCACCTTTGTAGTTTATTGGACTTAATTTTTAACTTCACAAGCGCTGGTGAAATTCACCTCTACTAATCCGGACATGTATAGACAACATATTGATATTTGTTTTTCATACAGTAAAGCACTATTTAATATAAGTAGTGGACTTTTGGTTTTTGGGTGCCCCCGACCCCCCCCCCCCCCCCCCACACACACACACACACACACACACACACACCACAGACTACCACCACATGTATATTTCAGACCTGTGGAAAACACTGATGTATTTGACTTCTCTGTTCATCCAATTCCACGTGTCTCAGTTTATCAATGGATTGACCTACATTCACTGTGTTGATGTAATTGGTTAGCTAATATTGGCTAGTTCCTGAAAAGTGGGTGGGATTATGCCGCTATACTACACTGTTTTCGCCTGCGTTAACACCGAAACATAGGTTTCAGAATTTTTTACACAGGAAAAATAAACTCGGGAAAAAATACAGGGATTATAATGGGCGATGACCCAGACTTAAAGGACAACAAAATAATTAATCTCGTTTCTTGCTGCCAATGGCCTTCGGTGTCTGACATTTCTGTTGTTTAGCGGCATAATCCCACCCACTCAAAGACATGCCTGTTAGGTGCGCTGCTGCAGTTGCCCTTGACCAAGGCACTGGCCTCAGAACTAGAGTTGGTCCCCAGGCTCTGCACTGTGGCTGCCCACTGCTCCTAATTAATTAGGATGGGTCAAATGCAGAGGACAAATTACCCCACAGCGTTCAATAGAAGTATATATATATATCTTTAATGATCATAGTATTTACACAACCATTGGTAGGATTGCTGGAATCACAGAGAAAGCACTTAATTTGAATGAAAAGTTGAAAACTTTTATTGAGAACTTGGCATATTTTGGCAAAAAAATGCATTTTTATCTGAATGCTAGTGAATTGTGTAAAACATAGTTTGTGACATGACCTCTGTTTTAAAAAAAGTGCAGCATTCCATAGACGTTTTACGGGCGACCTCTGTTTTATGCTCTTCTGTGTTTTCTAGTGCCAAGATGTTGCTTTAGTCTTGATGATGTAGGATTTCAACTTTTCAAAACCTTTTCCCCCCACTGTCTTCAGAAGGAGGTCCCAACTGCAATTAAACTGGCTTTCTCACTTGCTTTTACTAGGCCTATATGTTTGATAAACCAGTGGCAACAAAACAGAGTGCATAGACAGGGAAAGCTGACCCATTGCTGCCCTTGTGGAGGTCAAATTAGAAGTTTGGTTCTGTTTCACAGAGGAAATGTACTAGCCATCATATGCCCAATCTGAAACTATTCTGTTTTAACCTTGTAAGCAAGCCATTTTGGTCAGTCGCAGTAGCATTCTGCTGAAGTGTACAGAAATGGCTGAGTGTGACAGTGAAAAGGAATTTGTCTTTTTTGTTTGAAATGGCAGGCTTTTATGGGAGACCATGGACTATGGAACAAAGAAAAGAGCTGTTCAGGAGGTACGTGGGTTGTTGTGTTTTTTTGTAATCATAGCGTGTTTTTTTAAAGTTGCACACTCTTAGGACAGGATGTTATAAGTTCCACTGTAAATATGTTGAATTCATAATAATGCTATAAAAAATGAAGTTGTTTTGTTATTTTTCATAAAAATGGAAAACACAAAACTGATTGCTTCAGGTTTTTTTGGCGATTTGAAATTTCAGCTGTGTGTATTGTAAGACTTATTAATTATAATTAACTAATTATATTTTCCAGGCAACAAAAATGGGGGTTGAATACATACCTTTATGCTCCAAAAGATGACTACAAACACAGGATGTTTTGGAGAGAAATGTATTCTGTTGAAGAAGCAGGTAGGACAGACCCTACAGTTTTGTCAGCTTGATTTTAAGATGATACCCAAGACCAACATAATAATTTTTCTCATAATATGGCATGCTATACATCCAAAGGAGAGTTCATGTGTTACAGCTTTACATTAACCTTACATTAACCTTACACACATATGATTTTCACCCATACAACAAGGCAAGGACTCAGAATGCTTAGTGTTTTGTTAATATTTTTAGCATTAACATTGTTGCAATTGACCCATTTACACAAAATTAAGTGTATAGCCTAACTTCTGATGTATAGCCTAACTTTAGACATAACTCTATAGTCATATTACTTTTCTAATGGTTATGTCAGGATATGGGCAAGTGATGAGCCTGTGAACTTCACCTGAACCTGTGAGCTTTTCACCATTATGCATATTAATCCCATACTGACATATTAAAAGTGATGAACCACCCTAAAGGATTGGCTCAGTAAAAATTCTGTCTGTCTTGTGCATCCTTACCAAGTGTGCCAATTATTCTGGACTGACTGACTGAAAAGCGTAGTTGCATTATGCAGTGTAATGCAAAAAATGTTGTTTAAATGCCTTGTACTGAACATCTGTCACTGTAACTAATATGTCTTCCTTATATGTTTGCTTCTTTCAGAGCAACTCATGACTCTGATTGGTGCTGCTAAAGAGCATGGCATAGAATTCATTTATGCCATATCCCCTGGGCTGGACATCACATTCTCCAACCAGAAAGAAGTGTCCACACTCAAACGCAAGTTAGATCAGGCAAGGACAATTTCTTTACAGTGTAATATCTAAATGCTGTATTTTCATTATGTGAATGCACGCTTCTGTGAATGGCTCCATTTCCTTTAAGGTGTGCTTTCCTCAAAGATGAGTTTCCCTTGTGCATTCTGGTGTATTAAGCGTGAGCATGCACTATAGCAATGTTTCTTAACCGCGGTTCTGGGGACCCAGTGTGTATGCTGGTTTTTGTTAAATCTCTTGATCAATTGAGGTTGTTGAAAATGTGTTCCAAGTTCTGCCTTAATTTTGTGATTAAATTAATTTAAACGCAATGCAGTTTTAATTGAATCAATAAAAAAATAGAACTTCTTTCAATTGAAATTATTTGCTATGTAGTTCATACAGCCTAGTAAATGCATGCCTAAGTTGGTGTGACTGATTGAAATTCCTTGGATGTGAATGATTTTTTTTCGGGTATACATAACCATTTATGGCTTAATGTGGATTTAACAGATGTAAAAAGTCTAATCAAGAACTATAAGCAGCTCATTACAATACATACTTTGTTGCTTTGTTACTGTACACAAACTAGCCTACACAGTGGGTCCCCAGGACCAGGGCTGAGAAACATTATTGCATGCATTGCATCATACTGAATGAATTAACAGAAATATCTGTTCATGAAAAGATAAAGTAATGAATTAATCATTCAAGTGCAGTGTAATAATAATAATGCACTTATAAACTGCTCATTTTCTGCAATTTGTGTTCATTCGACATGTCATAATGTCTCTGAAGATTGCACTGTGACTTTATAACTATATTTTTTTCCCTTGCAGGTGTCACATTTTGGTTGCCGGTCATTTGCCTTACTCTTTGATGATATTGACCATAACATGTGCCCTGCGGACAAGGAAGTGTTCAGCTCTTTTGCGCACGCCCAAGTGTCCATCACCAACGAGATCTTCCAGTATTTGGGAGAGCCAGAGACATTTTTGTTCTGTCCTACAGGTATGGATTTGAATTCAATTTAAAAATAATATCACAGGGAGCTTTTGAAACAAACGTTTCCAGATTTAAATGAACATGGGTATATTTAAGCACAATGTACTGCTGCTTTGTAGTTGAACTGTTTTAGGTAGGGATGGCCCAATATGAAAATTATGGGCCAATATCCTATTGTTCAAACAACATAACAACATCAATGCGACATAGCTCAGGAGGTAAGACCGATTGTTTGGCAGTCGGAGGGTTGCCGGTTCAAACCCCGCTCTGGGCATGTCGAAGTGTCCTTGAGCAAGACACCTAACCCCTAATCCCTAACTGCTCTGGCGAATGAGAGGCATCAATTGTAAAGCGCTTTGGATCAAAGCGCTATATAAATGCAGTCCATATATATATATTTCAATGCAGGTACCAATATTTTGTTAGTTATCCTAACACTTTATTCGATCCACAGTTTTTCTGTTCGACCACAAGCTATGCTCATAATAGCTAGGCCTGCGTGTTGTCAATTAAATTGTCAAACATAATGACAGAATGACTATATATATATATATATATATATATATAGATATATAGCTTGCAATGCAACATTGTGTCAAGCGTAAATATATCACTTGGTTTTAATGTGTGGCATTTATTTTTGTTTCTTTTGCCCTCCAACATCAGAGTACTGTGGAACATTCTGTTACCCAAACGTTTCCCAGTCTCCATACCTGCGGACAGTTGGGGAGAAGCTGCTCCCGGGAATTGAAGTTCTTTGGACAGGTAATATTTCAGAGCTCATAATCTTTGTTATTCTAAAAATTAAAATTGAAGCTGTCTGCCGTTGCATTTTGACATAATAAAACCTTGGAGAAAAGGGTATTTCGGCTCCAGTAAAAAAGATGGTGGTTATACTGAATGTTCTGTGACTGCATGTTGTTTCCCTCTGTTAGGTCCCAAAGTAGTGTCCAAAGACATAACTGTGGAGTCTATAGAAGAGGTGTCTAAGATACTGAAGAGGGCCCCAGTCATATGGGACAACATACACGCCAACGATTATGACCAAAAGAGGCTTTTCCTGGGTCCGTACAAGGGCCGGTCAACCGAACTCATCCCCCGACTGAAAGGGGTCCTCACCAACCCCAACTGTGAATTTGAGTCCAACTTTGTGGCTATCCACACCCTAGCCACATGGTACAAGTCCAATATGAATGGAGTACGAAAAGACGTTGTCATGAGTGAGTCCAGTTTGCAGTAACAATCCTATCCCTGTGATATGCCTGTGTCTGTGTAAATTAAACGTGATTGGCAACATGCTCTACAACCCTAGCAGAAGGCTTTGATGGGTAAAACTCTAAATTGAAGCAATGAAGTCTGCACAAAAAGCTTTCATGTGTAAGCAGAGGCCACCATAGGATTAGGGGAATGAGACATTGTTAAAATGTTGCCTTGCTTTCTCTGGAGACTCCTGACTCTCAAGTGTTCTTAGTGATTATTTCCCTTCCTCCAATTTTTCATTGTTCATTTCATGAAGGTATTGGTTGCAAATTTTTTTTAGGAGTCTTGCTTCATTTTTGTAATTTCTCATGAGTAAGTTATTATTTGATAGCAGTTTTCTGGATGTAGAACCTTTAGTATTGAAATGCAGTACTTGGATTACTGCCTTTTTAAGTGTCTTAATATTCTTATTTTTCTTCTGGATAGTAGTTTAAATATAATGTATGAACAGTTAGTATTTAGTAAAGTTTATATTTACTGTTGTATTAGTGTGTCATGAGGAAAACGGTTTCTGCCAGGTTTTAGTGGGAGGACTTCAGCAGAAGTTTCTCTTGCCTACTGGACTAACGTGCATCATTATCAGGGCTTGTTCCACCTTGGTGTTATTAAAGCTTCTTTTCTATTGCGTGGCCTCTGGTGCTGTTGCAGCTGACAGTGAGGACAGCACGGTGTCCATACAGATCAAGCTGGAGAACGAGGGCAGCGACGAGGAGCTGGAGACGGACATGCTGTACAGCCCCCAGATGGCCCTCAAGCTGGCTCTCACAGAGTGGCTGGGAGAGTTTGGAGTTCCTCATCAGTACAACAGTAAGAAAAAATACCTACTAACTACGCGAATATATTTCTGGGCAGAAGCCAGTTGCACTCTTGCAATTATTTGATTTAGGCAAGTATTAATTGGATTTGTTTATTTTAAAAAAATTTAATATGCATAATATGCACAACTAGCTACGCATGCCCGGCACCTGCAACTTCACTATAAGCCTGGTGACAGCACTACAGTTCAGGGAGATGAACTACATTTTTTAAATGAAATCAGTATTTTCTGACCAGTCGTTGTAAAGTTGGGTCTAGGACAGTTCATACGTAAGTTATGCGACACAGGGAAGTTGTTGAATGGTGACGAAAAGCATATCAAATGTTGCAACCTGCTCTCAGGGAATCTGAGCAGTGTTTTAAGCTGGGAAGTCCTTAGTCTGTCTATTGCTGGTGCTAGTAAATTCTGTTTCCAGCCGAGATCTAATCTTCTGGTTCCGATACTACTGTTTTTTCTTAACGTGCCCAATTTCATTGACAGGTCGGCAGGTGCCTCACAGTGGGGCAAAAAGTTTGGCCATCGACGTCCCCTCCCTGGTCTCTTCCAGCCTGGGCCCTTCTACAACGGTGACCACCGTCTTCCAGCAGCCAATCATGAGCCAGGTGGCAGCGGACGTCCTCAGCCAGGAGGAGCCCCACCATCTGGTTAAGGAGGAGGAGGTGGAGGTAGAGGTGGAGGTGGAGAAAAAGGAGATGGACGAGGAGCCGATGGAGACCGCGGCGGAGAAGCAGGACGAAGCCGAAGCCAAAAACGTCAACCACATCCTGACGGAGATCGTCAAGGCCAAGATGACGGAGGACCTGAAGCCCATGGACACGGACAAGGAGAGCATCGCCGAGTCCAAGTCCCCGGAGATGTCCATCCAGGAGGACTCGGGCAGCGACATCGCCCCCATGCAGACGGACGAGCAGCAGGGGAAGGAGGCGTTCGTGCCGGGGCCCAACGAGAAGCCCCTGTACATGGCCGAGGCCGTGTCCCTGGAGGACCTGACCCTGCTGGCCGAGCTCTTCTACCTGCCCTACGAGCACGGGCCCAAGGCCGTCCAGATGCTCAAGGAGTTCAACTGGCTCCGGGCCAACAGCAGCATCGTCAGCGTGAACTCCAAGGCCAAGGAGCCCGAGAAGGTGAGTTATCTCTGTGATCCGGATTGGGCAGTCATTTAAAATCCCGGTGAAAACAGAGCACTTGAAGGTCTACTGCTGATGGCAGGACAGATGGTTCTACCGTAATGGAGACCCCAGTGACATTTAGGGCCCAAAAATCAGTGTTGTTTCGGGAAAATCGGAAGCAATCGCATCCCCGAGTGCTGTTCAGACCTGCTTTTCTGCGGTTTTCTGAGGTAAAGGTGCCTGATGCCACTGTTGGCTTCGCAGGTGGCTGAGTGGCAGTCCAGGGCGGAGAAGTTTGAGGAGATGTGCTGTTCCGTCATCCAGATGTTCACCAGGCTGTCCAACTCCGCCAACAGGACCATACTGTACGACCTGTATCCCTACATATGGGATATAAAGAGTATCATCTCTATGGTGAAATCATTTGTTCAATGGTTAGGTATGTACAGTTGGTTTCTCATGTTTATCCGCAAAAAAAAGGGCTTCACTTATTTGATTAGCCCATGAAATACACCCAATCAAGTCATATTCTCACACTCCATAATCCTTTTAACACACGGACCAATCAGGCATCTGTTTCAGACCTTAAATGTTTTCCAAGTTTGAAATTATGGGGCCACATTACACATTTTGAATTTTAAGACTCCTTTAGTGTAGTTAATCTTCAACGGTCTGCAGCAGTTTGTTTTCAAGGAAAACTGATGCATGTAATGTTATTTTTTTGTAGAACTAAAATTGACAGTTTTCCAGATACTGTTGGTAGCTGTTAAAAATCTGTGTACTACAATAGCTGACATGCTGTACAGTTACCATATGTCCATTGGCATTCTTTTAATTTCTTGGGCTAATATATATATTCCTTAGATTCAAGCGTAGGCCTTTTCAGGTCTTTTTATTCATGTGTTTTATTTCTTTTGTTTGGATGACTGAATGCTGCCTGCACTCGTAGCCAGTTTGTCCCCTGCAGCTGTGTGACTGCTGAAGGTCATGTTGAACAGTGGTCCCTGGTGCCTGTGCTGCACTGCTGCTTGCTGCGTTTCTCGTACGCGTCTGTACCGCGTCGACCCCCGCCCCCGTCTCGCGATTTGAGCATCCGGACTGCGAAGGAACGCGGGTCCTTTCCACCACCGGCGCACGCGAGCTTGGAAAACAGCGGCTGTTCTGGTGCTGAGGGGAAATATTGCATGATGGGTAATGGGGGGGAAAAATTTGCAGTACGTGTAAATCGCGGCACTGGGGATAATGGCGGTGCTTTGGTGCAGTGGAATACATGTAGACCTCCAGAATGTTCTCTGGACAGGGAAGATTTACAAGGTCTGCAGAAAGGCCTCTGATGATTTGGTTCTAACTGTACCGGCCCCCCAGGGCTGTTTTGCCATTCACCTAATTTTCATCAGCCTATTTGCAGTTACACAGGCCAATAGGTTCAATGCATGTTTGAACCAAAATAAACCCCTTTCCATGTCCTGTGAGACGTTCACGAGTCTGTTTCTCGCTGCTGTTGCACGTTCGACTGGGCACTGCAACAGTTAGAATGATTTATTCTGTTGAAGATGAGGTGTCTCTGAAAGCTTACTCCACTCTGAGAAAGCACCAGCATGGCCTTGCTTACATTACTCAGGTGATGGCACTTAGTTCACAGGTTTCTCTTCACCTCTAAGGAAAAGCTCCAAGCCTTTAATGCACACTGCAGCCAGAAAACAAAAGTGGCAGAACCACCACTACATTTCTGTCTAACATTGTTTACTAATAAATCAGAGGTGCAGACACCTGGTAGAGTTTCATCGATTGAGTCAAGAATGAGGCGTCTGAGAACTTAGCCAGCATCTCGCTAACACATTTGAGTTCTTGGATCTGTCTTCTGGATGGACTTCATGTGCTCTGAAAAGACATAGTGCATACTGCTGCCGTTGTGAGCTTCGTCAATGAAAATGGTAATGCAGTAATGTCAGTAATGTGCCGTTCAGAGAACTCAATAAGGACACTTTGCGTGCTGTATATTTTATTCATTTTTATCTTTAGTGTAACGGGTGAAGAGAATGCGTCTGTGGCTTATTTCCGAGTCCGCTGTCTGACGGTGATCTTCAAGGTGTGTGACCTAATGAGTGGTCACGCCAGTCCTCCGTCGCTTCGGCACGGATGCACAGATGTGTTGTTCCTCTCGGGGAATGAGCGACGAAGGCCGTTCCCTACCGGAAGCAGTGCAGAGAGCAATCAGTCACAGCAGCGCTGGTTTTATTCTCCTTCTGAAAGCGGTTACTAATGACATTTTCTATTGTCTTCCTTGGCTGTGTACAGATGGACGAATCCAGTGCAACAGTTTCTACTGCTATCGGATCGTCAGTGCCCGCTGTATGCTCAGTGCTGGCATTATCTTTTTATTTTTCCAATTATTGCTTTTCTCTTTTTATTTTATTCTCCTATTCATTAATGTATTTATTCCTCAATAGTTCATATTAAAACAGAATGGAAACGTTTGTTTTTGGCTTTTGAGTGAAGTCACATTTGCGCAGCGTTAGTGATATGGTTTTAACACCCACATTTTTTTCTCTGACAGCTGTTCTGTGTTTTTCCACATGTATCGTCTGATCTTGTCACGTGACTTGAAATGGGACCCAACCTATTTTAGTGAGATTTCCATTTTCTCAGTATCTGTTCATATAACAGGCTTTTGTGTCCCAAATTTCATGTATCGTTGATTCACAAGCGAATCCTCTTGAACTGAGAGATGAGTGCCATCTGATTTGAAAAGATGTTGGTTGGCAGACGACCTCTGCTAAGCTCCCAGTCAGTTTTCTAAACAGATGATTTAATTTCCCTGTAGTCCTGCAAGTTTCCCATGGAAATAAACTGGGCCTGCTGGTCATGTGACAAGGCAGATAACATTAAAAATGTGACTTCAGAGATGAGGCACGGGATTAAACAGGTTACGAACAATTCAAGCTTATACTGTACATCAGTTGTCCTAGTTTCAAAAGAATTTAAGTTTTGTCCCCCCCCCCTCCCCCCCAACAGAATTTTAAATATGTACCACATTGCTGCTGCCCTTTTAATATTTTCAGCATGCAGAGCTTGGACTGTACTGTATGTTGTAAAACCAGTAGCCCATTTGGCTCTCTCTCCAGGTACTCATTTCCCTAATGAAATGAGAGGTAAAATTTTAATGTTACATCTTGGCATGCTAATTTAATTTGAATGAAGTAACAAGTCAAGATGTTTTGAACAAACCGATTGCAATTCCACCAGATAAATGAATGATAAATTTCCTTTAAAAATCTGATCACTTAAAAACCTGTTTGGGTTGCGAATAGACCAGTGTGAGCTTCAGTTGCTTGTGCCCCTCAGTCCTGTGCCTCCTTCTAAAATGTATTTATTTTTATATATATATATATAAATATAAAATGTGTATTTATGTAAAATGTTTCTGTGATAAATGCGGATGACTTGATGTGCTTTTGAGTGATTGGATATAGAAGCATCTGCCCCCCCCCCTTCACCCTTCCGTTTTTGCCTAAAAGCCCCTCTCACGTAACATTCTCCACTTGGATCTGATCCCAACAGGGTGTCGTAGTCAGTCCTCCGCACAGTTCTTAAGTGGAGACCAAGAGCCTTGGGCCTTTAGGGGCGGTCTAGCGGGAGAGTTCCAGGTATCAAATGTCAAATTCACCACCGATTTACTGAGAGAAAGGAGAAAAGATCGTGTGCCTCTGAATCGAAAGGGTTGGTCTGTTTAAGGCATGCTTTTATCATAACCTCATTCGGACCCCTCGTACGGTCTGTTTCCAATCCTCTCCCCCTCCGAAGAGCGGCCATTTTAAAAAAAGAGCTGAGCTCCGCTCTTGGGCCTGCTCAAATGGGGTCCACCGTCCCGTTTTGATTGGCTTTGTTATTGGTCCCTCCTGAATAAATAAAGGCTCATGATTTTTATTCTGGAGCCTCAAATGCACTTTGAGCACATGCAGAAACGACGAGCTCAGGGGAATGGATTAACTGATGGAGAGTTGAGCAGAATATACCAGCGCTAGGCATGGTAGCGTTAGCGTCTCTAATCCCGAATGGGTCCGAATCTCTTTCAGCGAATGGCCAAAGGGGATGCTGCTTTTCCCGAGCGCTTGCGACCCGCGCGGCATGGCTAGGATTTGGTTTTCATGACATCTCATTTCTTTGCAGGAAGCACAGCATAAGCCCTGCCCCCTCCCTCGCCCCTCCCAGCCCTGCCCCCACCCCCCCGCCCCCCTTACCCCCGCGCAGCTGCCCCCCCCGCCCCCCATCACCAAGCCCTCATGCGCGCAAGCGAGTTCGCCTGCGGAAGGTTCCATGAACAACGCACTCGTCACTTTCACACATAACGGGGAGGACGTTTCCCCTGATTAATCATGAAATACTGGTTTTCAGTAATTAAGACATCTCTGCTGCCACCTAGACATTTTGTTTGTTTATTTAACATTCTCTCTCACTATATCAGCTTGCTTGTGACTTACACAAGTCCCATGTCTCAGGCCGAGGCATTTAGGGTCTGAAACTCAGTGTTTCCTGAGTAATCTGGAAAAGTAAAAAAAGAATCGCTGTTGATATGAGCTATGAAAAGCAAAGTTTTACACCTCTTGTTTTGTTCATGGAACTTTCCACCCGCCACCTTCCCACGTCACTTTTCTCTACAGGAGTTTTGGCGCAGCGAAGTCGTCCTATGACTCTTTCAGGGGAAAGGGGCATCTCCTTTAGCCAGGCGAGGCCTTTTCAGACCAAACCTCTCCTCTCAGATTTTATTATTATTTCTTGCTTGTTTGTTTGTTTATGTGTCTCCATCTTTTTATCTGTGCACTTCTGTAGCCTCTATATGTTGAAAAATGTAAACAGTGCTACCGCTAACCATAATGGAAAAGAGCCCTGGTAGCCATTAGCGAAAGATGCTGTAGTTTTACTGTCTTACACTGACTGTAGTCAGCAGAGCTCTTTCTGACTGGTGCAGCCTTTGCATTTCATTGGACCTTACTGTTGTGCAGTTAACACAGAAGTAGAGAGTGTGATATTAGTGAATCCGTGCGGAAGCGCAAGTAGGCTGAGGACGAGAGGTGCTCAGCATGTTGTGTTTGGTTTCCGCAGAGATTGTTGCCAATTGACGGGGCAAACGATCTTTTCTACCAGCCGCCCCCTTCAATGCCAACCTCAAAGATCTATTCCATCCGGCCGTATTACCCCAAAGACGAGGTTTGTGGTCCCTTTTTGTGTCAACCATTCCAGGCCTGCGGTCGCCGTTTCCCCCCACGCCATAATGAGTTGCCTGTGGTTCATTTATCTTTGACCTTTATGTACTAATGTGACTCATTCCCCCCCACCTCTGCCATTATTCGGCCTGGTGTAATGTAGGCAGTGTTATTGGCCGTTCCTCATTATCACAGTTTGACAGCTTACTCAACTACGGTTGGCCTAGACAAAGGCACACATTACGTCAGAAATAGGTATGCATGCCATGAGGAATAAAAGTCCCATTTTCACATTGCAAAGGTGAGTAAACATGTGAATCATTAGGCTCCTAATTGGTGGAAGTGTGGGTACATGGCCGGTAAAACTGACCATTTGGTGGATAATGAAGTATTCAGAGATGACGAAATGAATCAAGCCTGCATGGTGTTAATAGTGTTTTAAAAGCCCTTCCCTTAACGCATGTCCTGTCGTTTCAGCCTTCCGTGTACAGGATCTGCAGGGAGATGTACAGCGAGGGGCTGGAGGACGCTCCGTTCAGCGAGCTCGAGCCCGACCTGATCGGAGACCGGTAAGGCATGATCACCGAGAGCATCACTGCTCTGACATCACCTCCTCAGTACGGGGTTCATCACGCTGACGCTTACTTAATGTGATCCGCAAACCAAAGTTCCGTTATCTTGTGAATATCTAAAAATGTTGGGGCAATAAATGAAACCGTTCACTGGGGAGATTTGATGGCGGTATGGTGGGCCAAACGCGGTTTCGTGTGGGGTTGTAACTGCGTGTCCTGTAGGCTAGTGGGAGGGTTCCTGACCCTCAGCCCAGACTACGGCTTCGTCCTGGAGGATGAGGAGGGCATCTGCGGGTATGCCCTCGGCACTGTTGACGTCAAACCCTTCGTGAAGAAGTGCAAGATGAGCTGGATCCCGAGCATGCAGGAGAAGTACAACAAACCCGACTCTGAGAAAGACTTGTCTGAAGCAGAGGTTGGTTCCCACCTCACTCGCCTCCAAATTTATAAATCTAAAGTCATTATACCTTGTTACTTCAATGGCAAAGATCCATGGCTTTGTGCCTCTCTGGTGTGCTCTGAATTGTTACGTTATTATCGTAGTGACCATCCATTTCACTTTGCTTGCACTGGATATAACTGTTTGAGGCAAGTTGGAGTATATGCATTTATTTGTTCTTCTTTATCCCCCAAACCTTTACTCCGGCCGTCACCATTCCTGTTCTGCCTTTCATAGGTGAATTGAACTTGAGTGGGGAAAATTTTTTCCCTCCATTTACCTCTCTGTCACACAGAAAATGATGTTGAGCTTCCACGAGGAAGAAGAAGGCCTGCCAGAGTCCTTCCTCAGCAATTTCCCCTCACTGATCAAGGTCGACATCCACGCAAAAGTCACAGACCCCAGCGTCGCCAAAAGCATGATGGGATGTCTGCTGTCATCATTAAAAGCCAATGGTGGGTCCCTCCCATAAGGCCAGTCCTTTGGCCATAAGCATGATTGACAGGCTTTTGTATACAGTTGAAACTAACTTTCAACTTTGAAAAGTGACATGAAAACACACTGACCTAAGGACTGTTGGGGCTCTCATCCAGTTAAGACACTGCCCTAGTACACTGATGGGCCCCACAGTTTGGTGTGAAATTCGGACTGTGCCAGTGCCGACGGGCTGGCAGCCCTGCAGGGGGACACGGTTAGCGCTGGCGTTGCCCAGGGATGTGGGTGTTAAGTCAGACGGGATAACAGCCTGTCACCACTCGCATGTGATCCACAGTGGTCCATTGGACACCCAGTAAATTTTGGCCCTGGCCCTTTTTGTGTGTGATGGTGTCTTACCAAATTTTTCACAGCCTGTCGGCTGCACAGTGGCTGTGCAGGGACATTCAAATGTCATCAACCAATCAAATTTCAGCGAGTGTTAGACTAATGATTACCAGTCATTATGTAATTTGGTAGGTATTTTTTTGAACCAGGTTATTTCTCACCTCCTTTGACCTGGAGTTTTGAACTTTATGTCCACAGATGACTCTGGTAGATATAAAGTCGCCTCAGTGAATGATAGTGGACCCATATTGGATTTCCCAAATGGTTTGACATAACTTGGGAAGTATATTGAGTAGTACAAAATAATATAATAATCACCCCTCACCTCAAACTAATACTGTACATATTCTGCCTAAAAACTAGCACTGTGCATATTATGCAAAAAACATTTGCCTAAAACCAAAGTTTGGGATCGGAATTTGGATTATTCCTGCTGTTAAAGAGGACAGTATTTCAGTTGAATTTTATTTGTATGTTTTTTACAAAGATGCCTTGATGAGAACCTGTCCAATAGAATAATTTCTTTGTCCTGATCTCCCCCCCCTCCCCTTCCACACTTATAGGCTCCCATGGTGCCTTCTGTGAAGTAAGGCAGATGGACAAAAGGATGTTGGACTTTTACAGCAAACTGGGCTGCTTTGAGGTGGCCAAAATGGAGGGGTTTCCAAAAGATGTGATCATTATGGGAAGGAGCCTGTGAAGTCTGTGGGGGGGGGGGGGGGGGGGGGGGGGGAGTGGCCTGTGATCAGCTCTGACAGTATCGCCACCACCCTGACCACCACCTCCACCACCACCCAAGAGAGACGATGGCATCGCCGGCCTTTTAAGTGTACCACCGTCAGGACTGGCCTCGCTAGTCTGGATGGTCGTGTGCTGAAATCGCAGCTGTTGAAATCGAGGCTCTCCAGTACCATGTTGCTATGACATGCCAGGGGCCTGGCCCACCAGGCGTTAATTCACTCAGTCCTGTGTGGAGGTCCCTCCCCGACATTTCATTTGGCCCTCCTGCTGGTGCTCTGCAGCACAAGCAGCCGAAGGCTCAGGTTATACTCCACAAAGCCTCACTTTTGTACTCACATTTCATGTTGTCAGGTGACTTCCTTGTTCGTTTCCATGCATATTTTCTCTTATACTGAATGTGTCACACGCATGTGTGATTCATGGCAAAATGATTCCATAAATACTAGGCGGGTGATAATGATACTGGATTGCAAAATGATCCCTATGGGCAGAGAGAAATTTCTCTTCCTGATGTGTAGCTCTATCACAGATATTACTGCACTAACCAGATAGTTGACTCTCATGCTCCTTCCTTTCATTTTTCTTAACAACCGGATGCTTTGGTCAGTAACAGGAGATTCTGGAACTGTATTTGCCACAGAATTTGGATGGAAGTGGTAAGAACACAGGGTCAGCCAAATGGTTGGTCTATAGTAATATTTGGCAATGTAGTTGCATTTTTCATTACAGCCACCTAGCGGCACTTGGAGATTTTGAGTTTGAGTTACAAAATCAGTGTCGTCCCAAAACCTGCATGCTTTGGGGTTTGTGCCGCGAACGATTCATGGAGTATAAGCTGAGCTGCAGTGAGCAGGTCAGGGGCACGGTGCTGTGCCCCTGGTGGCTGTTCCTGAGAGCGGGCGCGGCCTTGCTGATCACCGCTGCTTTCAGCTGCTGCCATTTCAGCTGCTGCCCTTTCAGCTGTGTCTGTCCACAGCCAGGAAGGAGTTTTGGTTGAAGTACCCCTCATTCGTTCTGTCGGCTGTTTGGCACAGTCCAGCAGCTCTGCTTTTTTCATTTAAAAAGGATAAGTGAAGCCAGTTGGGAGTGTCCTACAGGTTTCTCAGGAGGAAGCTTTTTAAACCTTTGCTTGATGGTCCACAGTAGCAGGGAGTTTGGTGAGGCGTGCGTTCCTCTTGTCGTTCCCTTGACTCGTTCTGACTCTTCTGTTGGCCAGATTCTTTGAGCTGTTCCAGAGGCCCGCAGCCCTGGTGCTGAGGAGCCGCACGCTCTGCTGAGTCTCGGTTTCACTTCAAAATCAGCAGCAGATTCTGACCCTCGAGCCCAGCGATGGGAGCTGGCTGACCAGCTGCTTTCATTGATCATTTGTAGATTCCCAGGCCAGACACGAACGAGAAATGCTCTACTGCTCATTCCGACACGGTAGTTCTGATAAACCATGATGCACCATATATCACATAATATGTTAAATAGAATGATTTAATCTTCCCAGCAAAGTGCTTTTAAGATTTTGCAGTTGTGTGTAATCTCTGTCACGATGCCTTTTGAGAGTCTGAACCCTCGGCACTGTGAGTGAGGACGTCCCTTGCGGTCTGAGTGCTGAGGTGCAGTCTGAGGGTGCTTTCCGGTGCCTGGGGTGATTGGCTCTGCTTTTTCAGTGGAGGAATGGACGTGATGCAGAGCTTTTGAGGGGCGTAGGTGCTGCTGTTGAAAAGCTTTTGATTAAAATGATGTCTTAGTGCTTTGCCATTCCAGTGTGGGGTAAGAGAAAGCGGACTGTAATTGTGGTGAACAGACCTGTACCATTATCATGAACTACTGAACAGGAAGGGGTGACCTGTGGGTCGAGCATAGATATTTCACAATAGTACTTTCTTTTCAATCTAACATACTGATGAGACCTGCTTCTTAACACTTGACATTTCTGCCTTGATTTGAAGGGTTCCGTTTACAGAAGCTTGTCTCCATTGCCAAAGTGTGGTGAAGGAGAAGATTACACTTAAGGCCGTTACATTTACAAGTTTAATCGTTAGAGGTATTAGTAAGCCTTTTTGTATCATGTATTTTATACTGTTTTTTTAACGTAGATGTTAACTTCAAAGTCTAGAAAAAGCACTTTGACCATAGCACATGGAAGTACAGCTTGTCTGTATTGTAGAATTGCCTGACAATTTAATGTTGTTATATTGCGTTCATGGGTGTTATGCATGATGCATAATAGATTGAAATTTCTGACATTTGTAACATTATGCCATTCGGTAGGTATCTACGGTGGGCTACAGAGCGGTGTGGGATTTAACAGGGGATCCCTGGGAGAATGCAGTCAGCATTTGGGCCAATTCCCTTCAATCTCGTACTCAGTCTCGGATCACTGCTGACTACAAAAGGTTTTTAAGCCTTGTGTTTTTTAGGTGTGTTTGTTTCATAACTGATGTTCTGTTACCTCAACACGCATTTTAGTCTTCCTCACGGTTTTTTCCCCCTCATTGAGCACAAAAAAAAAAAGATGTACAAAATGCATAAAGATGTACTCCGTTAAGACGCTCGGTTTACTCTCTATCTGCCTTCCTTTCCTGCTGCTTCTGTCCTTGCCCCATGGTCCATGATTCTTTCAAAATGTGTGGATTTGAAATGCTTGTGCGTCTTCAGACAGACCTGGCACAGCCACGGACAAGTTGAGCCCTTTGCAGTGGAGCTTGTTGCCTTGACTACTGTGGACCGAGGAGTTGAAGTTCTGTTACACCGGTTTGGGTTTGTTTTCACAGGATTGAGTCAGCACCTGTAAACATAATTTATTGTTAATTAATATTGTTATTGTTTTGAAGCGGAGGAATTGAAAGTTCTCAGTTTTATCACTTTGTTTTCTGTTAGAAAAGCCTGCTTTCTTCTGTACCTGTTCTGCTTTTAAGGCCATTTCAGGAAGCCTTCGATTTAAAGTGCGACACAAGCTTCTGATGTGGATAGTTCCATAAGTACAAAATGGAGGCATTTCAGTATACCCGGATGTTAAAAGGACATGTAGCTGTAATTTCTGTAAGATTTGTATGTAATTAAGATGGTTAATAATAAAGTGTGTTTAATCAAGCATCTGTGGTGTATTTTATCAATTATTTTAACCCACACATTCGTTCTCTGTGGTGTGATTCAAGTGCTGTGGGAAGGATTTTCAAAGTTTTTTTTTAATTTTTTAATTTTTAAAATTTTGATGGAAACCTTTCAAAATTTCCCTCCTGTAAAATTCAGCAGTTTTTACATGCCAAAATCATTTGTTTTCCTGGAGTCATTTTCTAATTTTCACTTTTATATTGCTGGTTTTCTATTTTATTCATCTAGGGTTTTATTGTGACATTTTGTTCAATAATACAGTGGTTGGGTAACTTCAATTTGGCCCAGGGTATGAGAAATATGACTTGAGGACAATACACGAAGAAGATATGGAAAAAGATATAACATAACTCAATGGGATCATCCTGGCTAAATAAAGTTTAAAATAATTAAAGGAAAAAATAAAATATTCTTATTTGTAGAATTATATGGGCCTCGGCATTCAATGGTTTTGCTTGAATCTTTATCACTTCATGTTTCTGTTGGAATGTGTTTCTCCTGCTTGAGCTCCATATCAACCTTGTGTTATCTCAAATGTCTGTTCCCCCATTTTAATGATTCATATTCATCCCACTTCATTAATATCCAAAATAAAGATTCTCACCATAATATTTAATTATATTCAATCTAATCATCTTGGCTGACACCAATTTCGCTTTTTTATTTCTGCTTTAACTTTTTAGGTTTTGTACTATTCTAAGAAAGATGTTATTTTCAAGTTCTTGCTTTTTACTCCTACTTTAAATTTTTCTCTATTACTTATCCACTACTATTTCCTTTCATTTTTTAAAGTCTAATACCCACAATACTCAATTTTCAAGAAATGCTAAATGCATCTGGTTGATGAATGGTTGGAATACAATAACTGGCACATTTTCTTTTTAATAAGAGAGAGGTGATTGGCAAATAGAACAATGTACTGGGGCTTGGGTCCAGGCTACATGTACACATACCATTCTGTGTTTACCTGGTGCTTGGATACAGTAACTGAGAGTGCCATGTATTGTACGGACAGCGGGTCTATAGTTTCCTATACAAGGAATAACACTTTCCTCGTGGAAAGCTTGTAAATGCACCTGGAAACTACAAAGGGGATGTCCTTTGAATGAGTAAGTCAAATGAAAGGTTTTATTTTTATGTCATCAATATTATGTTGAAAGAGGAATCAGTCTTTTTATGCATTTTATTTGAGCCAACAAAATGTGTACAGAGATTGTTTTTCCACTTCTGTACTGGTAACAATTGCAGTTTGGTTGACATTGTACTTTGAACTCATTATGATCCCATGAATATGCAGTGTTATATAAGATTTTTTTATGTTTCATTGTGTTTTTTAATCATGTTGCAGTTATGGCAAGCCCTGTATTCTTGGGTTCACATGACCAAGAAGGTGGTCTGGAAAGTATGCTTGAGTAGCCGAGCAGCTGAGCAGTGTGGTCTTCCTTTCACACCCTGCTAACCTCAGAGACAAGAGCTGCACAATCCCATCTGGACTACCTGGATCCCCGTCTTACTGAACAATGTGCTCCAATCCCACTGGGCCATATGCAATCTGGCAGGAAACTGGGCACTACCTGCTACCAGCCTACAGCCATCCCAACGAGCCCTTTAACCTGACATGGAGCCATTATAGGGGTCTGCATGAGGCAGCCGGACACATAGAATACCACCACTACTACGGACTGAACCCCTGGTTTCCATGCAGCCCCTCCTGGCGTTACCCGTGGCAACACACGTGGCCCGCCACCGTAAGCATGATTCCCGCACCGGCTCCGCCCCCGCCCCCGCCGCAGACTGAGCTCAGCTGGCCCGAGGGCGCCACCCTGAGGCTCCAGCTGCAGTGGGGGAGGTCGCGGAGAGTGTATGGCCCCCACCGGGCCCTGCCCGATTTTGTGCGGGAGGACCTGCGCAGAGTGTACGGCACGTACCCCAGGACGGACGTGAGCATCACCTACAGGGGCGGGGAGTATGTGGTGCGAGGGGACCCCCACGTGGGCGACCAGGAGTACAGGGTGGAGAAGAAGGTGGTGCGTCGGCTGGAGAGCCCCCAGGATGACGGCATGAGTGAGACTGTGGAGGGGAAGAAGAAGAAGAAGAAGTGAAGGAACATGCTGGAGGACTGGGCCTCTTGGTCCTGGGTCAGCTTCCCTCTATAAATTTCATAACAGAGGTGTGACATATATATTTTTTTAGGATTCTAGAATTCATTTGAAGGGAAAGAGAAATGAGTAGGCTTTTACCAATGGGAGGACAGATTTTTTGGTAATTGCCAATAACTTGCAGACATCGCTCCATTGACTATAGCTTTAGATTTTTGATTAGGCTTATCGATTTTTCTCTAGTGTGCGCTATTTAAAAAAAAAAAAAAAACATTGGCTTATTTTTTTTTCACAAAATGAACATAAAATTGATTTGTTTTGATCAAAGTATTTTGAGTTATATGCTTTTTGTACAACTATTTTTTCATATAACATTCTTATAAGTATTTATGGGTGTGAATAAAATCTAATGCATTCTTTGGAGTGATGAATCACACCACTATCTAGCAGTCTGATGGGTTTCATATCCAGGATTTTGTGCGATAAATTATTTAATTAGCTTTATCATATCTGACATTTGTATAACTACCAGCTGCAGGTGATGACTGCAAGCGTATTGTAAATAGTTTACTGTGTTCAAATACAGGAGTGAAACTGTGTAGTTTATTAGGGCAGTCAGAAAACTAAAACTAAGGCAACTGGTTGGAATCAAAACCAGCACATGGAACAGCCCTGCAGGACCGGAGCTGTGCACCGCTGCCTGAACCGTAACCCAAACCCTAAATCAAACCAAACATAGTGAATTAATTGAATATACAATTAGAAGAAATGTTTTTAATGAAAAATATGTTTCAAGTGGAAAACAAGAAAATACATAAATATATAGTCTTATGTCCAAAAAGTAACAGAAGCTAAAATTTTATGAATGTCATTTTTAAAATTCAGATGGACAAGGAAACAAGTTTATTAAAAAAAAAAAAACCCCAGTGAAACAAATTGTATTTCAAGAAATTTATGATGAAAAATGCAAAAGACATGTCTTGCGCTAAAAAAACGAAAACAGCTAAAATTCATTAAAAATGTTTGATTCAGATGGATAGGAAATCATGTTAATTTAACAAACATGGTGCAGCAAATAACTGGACACGTGTTTGAAAGACTTTATAATGAAATCTGTGTTTCAGTGAAAAATGCCAGAATATGAGAGACTATAGTCTAATGTCCAAAAAGGCAAGAAATGTAATAATTTATTCATTTATTTATTTTGTAATTTATAAATTCACATAGACAGGAACCACTTTAATTAAATGAATAGAAATGTATTTGCAAAAGTGCATGATTAAAAATGTGTTTCAGTGGAAAACACCTGAGAACCACTGACATTTTTTGAATGTATTTTTATTATATTTTATGCTTACTTTTTCTGTGAACTACATTTTTCAAAATAAATTACTTCAAACATACTTGTATTTCTTTTATTGAATTTGTGATATTTAAATATCTGGGGCTGTTCTCAAAAAACATTTTATCTTGCCACTTAGAGTTCTCCCAAGATGGCATTAAAAGCTCCTAGCTTAGAGTTTCCTCCTAAAACTATTATTAAAAAGTATTTAATGTTAATTTAAATAAATAAATAAATTAATAAAATTATGTATTTTCAGTATTGTTCAGATTTTCCACTGAAAGTTTTTTTCATTATAATTGTCTTCAAACACATTTAAATGTTGAAATGCGCTGATTAAGTTGATTCCTTTTCTATTTGAATGAAAATATTTAGAATTTATTTCATGATGGCTGTTAAATAAAATTGATTTCCTAACCATTTGAAAGAAAAACTGTTATATTACTTTTTTCTGCAGGCTGTTTTAAAGACCAAAACCATGATGGAAATGATACTGCATTACTGGTAAATTATCTACCTCCAACACTGTCTGCAACACCATAGCAGATAGTGGGAAAAACAGTATCTACAAGTTACAGAGCTTGATTTGGAGATGTTGTTGGGGAACTTGTAAAACAGACACGTTATCCTGAATGTCTGGGGGAGGGGACATGGTATTCCATTCCCCAAGCCGAACACAACGCGAACACAGACACGGGGAGAACACGCAAACTCCACACAGAAAGGCACAGGCCGGGATTCGGACCCAGGACCTTCTTGCTGTGAGGTGACAGCGCTAGTCACTGCACCAGTGTCATTATTTAAAAGGAGAAATTATATTTATCTAAATTACTTATTTATTGCTTAAATTCCCCAAGAAGATCTCGCTGTAGTGTTTTCATAGAGTGGCAAAATAAAAATAAGATATCTGATGTCAGCTGTGGTCTGTATGCATTTTCTTCTGTGAACTGTGAGGGAACAGCACTACTCTGTGGAGAGACAAGGTATTGCAGATTCATAGATCCGGCAGCACTACTCTGGTCTGCTAACCTGTTTATATACATTTTCTTTTAGAAATATTTATTTTAGTAAGGTACATGTTGTAGTATCATTAATTCTTGTCAAATTTAGGATTTCACAGTCCAGAGCATGGAGCTGCACAAATTGGTTTACATCTGAGCAATGTGTGTTTTTAAAACAGCTCTACAGTATATATATACATATATATATATATATATATATATATAGCTCTGTGCAAAAGTCTTAGGCACCCTAGATTTTAAAATATAATATATAGTAATATAGTATATATTTGGTCTTAGATGTTTATTTTTTTTTGTTTTCTGCATTAGTGTGTCAGTAGAAAAGACAAATTTGAGATTTCCAAACATGAATTTTCCAAAAAATGAAATTTTACAGATACATTTTTGTATTTTGTTAAATAAATAAATATTTTAAGTAATAGACTACTTTTCAGATAAAAACTTGATCAAGGGTCTCTGGGATTACCTGGAGAGCCAGAAGCAAGCGAAACAGCCAAAATCTGCAGAAGAACTGTGGCAAGTTCACATATATATATGTGTGTGAGTGTGTGTGGGACAGGACTAACAGGTTTTCTCAAGCAGCCTGCAGGGGGCACTCTTCGCCTATGAAACATTCTCTGGTAAGGTTCCTCTTTAATCCTGTGACCTGTCTGCATTTACCTGACTGTTTCACACATTATGGACCTCCTGTCATTAAAGTATGAACTAGCAATTACCTACCAAGACAAGTTAAGGCCTGTTATCAGAATTAAGTTTGTACTTGAACACAAATGCTGACATTTCACTTACAGTTTGTTGTAAGTAACTGCAAGTGCTAAAGAATTTGCTATACATACTACCGGTCAAACGTTTTAGTATACTCCACAGTTTTTTTTTTTACTGTTTTTAGTGAAGTTCAAGTTGTTTTTCTTCTGTAAAGGACCTCAAATGGCACTAAGTAAGAAATAGTCTAAAGTTTAAAACAGTCTTTTGCTTAACAGAATAGTAGCCTACATTTTGTAAAAAAAACCCCACATATTTGGCAAAAAAAAAAAAAAAAACTTCAACAAGTACTTTCTTTTTACTATAAAGCCTGTCTGACTTAAAAATCTGGCATCTACCATTTCCCCTTAAATCCTGCCAAAGGCTTCAGAGCGAAAGGTATGACACCCTGTGCAGGATATATTAGGAAGTCATTAAAATGAGATGAGTTAAGGATTACAATGCTGTATATGTAAATGCACAGTTTTAATCCTGCTCCTTAGCAATACCCCACCGTAAGCAGCAAACAGGCAGGTGATGAGAGGAGCTACGGCTGTCTGGATCAGTGGGGATCAATGGTTAGCCTCTGTGAGTGTGTGTGTGTGTGTGTTTTATGTGTGTGTGGGTGCCTGTGTGTGTTCTATGTGTGTGTGTGTGTCTGTGGGTGTTTTATGTGTGTCTGTGGGTGTGTGTGTGAGTGTGTGTGTGTGCCTGTTTTATGTGTGCGTGGGTGCTTGGGTGGGTGTGTGTTTTATGTGTGTGTGTGTGTGTGTGTGTGCCTGTTTTATGTGTGCGTGGGTGCTTGGGTGGGTGTGTGTTTTATGTGTGTGTGTGTGTGTGTGTGTGTGTTTTATGTGTGTGTTTTATGTGTGTGTGTGTGTGTGTGTGTTTTATGTGTGTGTGTGTAAATGTTATACATTTTTAGTAAATGTGGATTCTCTAACCTGCTGAAGGCGATTTATACCTGATCACCCAGATCAGTCCCTTCATTGGAAATGGCATTGAACCCGTCATCATAACAGTCATTAACTGAATTTGTTGAAGTGAACCTACATTGACCCCAACCCCAGTCTCCTATCATACACACTCTATTTTGGCTCATATTAGATTAGCTCTCGTTTTACCCTCTCACACCTGTGCTGTCTAATCCTTTCACAAGCAGTTAAGTTCAGGAGAAAGCCTGACATCATACCTCAGTTGGTGCTTCGATTCACTGCTGTTGTTCATATTTGTTCAAAATCCACCTGCATGAAGTTCACACACATGGGCTTCCCATGAGGCCTGGGGCCCATCTGTGGAGCTCCAAGTGACTCAAAACAAATTCAAACCCTGAGCAACAGGCTTGGCACAGGAATCATCTTCAGTACAAGAACATCTGCCTTTGAGTATGACTAACCCTCTCCCAAAACACCATAATTACCCTACAAAGCTATTTGTCATTCACCTGTCGGTCCTCCCATAGGCTGTGTTAACATACAGTACGCACTTGAGAGTTGCACTTCAAACCCACAAACAGTAATATTTCCATCCCACAGTAATTATACGCTCTTGAATATCTGATGGGCATTGAAGAGCAAGTGGCTCTTGTTAGTTTAACAATATTTAAAACAGGTGAACTATAAATAATACCCTGTGGCTCATTCTAAACAGTCATCAAGTTAATGCATTACTCCTTTTTGTCAAAACAGTTTTTGTTCTGTGCTAAAATGTTCTGTGTCAAAATAAACTCTGATAACACACATTTTACCGTTGCATCAGTCCATCTGAACTCATATAAACTCTGCCAGAGTTAAATTAACACTGAGAATTTTGCCATGCAGGAAGCAGGCTCTTGGTATAAATACACATCACCTCTCCCAGTTGTCATTAGCAGCGAAACAGGATTCATATCGGCACACCAAGGGTTACGGCTTCCACTGGACACCCCCCCCCCCCACCACAGGAGACAATGTCACAAATGCAAAGTAAAAATCATTCACCTCCCATAACCCGCATTCTTCAGATTTCCTGTCACTCTACAATTACCCTGCTTCTTCCAGGCAGGGTTTGTATGCAGCTGGTGGCCCATACATAACAGAATAACAATGATAATGAATAAGACCTGAATGCCAACAAAGCTGGAACCAAATAAGGCATCACTGGCAGTTTATTTTAACTCACAGACCTTTATTAGTTATAATCTACACTATACAATACATTTTTATTGAATAATGTGCTATTAAAACTATTTCAGTTTCAGAATACCATCCCTATACAATTATACAAAATATGAGTGTATGTTAGCAAAATATTCTAAAAGATACTATACAAATATGACAAAAAAATATATGCTCATATTTGTATTCCTTAATAGCTATGATATCAAAACTAAACATTTAATGAAAATATTTGTTTGTTTTTTTAAGTCATATTAAAACATTAGTCGTATTCGCATAATATTTCTATCACAGCTTTTAAGACTGTTTTAATATGATAAATGAGTTACTTCAGCTAAAAGTGGAGGCTCCAGTCCTGCAGGCATCCTCACAGACACCTGTAGAAAGACCGGCTCCCCCCTCAGCGTCGAGGCGGGGCTGAAGTGCACAGCAAGAAAGGACTGCTGTGAGCGGTGAAATCTGACGATTGGCGGTACGGCCAATTGACTTCTTTTCCCAGTAATCAAGTGCACTGTTTACCTAATCTTTCCTATCATTTCAAAACCATTAAAACGTAAGGAGATTAGCATTGCATTCCTGACAAAGCGCGCTTCTATTTCGGTAAAGGACACTCGCACGCTGCAAGGATTAGATGCTGCTCAAAATGCATTCTGTAACGCTCTACCACATCTCACCAAAGAACAGTTTTATCTTGCTTCCAAATAAATAAAGTATTATATTGTCCAGTTAAAGAGGATTAAGGACGAGGGGTAAATCTGAAATTGAGTTTAATGCCGTGCTTATCTGAATTCTGCTCTGTTATAATAGTGTACACTTTCATATCATTAAGCAGGAAGTCGTTGGGGGGGGGGGGGGGGTGCTTTACAGAAGTTAGAGGATATCTTACTGTAGGGCTAAAAGAGGAAATTGTGTGTTGAATTGCACTTAAAGCCCCTCTTTGTAAAACAAGAAGGATTGCAGAGTGAATTTGCGGGCCAGAAAAGACAGCTTGGATTCGCTTGTGGGTATTAGCTGCAGTTCATACTGTAACTTGTTTGGACCTGATCCTGAAGAATTAAGCACAGCCACTCTGGACTATTCAGGAAGCCCAGCAAAGCTTGATGGACTTCTTCATGTCGTATATCATATCATATAGTAAAACAGCATGTGATACAAATCACGTTTTGAGTTTATCAGACCTGACATTTAAACACAAATATATTGCCAATGGCGGCAATTACTCAGGGTACTGTATCACACAGTAGGGAAGTGACAAATCAGTAATCAGTCTTGATATTTTCTTAGACCAGAATTTTCATTTGATTTAAATTTTAGTAATTACTTAATTTTAACTCAATGAAATGTTAAATGCAGTTGTTTCTTAAATGCCATGCTCAGAACTGAACCGCATAATTGTTGACATTTTACCTTGAAGCAATTAATCTTTAGCTAACAGTTAATAAAACAATTTCAGTAAAATTTATGTTTGAATATCCACTCCTCTTTCCTTTGACAAAACAATTTTGCAATTGGAAGGAAAATAAAAAAATTTTTTTTCCTGAACTAAACTTATAGTGGCTATACTTCATTGTTTTAAGGAGGTGACAGGTTTTAATGTTATTCAGACATAGAGCTGAAACCTTGCTTTACTTTTAAGTTTCCTTTACTACAAATGAGATTTTCTTATCTTTCTGGGGTAGGGGGTCTGAAAGAAGCTTTTGAATTAAAGCTCAAAGGAAATATGGAATAAGACTGAGTAATTCCGGATCTTTTCATTTCTTTTTTTCCAAAAAAGAATATTTCCTTTTTTTATCCAGATCAGTTTCCTTCCTTTCTGACTGGATATGCATTGTTGCTATGGTTATGAAGAGTGAACATTCCAAGAAAATTCTCCAATGGTGCTGAGATATTTAAAATCAGGGCCCTGGCAGCCATTTCTATCTGATTGAAATAAGACGACACAGACATACTCAACGATGAATGATTGAGAGGGAGATGAAGACCGGAGGGATAATCTGCATATTTATTTAGAGTATCCCCGGATGCTATTGCTTTACCTTTCAGATTATCTTTAGGGGAAAGGAAATGTCACAGTGACACTGACTGAAAAGTACCTTTCCTCCTGCTTTGGTAGAGGTTACACAGAGTTAATGCTGTCAGGGAAAAGCCAAACAACGGTGCTGTTATATGATACCCTGCAATGAGAGCTGTAAAATAAACCTGTACGTGCATGCATGTGTGTGTGTGCATGTACATATACATAATACGGATGTACACTGCTGTGAAAAAGTATTTGCTGATTTCTCGGTTACATGTCACACAGAATGGTTTCACATCTTTAGACAAAAAATAATACTAGACGAAGAGAAACTAAGTAATTATTTTATTAAATGAAAACAGTTATCAAACACCTATATCACCCAGGTGATAAAATAATTGCCCCCTTAGTTACACAATCAACCAATTAACCAAATTTAGTTGATAATTAGATAGATTCAGCTGACTGAACACAGCCAAACTTGATTGCAGCCAGCCCTGCAGAATCTAAACGTCACTCATATTGAACCTTACCATCAGAGTGACGTAGTCACTACAAGGTTTCTACAAGCACACTACGCCACAATCAAAGGAAATTCCAGAAGAGATGAGAAAAAAGTTGTTGAAATATATCAGTCTGGAAAGGGACACAAAGCCATGTCTGAAACTCTGGGACTCCACTGAACCACAGTGAGAGCCATTATTGCCAAATGGAGAACACTTGTAACACAGGTGAATCTTCCCAGGAGTGGCCAGCCAGCCAAAATTTTCAAAAGATCCCAGAACAACATCCAAAGAACTGCATGCCTCTCTAGCCTCAGCTATGATCAGTGTTCATGGCTCCACAAAGAGACGGGGAAATAAAACTGGATTCATGGAAGACCAGCAAGGTGGAAACCACTGCTAACCAAGAGGAACATCAATGCAATGCAATCAATGCAAATCTATCATCTGCAAAAATGCACTAGGATAATCCCCAAGGCTTTTGAGATTTTTTGGATGACATGAGTCCCATTTTGTCTGAAGTAAAGCAACTACAACATTTCAAAGTAACAACATCAAACCAACAGCAAAAGTGGTGGTAGTGTGATGATGTGGGGATTGTTTGCTGCTTCTCAACTTGGACAACTTTCCATCATTGAAGGAATTATCAATTCTGCTCTGTACTGGAAAATTCTTTAGGAGAATGTCCAGTCATCTGTCTGTGAGCTGGAGCAGAAGCATAATTGGATTATGCGACAAGGCAATGATCCAAAACACAAAAGCAAATCCACATCTGAATGGCTGAAAAAAAAAACAAAAAGAAAAACTAAAGCTTTGTAATGGCCTAGTTACACTCCTGACTTGAACCCAGTAGAGATGCTGTGGCAGGACGTGAAACAAGCGGTTCATGCTCAAAAAGCAAGCGGTTCATGCTCAAACAGCAACTAATTTGTCTGAATTAAAACAGAGAAGAGAAAAATTTCTCCACAGCTATGTGAAAGATTGATATCAAATTATAGAAAGTGTTTGGTTGACGTCTCTGCACACCCCTAATAGATAGCATACATTTTTGAACATTTTATAGTTAATCTCAGAATCCTGAAACTGAAGACAGATACATGAGTAAACATTTGTTGCAGGTATTGAAAAATAAGGAAAAGAAACTGGCATACCACTAAAGATCAGGATAAATCCATTAGAAAGGGATCACAAAGCTGCAGGACCTACAGTTCAAGGAATTTTAATATTATTTTTTAAGAAAGATTTTTTTCATAAGAAAATACAGTAGTTCCCATCCCTCTTCAGAAGCAAAATAAACTGATATAGTTGAATGATATATTTCTGAATGCATTATGTTACAAACACTGAGAGAGTAACGAATAAAAACATATATGAGAACAGCCACGATCTCTTCACGAAGCCTTGCCTGGCCGAGTGGACTGTACATTTACATGAAAGCTTCTCGGTTTAACTGAAAATGATAACCCGCTGATGGAAGAGATCTGTGGCTGCACAAACCCTGGCTGTGCGTCTGCCAGTTCTGCAACTAAATCCCCGGGGAGATTGGCGGATAGCGGCGGCTGTCATCGCCCGCTGCGCTTGTTGGTCCCACACGGGCCCCCCACTCCTTTATTTGCGCTGGTTACCGGCGGCAACAGCGGCACAGACACGCCGGGATTGGGCCGGTCCAACGCCCTTTTTTTCCAGCAGTGTCCCAGGACAGAATCCTGGATTCAATCTGCTTTCATCTTTAACTGTGTTTTACCACTAAATACATACATATTACATATTATTTGCTCAATTTTTGCATTTTTTGAATTCAAAAGTCAATTTTGGTGAATTCTGAACGCACTGAAGTTACATTTTACGGGGGGGGTTTTGGATAAATGCTGCTTGAATCCATGTCACAGTGTGGAAAATCAATGGTGGCGATCACTGAACTCTCCTAACTGTGTTTGCGAACTTAAAAATTCTATTACTTTACTCTAGAAATCAAATTTACACAGAAATGTTGACTGAATCTCAGAACTAACTGGATAAGTATGCCATAGCATCAGGGTCATCCTACACTGAAATCCCAGGAAAACAACTTTGAGACAGTTATACATTTTTAATTTTTTAAAACACTGTTACCATCAATATAAAAAAATCACTTGTAAAGCCACAAACACTACAGCACATCCTTCTCAATGCTTCATTTTCTCTTGTTTGAAATAGTTGTCAGTATATGAGCTAGTGTCATGGATGCATTCAGTATATTGACACACAAAGGAATTGCTATTTAAAAAAATAGTTTTAGTGTCAAATGTGTACAGGTCAACAGAGCATTTCAATTCATATGAACATCAAAGACGCTGAAATATTTTTCATTCTTCCCGCTAATAAACTGAGAGATATGACAGACACACAAAAGCTCCACAGTTTCCTCCTGGACCCTGTGCTGGTGTTGACATGAGCATAAATTAAGTTAGCACCCCTTTCAGGGCCCAGACTGCAGTCAGACATGCCCCAGTGACATGCGGCTTTGGTCTGAGCAGAGAGGCAGCACTACTCCCCGCTGGTGAGTATTCCAATGAACACTACAGTCAGAAATCAAGGTCAAGTGTACACACAAATCCTTCCCTTAATTACAGAACCAGTTATTCAGTTTTACAAGAATTAGTGTAAAAAAAACTGTCAAATGAAATGAAAAAATGACCTGTACATATTTTTATTAGAAGTCCGAAATTATTTTGCAAACCACCTGCGATTTCCTACAAAAATGCCCTCAGACTTCTGTACTTGAGATATCTCTGAAAGAAAAGACAAGGGGGAGGAAAAATGAGAAGAAGTACATCTACAATACCAATTGCTTCCTCTAGAGGGCAGTTGAGCACCACTCTGCCAGCAGCAACAAAGCTCTCTGGTCGAAATCTGAGTGACTCCAGCTAAAGGGAGTCACTTGCAATCAGAAAGCCACCATTTAATTACAACACACAGGAAATTACCCGGTGAATAGGCAAGGCGGTGATAAGAGGCTGAGCCAAAGGGATGACAGCCCCTGAAACACGAGCGCCCCCGTCACAAAGCTACTTATCACAAAAGCCTGTCTGGAAGGCTGACAATCTGATTGTACTGTCAACCCAATTCATAATTAATATATTTATCAAATTAATTACTGAAAAAACCCTGCCTGCGCTGCCCGTCCCCCAGACAGTGGCTAAATTCATTGGGCGCTGGCTCCGCTTACTGCTAATAAGGAGCCCTGTCAGATTAATGGGGCCGGAGCAGACCGCTGCCTTGGGCCTATGACAGACAAATTGCTCCCCTGTGCAGAATGAGACCCAGAATTTAAAGGAAGAAAAGAAATATGTCATTGTTTGGTGACAACTACAATCGCAGCCTTGTCTCAGAAACTTAGCATCAAGTTGGGCACACATGAAAGGGAGAATTCCTTTTTTTCTTTTTAGAGGGGGCTCTATAATTTGCACTTGTTAAAAATACTTCATGAGTTTTCACTCCTAAGGCCCCTGCTGAGGGTTCTGGAAAGGATATTTTCTCCCCATATCAGCTTTTTTTCCTCTGACAGGTGGGTAAGACTGTCTGGAGCTGGAAGCAAAGTGCAGAGTGTTGTTCACAGTGGCTATTCAACCATTTTGATCAAGATAACTTTGCGATTTCTAGGCTTATTAGAGAGGAGACTTTCAAGCTATTCGAATCAAGCTTTTTTTTCCATTACCTTGAATGTGCTTCTTCAGGAAAAAAAAAATTTGAATAAATATTATTCAAAAACTATAACGGAGAGTAAAATAATGCAAACAGTCTGGTGCAAGCAATCTGAAGCCTGGTGTACTTCTAGCCTACTAAATGTAATTTATTATTAAGCTTTCATCATCACTGTGATGTAACTGAACTAATTTACCTGACTGCCACATTCAGGATTCATTACTGTACTGAATAGATTAATGCAGATTATATAAATAAATAGTAGCAATATTAGCAGCAATAGTAATAGTGTATCAAGAATGCCAGTTAGCATTGAGATGAAGTGGGAATAACAGACAATGGCTCATGCAAGAGAGAGCTATTCTACTCAAAAGGGGGCAAACTATTGTTTCACTTTACTGAATACCTTAATAGAAATATCCACACTGTTATTTCAAAAACAAACAACAGAAACCACGGTGTACATGCATCTGCACTAGAACTGCATAAAGGCATGTAAAAAAGGTACATATGATTAAAAATTCATTTAATGTATATTCATTATTTCTATAAATTATATTAAATATTTAAAATGCATATTAAACTAGATCTATGGGAGAAACAGTATATGTGCACATTATATGCAACGAGCATCTATAAAAAATAATTTCCTTCTCTGAATTTCCTGTGTAGTGCATTCATGCTGTATTTACATGCCTGAGCTCCTGCAGTTCGCATGCAAACTACACGAAGATACAACCTGAAGGGAAAAGTTGTGAAAGGTTACCTGCCTGCTGCCCAATGAATAGGGCTTTGTTAGGTCTTTTCAAAACAAGGGCCTGCTATTCATCTGTATGCATACTAAACAAAATCAAGCAGGGGCAGTTTTTAAAGGCAATAAACAGCTATTGAAGGGGCCTGTCTGCACACGCTCCGTTGCATTTCTCAGTGAGGAACCCAGGATCTTGACTGTCTGAGTCTGACTGTAAAGATTTTCATAATTGCAGGGAAGCCTCACATTCATATTTATTAGAAAACATACTTGCATAACAATATGAATTAAGATGATTTTTTACAAATTGTTGAGGACTGCTCAGAAATAATATTTCAATAAAAATAATAATAATAATAATAATAATATCTTGAAGTAAAGCTGCTTGATCAACGACTCGCATGCCAGTGTACTGTATTTTCAAGAGATTATGCACTCTAAGAACAAACACACCTTGAGCGAGAAAAGGTGAACTCAACAAAACTCAAGTCACTCACAATCGCTCTGAAAGGCTTATTATACTCTTTTACATTTTCAGTCTGGAAGGTAATCTGTGGGTAGAAGTTTATTGCCTCAGCCATACAGTCCCAGGGGAAATGGATCTATATATTCTTGGCACATATGCACATACACATTTAGAAATCCTGTGTTCTGAATAGCAGAGTATTTGTGTACATATATACACAGAAATAATCTTCTTTTTTGTAGTTTGGACAGAGAACATTTATGAAGCACTTTTAAGCAAACAGAAAACAGCTTTATCTGCCCTCTAAAGATTGCGGCCCACCTGCAGTGCCCCTCTGTGGCGTCTAGGTGACAGTGTTCTGCAATACTCCAAAGCTGAAAACATGAGAGTACTGAAGAACAGCGACAGGCCTTTCCAAAGCCAGGAGTCTATGTGCCTGTGGAACAAGGCTTTGAAAATTCACCATGTTCTGTGGACCCTCTATTCATCCTTTCATCCATCCTTTATCCATTATCTAACCCACTTAGTCCTGGTCAAGGTTGTGGGGGGGCTGGAGCCTATCCCAGCATGCATTAGGTGAGAGGCGGGAATACACACTGGACAGGTCACCAGTTGCAGGGCAAACACACCATTCACTCACACACTCATACCTACAGGCAATTTAGACTCTCCAATTAGCCTAACCTGCATGTCTTTGGACTGTGGGAGGAAACCAGAGTACCCAGAGGACACCCACGCAGACACAGCGAGAACATGGAAACTCCACACAGAACGGCTCCTGCCAGGATTCGAACCCAGGATCTTCTTAATGTCCTCTACACCCAGTCCAGTCAAACTGAGCGACTGCAAACAATCCAGCCTTTTATGGGCAGAACCATGGGTCCAAAACACATCAGTCTCCCACACCACACGAAAACACATGAAAAAAGGAAGTACAAATAAAGTCCAAATATATTATAATTGAAATGGGAGCGCTCAATAAACATCTAAGCACAAATTTTATCTTTTTAAATATATTTTTTATTTTTTACTGTGCTCAAACTTAAGTTGTTTAAAAGAGCTGTAAGAGATTCAGATAAGTCTCACCCTTGATTTTATCCACTGGGATGGAGAAGACCTGAGGGGGTCTGTCAGGCATGAATAATGTTTTTTATAGTCACGGTAATCAGCAACCCTGGATAGTCTGGAGTGGATAGATGCTTTCCTGGGATAAAAACCTGGGGTGTATTTGACAGGCAAAGCCCTAAAGAGAAAAGTACCCTACAGACAGTCCACATTCAAATAATTCAAGTGAGCAAGAGCATTAATTAAATCTATATTTTAGATCATTTGGCGATCATGGGTTGGCTACTGCTGTCTTCAGCATTAGCAAAAAAAAAGACCATTAATTAAAATCAGGAATTGTACAAAGTGTGTCAGCTGACAGAGAGCACGTCTTTATCAGATGAGCAGTCACCCACTTAATGGTCAGTCAAACATTAACAACAAAGTTACCATAATATGCTTTCTTGTTTTCAAAACGACCTTGTACTATAATAAAAAATTATTAGCCCTTTCTGGTACTAAGAGTACTAATTCAAATATATTTGCCAATACAAAAATTGTCCTGCTTTTTTCACACATCTATATTTTAACAAATATTTCTTTTTTTCAAAGAGCAGAATTGTACAAAATCTAAATCGTCATTCATACCCCACGACAGCATAGTCTTTAAGGCATGTATCCAAAGGGCTTCCCCTTTAGAGGTTTCACTGTAAATATCAGCTCTTCTCCTGAAGGAGACCACCTTCCATCCAATGCACTAAAATTCATGGATGTTTTGTTTATTCACAATCAAGTGTCTAGAAACAGGTAAGCAGAGTTTGCTTCTTCTAATAGAACTCCTGTTCTGCTAGCCTGGTTTTGTGTTGGCTCGAGGTTTGACCCACACAGCCCATACCTGAGGGACGAACAAAAGCAATATTTTTGGATGATGTGTAATATGGATCATTCATTTCACACATTTTCCTGTTCTGGGGCGTGTAAACTAATTTGTTTTAACCGAATGTGTGGCACCTAGATCCCAGAGTGTTTGGAACATGGCCAGGAGTAACTGCAACTCTATCTTTGTGGTTATTCCTCCTCTATAACTGAAGAGCTCCTTTATCAAAAACTTGAAATTCAAATTTTGAAATTTTGTCAACTCACCTTTGTTTTTACCCTGAAACAGAGGATGAGGTAAATTTGTAGGTTAGAGCCAGAGACTGTAAAAAATATGGACAAAGCCACTGTGACGTCACCCATTGACTCTCCGTGGGTCTCCGAAAATACGTTTTGAAGCTCAATGGCGGGCGCGGCCATTTTGGAGTTGGAGCCAAAACCACAGAGTTTAAAAGCCGCTCTGTGATTTTTACAATTTGATTGACAGTCCGGTGCGGAAAAGCCCATCAACCTGAACGAGGCTAGCTGACTGTCTGCCGTTATGTTTTAAAATATATTATCAGATGTTTACGGAGTTTAATTTCCATCCGTGACTGTACTGTCATGTAATCACGTTATATGTATGACATTAAAAATACAATTAGGCTATGTTCAGTTATCTTCAATTCATGTTTCTCAGCAAAACGAATATGCTTAACTAGCATATCAGCTTGCCAGTGAGCTAGGTAGGCTATCCGTGGTTAGCTCACGCATTAGCAATATGAACCACAGGGGAAGAACATTGACTACACTGATGGTCAATCAATCGGAGATGTGTAGGCTACTGGTGATTTGACTAGGCTAATTTTCGTATAACTGTCTGGTAGATCTGCTGTTAACCGAGCAAGTTATCGTCGTAGGTTTTCGCCAGTCAGTTAATGAGCCAGTAACTGCTACTACTAGCTACTCCATCGCCGTTTGTGGTGTTCACTTGCTGGGTGACGCTAGCTGACCGATCGTTCGCAAATCACTTTCTACCGAATAAAAATTAACACTGTCAGCGGTTATTAACAAATCTACCAAGTATTTTAATAACTGATCTGCAGGCGTGTAAATATGACAACGCACTTTGTACAGCAAGTTTTCCACCTGGTGCATGAAGACAAAAATAATGTAGCCTACGTTGAATTTCTAATTATTATTAGGCTATCGTTTTTTTCTTGTAAATCATCAAAACCAATGGAGAAAAGCCAATATACGCAAGGAGCCCCCAGAACCGATTCTGAGAACCACTGTCTTAAATGCCTAGCTTGTCGGTCTCTTAAATGCTAAAAACATATTCCTTTCTAAATGCCAAGATGGTTAATTTCGTTAAATTCTGTGTGTGTGATTTCAGCAAATGAACCTTGAGACTCTTAATTCGCTTCGTGAAACTGAAAAAGTGTTTATCCCAAAATCGGGATTATAGTAGCTTTGTCACATGCTTGAAGCATGGCCCAGGTAGACATTTACGGAATGTACACGACTGACAAGCCACCAAACACGTCTGACAGATTGAATGTTTGCCGGTTAAGGTTAGCTAGCTAGTCAAATGGCTTGGTAGCCGAAGTTGCGAACTGTTTTAGCATAGGCTACTACTGGACTACCAAATATAGCAAGCTGATTACGCTTTCTGCCAACTAATTATTTGGTTAAGTAGGCTAAAGGAAATAGTAAAAATGACTCGGCTACCGAAAAACTTAAGAGGAGGATTATTTTATGGTCGTCTAGTGCAGCTGTAAATAGCACACGCCATAATGAAATCACCACGAAATGGGATGCCTGCATTTTCAGACTTAGCACAGGCGGACCGTAGCCGGAGCCGCAATGGCAAGGCCAAGAAGCGCCACCGCCCACCCCAGTGACCATAGACTGTGGCCCCTACTGTAGCATAGTCCTCTGAAGTAATCCGGAAGTGACGCAAGCTGTACCTCATTGGTCCAGAACAAATATTGGCCCTGTGCCCAAATGATGCAATAAATCATAAAATAGACCCATGGACAGTCATAAGACGAATAAAATACACCTATTATGACTATTTGTTCTTGTGAGAAAAAATTAGTGGCTTTGTATTTTTATTGCATTTGTACCGTAGACTTACATGGAAACCGGATATGAAAACACCTATACTGGAGCCATCCGTAGTGGCGCTAGTGAGCAACCAGGAACTACAACACCAGGAAATGAGCTTCAAAAACGAAGTCTGGTTTTGGCCGCTTGGTTAGAGCCCTATAGAGGCTTAAACCCATTCCACTGGTGGGGCCAGTGTGTTTGTGGGGTTTAGAGACACACTGTTTGAGAATTAGAGCCATCTCTAAGAATGATTCACAACACAGAACAACGGTCAAGCTACTCATCTGTACCTGTAGCACTCAGCCAGGGAAAATTTCATGATTACACCCGTTTACCATCTATTCTTTATGCATTTCTGCCTTTGGTCTTTTAGGGAGATCTTTTTTGCCCATGTAATGCATTTAACCGTTTCACTGTCAACAAAACTGCTAGATTATCTGTCCATTGAGCAGGCGGCTAAAGGGGAAATGCACAGGACGTCTAGACACGTTCGCCGGATACAAACAACTAAGAAGTCTATTGGTACTCTATTCTAAAGGCTGCTCTTGAAATATCCCTGATATTGTTGCCTTCATTTGAAACATACAAGCCTTCTTTAAAATGTCTTCAGCTACTTTTCCCCAAGTATACCTGCTTTCAGCCCAACACACCATGAATTCCAAACCCTTTTTATTTCTAGGCCCCTATTAGGACGATTAGGGTCATGCCTCCATGGATTCAAAGCTAATTTACAGCTGGATCCACAGAACTCTGAACGGAACTTTGCTTTGACCAATCAGAGATGCCAGTGTACATGTGAACAGGCTACAGAAGGTGCCCTTGCCTGCTGGAGTTTCAGTAACAGTAACATCAGTTCCCAGAATCTAATACAGTCAGCTCAGCAAGCTCGGTAGCTTTTATTGTTGTACACTGTCACAGAAACCCATATTACACCTGCCTCTGTTACACGCAGTGCTCACTATTACAGAACCTAAATGATCAGAGTAATTTTTTGTAGAAACTGAACAATAAATAAACTTTTATGACCACATGCACGAAGAAGTCTTTTTTAAAAAAAAATGTAGGATAAAAATAATAATGGAGGATAAAGCGAGAACAGGTATTCAACAGAGCTGGTCGGCCTGACCAAACAGCTGTGCTATATCCTGTAGCTATTTCTATTCCTGTCCTAAGAGGAAGAGGTAAGCTACAGCACGTAAAATGGTTTGTGAAAAATGTTCTTCTCCAGGCCCAGAAGCGGTCTCCTCAGTCAATTCAGAAACATTTTTAAAAAGCCTCTTCCTTTACTGCACAGCGGGCATAGGTCTCATTATTTTAGACTGCAGACAACATTTCAGACAGAAGGAAAAACCCATGCCTTTTCCGTAAATATCATTTGTTCAATCCAGGCTCCACTGGGCAGTGAACGCCAGTAACCAGTGCGGTTAAAGGAACAACGTCCCCACCAGTGAGCACTTTAGGAGAAACTGTAATCAACAAGGATTATACTAGCAGAGAGAGAGAAAGCGCAGCCATCAAGCAAATGCAGCCGACTCGGGTTGTGTACGCATGTAAAACGCATACAGGTGCGACGGCTGAGCTAACAGGAACAGATGCCACCAGGTACGGATCGTTGTGTCATTTGTTTTCCTTGAAAGCCAAGCCTGTTAATCAACCGTTGCAATCTCATACAAGCAAAATGCGAGCCTCAATATGAAAATGACATCCTAATAATTCCTTGTGTAGGGTTTTTGTGGGAACTGGTAAATGGATTGTTTTTGGGGAGGGGGGGGGGCGGGCTGAGGCACTACTGCTGACATTCTGTTTATCGCGGCAGGTCTCCTTACCTGCACAGGTGAAACGACGGGACCGCCCGGGATCTGGCATTCCAAGGGGCAAACAGGAAGGGGAGGTAGACTGAAACACAATAGGGCGCAGCTAGTCACAGGAGTATCACTTTCTTTAAGCTGTGCTCAGCAGGTGGGTGATTAGGACATGGTTTACTTCACGTCAATGGGAGAGCTTCTCCCCGCGAATGCACGGTCTCTCTCTCGGGACAAACAGCATTAATTTTATACTTGTCATCACGTGCACCCTAAATTAGCGCTGCAAACGTTACAGTGTTAATTAGGACAGTGAAATGGCAGATTGTTTGTTCTGTCTCTCTGCTGCGTTATTAAAAGGTGCCGTCTGTATACGGTGGGACAATAGCTGTCTCTGGAGAAAAGGAGGAACAGGTGCTGCGAGAATCACTTGATGAGCGATTTCCTCTTTTCTGTTTGTCTTCTTGCGACCTTTCACCTCAGAGAGTTCTCCCCATCTTGGATTCCGCTGCTCCAGTCACCTGTCTCTCTCAGAGCAGCCGTTATGCTAGGCGTGTAACCGTACCGCCGGGCTCTGCTTGACCTTTGACACTTACACTTGACCTGTGGCTGGGAGAGTAAAGAAGCAGCAGTAAAAGTTTGCTCAGACAGTGACCTCCCGGTTCTGCTTGACCAGACGCAGGTTGAACAGGAGGCCAGGCTGGAGCAGGGACAGAGGGCCTTCAGTCTCTACGGAAACAGAGAAGAAGCAAAGCAGCACTGATGGGCCGATACAGCCAGCAATGTGCTCTCTCGCTCTCTCTCTCTCTCTCTCTCTCACACACACACACACACACACACACACAAACATTTTGTTGCATACATGCACACAATATACATTGCATTAATTTACCTATCTAGATATTTGCATTTTGAACACTTGATCCTATATATAATTTCAAAAACTTACTTGTTAAGTACTCTAAGAGCTACATTAACATAGATACAATAGTCATATATTTATAATAAAATATTAAATGTTCCATCCAGTTAATCATAAACAAGTACACAGAACAGTCCCAAGTGAAAATCCCCCGCCAGCCTGACCCCCCCAAACCCCCCCACCCCCACCCCCCGGTCAGTGACCTGTCCCTTGTCGAGATGAAAGTTGTGCATTGAGGGGTAACGCAGATACCTCCTGCCATTCTATACGGTGTGTGTCCAGTTGGATGTATGTACGTTCCACAGGACCCGTGTTTCTTCTGTTCAACAGAAAAAAAGGCCTTAGAGCGGGGGCCGGTGAAATGCAGAATAACCCACCCCCCTCCCCACACACACACACACACACACAAAGCACGCCGGCCCTCGCCCCGTCTCATTGGACAGGCAGAGGAACCAGCCCAACAAGCTCTCTTTCAGACCTGCCGGAGAGAGGAGGCCCCCGCCGCGTCTCGCTCGCTGAGCTCCAACAAGACGGCCATTCATTGGCCCCCGCCCCGCAGCCCCGCGCTCCCCGCCGGGGCCCGAATTACAGACCTTTAATCTGGCAGAATGTAGCCAAGCACCTGAGCTGCTTAACCGACGTGCCTGCTCAGAACGGGGGGGCTGGGGGGGGGGCGCCGGGTAAGATAACCAAGGGTAACAAAAAGCCCGAAATGTATCCTTCCCGAGATGAGTACATTTCCTTTCTGTTGTTCCAAACAAAGGCCAGCGAGCACAAACCGCCTCGCTATCTGTGTCACAGGGAAGTGGGGAGCAATTTGTTTCTATTAAACAGGAAGGTTCCATTTTTTTTTTTCCTTTTTTCGGGAGATTTTGTTGGCTTTTGTTCCGCGGGGGTAACCTGTGCCAGTCGCAGCCTTTAATGTGAACTCCCCTTGACCAGGGGTGAGGGGCGGGGCAGTGGGGGTGGGGTGGAGTGGAGCTCCCAGATCCACCCCCCCCCCCCAACCCCACCCCCCCCTCAAAGAAGAATTTCCCTGTTTCATGTTCAGGTAATTGTGAGAATTGGGAGCGAGGAAACCCTTGGGTATTGGATTAAAAACACACAATCCCGCTGTTCTCAGCATTGTAAAAAGAGTAAACTTGAATGCAACATTGAGTTCTGTCAGGCTGCACCTGCTAGTGATTTGTCTCCTTTCAACCCCCCCCTCCCCCCCCACACACACACACACACACACACACACACAGAGTTCATGGCAGGGTCATGCTGGCTCGACGCAGTCCGCCACCCCCAACCCCTCCCCCCAAACCCCAGCCCCGCCTTCCCCCTCCCCCCCAGCCCCCACGCTTGGCCAGATCACATCAGTGGCTGCTTGACCCCTGTGATTTATACCAGCCCCTACAGAGCAGAAATACTACGCCGGGAAGCTATATTTTACACCGCTGCATGCATGCAGGCACACTCATATGTTCTGACAGAAACAAGAGGTTCGCTTTCACAAGGAGATCTTTTCCTTCTCTTTCTCCCCCTCCCACTCCCTCTTCATTCATAAATTTCAGAAGGAAATTCTGCCCATAAACTACAAAACAAAGATTTGGATCTTGGATAAAAAGTCCAGTAATAAATAATACGGTGCACATAATTTTTGTATGTACAATATATTCTAGTGAGAATTTTTTTTTAACTGTCAAAAGCTAGTCAATTTTACAGGCTGGCCATGAAGTGGGAACATGTTTACCTACATTTATTTTAAAATATAGCATCCATATGCATCTAGCAAATTGTGCATTTACATTCAGCGTTAACATACTGGGTAATTCATTTATGCATCTTGACTAGCAGCATACTTGCCAGATGTTCTTCAACCTGTTTATAGCTTAATTAAGGATGGGACAATAGCTTATATGATATATGCACTGTGCATTTGTGAATGATTGGTCAAAATCATAGTTTTTAATCAAAAAAACAAATTTTCTCAGTAACAGAGTTTCAGACAGTCACCAGGATCGCTGCGCTTCCAGTATCAAGTGCACATACTGTATATTCATACACCATCTCATATCAGCGAGATCTGAGTGCTGACCCACTAACAGGTTCACCCTGTGCTTATGCAAACCTTATTCGTTACTAAAAGGCTAAACTGACATGACTGTGATATGACAATGACACTTTTGTAGTTAATATAGGAGGACACTGTCACGTGTGAAGGATACAGCTGGAGGACACTGTCTAGGATCTTCTAGTTTTAGCAAAATTAGCATTTAGCGAACAACCCAGGAGATCCATCTGTCGTTTTGCATACAGCAGATAAATCTTGGAGATAAGGACTAAAACCACAGGAACTATCTCAGCTGGAAGAACAAAAGAGAAATCAAACTGAAAGAGAAGTCCAGTCCCATAGCTTTTATATAACTGGAATTAAGAAGAGAAAACCCGCTGAAAATGCACCAATACGATCAACATTTACCGATGACACTGGAAGTGAATGAACAGATATACTGTAGCTACTGATTGCCAACTACTTCCAACAGAGATCCTTTCTACATTTGAAGTCAAGCACATAGAAGTGTTCCATTTGCTCCAAAAAGATCTTTTCTGTATGAAATTGGGTTTGTACAACAAGCCTCCTCATCCTTCACAAACAGTCCTTGAACAGTTCAATTTATTGAAAGCAAAAGGGGCATGGTGCAGTCAGTAAATATTCATCATAGAATTGTAAGGCTATACTATCATACTGTAATGCATGATACACTTAATACCACCTTTTACCAAAAAAACTACCAGTTTGTTTTTGCATTGTCATTTGAGTGTGAGAGATGCACTGGGTCAAACTGAACAACTAACTGTCAATAACTGAACAAATGAAAACGAGCGGCTCGGGTGTCTCTTTGCTGTGAATGACGGGGAGGGTATTTATCCACGGAGACCGGTTCAGAGTGGCTAACCCCACTGCTTCAGGCCCCCGGGAGGCCCTGCTCCTCCCCTCCTTTCTGCGTTACTAATTACCTACTGGACACATATGGTTCAATTCATTAAGCTAATGAGGATCTCTAAAGGCGGAGAGGGGAAAAAAAGAAAAGCCTCCTTTGTGTTTGGGGCCTTGGAAACCCATCTGGGCCTCACGGAGGCGTGAAATGCACAGTAATTATTAGTAATCATCACGGGCCATCAGAAACCGATCCTAAAGCTGTAATTACATGATAAATGTCTGGGTAACACATGCTCTGGCATTACTGCACCCAGGAGACCGGGGGTAATAGACAACTAAGGGTCTTTTATCCCGGCTTCTTCCATTGTTTTTTTGTGTCAATGCCTCCTCTGGCCGTTGGGCGACGCGCGGGCGGCAGTCAGAGCCCGCCCTGCCGGGAGCAGATTCCGTCTCCAGGCTGCGGCGCTGAAAGCACCACGGCTCTGGAATTGCAGCCATTTGTTCACTTCAGGTCTCGGCGCAGTAACTCTCGCCTGCCGTCGGCAGCGCTGTTCAGCCCGCATAAAGCACAGGCAGAGAGAATCATGAAATATCTGCCACCCCCCCCCACCCACCCACCCACCCAGCCCCCGTCACCCTCCAACTACTCCTAGCTCTCTCTCTCCACAGAAGAAAGTGTCCCCCTGGACGACAGGGCCAGACAGCGTACATCATCGAGCAGGAGGGATGTTTTACTTGTTAAACTCGAACCAGGGCAAGAACCAGGGAAAGCAGAGAATCTGCCAGGCACATGTATCTACTCATTTTAAATTTCTCTCAATTTCTCTGAGTTGGCCAGATTATGGTAATGCTGACCTTCCATGCCAAAATCTACAGTCAAGACTGCAAACAGAAAGAGCATTTGGTGCTACTATATGTTGATGCATAATTATATGTACAGAGAGCTTCATAATGTTTGGGACAAAGACATTTTTGCTTTTTCTTGATTTGCCTCTGTTCTCCACAATTTTAGATTTGTAATTTAAAAATTCACGTGGTCAAGGTGCAGATTCTTAGCTTTTTTTTTAAAGGGTGTTTTTTAATACATTTTAGTTTCACCATGTAGAAATTATAGCACTTTTTATAAATAGACTCCCTCACACCCCTCCCCATTCAGTACACCACAATGTTTGGGTAAAATGGCACACGTATTCATGATTAGTCAGGTGTTTTCAACTGCATCCTTAGTGCAGGTATAAGACAACTTTCAGTCTTGATTCTAGACTTTTTATTTCTTTTAGAGTATTGGCGTTTTTCAACATGAGTACCAGAGTTGTGCCTAGGAAAGTCAAGGAAGCCATTATGAGGCTGAGAAATAAAATGTAAAAATGTCAGAGACATAGGCCAAACCTTATGCTAACCGGAATCAACTTTCTGGAACATCATTAAGATGAAAGAGAGCACTGGTGAGCTCAGTAATCCCAATTGCCCTGGTAGGCCAAGGAAGACCTCTACAGTTGATGACTGAAGAATTCTTACCATAATGCATATCCATAATACTATTACCATAATACCACCCAATCTGAATTGAGCATGTTTTCCACATGCTGAAGAAGAACTTAAGGTAACTAGAAATGCATTGCTAACCAAAATATAAAATCACATGATATAATTGTTTCTAGAATATTCATAAAATTTGATGTCTCCTTTTAAATTGTTGGAAATTTAACTTGTGTCCAAAGGGTTAAAGTATTTAAAATAATTATGAACAATTTCCCTTAATTATTTCTTAACCGATTGTGTATCATGCATTCTAGAGTTAAAAGCACATTTTAGCAAAATAGAAAGAGCGCTGAAGTGTCCGTGCATGGAGGACAGACTCCAGGAATAGCTGCGTCGGCATTACACCGCAGTTTAAATGCAAATAAGCAGAGGGAGAGCAAACAGTGGGTAAGATGTTTGTTATGCTTTTCTTAATATGCACAGATGTGCATATGTGCTCTACTCAATTTCTTTGAACCTTTCCATGGAACTGCTTTTGTATTTTTGCATGACTACCATAATTGTAATATTTATGCATGCAAAAAAGATGTTTTCCCGTAATGTTGACCACAGAAGAGAACATTACATTTAATGGAAAAACAATGAATATTTGCCTGAGATTTGCCTACTCCCCTTTAAGCAATAACCGTGTCGTTGGCAAGACGAGGTATGTTATTCGGAAAGCCAATAGTGGTCAGACGTTAAACAAATTACACACAACCTTATTTATTCTTTCAGAGGTTATTGTTTATTCCAAACTTTCATTCCAAAGTGTGTAACTGATTTACCAGATGTGACGGTTACTTTAGCGTTAGCTCACCTTTGCATACTGTATGAGCAGCTAGGTCTCCCCTCCCCATAGGCATAAGCACATCGAGGCAGCATAAGGCATGTACACAGACAGCAATACATTAATGCAGTAAGCTATGTCTGGATCAGATCTGGCCATCTTCTGGTATACATCTTCTGACGACCTACATACAAGGGCTCAGATCTGGATTGGGGGATGGCAACCAAATCTGGGCAGTTTCTGAACCATCATTCTGTAGCATCACTGTCCATTAGAAGCTTGTTATTAGGGGAAAAATGTCTGTGGGCGAGTCAGAGTGTGCCAGCTCCAGCTCATAACCAAACAAGCACTCACAGTAAAGAAGCTCACTGCCTTGAATGCATATGTTATTTATTTCTTTTAATATATATATATTTTTAGGGCTTTTTCAGCTTTATTGGACAGGACAGAGCAGAGAGACAGGAAGAATGGGGAGCAAGAGAGAGGGAGAGACATGTGACCAAGGTCACACGCCGTGATTCGAATCGCCAACGTTGCCGCTTGCAGTGAGGATGTAGCCTACGCTATAGGCTACGCCACAAAGCACCCCTGCATACGCTATTTAAATGAGTTATGGTTCAATGGCTGTAACTGTAATAATGTGATGTAATATCATTAAATGTTGTCTCATTTTTCACCCTTGATGCCCCCAGAAGTATTGCTTAATGAGCGTGCTGGTTAGCTTGGATGGCGGGTGCTGTTGGCAGGTGAATCATCATATGTTGCCCAGTAAGCTAAAGTAACCTAAAGATAAAAATCCAAACCTCGCAGGAAAAAACTTGCCTACATAATCTCCCCAAGGGTTTGAACCTGAGGTGGCAGTTCTGACAAACAGAATTTCCATTCAGTGGGAAATTGAAGAGAAGTTTTCCTCTCCTAACAGTTGAGGGTGCACCTCACAAAACTGCTCTAGTGTTGTTTTGAATTCACAGGTACACATACGCTGAATCGCCCATCCCACGTGATCCACTCCTATCACTGCATGATGCTCCCCGTTTTGAGCCTGTATTGTATTTGCTGATTTGGCATTTAGTGTGTTATATGCTCATATCGAGTGCAGATAATTGGGCGATGGCTGGGAGTGAACCTTTAATAATGTCACTGCTTTGTCCGCATCCATCAGTTCAGCCTTCCAACATTGGCTAAAATGGAAAGCGCATCAGTTCACGGTATATGTCTCCCTGTCGATCTATGGACATGCACTGCACTGCAATGTTCTTACAAAATCTTATTTTCCATACTGTAATTACAGAACACATCAAATTCGAGATTAAAACGGACTTATCGAACATTAATATCTTCACACAAACGTATTTACCACACAGTACAAAAAAAAAAAAAAGTTAGACAGGGCAAGAAAAACGACACATTGATACGAAAAGCACAGCGATTTCAGTCAACCGCGTATTGCTCCGGAAATGTCAAGAATTCTCTAATTGATGCCGCGATCTCGCTAATAAACGCTCGCGCCTCTCCATGGGAAAAAAGGCAGCTTTCTTCCCTTCTGACAGGCATTACTTAGCTATTGTAACGAGAATTCCTGCCCCGTTCTGTTCAGCAAGAATCGTGTCAGTTGGAATGATACTCATTACCTCTTGGTCGCCCGGAAATGGAACGCGCCACAATTATTCTCTATGCGTAGAAGATGTCTGTAAAAGAGATGGCTCCCTTTCAATGTGAGAAGTCTGCGGTCGAACCTACTTAATTAGAGAAAAGTCCATTCTTTCGGCCAAGACTGGAATACGTGACATTCCAGTCTGTCACCGCAGCGATGTGCGTCGCAATCCGCGCCTAAATTATGCTGGAACAGCAGCATGTCAGTATTATTATACAGGGTTTACAGCAAAGCAGCGCTAACATTTATATTGGCCATCTTATTCCCACCTGACGTCTAAATGCATATGTTTTGTAGAGGGTTATAAAAACAGGGAATCTAAAAACACTGATTTGGGAAAGCCCGAAGACACACTTCAAACTATAAACGCATGTAGCACTACAATGGCTTCATTACATTTTGCAGTTGTCCAATGCTGGCATCAATTTTACTGCAACAAGAAAATTCTCAGTGGAGTTCCATTTAGTCGCTTTGCACAACTAAATTACACACGTGGTAGTGTTCCCTATTTTATTTCAGGTTATGTGAAACTTCAAATGGCTGAAATAAGCTGCCAAAAAACTGAGTCCACTACAACCTAACGTGAAAGATAGTGAGAGAGTCTGCTTCCTGTTGTGAACGTCATTTTGCCTGATAAATGCTGCCTGTGGAGGCCTCTGCAGTTTGAAATGACCCACAATTTGGCACTATGAATTGGTTTGGGGTGAGTAATAACAGCGTTTCATTAGCCCATCCTGCAACAGGACCAACTTAGCAAAGGGTCCTTTCTCTTTTGCTTACTATTATAGATCAAATGTGGCAAGGTTGGAGGTTATGGGGCAATGGGAGAAAATGGGTGGGAATGGGGGGTGTTTTTAATGTGACATTGCATCATTGTCTCTTCATAAAACTCATAATAATTGAACAATTAAACGTTAGCAGCACTATTACCACTTCACCACAGAAACAGTATGGAATGTGATTAATTCCCAGGCTAAATGCACTGAGGTTAAATCAGTAGCGTCAGACCGCCAACAGACCTCCTTTGGCTCTTCATTAATGAAATTCATCAGTTTATCTGTGAGACCACAAACCTTTTTACAACTTAATCTAAACCACCCATGGACACTGAAGGAAAATCTGTTTTCTTGCCTTGAAGGTGCGAAAGCTCTCCATTTCCCTACATGAAAACCACTCCTCCTCCTTTTTTTGTAGTGGAGAGACATTTCACTCAAAACAGTACAGGTTTACAATTTTCAAATAAATCTTTTCAGATAGGAATAAATTCAGTCTGGGCAGTAATTCATTTTGATGTGGCCTTGCTCTAGGTGTGAATATGTCTGCAGGAAGGGCTTTTGTAGCCCTGGATGGATGGTGATGCTAATCAGAAATTAGCATTCGAAGATAGGCCATCATGTTTGGAGGGAATAATTGCCCTCCGTCCTGACATACCCAACAGGGTCCCTTCGGCTGTCTCGGGACGCGACGCAGACGCGGGTCTTGGGAAGGGTGGGCTCCAGGCCATCTCAGCCTCAACCTCTCCTTCTTACCAAGAGCTGGCCTCATTCAGCGCCGCACAAACACCGAGGTGCGGCCACTTGAGCGCCACAACCCCTCTTTCAGAGCAGCAGGTGTGTTCTCCTTCTGCGGAGGCCTCAAACTCAAATCAGCAGAAAGCAACGGATGATCTAAGCCTGGCTTTCCATACTGCCTGTTTTCTAGTTTAAATAAATAAATAAATAAAAACTCCAGTCACATAATGTATGTTTTTGTTGCTGTTGCAAATGGTGCCAGGTACCACATCACAGATGACAGGTTGTGGTTAAAATCTTCTGAGGACCATCTTAGCGCCTGTAAAATTTTCACACCGAAATCAGGCTTACAGGAGTGCTTTATCCAGCTGTGTCATGTTTGTGATATTTGTTTTCCCTTTGGCCTGTATCTCAAGTTGTTTATTTCATTTATGTTCCATTTCCAGTATGCATATCTTACAGGATTCCAATATATAAGAGAACAATCACGGACATTAGAAGAATATGCATTATCATGAGGTGATGTTATCAATTTCAGGTTATGAATAAAGCAGACAATATCACAGGTGAAACATATATTATTATTATTATTATTATTATTATTATTATTATTATACATTACATTACATTACATTACATTACAGGCATTTGGCAGACGCTCTTATCCAGAGCGACGTACAACAAAGTGTATAACCATAACCAGGAACAAGTATGACGAAACCCCTAGAGAGAAGTACCGGTCCAAGTACAGGGAACAACCGCATAGTTCAACCTGGACCCTGGTGGTTAAACTGATTAACACTAACAACGAGAACGGCAACAACGCAATCTATGGAAAAATAAAAATAAATAAAAATACAAGTAGTCGTTAAGACTGGCGCATCAACTAAGTCACCTATTAAACAGCTGCCTAGTTACAACCCTAAGTTTAGTCATTTACAGGGGGGGAAGGGATGGGGAGAGGTGCAGCCTGAAGAGGTGGGTCTTCAGTCGTCGTTTGAAATGGGTCACAGTCTCAGCTGTTCTGACCTCCACAGGGAGGTCATTCCACCATCGTGGGGCCAGAACAGAGAGGAGACGTGTTCTGGAAGTGCAGGTGCGAAGAGGGGGAGGTGCTAGGCGTCCTGAGGTAGCAGAACGGAGGGATCTGGCTGGCATGTAGGGTTTGAATATCTTTTGAAGGTATGCTGGGGCTGATCCCTTGACTGCCTGGTATGCTAGAACCAATGTTTTGAATTTGATGCGAGCTATAACAGGCAGCCAGTGGAGGGTAGTGAGCAGGGGAGTTACGTGGGAGTGTCTGGGGAGGTTGAAGACCAGACGAGCCGCAGCATTCTGAATGAGCTGCAGGGGTCTGGTGGCAGATGCCGGTAGTCCAGCCAGAAGAGAGTTGCAGTAGTCCAGGCGGGATAGAACCATTGCTTGGACCAGGAGCTGGGTTGAGTAGGTGGTGAGAAAGGGGCGGATTCTGCGGATGTTGTATAGGAAAAATCTGCATGCCCGGGTTACTGCTGCAATGTTGTTGGAGAGGGACAGCCTGTTGTCCATCATCACTCCGAGATTCTTGGCGCAGGGTGATGATGTCACTACGGTGTCCCCTAAGGAAATGGAAAAGTCGAGGAGGGGAGAGGATAGAGCAGGAATAAAGATTAGCTCCGTCTTTCCCGGGTTGAGCTTCAGGTGGTGATTGTCCATCCAGCTCTGTATGTCCCTCAGGCAAGCGGAGATGCGGGCGGGGACCTGTGTGTCCGATGGGGAGAAGGAGAGAAAGAGTTGCGTGTCGTCGGCATAGGAATGATAGGACAAGCCATGGGCAGATATTACAGGGCCAATTACATTATACATTGTATAATAAAAGTATGTGGCCTACTGACAGTTTTTTCCCCCCATAACAAAACAGTCACATATAATAATAAAATTTATCTGTTGCTTTTATTACATTAAACGGATTAAAACATGACCTTGTTTCTGTTTAACTGGTTCATGTTCGAGTACTCTGGAAGTTATTTTTTCCCTTTTCCAACAGCATGGTAAAGAGCTTTGATAGCTATCAGTGTACCGCATATAGAACAAGCAAATTTCAATGCGATTTTCCTACTCACATAATACATGTACGAGAGAAGAAGGCTTTCACTGTTTTAGTTCCAGGAAAAGGGTAAGCAGTTGTTATTTACCAAAGGAATACTGAATATATCTTTGCATTTTTAAGGGATTCTAACCAAATCGAATTCATGTATGCAAAGCTTCTGGTAACTCTCTCAAAGGCGACAGCTTTGTGCACCAGGAAATTAGCCGTTTTCTGTTTTATTGATACACCGAATCGTCTAATCTGATTGCCCAACAGAAAGCCTTGTCTGTTGCAGTTGTTTAAAGCGCTGGATTGTTGTCGGCTATTCCATTTTTACTCGTGGCGATAACGTTAACTAGGTAGAAAGTAGGCTACCCTACCTCATTTTCATGGCTGCGTTTACAAGTGACCTTGTCGCCCCGAATCCTACTGAACGCGCACCGAAACTCTGTCACAAAGCAAACAACGAACACCGCACACCACATGTCCGAGAACAGAAAACAAACGCGACCAGCCTTGTTTTATGGTTTACTTTTAAGATTGATAAGGCCTATATTAATCAATACAACTATTAAATTGATACAATTAATGTTTCTCTAGCAGGAATTACAAAAAAACGAAACAATGATTAAGAGTGAAATAACGTTAAATGGCCCGTGCATCCAAAATAAAACATAAAACTGTGGTTACTCGTATTCAGCAATGATATACAATGATTCACATTTCCAACGAAGCTACTTTTTCTGTAGGTGATGAGGACTTGCACTGATAACTGACGATCACTAGGTGGCAACCCATCTCTTTATGAAGAAATGGGCAAGCATATGTTTCCCCAATATTAAATACTTAAAATATTATTTTTTTTATTTAATCAATATACAATAAAACAATAAAAATGATTGGGAGAAAACACAAAATTCAATTTTAAGAAAATAACTTATTTTACGTATTTATTTTGATATTAATTAATTCAAAAAATATTCGTGGACATTTATTTAGTGCCCAGCATATACAATATAATATTTAACAGAATAAATATTTACATTTTTTTATGGCTGACTGAGTTTGTGCAGTGTTAAATTAAATAATATGTAATCAGAGGCAATGACCACCTCTCTCTCAGGTATGATATGGTCATAGTCCTGATTTTGTTCCCAGACTGGATTTTTCTAGTTACCAAAGCAACTGTAACAATCATTAAGCTCACGCTGAGATCCTAGAATAGCCTTATCTTCATGCCTCTTTTAAAGGTCAGAAAAAACACTCTCCAGTCATCAAGGTAAATTGATTACCCAGCATCCTCATTAACACTCTTAGATACAGTCCATATGTAAATGTCATTCAGAGGGCTGATTTTCGACACTTCACCATAATCACCTTAGATGTTAATATATAATGTCCTGAATTTTTTAGACTCTTAATGATTGACACAATGCAGTACATTCAACATTAAACACCACGATGTAGAGAAGGGTGGACTCGCTACACAAGAAGCTGATCCTCAGCTCACCAACGGCAGAGGCTCAGCGAGGCCTGCCGTGGTGTCCACCGCTCCTGTCATTCCTGCATCGCTAACCTGGGTACTGCTGCCTGCACAGAAAAAATGGCCACTGTTACATCAGCTCTGAGAGCATACATTTTACACTGACAGAATGCATTTCTATCCCCTGGGGATTTACACAAATGCTGCTCATGTGGAATTAACACTGAGAATTTCACGGCGTACCTCCTTCATTTTACAGTGCATTTCATTTTAAATTGCGCGTAGTTCCTCTTAAGCCATGGGTGGAAGAGAGGCTGTGATGTCAGAGGAGGTTTTGGAACCACAGGAGGCTGGAGCACCTTGGCAGCAGGCCTGGCTTTTTGTGTCAGCTTACATTTCATTCCTTATTCGTTCAGAAAAATACTACTTCATATCACTTTATCCGCAGAGCAACTGTGCATCATCTGCATGGGAACTTCAACCTTTGGCCTGACCTCATGAGAATGTGTCTACTGTGCTGTTAATTAAACATTAATGACAGGTGAGAGAGAGAGAGAGAGGGAGAGAGAGAGACAGTGAGAGGGAGAAAGAGAGAGAGAGACAGAGAGAGGGAGAAAGAGAGAGAGAGGGAGAGAGAGACAGAGAGAGAGAGAGAGAGAGAAAGAGAGAGAGGGAGAGAGGGAGAAAGAGAGACAGAGACAGAGAGAGACAGAGAGAAGGAGAGAGACAGAGAGAGAGAGGACAGGGGACAGGACAGAGCAGCCGAATGCTGTTTTTGTTGGGTCTTAATTTAACAGGCTGCTCTGGACCCCGTTAGCAGAAAATATTACCCTAACTCATAATAACGTGATCTGAGGCAAACTAATGACAGCTGAATTAAGTCATTCAGGTGATGGAGGCCTACGAGCAGTTAGAGCTGCAAGGCTTCGGGTTCAGCAGCAGCTGTGACCCTAATTACAAAGGCTGATTTATACCCGATTAAATCCCTATATAAGTCACCTCTTTTGAAAGAGCAGTTAGGCTACTTACACTCGCCACCAAACAGTAGCAATTTTGTTTGAAATAAATGTACGCAGCTCTTCGGGAAGCATATGGTATATTTCTCTCTTATTAATAATTCAAATGAAATGAGCAAAAATGAGTTGGCTCGGTTACTGACGCGTTTGTCCCGCATTAATTTCGCGGACGTTTTGTAAATGGGGCTATTATGTTAAAAACAATGCTGATTGAAACACTCTGTTTTGCTTGTGCCTCATGTGCCAAGGCTGGTGCTGAGCCTCTGCCATAACTCTCCCGTGCCTTAAACTGTGCTCCGTTACCCCGGATTAACAGACACCGTCTAACTGACGTGTCTGTTAATCACAATTCAAAATGAGACACTGCATTTCCAAATTTGGTCTTGGATTAAGACACATTATTAAGAGTACCCTTTCCTTTCCTTTGTTGAATAATAAAGACTCCAGCTTTATGGTCTGGCCATAACCAGGCTGTGTCTATGGCCAGCCCTCAGTCAGCCCTCTGGTTTCACTCCTTAATCTTAACCCCAGAAGTAACATAACGTTAAGGAAGGAAAAGGTCAAGGCCCAAGGCCCAAGGCCCGTCCGTGCGTTTGAAATGCACTCTAAATGCGGCTGTCAACAGCAGCTTATATGCAATTTGTGGCTTTAAGAAGTTTTCAACAAAGATGAAATCACATTTTTAAAAATGTGCTCTGTTTGCACACAGCCATGGATCCCCACTGCGGGGACCTGGGTCACAGTAGAGCCCCTTAATGCAGCTAAGCCTGAAGAATCGGGGGATTGTTTCCTGCACACTGGCTTTGTAGCAGGGACAGGTGCTTTCTGAAGGACCTGGGGGAGGGTGGGGGTGAGGAGGGTGCGCTATGATCCCATAGGCTGGGGGGGGGGGGGGGGGGGGGATGGGTTTGTGGGGGGCTGCTAAGACCTGTCTCCAGCTCGTAGCAGGGACGAACAGTGGCCTGCAGCTTAAACTGAGGCAATCTCCCTCAGTCCTCCGCCACCTTCAGATCGGCTCGTCATGCGTACATTTTGTTTTGGGAAGGAAGGACAACAAAGGTGAGACCACAGGTCTTTCCCGCACCTGTCCTCTCAAGAGCGAGAGATGGGGGGGGGGCGGTGGGACGAACGAGCGCCATCCCATTAGCTCAGACGGGACGCCTCGTTAAAGGCCCTGGAGTGGGCCGGGGTGAGAAACGAGGGCATTTTCTGGCAAGAGCCGCGGGGGAAAGTGACCTGCAGTGAGTGAGGCTCTTCCAGAGGGAGGGTGGTGGAGGGGACGGGCAGCCATGGCCAGACGGACAGACTGATGTGGACAGGAGGGGATGGGCAGCCATGGCCAGACGGACAGACTGATGTGGACAGGAGGGGATGGGCAGCCATGGCCAGACGGACAGACTGACATGGACGGGAGGGGGCGGGCAGCCATGGCCAGACGGACAGACTGACGTGGACGTGGACGGGGGGGGACGGGGGGGCGGCGGATTGCCAGGCGAACCGGAGCTCCGCTTCGATATCCCTGACAACGCAGTCAGAGAGACAGCCGCCATTATGGTCAGCCAAGGAGGCCACGTGCATTTGAGCAAGAATCCCAACCTTAAAAGGGGTGGGGGTTCAGCTAAGCATCCTGCTTAGGGTCAGAGCAGCTCTGAGGCCCGCCCCCTCACCCAAAAAATAATAATCATTTATTCAACAGTAAATATGTACACAGTGCTACAGACTAAGAACCCCTCGAGACATCTCAAAAACTGTCTTCATCAGAATAAATTCTGATTTACATGATTGGTGACTCTAACACAGTGTTTTTGACTGGTGTGCCACGGCAGAGATTACCAGCCCTGCCTCGGAGAATTTTCAGATTCCAAAACAAATGAACGTGCGTGACATTTTGTAACGTTTTTATTGAATGATGCGATAGTGCTGTACCGTGGAATTTTTATTATGAAAAGTATGCCGTCACTGTAAAAATAAATAAATAAATAAATAAATAAAACGTTGGGAAGCACTGCCCTAACACACATTATCTGACAGTCACTCAACCATTCCAATGACACCTCTAATTATAAATATGAAAAATTCAGGAGTGCACATATGATAGCATTCGGCCTCATATGTAGCTAGTCACGCCTTTAGTCAAAATGTGTTTTTGTTAGGTATGCCAATACTAAAAAAATGCTCTAGAGTTATTCAATAAGCTTTTCCGCGTCAAAATCAATGATATAAACACATGCAAACCCTAGGTGGCTGAATGATGTAAACTAAAGTAGATCTGATAGAAAGCCTGCAAGATCAATACCCAATATTTACACGTGTTGCTGTAGTAACCCCCCCCCCCCCCTTTCAGTCTTAAGAGAAAAATTCTTTATTCAGGGAACTTCTCTTTCAACCATCAGGAAGACTGAAGCGAAGGCTCGGAGATCTTTTCTATTAAGATGCTTTGTCGTCCTAAATAAAGCCCAGACAGGACACATGGTCCCAGAAAAGTGTCAGATTGGTTGAAACCTTTATAAACTGTGCGAGGAGTCTTCCTCTGCGACGTGAATGTCATTCCGCGGGTGAAATTAATGTTGCTTTTAACCTGTACTGCCGTGGAATTACACTGACATTTACCCTACATTAAATCAACTTCATAACGGCGGATTCATACCAATGAGTTATTGTATTGCGTGCAGGAAGAAGCGGTTCTATATTCAAAACACGAGTCACACATGCAGTATAAATTCATATGTATATGTAACATAACACACTCACATACGCACACACGGACAAGCAGGCATGAATGCTAGCTTGTCTTGTAAAAGAAAGGCGAGAGAATCTATTAAAGGTAGCATTACTGGAGTCTCAATTGACAAGGTAGTTGCGAATGCAATTGATACTTCTCTTTTGCCTTCCCTTGTAGCACAAGTTATTATCACAACTGCTGGAGGACCGGCGAGATAGCGAGATAGGGGCGGTAACGATCCATCGGGGACTCGTCAATCATGACAAACTGCAACCAGAATTGAAATTACATCTGCATTTGAATTAGCAACATTATTCGCCAATTTAGCTCAGAGTGAACATTTTTCCATTGGAGATGGAATTAAATTAGAAAATGAGTGAGTCTTTAATTTTCAGATTATAAATCATGGAATATAATTCACCTCCTCATACCTTAAGGCCAATTACATTATCCTAAGCGACATTTTATCTTCCGACCGGCAAGTGATATCATGATGGGGAGCCGTCTCACAAATCACATTTTCTGTGGTAGCAAGAAATATATCTTTCTCCTGAATTAGACATAAAATATTAGTATCATTTCCTGCACGAAAGCTTATTTTACATGAAATTTGATAGTCTTTTTTTCCTTAACTCATAAACATATTAGCCTACATTGTTACTTTGTTCAACTGAAGTAGTCACCTTTCAGTTTGACAAATCAGATCTGCTTTGAGATCTCGACTAAGATTAAAAGCGTGGCTTTTTAATCTGTCTGCCTGTCGAGGAAACGTCTAAAGAATGCAGAGGGGATATTGCGCTGGCTGTTTACCGCTATTGAACTTCGCTCATTTGACATTTTAGAGGGAGCGAGAAGGGGAATTCGCGAGTATCTCTGGCATGTATCTGTATCTGCAGTCAATGTTTGGGCAAATTGGTTTAAACAAGAACGGCCTGCGGTGAGACAGCAACTGATAGAAACTGACAGAGTACTTTTCCCGCATCATATCATGTCGCCGCATTGTGAAATTGCTTTTATACCATTCCAGAAATATTTCAAAAGGCTAGAAGTTGAAATGGAACTATGAAAAGTATTTGTGACTTCGTGTTAGTACCCGCATTAATTATTGAAGGCTACAGAAACCTGCGCCATTGCACCAGTTTTTACTGGTCTAATCCACGGTGTGTGAATACGCACACTTAGGCTGTGTATTTTGTTTGATTCTGATTCATTAGAATGATTCATTACATTATTATTGAATGGCCTAATACAATGGATGAATTTCAGTGCTTTGGACACGAGGAAACATGAAAACACGACCTCTAAGCAACAATAAAGGCACGTTTAATATTTCTCAAAGAACGAGTTTACTATATTTATTAGTATTTCAGATATCAGCGCCGATTCTAATTAACGGCTAACAGTTGCACATTAACTGGAGATTGTAAAATATGATTTGGCCTCTCATACCCTGAACTGCGAAAGGCTAAACTTGTTCCCTGTTCCGCGGAGTGACTTGTGCCCAGACCTTATTAAATATGAATAAGCTCCCTTAAACACAAATAATGTGCCAGTTCCATTAGGGGCCGAGATTTTCGGGGTGATAAATATTATTTGTGAACGGTGGTGATCGGATGTCTATTGTGTGGGGATTGGATACAATATTAAAATTCACAAAAAGCCATTGTGTTTGAATTCTTCTCGCGCTTCATGCAATATTGCCACTGCTTAATTTGATTTCTATTTATTTTTTTCTATTGTTGTGGTTTTATTGAGGTGGTGCCTGTTTTATCAAACAAATCTGGACTGGAAATAGGGTCAGGAGAGCTGGTCTTGACTCTTTTTTATTAGCTTTCCCAGAGTCGATATGAGCTGATTTGGGTATCTGTATCCAACATTAAACTCCTCCACTCCCGTCTGGGCTTTCTGGAGATGATATTTATCACTGGCTCAAAATTTTCCATGACAATTTCAGGCTGTATTTAACGCTCACTATCAGTCCACTAATAATATCCTCTTCTTTTGTCTCTGAAATGGCTGTATATATATATATATATATATATATATATATATGTGTGTGTGTGTGTGTGTGTGTGTGTGTGTGCGCGCGCGCGTACGTATGTGTGTGCTTATGCATATGTGTGTGCATGTTTGAGTACGTGCCATTTTGCGCGTTGTGTGCGAGCGCGTGTGCGTGTGTGTGTTCCTGTGTGTGCTAGCGTGAGTGTAAGAGGTGATGTACATGTTTATATTTTAATCGAAACAATGCAATGGTAGTTCTCACATTATAAAAAGCAATAAACCCTGACGCCAGGTTGGAGCTTCACCCGGGATCTCTGAATAGATAAGATTGGAGATAGATACATTTCATAGGCTACTCCTTGGGAAGCGTTTGCAATGAATGATTGATTTTATGAGCCATGGCTGACGTCATCATCAACTAAAGTCGCCCAGATTCAATAACGAATTCAGAGTGAAAAGTCATTTGTTTTATTTATTTATTTATTTATTTATTTATTTATTTATTTATGTAGTTTTGGAACAGTTCGTATGCGGCGTTAGACTTAGGCCTTTTGACAAGCAAAGTGACATTTTTACAGCGACATGAGCATTGAAGTTTGTAGTGTTTGCAATTTCATTTGCCAGGCAGAATAATTGAGGTGCGCTCTTTACCCCGTTACTCTGAATAGTTCTATGGCTGAAATATTCTCTCTGTTTCCAGCCAGTGGGAGCAGGGTGATAATGGCGATTTCAGGACTCCGGGGCAACAGGGCGCAGAAGCAACGGGCTGATATTAATATTAATATTTCAAAAAGCAGTGGATTTGAAGCTAAACACCAGCAAGCCATGCTCGGTAAAAGCCCATTACAGTTTTACCCACACCATTTACTGTGGACAGTGCCGTTTTGAAGGTCAGGCTGCCTACCGTGTAGGTTTTTGTTAGCGATGTTTCCAGTTATCCGCGCCATTTCAGAACACACATTATGTAAATGATTCTTCTTTTTGTATGGAAGAATAAAAACCCGACGCGTTAATGACCATAATGTCTCGTTTTTTGAGTGCCTTTTTTATATAGGTGGGTTAGAGAAATTGTTAATTTGGTTGAACTTTAAGAAAACTACACGCGTGAATACGCAAATGGGCATCAAATAGGTAAGTTTTCTATGGGTTAGGATATACTTTGATTAATTTTTAACGGTCATTGAACAAGGTCGTTTCAAACATACAGTATAAAATAATTAAATGGGCCAGGCTGCGCGATACAAAATCTTGTACACTATCGTTGAAGGTCACAGGAGTCAGGTTGTGTGATGTCATCAGTGTTGTGCTGCCACCCGTGGGAGGAAGATGACGGCGAAGTGACAAATACAAGTCTTAACACATTCAAGATTCCACCCATAAAAGAACGTCGCTTTTTTAAATTGTTCAGAAGCAATGAGGCACACACAAGCAAGGGAGGAGTCCCGATGAATGAAATGACAGATCTTTTTTTTTTTTTAGAAGCGAGGAAACGTATTCCTGTTCCTGTTGATATGACCCTCCATCTACAGTACAGCCAAGGAGATGTGAAAATTCAATTTATGGTTCTTTGAAATGAGACCTATTGAATTGAATAGATCACCAGACCTGTCAAAGTAATTAAAATACATAAATGTAATGTATTTCAAAAATGTGGTATCCCATGATGGCATGGTCTGACCAATCATGCCATTAACAGCGCCTTCAGCAATTCCCAACAATAATGACACTTGCTGCTTAATTCTAGCTAGGCACTTTGAAAAATGTTCACGTTCAATGAAATAAATAAAGTCAGACATGATAGTAAGCTCTCTCTCTCTCTCTCGCGCTCGCTCCTCACTCTCTCTCTCTCTCTCTCTCTCTCTCTCTCTCTCTCCCATCGCACGCTGCAGTGCTTAAAGCAGTGGCTGTAAATGCATTAAACCTCTCCATTCAGTGTCATTCATCTACAATTAAGGGAGCCAGAGAACTTAACTGTTATTTTACAATTATCCTCAACCTGCTTGTTATCTGCATAATTAACAAGCACGCCACTTTAGCATTGTTGACCTGTTAGCAATGGATTCCATTCTGCTCAATAGCACCTGCTATGGCAGCTCTGAATTTGTGCACTTCATATAAAATCATTTAGGTTCAAACAAAAAAAAAGGTTTCAGGCAGAAAAAAAAATCTGAAATTTCTTTTATGTAATCAGAATGATCTATTACCACCTGATGTACTTTGTGCAATTAAAATAATTTAGCATGAAGGGCAGAAAGCCAGTTCTCTCACCTTTCACACAACGGAGTGTACCTAAAAGTGGATAAAGTGGATAGGTGCACATAGGTTTATTAGAATGATTAAAATTGCAAAAAGGGTGGCTCAGGATGATCACATTTTAAAAGTTAATAGCAACTAATAGTATCTCTATTAGTATCTAGCCATCCTTCAATGGCCTACCTGTCCCAGATAACCTGTGACTGTGAAACTTGAGTCACCACTTGACTCACATGGTTTAATCACAAGCATGTAAATCGGCAAAGACCAGCACTAAAACCCCCAACCCTGAAGCCCCCCTCTCCCCCCCATCTCCCCCCACACCACGCAAATGCATTTGTTTAAAAAGCCTTTCTATCACTTTTAATCAAAACAAATGATACTCTGGATCCCTGTTGCCAGCAAAAAGATGTTTCACTTTCACTCTTTAAATAAAGCGCAGCAGTGAGCTGTGTGATTACCCAGGAAGGACTGCTCACTGCCACTGGGGGAGTTCGGTCTGATCCTCTGAACCACTCCAATGGTATGGTCATGATGTGAACATATGAGGCGCAGAATAACACACAGCGCAAATCATCACACCACTCCCCACCTTCCAGAAAAATCAAACCTCGAAAAAAGATGGGAATACAAACAGCCGCAGGAGTTCAAACCCAAGGTTCTAAAAAAAAAAGAAAAAAAAAAGGGGTTCCCCCCTCCTCCGCAGGGATCGCCCCAATGTTTCATTACAGATGTGCCCACTGTACGAGTTATGATGAATTGCTCGAAACATGATTGAAATCTGACAAAATAACACCGTGTTTTATAATAATGTCCCCGAGCAGAAATATGGCCCCAATAACTAAACAGTGCTTCATCACCCTCGCCAGTCTCAACAGCTCCCATTAGCAGCCAGATCATTGTGTTATGGCTCCCATTCCCCGGCTGACCGTGTAAGTGACAGCGCTGCCTCTGCCGCTGACAGTGAAAAATATTTGCGCTGACAAGGCCACAAATCACGATAAGACAAGTTTAAAACTCAATATTCACTGAATGCGCATCTAGTATATTCTTGTTAAAAGTGTAATACGACACTCTCTGCCCTGAGCATTCCTTTATTATTACGGTATTGACAGCGACTATAATAAAGTTGTGCTCCCTGATGCCAGGAGAGAGAGTAATGGCGGGGGAGAATCCACAGAGTAATCACAGTTGTTGAGCACCCTGTGACTTTCTGAATGCAAAATCCAGTTCTGACTTGACAGCGCTGCATCTAGAGCAGCAAAAACATTTTCTGATCTATTTGTTCAAGTTGCTAGGACAGTATGGGATGATGTTATCCCTTTCTGGAAAAAATCCAAACAAAATTCAAAATGTAAACTTAGTATATTTTGTTGTGCTTAATAGCTCATGTATGCACTGAAAAAAAGACTACGACATTAAAATTGAAGACATTGTTTTAAAAATAGGTTTAAATAGGTAGAAGAGGTTGGAAAAGATGTAAAAAAAAACAGGTTGAAAGGTTTATTGTCATGAAATTTATAAATATTTGCCTTATCATTTTATGTCCATTTGCAAGTCTTTACATTTAAGTCATAGTTTACCTTATGTTCAAAAAATATATAGTACCCTCCAAAAGTATGGGAACAGCAGAGTGAAATGTATTTTTAACTAAAGGCATTTGGATTTGAAATCTAAAGATGTATATAAGACAAAAGTACAGACAATCAGCTTTTATTTAATTCCATTTACATGTGTATATGTTATTTCCATTTTACAGACACAACTGTTTTTGTGTTGAGATTCCCATTTTCAGCTGTGCAAAAGTTAACGGATGAACTTAAAAGTAAATCAAAGCAATGAAATCTAATATTTGGTTGCATAGTCCTTAAATGCAACAACGGCATCAAGTCTATGACCCACTGACATTGCCAGTCATTTGGGCTCTTCATTGGAAATGCCTTTCCTGGCCTTCACTACAGCCTCTTTAATTTGATCTTTGTTTGGGGGGAGGGGGGTTCAATCTTCTGAAAGGTAAATGCGTGCCCGATTGGATTTAAATTGGGTAACTGACTTGGCCAGTCCAAAAGTTTCCACTTTTCCCCACTGATGAATGCTTTGGTTACATAGGCAGTGTCTCTGGGGTCACTGTCTTGCTGCAGGATGAAGTGCCAGCCAATGAGGTTGGAAAGATTTCTTTGCACACAGCCAAACAATCTGTCTGTGCAATTGCGATTTCATTCTACTGTTGCCATCCTCCATTACATCAAAATTAAGACAAGTGAGCTTGTTCCAGAAACAGCCATACATGCCCAAGACATGACCATATCTCACAGATTTGGGGTGGGGGTGCTTTGGATCATGGGCTGTTCCTTCCTTCCTCCACACTGTCAGCTTTCCATCATTTTGTTAAAGGTTTATTTTGGTCTCGTGTCTCCACAAAACTTTGTTCCACAACTCTGAATGCATCTTATGTTTATAATACTCTGTAAGCAGCAAAATCTGTGAGGTACTTGTGTTTGTTTCCGCAAATACTTACAGAAAACACAAGAAAAGATCTCTTCTGCAGACCCTCGTAACCGAGCCACGAGTGCGACTAGTCAGAGCTGCCCTGTGACCACTCCTCTGCCCATAGATGACTCGTATTAGCAGGCTGTACCTTCTGATTTCTGCAGTGTCCCAGCCTGGCATGTTCAGCCACTGTAGCTAAGTATTGCCAGAGAAATACTCTTTGATTTCTTTCTAACCCTCCCACCCCCCCACCCCCCCCCCCACAGTTTTAAGCCACATTCAGTTTAATGTACGCATGATACGCTCTAGCAAGTGTGCTTCAGGCACATTGTTAACATAAGGCCAAATCTGTAATATAGCATGGACAATTAAGTGCACAATTTTTGTATAAATGCAAAATCCCTCACTGTGAATTATTTAATTCGCCCTCTACAGTTCATTTAATAGAGCTCTTTCGCTAGCGGTTTCAGTCACAGAAAACTAATTCCATTCTGCTCTTTGATTTAATTAGATTTTATGATGTATGGTGGTGCTAATTCGGTGGCTCTCTGCGTAGTGTCCTCTGCCCTGTCGGCAAGCTGTCACACCTCCATTTTTAACAGTATTGAAAAATTCAGGCTTTATTATTGCCTGCTCACTCATATTCTCCCATCAGAAGGAAAATAATGAGATTTTACTCTTCTGAGAACTACCAGAGAGTGAGGGAGGAAGAGAGAGGGGGAAGAGAGAGAGGGAGGGAGGGAGAGAGGAAAGGAGAAAAAAGAAGGAAGGTGAGAGAGATACAGAAAGAGAGGGGAAGGAGAGAAAGAGGGAATGAGAGAGAGGGGAGGAGAGAAAAGGAAAGGAATGAGGAGAAAAGAAAGAGAAGGAAGGATTGAGAGGGAGAGATAGGAAATGAAAAAGTGGAAAGAAGAAAAGAGAGAGGGAAAGAGAAAGAGGGAAGGAGAGAGAGCGAGAAAGAGAAGGAAGGAGTGAGAGAGAGAGAGACTGTCACGAGCCCCACTGCTCCCGGCTCAGAGCAGTATTAGGAGTCTGATTCATGAGTTAAGTTTCTAACTGCCTGTGGCTATTAGCTTTCAGTCTTGTGGCCGTCATTTAGTTAAAAAGAGTCTTTGGTTAATGCACTGTTTTAATGAGACTGCGCTGTTCTAATACATTTTACTGTAGGAAAGGTCACAACAGGAAACCAAACAGATTGGGGGGAATGTAGCGCAACGGTGGAACTGACGGGGGTGGGGTGGGGGTTTGGGGGGGGGGGGCGCCTGGCGGCCCTGCCGCCTCGCTCCCGCGCCCGTAATGTGCTGCGGAACTGATGGGTTGCCGTTCGCGCCGGCAGCTTAACGCCATGCATCATGGGCGCTAAGTGGAGAGAGAGAGAAAGAGAGAGAGAGAGAGAGAGAAAGAGCTCCTCATATCGCGGGGGCAGACACAAAAACGGAGGAGCACATTTCATTACCCATATAATCACCCACATGATCGCCATACAAGCCACGGAGACACACATCGGCAGCGCCCCGCCAATTTATGGCCATCTAAGTGTGAAATTTTAAAAGCTGTTTAATATCCAGGCAGCGGCAGGCGGAGACAGGAAAGGAAGGGGGTCATTTTCCGCTGAGACGCCGTGTTGTAAAACTCTGCAGTTCATATGAAGATGCAGGAAGACTCCAACGTTTCATTTTTTCAGGTTTTGAATCCAGTTTGTGGCACTTGATTTTGAAATTGATTTATTTGTTTATCCATTATTTAACTGAAGACGAAATAATAATGACACATATGCAAAGTCTTCTTTTGGTAACATTTACTATTTTACTTAAACTACATTGCATAAAGCTGCCTACATTAAGCTTGCATAAGGCCTGTCATAATCAGCTATGACCACATGTCTTAGCCTCTAACAAATGCCGGCTGCAAATTTTACAGAACAGATTTCAAACCAACTTGCAAAATAATAGCTGCATACACTGAGTCAGGGTTATGGCATCTGTCACCAGCTGTGATAAGCTGTCATGGCTGGTTATGATAGATGTTACGGTATGTTCATGACAGAGTAATGCAGGCTTTGTGGTTTATAGTTCATGTTGTTACCTTTTTTATTATCTCAATGGTTATCATTCTCTGTATCATAAGCCTGATAAAGTGGGAGATGGGGACAATAAAAAGCTTTGTTTGTAGGTGTTTAGGGTTTGGGTTAGGGTTATAATAAAGTTGTTTCTAGGTGGTTTTTTAAATGTCATCTGACTCTTAATACAGAGGTTCCTTATCAATTCAGCCACATATCATTGTCATTGTTCTGATGCACATCCTCGTTGCGCAAACACTGTGGAGTGAATAAAAAGTGGGGCAGGTTCAAAAGGCTTATTCTTGAGGCACAGTTTAAATTTATTCTAAAGGAAAGGAAAAGTAAGTTGAAGAAGCAGTCTCCCCAGTGGATGAACAAAGCCATATGGGAGAGTTTGAGAAAAAAACTGTATAGGATATATAAAAACAGCATTACTGAGAGTAATAAGGCTAAATATTGTAATATACGGTTAAAAAAGATTATAGTTCTATGCTCTATGATGCAAACAGTCTTTAATTCACTTCGTCTTTACTTCGTCTACTTAGTCTTTAAGCTAGCATGCTATATCAAAACTATGTGAGCTGTTAGTCACTAAAAGACTGTTCTCCACTGTTCTACATACATTTGGATTTCTTGACATACACACAACACCTCTAGGAACAGAATTGCCCAGCCCTGTTCTGGGCTGCTTTTTCAGATAAAAAAAGAATAACACCAATGATTGATTCTCAAATGACAGAAGCAGCACCGACCATAGATGCATTTTATTTCCCACACAAGCAGGCCAGAAGCCTTCACGGTGTACACATTCAGCTCAGTGCGTATAATTTCCTTAAGGTTATGAAAAAGAGCTTATTGCCCTGTATGTAATGCTTTTCCTCTGAGTAGCCCCCATGAGGCTACTGCTAATTAAGCCAATCAGCCTTCACTGACCTGTTGGGGACAGATACATCTTGGAAAAACATGGCTCAATAATCCCATCATTAAATCTGGAAAATTAGCGTGTTGCATGCAGCACATTTGAGATCCTGCTTTTGATATGGTTACCTGATGTGCGCACAGAGAAAAGACAGAACCCCTGTCCTTTCAAAAACACTGGGGCTTCACTTGCCTGTAAATATAACCAGCAACCACACCACCCTGTACCCTCCTCATGGCTAACTGCTGAAGCTGAGCAGTCATACCTTCCTGTACCCTTCTCAGGGCTAACTGCTGAAACTAAGCAGCCATACCACCCTCTACCCTTCTCATGGGCAATTTCTGAAGCTAAGCAGCCATAGCACACTGTACATTTCTCATGGCTCCAACTGCTGAAGCTAAGCAGCCATACCACCTTCTACCGTTCTCATAGGCGATTGCTGAAGTTGTCGGATGTCGACTTGCTTTAGTACTTTTCCCTGGGAAAATTAACCGAAGTGCCTGTAGGAGACACTCTTCCCTGTGGACTGAAAGAGAAACCCAACACTCCAGCACAGTGAGGGGGGCACTCTTCTGTAGAAGGTGCCACCCTTCAGACGAGCTGTTAAACCAAGACTCACTGTGGTCATTTAATATCCCGTGGCACTTTTCAAAAGAGTAGAGGCATTAGTTCTGGTGTCCTGGCAAAGCAGCCACCTAGTCGTCCAAATCATCCTCCAAATCTGACCGAGTACACAATCCCTCACATTTCCTATATTTCCTACGCCTCCTTTCTTTCTCCTTGTCATTACTGTAAAAATAATGAAGTTTTCAGTTGGCACACCTTGTTAAATAACAAAAAAGACTTCACTTGGAGGAACTGGGCCTCTAGTGGAAGGTGGACACAGTCAACTTGCCGTGCCCCTGCTGCCAAAACAAATAAACAAAAAAAACCACTACCCTTTTCTTCATCTTTGTGGCAGCAGGCCTGTCCCTACCGCCTCGCCGAGAGGGTGTGGGGGGGGGGGGGTGGGGGGGTGGAGCCAGGCAAGCGGTGGGAGCAGACAGACGTCTGAGCCTGACCCCTGGACCACATAATCTAACAGTAATCCATTTGAAACTAATCAAACATTTACAGAACTGCGGTGGCAGGGCGAGAGACCTATTCATCTTCCCCGTTCCCTCATTACACCCCCAGTATCTCAATCTACCTATGCAAATGAGACAGGGGAGCCGAGACACAGCCAGTGTGTACAGAAATTATAAACAAATATTCATCCATTACGCCGCCGGATTCCAACAGCTGAAGCTCTGGCGCTAGCTGAACCTGCAGCCCCGGGTATCAATTATTTATGCAGCTTGCACTGACAAGACTGTCAAGGTGAATTAGCGGCATATGTCAAGCTTTTGTTATAAATCCCAGTCTACTGTAACACTCATTTTCCAAGAATGTATGTACAGGGTTGATGATATATCAACAGGCCGGGATGAATAATTCAGTGGAATGATTCCACCTGGGACTAGCCTGGAAAGTGAGTTTGTGCCACAGTTGAGACTGGTTTAGAAGGGGGTTTGGGGGTGAGGGGGGGCTTGGAGGTTCCCTTTAAAGTAATCCTCCATCAGGACCATTTGGACCAGTGCGTATTCCCCCATTACCAAAACCATTTCTTTATTGCACAGTAATTACATACTGCAAGCCTCCAGGCTACAACAGTGACTGCCTGCCATATTTCCCCCTTTAGATGTATAAGAAAGAAGCTGATTGTACAATATGATAGCTGCTCAATCTCACAAATAATATATATATATATATATATATATATTACAGTTACTTGTATTTAAGCTGAACATTCCTTTGTAATGCATTTTGAATGTCTATATTTTGTTGCTGTAGTTTGTTTTAATAGAGAAATAACTCAAAAGGCCTGAATTTAAAATTAGCAATTTGTGAAACACTAAAAAGGCGTCTTTAGCCACAGTCCTCAACCATTCTTTGTAAGGAGCTAAGAAAGGCAATCCTTATTACCCTGGATAAAGTGCACCCTTTTTTATTTCAAATGAAAATGTCAGTAATTTCGTTAAGATTAATGGCTCCTTACATTTGTACCCAATAAATGAAATATAGATGAGGTGCAGTTCTCTCTTTTAATATTTAAGGCAATATTAAAGTCCCTTACATCTCATGGAAATGCTTTTATTCAAAAGGAATGCGACCGTTGGGCCTTGTTTGCCGAGTATCTCATTCATATTTGATGTGATTTGTTGGTTCTTGGAGAAATTCAAGGGCTTTGAAATTGTTACTGTTTTGCAGAGAGTATAAAAAGACTTAAGGGGAATTAAAATGCCTTAGCTTTACTCCCTAGTTACTTGATATGTTCTAATGTGGCTGCATCGCAATAGATGGCCAAGGTTTTATTTCTTCTATCAGACTATAATGTGGTCACTTAGGAAACTGATGTCTAATATGGTGGAGCTCAGGGAATGGTCTGCCATTTTGAAACCAAGGCTTAGGGTGAAAAGAAAGACATTAGAGAAGAGATTTTCATATATATATGTATATATCATGCCTGTGTTTTTAAGAAGCTGTAATAAACCTGTAAGACACACAACAGTACTACATATTATAAGGTTTTTTTCCCCTCAAACAGAGGAATACAAGGACAGATTACATTGAACATGACACAAGGCGAACATGTTTCACTTAGTTGGGATCAAATGCTGTGCTGCTTCTCCAAAAAACAGCTGGCTGACTTCATAGCTAGTTTTCACGAAAGCCTTCTAAATTGTGTTTTTTGCCAAATAACTAGTAATATCATGACATATTGCGCTTGAAAATGACCTCTTATATTCAGCTCGAATTACATGCCTGTTTCTGAAAATGCTTCAGACTTTCACAGGCAGCTCTGTTTCTCAGCCATTGCCGTTCTTTCGCCTGCATTTTCCAGGTCACTGTGTTCCCCAGATAGAGAGGTCAGTATCCAGGACTGGATCTGGCATCCACTGAAATGCCAACAAAGGTGACAAAAAAATAATAAAACCCTCATCAGTACCTCCATGTAGCAGGTAACCCTGTCTACTCCATCAGTAATTATAGCCATACCTGAGTGTTTAACACAGAGAGAAAGGGGGAGGGGGGTGCTATAGTTGAAAACTCCTGCTTGGAAGTCCAGGTTTGGCTGAATCTCTCATTGGGGAGCTAATATGGCCTCAGAAAAAGAGTGCACTTACACTGTAGTGACAGTTAATAGAAATATTCAGTGTAAGTGCGCCACAGAAGTAAGAGATTGTCACTGACAGTCCCCCGTATGAAAAATTAAATCAAGTTCCACATTTCTGTCCTCTGGGCTATACTGAACCAACCCTGATGGAAGTCAAATAGATTCATCAGCGCTGCTGCTCTGGGGGACTTGGCAAGCTCAACCAAAGAAGTGGCTTCATAGTCCTGCTGTATTTTTGATTGATCTAAATTATGCCACAAGAGCCATTTTGAGTCAGAGCTACGTGATCTGTACAGAGACAGCAAACACTTGTACTTTATTAAACTCTTGACGCCGGCTCTCCATTTTGATTGCCGTAATTACACTCATCGGATTAAAAACAAGTGGTCAAACGCAGCTGGCGGCCTGTGTGTCCCAGGCTGGATGGGATTAATTGCTTCTGAACAGCAGCTTTCGTTTGGCAGAGGTTGGAATAAACAAGGGTTTTTCGGGAACATCTTAGCGGCGTATCTGACACAAACCACCTCTCTTCACAGACAGGAGCCTCGTTGTAATACTGGATGCCAGTTGCCTACCAGGTCCAGGGGAATACCTCACCCAGTGCGATCGGCCTCCTTTCATTAGCTTCTTTCCCCATCGGCGGAGAGGGCAGGGAGCCCCACTTTGTTCATAAATCCTGCGATGATAACAGCGCCATTATCTATCGATCAGGGGGGTAAAGGGAGAGTGGAAAACCAGCAGCCCTAGAGGACTGTGATTTGAGTAACAGGGTTGTAGTGCGCAGGTAGATACAACGGAAGGTACTAACACAGGCAAGTGCAACACACACACACACACACACACACACACAGAAAAAAGATACCAGTTGGAAAAAAAAGACCTTGCGATACGCAGGCCCCTCCCTTTAGATGGAGGAGGCTGGAAGTTTGCGTCTTCTTGGTTTATAGTTGTATGTTTTCCGAGCTCCCGCTCGTGTTTGTGTTTTACGGTCGCCCATGAAAATGAGGTATGTCCAGGCACCTGGCGTGTTCCATCAGGGAGCCGGCAGCGAGGGGACAGGCTTCACTGCAGCAGAAATAAATTACCTACAAGTGCTGCAGAACAATAACAAAAAAGTGTGGTCCATCCATTCCGGAGCCATTTACAAGAAATCAATATCAATACTTAATGCAATACGGGTGAAAAATGAGCAAAGCCACAGGAGAAAATAATAAAGCACAAATGAAAGACCTTGGAGTGTTCCACTGGGGGGGGCGGGGTGAGGTGTTATGGGGGGGGGGTGGATAAGAACATACATTTTTAGCTTTTTGTGTCATTTTTTGGTTCGCTTCGCGGCGGCATACCGCTCGACGGCCCATTGCGGCCACGCGTATTTGCGAGCCGGAAGACTCTGCATAAATCCCCGCAGGACTCGAACGCGGAAATGCCAACGCGCTGCAGGACCGGAAGCGGAAAGCCGCCAGCGCGGAAGGGTTCGCCCGCCTCTCCCCACCGTCCCACACTGCTACGGGCCTTTCCTTCCAGGCTACAGCGCTGAGCATCAGTCACCTCTCCCCTGATAAAAATGAGCTCTCCATTTTCCTCCGGGGCAGTGGTGTGAGCAAAAAATAAAAAATAAAAGATAAATAAAATACAACAGCGGGCTCAGACTCACAATGCTTATTCTCTTTGATCAACTCAAGGAAAATTGTTTTACACTATCTTCTTTTTCTGCTTTACATATCAGTGTATAGATATGATTGTGTAGTTTTTAGTACTGAGATTACTCAGTATAACTGCATGTGTGTGAGTCTCTGCCCATCAATGGGGTAGGTCTAGTCTAGACCTGATTGAAGCACTTTCTCCTAACATCCCACACTGTCTCTTCTTTGTAACTGATGCTAATATTGAGAATTAAAATAATACCACCACACGTGTCACACAGCACACAGTCACCTCAGGCCTTAGACCTTCCAAAGCGTTACACTGGACACAGTGGCCTCTTATATGTCACTACCAGTACTACCATTTGACATGTAAACATCTTAACGTACTGACATATAGGTTTTCCAATAATTACAGTATATTTATGTTTCTGTGCTTCCGAGAGGCCTATAGGGAAATGCAGCTCAGCTTATTTCCTGGACCCCGGTCCCTCGCATGCAGAGGGGAGTTATGGGAAACTGAGCCCATTGGCTTTGCCCAGAGACGCAGATGCTGAGGGGGCTAGGAGGGTTGACCCATGTGCCAGCATGATCCAGCTCAGAGGCAATGTTCCCGGAAAACACCATGAGCCGTACTGGGGCCTGAGGACACACTGGGTCATTAACACCATTAGCACCTGACCAGCCATTCACCAGGCAGAGGGCCTTTATTACAGCTCTGCATAAACCTGCTGAGAACCCCAAACACAACTCATTTCATTATTGTTACATTTTCTATTTTATTTATTTATTTATTTATTTGGCACAAGAAATAAAAAGAAAAAAATACAAAATATACATAAGTGCAATTATATGGAATTACTTGCCAGAACAGTTCATCAGATGATTGATGTGCTTGTCTAAACGCAGTATGCATTTCACAGCTTATGTTTAATCCTTTTATACAGGTGGATATTCAGCAAAGTGGCTGCATGTTGCAGTTATAACCCCATTTAATGACACAAATGGCCCATTCCAGATTTTAAACTTCTGTGGCTATGCTTTATCCATCATCATATTATAAGTTAAAAATGAAATGAATCAAATGGATTGGTTTACATTTAGTACCCTCAGGTCAGTCGGGAGGTTAAATCCTTTGAAGAGCTGGTATTGGATTTGGAATACTTTTTGGTCTTGGAAGCTCTTTGAAGCTATTTTGGAAGGTTAATTTTTTCAACATTTTAATTTAGTGTTCCAGAACTCCACCGCATTCAATTACCAGTAGTTGTTGTTACATCAGCATTAGAATGTTCAGTTAAGAACATTCTTATCACATTATTTGTGATCTTACACCTGTAAGTGTTAATAGTACATTTGGACCTTCTGTTTTTTCAGCTAGAACCTGATTGAAAACAAAAGTGCAACAGAACCAGATAGCTCAAAGTGGACCTTCATTTTTAAAATGCGTTAGCTAATTTACTTTCTCCTTTTGTTTTCATTACGATTGTCTTCAGTTACAGTCATGGTGATCTTTGAACATATAGTCAACCTGAAAATGGAAGGCTGGTAGCAGTGATGACATCACTGTCACTGGCTTAAATGTGGGAGGAGTTAGACACATCACAATGCCAAAGGTTCTAAATGGTTCTCAGTGTTCCAATTAATGAATTCATTTATTGTTTTGCTTGTTTGTTTCTGGACTGCCCTCAAGAAGACTTCGGTTCAGAATCTGGACCTGGTGTCAACAACCAGTAGATGGCACTGCAGCCAAGTTTTACAACCCACTCAACTACTCTGCCTGCCAGATCATGTCACTAAATAAAAATGTACAAATGTATTTATCTTCCTCGAATACTATAGACTCTTTGCTGTCGTGGGCTGCGTGCCGACGTCGAGGATCGCACACTAAGGAATATCGGTAACAAGTGCGGAGGCTCTGTGTGAGAATGCCCATTAATCCCGTCTCCACTTATAACTGAACTTTCCATACAGACCTGAGCAAATGACTCCCTTTCTGTGAGACACAAACAACTCTGGCCAAATAATAAACACAGAGGACAATTTCTCCTCTCTTCTCCATTTTCAAGTCGTTCAGGTTTCAGGGTATCAAATTCAGGGCAAATATGCTTAAGCTTATGAGTGTCCCTGTCTGAATAATCGAAAGGTGAAAAACTCCAATTAGTCTTTAGAGTGTAGAGCATTTTTGCATTGTTGTGGAAGGTATCAGTTTCAGGGCGGAAGCTTTGTCTCTGCTTGAGGTAAGGCCTTGGGAGAGTTCGTAAGTGTATTTCAGACTCAATAGAAAAACAGAACAAAGCCAGCAGATATTCTTACTGACGCGACTCGCATACTTGCTCTGAAATTTCAATATAAGCTTCTGCAATCATTCTGATAGAAATTTGGCAGGCGTTCAGATTTGAGTTTTTGAACCTGTTGGCCCAGCGGTATTATATTTTAAACCTGGCTATGCTTGGAGGGCGGATATTGTGGGACCAGTGCTGCTGACTTTGTCATTATGTGCTACATTGGCGGTGTGAGAAGAGGTTAGTTTGATTTAAGAATGGAGCACGGGGGCCCAAAGGACCGGACAATGACACGTCAGGTTTCTCTTTCAAACAAATGCTCTACTTCTGCCCTGCTCGTATGGTGAATGGCTGGCACAGTACAGACACATCCTGAGTGAAACACACTTACTGACAAAGACAGGTTCAGGGGATAGATTCTCAATAACGCCATATTATGCAACGAAGGTTCCATATATACAGTAAGGCTTGTATCAATTAACTGACCACATTATGCATGTATACATATATTTGACAAGAGATGACAGGTTTATTAAATTGTAATTAGGGATTCAATATATATAAAATATGAATATTAAATTTAATACCACATAAAAAAAAATTATTTGTATTTTTCAATATGCTGTTAATTAAAAAAATCCTTTCATCAGGCTGGCTGGCTATTTTCAAATCTACAGCCACACCTTCTGTTGGTTGGATGGGCTCAAACGTGTCTTTTAAAAATAATTATGAGATTTTTTCTCCCAATCATAGTTGACAAATGTGAATACTTGCTTGCTTCAATTTTGTTTTATGATGTTATTTGTAATAGAATTTCATTTGCGTTGGAACTGACAGTTCAAAGGATGGGGAGAGAGACACCCATCTCCAGTGTACTTCAGTGTCAATGGACTTTACCTAAAGCAGAACTGACAACTATTAACATGATTCCATGAAAACAAAAGGCAATCAACTCTGGCATGAAAGTATTTTGTTTCAGTAGCCTGCTGGAAATGTTTTGGGTTGCCTTACTAAGTACGATCGGATTTCATCAATTTCACTGACTAGAAAAAAAATGACAGCTGAGATCAGCTAAATCCATTCATATGCGTTTTGGTTAAAAAAAAAAAAAACATTATCATGTTTCTTTCAAGTTGACTGTGGCGTCCACACTTTAAAAGCAGAAGATATTCATATTAATTAGTTATGCTTAATAGTAATCTATCTTTATGAGCAGCAAGAAGAATAGGCTAATGAAAATGCACCTGTAATCTGGACCAAAACCCTTTATGAGCACACATTTTTAAAAAAGCATTATTTTCAGAAATACCTTATAGCGGACGCCTATATAGATATCTAATCCAACCCAATGACGTCGTAAGTGAATTAGCTGCTCAATCAGCCTTAATTAAGGATGAGCTGTGCTGGGCAGTGAGCCTGTACACACAGCTGTACACTAGAATAATTTATGTTATTTGGAATAATAAATTGCTAATAATAATAATAATAAAAAAACTGTAGTTACAAAACTACATTCACTAAATAATCTGTTTGGGGGGGGGCGTTAGCATTGCAAGAACATAAAAGAGGCCTTAAGCATCAGTGTGTGCCTGCATGTGTGTGTGTGTGTGTGTGTGTGTATGAGTGTATGAATGCGTACAAGATCAATCGCATGCGTGTGTGTGTGTGTGTGCTTCACAGGGGTATGTCTTCTCTATGCACATCTGCCCCATTCATGTGGCTCTGGCAGGAGAGAGTAACTACATAAACGCCACCCCCCCCCCCCCCCTTTTAATTTCTCCTCCGCTATCCTCCACACTGACAGTTTTTTAGATCACTTCCATTAACACAGGCTTGCGGAGTGCTAATTGCTCTGTGTTCTGCACTGACGAGCGCTCATTTGGGTAAGCAATTCCGCCTGCCCGCAAGATGGTTGTTAACTGAATGCAGTTAATTATATAAGAAGATAATTACATGTAAATGTTGTGTCTAAAAGCAGCCATCTAGCCTGCTTGCTCTGTTAATAGGCCAGAGGTTGGGGTTTCTGTTTGTTTATTCTGGAATGAGCCAATTAACAGAGTTAGCTCCTGAAGTAAATATGCCTGCCACTTTTTCCAGGCAAGGTGGCAGCAGATCAAATTGGACACAGTTAATAGGCATGCAGTTGCTAATTTATTTTATTTTTTACTTGCTCTTTGAGATGATCTCCTGGTGAAGAGATGCAAAAATTGGATAATTGGGCATTTATTTACTGGTAGAAAATAAATTAAATTGCTGTTTACATTTTATTATTATATAAACGTGATTCCAGAACTTTTTAAAATGGCCAAAAAAATATGTGTAGATACGATTGTTAATATTACCTGTCCGCATAAAAGATTTTCTCCCCACAGTCACAGTGAATATATAATTTAACATTCAAAAGATATTTAATTTCATTTTACAGGGTTAGCTCATGTTAAAAAAATTAGTTATAAGGTGAAATTGAGAGAGAGAAAAGTGAACTGTTTTATTCTAAACATGTAGCAGCATAAAAGATAATTGTACAGTTACTGCAAACGCAATCCCTCTCCCACCCCCAGCCCTGCCCATTTTAATTCCTCACATAAAAATTAAACATGCCGGTAATTAATTTATCAATATTTTATTCTCAATGGCAAGCGATGCAGCTTTAGGACCTTTTCAATTCGAGCACTGTCAAATGAATGGGTATTTAGTGCTTTTTAAGGAAGTGAAGTCAAGGGTAAAGACAGACAAAGATCAGCAGGTCCATGGCTCCCGCGGGACGTCCCGTGGGCTATAGGGGTGTACGCCAGTCCATCATGGGGGGTTGGGATAATGGAGGGGATCCTTTGGGGCAGCAGAAGGCCCCCTCCCAGAGGAATCCCAGCACAGAAGCCCCAAAAGAGGAATCCATTCGGACCCCCGCCAAGAAGCCCTTAGCACACGGCCACCCAGCTGCTTAGCACTCAGTGGCCCCCCGAATATGACCCCGCCCCCACCGCCCAGTCTATACCAACCCCCCAGCCCCCACGGGACACGCTGTGTTAAAACACAATCTGTTATTTACAAAAAAATATTTGTAAATGGAAACTGTATGACCCACCATCATGCCCAACCCAACATCTTTCAAAAGAAACGTGACACCCGTCTCCTTCCTGTCCATCTTTGCTCAGTTATTCCTGCCATCAAAACTTTTATGCTTTAATGTACAATTAAATCCTAATTTGAATCATTTTCATAACTCAGAAATAAAAACAATGCAGTTGGATGGTGAAAATAGCCAAGAAAGGACATGGAAATATAAATTTTCTGACCGATACACAGCTGTGGATTTCAGAGGAACAGAGCCAGTCCCGCAGTATGCTTAAAACAAGCCATTTTAGACAATAAACGGTTGTTTCGATTAGATGGTTTCTATGTTGAGCTACTCAGGAAACCAGAACGCTGCAAGAAACCAAAGACTGTAGAGAAGTGGACAGAAAGCACCACATTGATTTTTAAATTTTTTTTTAACAGGGCTCAAAAGGCCAAGCCATTATGCAGAATGCATTTGCACATACGGTATGTGATAAACCATCTAATAAGCAGTTGGGGGGGGGCAGTGTATTTATGTATATTAATAAATATGAATGCATTCTTGAACATGTATTCAGAATAAGCTAAAGTTTAAAGAGCTGCAGCCAGTACTTGCCTACACAAACACGAGTGGACAGATGTCTGTACAAACTGATCATTCAATGGCCAAGAGCGAAGCAGCATCTGTGACCTTAACATCGATTAACATGCTAAATCTTAGATAATAGAGAATAATAAAGACTTTAGAGTTCCACTGTCACCTCTGTACAGCTAGAATAGAATCTTAACAATTTATGATAAGGGGAAGACTGCAGACATGCCTATTCCTCAGAATTTCGGTAGCAAACAAATCCCTTAAGTGCCATGCTTAAGTCATATTTTGTCACCACAGGGGGGAAATAATTATTCGGAAAACTATAATCTCACAGTTGGAAAATCTTCCATTAATCTTTTGTATTTTTATGGCTGCATACATGCAGGGAAATTTCATGGATTCTATCAAACATGCACACACAAACATAATTTTTTGTATCATTCAGTGTACCATTCAAATGAAAGGCTCTGTCCCTCCACCCGAGGCCCCCACCCACCCACCTGTGTTAGGAAGGGGCGCGGTGGCAGGTGCATCCCCTTTAACTCATCCTCGTTCTGCAGTCCCCAGTGCTAAGGGGGGGAGAGGGTTTTACTTCATGCTGCGGGCCATTTAATTATGCAGCATGTTTACCGTGTCCGTCCTGCTAGTACACGGTTCAGAGGCTGCTCTGGGAGGGTAGGATGTTCCGGGGACACTCGATAGCCCCCCCCGGCACACACGCGCGGCCCCAGGAGGAGCGTGCGTCTCTGATTTGCTCCTGCTGGAGCAGACAGAGGCATTAGGAGCTGCGATCAGGCCGCTCCTGCTGGAGCAGACAGACGCATTAGGAGCTGCGATCAGGCCGCTCCTGCTCGAACAGACAGAGGCATTAGGAGCTGCGATCAGGCCGCTCCTGCTGGAGCAGACAGAGGCATTAGGAGCTGCGATCAGGCCGTCTGACCCGTCAGTCTGGCATCTGTTCTTACAGAGGGGCGGTGCTCCAGCGCAGCGGCGGCCGCCACATGCACCAGCCCTCGACGTGTTAGCGGTTAGCGCAGCACAGCGGCCGCCGGGCCCCGGCGACACATTCCTCTGCCCCGGACCCTTCAGCGAGCTTCAGTGCAGCCGCTCTCCAATGCGCTCACTGCCAGATTCTGCGGCTGTGAGGGCTGGTTTACCCCCACAACCCGTCGAAAACAAACTGTGGCAAATCTGGCCATTTTGAAAACAGCTATTCAATTATTGCTTTTCACTAACATGGTGCAGAGCTGCCATTTTACCAGTTTTGTTGCACTTCCTAGAGCTTCCAAGAAAAAACTGCTAAATTTGCATAATTAATAATTAATATGGTATTACAATATTTATAATTATATTATATATAACAATTAAGTGATATGCACTGCATGTTTAAAACCGTAAGAAATGCACATATATTCGGATGGCTTACTGCTTTGAACAGCTTGCAATACGAAAAGCAAAGTAAACCCACGTGCCACCAGCAGGTGACTTACAAGGCCGTGCCTGTCTTTACTAAGCGGATAAGGGTCATGCTCTCCGTGCTCTAAACTGACTGCAGCCCTGCAGAGTGTTTTTATTTATTCCATTCGTTGGCTGCACTTCACAAAAGGTCACACGAAGACCAGAAGAAGAAGAGAGACATCGATGAGCTTAAAGGGAGAGCGACTACTCCTAATATTCTGCAGCCGTTAGACAGGACACTTGGGTTAATATGTTGATACATCACTGCAGTTCGCTCGAGCTGCAGCTTAGAAGGTACTACTCAACCTCCTGTCTGTCTGGACGGGAGAAGCAGAGAGAAAGAGATGACAGACAGGAGCAATCAGACCCAGACAGTGGAGTGAAAGGACAGGACATGTTGTAATTAATTAATTAGGGGGTTTATTCAGAGAGCACTGCACCAGCCTTATTGAGTTTCTGTGCATTGGGAGGGTGGGGGGAAATCAACACTGATGACTCGGAGCGGTCCTGCTCAAGTGTCCCGTGACAGGCTGCAGGCTCCCCGCGGAGCTCTGTCAGTACTGCGCAGCACCGACGGGTACCCCGCCATGTGAGCGACAGATGAGGCACAGACTGGGGAAATAAAACGGGGATCGTTGGCACAATGTCACCTTACTCAGAAATAAAACGGGAGCTCTCTGCCAATCACAGAGCATTTGGTAACGACCAATAGAACAACATCAACCATGAAGGTGGATGGTGGATACATTCTGGATATATTCATGAGATCCCTGTGAAGAATACCAGGAAGTACCCAAAAAGTATCCACCAATCATTGTGAACATGGTTGGTTGTTGCCAGCATGACAGGTGGAGCTCCTCTGTTTTTGAGTATTGTGACATCATAACCGCCTTATCCTTAGTATCTCCTGTTCACAATCAAACCGTATCCACTACAGTTAAAAACAAACTGCCAGTGAGCAGTCGTATTCTGAGATGCTTTATGAATATAGATCCTGCGCTGCTCTCGATGTTGAAGGGAGACTTAAGATGGTCAGCACCAGGGCCGCACAAGCCGGCCTCCAGCCGGGACATGAACCGGCTCGCATCCTCCAACACGCGCCGGCGCAGACACAGCTAATTGAGCTCAGAGCGGAGCACCGCCGAGGCCCTCGGCACGCGTGACCCCGCACCGCCGCCGCGGTGCGTTCGCGCCCGCCGCGGGAGTCTGAGGCGACACTTCCGCCCGTGCCTGACACGTCTATTAGTGCCCGTGGAGTGCGACAGCCTCTCCAGCCGGGGGGTGGGGGGTGTGCTAATACTCCGGCCGGGCTGTCAGATCACACAGGCTCCTGTTCAAACAGCCCCGGGGCCCCTCAGGGCCAGCCTGACACATCCAATCCCGGCCCCGCGCGTGACAGGTGGCGGTAATGAGGCCGGCCTCGCGGAGCGCTCAGGGGTCCGTCTTCCCGCCGCGTCTCCTGAGCGCTCTTCCACAGATAAAACCGTTTAGTTAATGTGGACAGATCATTCACGCCCTAATTGACTGTAATGAACCCACTTATTTTACATCATTTCCTGTCTGGTGTTTGTGGGAGAGAGAAAAAAAGTGCTGTCAAAGTTCCTAAATGAGACGACTTAATTTTTTAAAGAGGAAATTCTTTCACACATGATTTAATAAAAAAAAAGAAATTAAAGGTGCTCAAAACTTCAATTCAAATTCAAAAGCAAATGGCTGAAATGTGGGTGTGCTTTTGACCTTTCCGCTCTCTTTGAGTGGCAGAGAGGAGAGTGATGACTCAGGGAGAGGAGATGCTTGTGGGGAGCGGCACCGCTAGACTGTCTGCCTCCAGCCTGTGAAGCCCAGCCGGCGCGGTGGGCTAATGTGGCGAGGGAGAGATCCGTGCAGGGAGCCGCGGACCAGGTACGATGTCACGTCCGTCTGTCTGCTCGCAATTAAACGTGACGCCTCCAGCGGATCAGTTCTATGTTCTAGTCCAGGATTCTCTCTCTCGTCTCTCCTCTTCTCCTCCTCTTTCTCAGAGGAAGAGCGGTGCTGCTCTTTGGCCAGACCTCTCTGTGACCCCCCTCCTTCCCCCCAGCCCCTGGCTCATTATCACTCGCATAGGTCGACCACACAGCCCCCCCCGCCACCCCCCCACCCCCCCACGCCCAACCATGCACCGAAGATGCTCCAAAGAAATGAAACATCCGTAATAAAGCAGTACTTGAAATATCAACATCCCCGGGCCAATTAGAGCCAGGGTAATGGCCCCTAATTGCGTATCTGAGATTCGCTGGTTGAGTTCTTTCCAGTGTAACTTGACTACACGTCTCTTTGTGCTGATTAATGGAGCTGGAGCTGAAAACTAAAATGCAGTTAATTTATTGTGAGATCTATTGGGCGTATAAAAAGGGGGGGAGAGGAATTATTAGCCTCTTGTTGCTGGAGACACATTTCACCCATGACTCATGGCGGATTCCATACAGATTAAGCTTGTTAATTTTACTTACCGCCGACATTCTTCTCCGCATTGCTAGAGCCCAGGGCTCTTTCCCCCGGCCTGAAATAGAGGGCCATTTTGAAAAGAAGCTGGCGGGGGGTGAGGGAGGGGGGAGGGGGGGGGCAGGACCTGGACAACAGTTACATTAACTACTTTGTGCTTTTAATTCATCTAATTACACAAAGGGGGAGCACCATTTTCTACCTGTGTGTAACTGCTTGGCGGGGATGATTCCAGGCACAGGCTTTTATATTTTTCTCTTCTTTTATTCAGCCTCTTTTATTCAGGAAAAAGGTTAGAGCCATTTTCAGCAGCCAGGGAGACAAAACATTTTCAATAAGGACACAATATACTTGTTTAAATTACCTTTTTCCCCTATGTGGAAAACCATTAGGGTTGATGGTTCTGATAAGGTTTTTTTCTCTCCCTCCCTCTCTCTCTCACTCTTCCTCTCTTTGTAGTGGTTTACCCCTCATAACAGCTTTTATCAAATTTTGTTATTAATCCATTAGATGGTGATATTCGCTTTGGCTAATTTTGTGTTTCATTGCACATTTCATGAATTGAAAGCACTGTGAAGAAGCTTCAGTATTTAGACTAATGTGCTTTCAATCTCGGTGTAATTCACATTTAACTGGTTCGGCCGGGATGCGTATTGAGAAATGTGTTTTTAATCTTGGCCTTGTTAACTTATCGGTTGACTGGATAAAACCCACCCTATAAAGCTCGCCCTATTTGCGGCTTCTGTCTTCATGCATCACTTCTTTGCTGTATTCAGAGAACCTAAAGTAATTTAAGACCACCTCCACCGTTAACAGACTATTTTTACCGTGCATTATGAGAGACTCGCGCACTAACACTGTTTCTTTGGAAAGCTTCCTTTGAAAGGGGTTTGAATAGAAAACATTGTACTTCCACACTCTATTGATCTCAGTGGTGATAAACCGATTATTAAAAAATCATTAAGGTTATCAGCTGTATGACAATGAATGCTTTTTGGAAAAAACTACAAAACCTCTCAAACTGTTAAAATTAAAATGACTAAAAAAAAGGAATATTTAAAAAAAGAACATTTTCTCAAATGTACTATTTTGTTCATATTTACTGTGTTATATATCCATGTGGGAAGACCGCATGAGGACACAAGCTCACTGAAATCCTTTCATGCTTTCGTAAACAGACACCGTGCCATATAATCCACCTGTAAAGTCCAGAATGCAAGCTCCTCCCCCAGTCCCATATTTGCAAATGACATTATTTAAAATCCTCCTTTGTAACTTAAATGCAAACACATAGCCCATAATCTTAGCTATGCTGCAGATTTTAAAGGAGAGACCAAATACATCGGTGACAGTATCCCGTGAGCAGGCAGAGAGGGCTGAATACCTACATTTTTCCCCAGTGAGCAACAGCATATCCTTTCAGTATGAAGTATGTGGGGGAAAAGAATGAATCCTGAGTAAACTATGCTAAAAATGAGAAGGCTGTCCTTTGAAAGGAGATTGAACTATACTCAAAAATGAGAAGGCTGTGCATTGAAACAAGATTTAAATATACTTAAAAAATTAGAAGGTTGTCCTTTGAAACAAGATTAAACTATACTCAAAAATGAGAAGGATGTGAATTGAAACGAGATTAAACTATAATAAAAATGAGAAAGTTATGCATTGAAACAAGATTAAACTATACTCAAAAATGAGAAGGTTATGCATTGAAGGAAGATTAAACTATAGTAAAAAATGAGAATGTCGTGCATTGAAACAAGATTAAACTATACTAAAAAATGAGGTTATGCATTGAAGGAAGATTAAACTATACTAAAAAATGAGAAGGTTGTGCATTGAAAGGAGATTATCCTGTTTCTTTTAGCTGCTCTTAGAGGACTGACAGTAAATTACTTGTTTGATGTCATTTGAACTGTGTCTCTCTGGATAAAAGCATCTGCTAAATGTTAATATTTTTCTACTTTGTAAGGCTGGAAATGTACATTCCACAGTTGTTTAAGTGCATGGATTTGTCTGAAAGGGGACAAAGCATCCAGCCGACTAAATTCTGCGCACTGAACACATCAGCCACTGAATATCCACACAAAAAGATTTTGAAAGAAATCGTTCAGCTGTAATTGCAACATGCGATAACTTAATTTTTGAAAGGTAAAACATCTTTTATGCTCGTGAAATTAGCTGAAATGACTGTAATTTTCAGATTTCTGTAATTGGGAAATGGTTCTCCAAAAGGCCAGTGATTTGTCGTAATTGGCCGTTAAGTACATATGGACAGCCAGTGAGAAAGTGAACTATATGTAATTAGGAATGACTTGAGCAGCGTGAATGCGAAGCAGGGGGTGGAAAGACTGTAGCTACAGAACTGCACACGTTATTAAGAGGCTGGGAAATGGCGCTCTGTGGAAACGCACTTGCCTTACAGAAGGGGAAAAAGGCTGCCATCCAGGAATGATTTTACTTTCGCAAGGACAATTTATTTGTGCAAAGATGGTCTGCTCTAATCATTTTGGGTATTCAGTGAGGGGGTAAGAACAGTGTTTTAATTTGTGTTTAATTTGATAAAATACGTTAGTCATTCCAGACATGACACCTCTGAAAATTACTGCAAAAAATTGATTTAAATTTGAGGCGATGTCAACACCATTGCAGAACTGGATCAATGGATGAAAAAAGGTAAAGTAAATAAATAAATCAATTAATTTAAAGAAAATGTACCAACACACTCAACCAACCTTTTTTGAAATAAACTGTGTCAACAGGAGAACCTATCACAGTGGCTAATGTTCCCCCTGGTAAACAGGTCGGCTAGTGTTCTCCCAGGTAAGCAGGTAGGCTAGTGTTCTTCCAGGTAAGTACGTAGGCTAGTGATCTCCCAGGTAAGCAGGTAGGCCAGTGATCTCCCTGGTAAGTACGTAAGCTAATGTTCCTTATTTCAGGTATAGAGCATTGCTGTATAAGTGTGTATCTGTCCTGTTATGCTGTATTTGTGCTGTATTTATACACTGGCATGGGCCTTTATGGGCTATCCAGGGTAATGGCAGGCTGTGGGCATCCGTGTGGGTACTGCAGAGGTCTGCCAAACACAAGGTGTTGGCTCTAATTGCGCCTCTGCCGCTCCCCTCGCACCGAAGTCGCCCTACGCCTTGGTCCCTGTTTTCGTTTTGCGGGGTTTTAATTAGACGGGGGGAAACCGCACAATGCCAAGCGCGTGCAGGAGATGCATTTTAAAGCATCCATTTTGTTTCGCCTCCCATCCCTGAAGGATGTTACGGGCAACCGATTGAAATAAAAAAAAGAAAAATCAATACGGGTTCATTAAAAACAGCAGGCCTCTTTTGCCTTGGCTCGGCTTAATTACAGTTTCAGTGGCGTTTGCTTTAATTGGTGGGAATAAAAGGAGAAGTGGAGTGAATGAATGTATTAGCATATGTGCCGGTGCTGGGGAACGGCCCCGTGGCCCCCCCCCCCCCGCCCCCCCGCCCCATTCGCCCCCAGCTCCGAGGGGCACTTACGCATTTAGCGGTCTCAGGGAAGAAGAGCGGGAAAATATGGGCAGGCAATTTGCAAATCATCAGGCTGAAGCTCTTTGTAATTCAAACAAGAGGTCTTTGTCCCTTTCTTTTAATTGGCCGAGCGCAGCTGAGTCAAACAGAGGCCCGTAATTACGCGCGGCGCACTTACCCGCTACGGCGGAAAGCAGGGATCAGGAATACTGTACACAGAGTCGTTTAAAACACACACCGTCGGTCAATGTGTCGCTGAGGAAAACGGAGAGAAATGTCTTTTTTTTAAAATCAGGATTGATTTTATAATCTGTTCTCGGACAAATCGGCTAAATACCAGTAACCACATATCGCTCATCGTTACCCTCATAGGTGTAAATGAAACTGTACGCAGATCTGATACTTCAGCCCCAAATGAGAAACCATTTTGTTTAATAATGCATATTTTAGTCCCTTAAATCCTGGCCTTATTTATATAATTGTTCTGGTGACTCGGGACTTTTTAGTACTTTACAGATATGCTACACAGGCACTTTACTGTAAAATCTTCCAGAAAATGACTCAGCTATCTCTATCTTCCCCACCACCTTTCACTCCTGGGACCCAAGATGGCGGGAGCATGCCCAGTGCCATACAGCCCATACAGTCGACGCTCTTCCTCACCTCTAATGGTGCAGCATTGGTGATGCAGAATCACTACAAAAAAAACCCCAATAGTTTTAATAAAGACAGCAGAAGCAGGTGCTGAAGGTGCACTACTTTCTCTCAGAAGGAAACAAATGTCTCAGAGGTTTTTCAGGGTTAATGAAACAGTAATATTTAATGAGAGAGTAAGAGAGAGAGAGAATAGATGAGCGAGTGAGGAGAGAGAGGGAACCAATCAGGTTCAATTTGTCCCTGTATAAAGTTATAAAATCACAAAACGTCTTGAAGCAGGAGCAAACCACAATAAGAGCCAATAGCTAAATTGTCAACAGCTATAAAAATGACCACACATATTCTCAAAAAAAAGAGGGAAAAAAAAGTAAAAAGGGACATATTTTAATTAACGCTCGTCAGTTCTAGTAAATGCTTCTGTTTATGGATGCTGGTTTGTGTGTAGCGAAGGGAGCGGCATGTGCTTTAGCAGTGAAAATGTTGATTTATAATTTGTAGCATCACCATCTGTCGTAGTTATGTGAAATTATAGATAAACCAGTTAGTAAACACTTTGTCCCATTGTCTGCTTTGATAATCGCCCATAATAACATCCAGCATCAATATGGTCTTTAAACCTGATTTAGGAGTTAATGGAATAAGAGAGAGTCCGTATATGCACCGGGGTAATGTCATTAGGAATGTTTGTGAAGAACAAATTAAATCTGCTGTAAATTGTGCTCTCAAGTCAGCCAGAAAACCAGCCTCATTCAAGAGAAAGGGATTCATATTTTAACCTCTCGCACGAAATGCACTTAAGCAGATTAAAATAAAATAGGGACAATGTGGACGGATATAAATGGTAATTGCAGGAGCTGTAATGGTTTCCTGTTAGCCATGCCAGACTGCAGGCAGAGCTATTTTAAAGTTGGCCGGTGATTGAGGTCTTAGTTTTGGCAATCTGGTGACTAGGATGAACTGTCCGTGTCACCAAACAGCAGACTCTCCCCCTAATGGGGCTGTTCCAAACCCACGCTCTCAGCATTTGGGGCCATACCCCTCCATCCTTCCTCTAAACAGAAGCTTTCACACACACACACACACACACACACACACACACACACAGACGCGCACGCACGCACGCACGCACGCACGCATGCACGCACGCACACACACACACGCATGCAGGCAGGCACTCACGCGCACCCCAGAGGAGCCTTTCCATACCCCACCCGGAGCAGCGGGCTCCGGTTTCACGGCACTGCCTGCACACGTGCAGAAACCTCACCGCTGCGGCAGGCCGCCGGGGCGGCAGCGGCTGTGGTGAGAGGCGGTGAGGTGCCGGGGGTTTTCCCCAAACCGCACCGAGCGCTCACAACCCTCAGTGAGACACAAACAGCAGTTATCTGGCATGGGGGGGCGGGGGGGAGCTGTGGTCTAATGAGACAGTGACAGGTTCCAGATGCATCAGGAGCGAGTGTCAGATAAGAGGCACTGCCTGATCCCAGCACGTCTGCTCACTGAGGATCCATCACACACACACGCGCACATGCACATGCAGACGCACACACACACGCTTGCTCACACACATACACACACACACGTACACACACACACACGCACATGCAGACGCACACACACACACACACGCTTGCTCACACACATACACACACACACGTACACACACACACACGCACATGCAGACGCACACACACACACACACGCTTGCTCACACACATACACACACACACGTACACACACACACACGCACACGCACACACACACACACACATGCTTGCTCACACACACACGCACACGCAGACGCACACACACACACACACACACGTACACAAACCACCACACACTCACAGTAGTCCACACACACACACATGCACGCGCACGTACACACATACGCACAGTAATCTGTGGAGCTAGCACATAGGGACTGCAGTGATGATGTGATAAGAGGATAGCTGGCAGGCCACAGCTTAGGGACATTAAACAGGGTCTGACATCATTCAAACTCACTACACTATGACATTTACATTCAACACATCATCCATTTGTACAAAAAAAATCTGAATTTCCCAAAGAGGAAAACATATTTTTCCACTTTGTTTCACAAATTGAGTTATGGAACAGTCAACACGGCTATTAATATTTATAATGTTGCTTCAATCCACGCCTATGACTTCCCCTTATAAATCAATTATTAAAATAATATAGACCTAGAATAGTTAACTAACCACAGAATCAAGCTTTTGCAACGGCTATCCTGGTACCCCAAACCCAGTGTACCTGTGGGGTACACTGAAGAGGAGAGTCCACAACTAAAGACCAGGGACTCTGAAGTACCTGCCTTGAGAGTTTCTACTATAGGATCAAATACTACAATAGAAGACTTGGTTATCTCAGAAAAGGGTGAGGCCACAAAGTACTAAATGGAGGAGAACCAATAACTTTTTTTGTGTCTATAAAATTCCATTCAATTTATACCATATCTTTATGAATACCATGCACATCATCACATGTTAAAACGACCTTAAAATGACATCAACTCAATAACCTTAATTCTGCAGGCATTTCAATAAGGTGAACGCGTATCTCGTTTCTTCTGTCTGAAATCTGACTTAGATACTTCTAGCACTTGTCTAGCACTGTCACGGACGGCTCTGGATGTCTTTCCAGACTGCTACACGGTAAGAGGATGGCTGGCAGTTTGGATGAGGTACTCGTATTGTGGAGAGGCTGACACAGGCTCTGGGGGGTGATGGCCATGCTTTGGTCAGGAGAATCTGGGGGTCCTCATTGTTAATCACTGACAGATATGGGGACGGGAGAGTCGGGAATGGCCCGAGAGAATGTTCCGGAGCTCACGGGCTGTCTGGAACAAGAGCCAGCCATCGCTCGGGTTCATCTGAAACCCAGCACCTGTGGCTTCAGGTAAAACCCCCCCCCCCCCCGCGCCCGCTAACATTCGCGCATTGTGTGAATGAACAAGGGAAGGGCCGCGGACGCTGAATGGGGAACACGCAGGCGATGACACGTCCTCCAGAGCGTGACATTACTCACGCCGCGCTCGCTCGACAGCGGCAGGGCCCGTCACCTACACAAACACTCTCTCATGGCCTCACCTGGGAGAGCCCGGAATGCCGTGTCTTTGAGAGAAGATGGATGTCTGCTGCCTGACGTTCTTCGTGAGGTCATATTTCCATGTAATTCGACAAACGGGGGGAAAGTGATGAGTATTTCTTTTTTTTTTGGAGGAAAGGAGAGCAAATAAATAGTAAAGAAACACAGCAGCTATCTTCTCCCAGAGGCGACTGTGTATGTTCCTACTGTGGGACGTCACGTTTAATGGACTGGTGAAAGGTGAGCTTCAAGCCTTCATCAGCGATGGAGAAAGGGAGCGAGAAAAGTCATCATGCAATGGATAGTTCCAGAACTGAAAGCTGATTGGTCAACCTGCCTCCCCTGCAGTACTAATATTAAGGATACAGAATACCTAAATACTTAAACCTAATATATTACACCTTCTAATCACATGAATGCCTAGATATCAAAACCCTTAAATCGGGCCACTGTAATATAAGAAATGAGTAAAATAGCCATTAACATCGAGACAACAAAGACCAAATTTAAAAGATAGGTGCAGGATATCTAATTATATCCAAATAGTTTTAGAAGAATAGCTGGGGAGAGTAGTCACGTTTAGCTATAGAACTTGCTAGAACATTACATTACATTACATTACAGGCATTTAGCAGACGCTCTTATCCAGAGCGACTTACACAACTTTTATTACATAGCACTTTACATTGTATCCATTTATACAGCTGGATATATACTGAAGCAATGCAGGTTAAGTACCTTGCTCAAGGGTACAACGGCAGTGTCCTTACTCGGGAATCGAACCTGCGACCTTTCGGTTACAAGCGCAGTTCCTTACCCACTGTGCCACACTCCGTCCCACATAGCAACAGATTGGCTGAATACTCTATTCAGGCTGGCTGGGAGGTGAGCATTATTTTTCTATAAAGGCCCAGGTATGAAGTAGTGCCAAAAAAAGCTTAGTCATACTTATAAATTGCTAGCAAGGCAACAGTTACAATATCATACTTGCAATAGTGTTAAAGAATGTGTTCAGCCATTGCAAACTCAAGCATAGTCAGCTTGTTGTCCATGAATGACTGTAGAGAGTAGCTAGTCTACTGATAGCTTGATTTTGGGTTGCTAACCATCTTGTAAAATACGGAATTGGCCCATAATTAGAAAGTAAGAGTCGTTCCGTATTGTACTAATAGAGACACGTTACGATACGTTGTTCCGTACCTTTCAGAACGCTCAAGCTTATAGTTTAGCCTCCATTTTGAATATGATTCAATAGTTGGTTAGCTGGCTATCCATGGTAACAAACATGCTGAGACCATTTTGACTGAATTTTAATATTAACATGGAAATGTGAGTGACAGCGAACCTAGCATAAAGCTAGCTTCCTCTAACCGGGTTTGAGAGGTCTAGAAAGACAAGTTCATTCCTAAGTGTTACAGGGTTTGGGATATTTTCTGGAATACTTAATACTTCCATTGCAGTAGAACCACATATTTTGAAACAAATGTTTTTATTCTAATTATGCTTTGTGTTGGAAGGCCGTTGTACAAGCGGGGTATTGACCTCACGGCTGTGCATTATGCGGTGTAAATGCCCTCTGTGGAGAGAAATTTACTACCTCCTCATTGGGCATTCAAACTGCATAATGCACAGTCGCTCAGTCAGTATCCCTTACAAAATAGTATCACAATATGGTTGCATACCGACTCAGAAGGTTAACAGGTGCAAGTAAGTTGTCAGTGGGATATTCTCTTTCTATCTTTCGCTCAGGAAGATATCGGTCTGTTTGTGGAGTGGTGATGTCACAAAGGGGAGAGAGAGAGAGAGAGAGAGAGATGTGAGAGGAGTTGCAGCGAACAGAAAGTCAGAGGGCTGTGCTGGAGGGGGGTTAGGGTGGGGAGGGGGCCAAGGACCTGACAGTACAGAAGTGACTGTGGTTAGGTGAGCTCTCAGTCCTTTGTCATACATTGTTGCTGGTTCCCTGGGCCCCTTGGGGGCCCCCCATTGGGATGATCTGAAGAGGCTGTTCTCCAAGATACTTTACAGGGAACAGGAGGGTTAGGAAAGACCAGGCCTGTGTTTGGATGAGCGGGAGAGTTACTGTAGGAAAGACCAGGCCTGAGTGTGGATGAGTGGGAGAGTTAGGAAAGACCAGGCCTGAGTGTGGATGAGCAGGAGAGTTAGGAAAGACCAGGCCTGTGTGTGGATGAGCAGGAGAGTTAGGAAAGACCAGGCCTGTGTGTGGATGAGCGGGAGAGTTACTGTAGGAAACACCAGGCCTGTGTGTGGATGAGCAGGAGAGTTACTGTAGGAAAGACCAGGCCTGAGTGTGGATGAGTGGGAGAGTTAGGAAAGACCAGACCTGTGTGTGGATGAGTGGGAGAGTTACTGTAGGAAACACCAGGCCTGTGTGTGGATGAGCAGGAGAGTTACTGTAGGAAAGACCAGGCCTGAGTGTGGATGAGTGGGAGAGTTAGGAAAGACCAGACCTGTGTGTGGATGAGTGGGAGAGTTACTGTAGGAAAGACCAGGCCTGAGTGTGGATGAGTGGGAGAGTTACTGTAGGAAAGACCAGGCCTGAGTGTGGATGAGTGGGAGAGTTACTGTAGGAAAGACCAGGCCTGTGTGTGGATGAGTGGGAGAGTTAGGAAAGACCAGGCCTGTGTGTGGATGAGTGGGAGAGTTACTGTAGGAAAGACCAGGCCTGTGTGTGGATGAGTGGGAGAGTTACTGTAGGAAAGAACAGGCCTGAGTGTGGATGAGCGGGAGGGTTAGGAAAGACCAGGCCTGAGTGTGGATGAGTGGGAGAGTTACTGTAGGAAAGACCAGGCCTGAGTGTGGATGAGCGGGAGAGTTAGGAAAGACCAGGCCTGAGTGTGGATGAGTGGGAGAGTTAGGAAAGACCAGGCCTGTGTGTGGATGAGTGTGAGAGTTAGGAAAGACCAGGCCTGAGTGTGGATGAGTGGGAGAGTTAGGAAAGACCAGGCCTGTGTGTGGATGAGTGGGAGAGTTAGGAAAGACCAGGCCTGAGTGTGGATGAGTGGGAGAGTTACTGTAGGAAAGACCAGGCCTGTGTGTGGATGAGTGGGAGAGTTAGGAAAGACCAGGCCTGTGTGTGGATGAGTGGGAGAGTTAGGAAAGACCAGGCCTGAGTGTGGATGAGTGGGAGAGTTAGGAAAGACCAGGCCTCCTGTTCCAGTGCTATGGGCACATCTCCAACATCATGAAAAAAATGATGTAATGAAAACCCTGGCGTCTGACACTAAATATGCGACACAGCGGAGCAAGGCGAGGTGAGACGGGGGGTGGGGACGTCCCGTCCCGTCGGCATCCATTGAGAAATTCCGGGCGGAGGAGGAGAGCGGACCCCCCCACCGCGCATTCCTGCCATCGTTTATCTGCGCCTCCCCGGGGCCACGCCTGTGCCGGGGCCTGTGGAGGCCTGGGGCCTGTTGCTGGTGCTGCTGCCGCTGGTCGCTGGCGTTATCGTCTCAGTTCCCCGCGCAGACGGATGAGGGCGGCGGTGAGGAAATCCCCCGCCCCGGCTGATGGAGCGGCCGCTGTCACCGCGCAGACAGCCCGGCCTTTGTCTTCGGCGTAATCACAGCGCCCGCCGCCTGCCGCCGCCCCCCAACCGCCCCACCACCGCCCGCCGCCCGCCGCCGCTGCCCAGACCAGCACACCGCCCCCCCACCCGCCCCCCAACCCCCGCGTGATTCGCTGAAGAGGAGGCTGCAATCGTGACCAGGGGACCGATGGGGAAAACTCCAAACAGCGCCTCGACTACAACTGCTGCCACAAAAACAAACAAAAAAACAAGATGATGTATATTTCTGTTTTCCTATTCTGCTCTCTCATTTTAATAGAATTATTATTTTGCCAAAAAATGTATATTTTACACTGGATACACACACATACACACACACACACACACGCACACTGGGATTTATGGAGAGAAACAAACTATGGGATACATACATTCTATTCTATTTGAAACAGTATGGTGGCAGGTGAGACGGTTGGATAACGTCATCACACAAATACACACTGGGATGGTTAATTCCTCCTCTATGTAAGGCATGATGGCATTCATACAGAACACGGCTCGCGGTCATGCAGAACACCGAATGAGGGGTACATATGGCGGCTGCGGGTGTGGTACACGCCGGTCCAGACAAAAACGCACCAGAGTGCCAGAGCAATGCCACTTCCAAACCCAGCTACTGTTCATCTTAGCGCCACACACCGGGCACGCGGAAGGCTAGGGCTGAGCGTGTTCTCCACCACTGTATGCTCTGCATATGAATGTCTGCTGAGTGACTGTAATGCAATGCGCTGTAAGAGACCTGTATCCCTGTTCTCCTGGGGAAGGAGGGGGGCACAGGGTTCATTCCACAGTGCATTCAGCATATTCATGACTGGCGGTCACGCATAATACCACAAGTATTTCAAAACTTGAAAAATAATGAAATTTATGATTTTTTTATTACTATAACCCATAAGAGATATGCAGTGGGGAAAACACTAAAACACTGATGAATGAGCAAATATTTTGCGGTGCCAGTTCTCACATTTTTGTGTCAGGAAGAAACAAAAATCTTTTTCTTTGCCTCCCTAGCAACAATGGGATTTTTGTCTTATCATCCTGAAATGTCTTGTTTTTTTTGTGGGGAAAAGGTGAGCCTCAATCAACACGAAGGTTTTGTGATATTTTAGTATTCGCTTGCGGTGTTGATTTTTATACATGATCCACATCATTTGGTAGTTCTGCTTTTCAGTAAAGTGATTTTAGTTTTGTCCCACACACAGGGGTTTGGGTTCTATCTAAGCTATGCTCCCTTCCCTGTTCGTTACCCTCTCTTTATTCCCCATGTACAGTGCCATGAAAAAGTATTTGATCCCTTACAAAAAAAAGTTCCACTTTTGACTGCCCATTCCTCTAATGTTCTCTGTCCATAGAACATTATCCCGAAAAGGCTTGGGAATCATCCCGGTGCTTTTTTGCAAATGTGAGACAAGCATTGCTTGGTTTGCAATGGTTTCCGCCTTGCTACTCTCCCATGAATCTCATTTTTGCCCAGGCTCTTTCTTATTGTGCAGTCACAAACTCTGATCCTCGCTGAGCCCAGAGAGGCCTGCTGTTCTTTGAGTGTTGTTCTGGGATCTTCCATGATGTCCTGGATGAGCTGTTGTTGCGCTCTTGGAGAAATTTTGGCAGGCTGGCCACTCCTGAGGAGATTCACCACTGTTCTCCATTTGGAGCATTTGGAGATAATGGCTCTGACTGTGGTTCAGTTGAGTCCCAGAGCCTTAGAAATGGCTTTGTTACCCTTTCCAGTCTGGTGTATTTCAACTATTTTTTCTCATCTCTTTCCTTTGATTATGGCACTGTGTGCGTGTAGACAACCACTCTCTCTAATTGTAAGTTTCTATATGAGTGAGGTTTAGATTGAACAGGGCTGGCTGCAGTCAAGCCTGGCTGTGTTCAATTTAGCTGAATCTAATCGTCAATTAAATTTGGTTTACTGGCTGATTGAGTAACTAAGGAGGCAATTTCTTTTTCACATGGGTGATAAATGAAATAATTAAAAATGGGTTTTGTGTTGTACAAAATATATGCAAAAATAGAGGAAATCAGGAAGGGAGCAAATACTTTTTCATGGCACTATATGAATAAAGCACAAAAAAATAGTATAAGAAGGCCTCCTTTTTATATTTCAAAAAAGCACCCAGTGCACATAAGTTGTTCTTTGTTTTCCTTCTTCGGTCAGTAGAAAGATTATTTTATTGGGGGGACATATAGCAACTTGAAAACAGGGTAGATTGTATCTTCTCTTCCAGGTTCATCTTCGAAAACCAGACCCTACCCACAACCCCCCGAAAAACACACCCGTACCCAGAGTAAAGGGGGTTAGGGACCGGTTTGGCTGCCGGAGGCCCCCTCACCCCTGTTCTCCCACTCCCCCGGAATGTGGCCGGCCTGGTGCTCTGGATGGCCGGCTCTCGCTGTAAATCACAGAGAGCAGGGCAGGAGCGCTGGAGACGGCCGGAGAGCAGAAGGCGAACGGCGTGTTTTCTGAGGAATCACATTCATGTTCATGAGGGCTGAAGGCGCGCCCCCTGGCTGAAGTGTTGTTTTCTCGCACTGAAAAGCTTCCGCTGCGGGGGGGGAAGTGAAACGGGAGGAACTGGGCTCCCGTCCCCCCTCAGCCCCCAAAGGCACCTGTACTGGCCCATGATTAATGTGGGCTCGCGTTTCGCTACACATAGACAGGCACCGCCATTCTTCCCAATGCCCCCTCACACTCCGGCCATTAATAAAGATCTGATTTGGAATTCACTCAAAAAAAAAAAAAAAAAAACTCAGCACCAATGCTTTTTTTGATGCAGAATTTTCAAACAGACCGCAGGTCATCTCCTGCCGTTCAGAGCTTTGCTCTCTCCCATCCCAGGACGATGGCCTCCACAAAGAAAAGTTTTTTTGTTTAGCGTGTCAACACTGCCTTCATACAGAAAGTGACATAAGTCATCGCATTCTGGAGCAATAGCATTAATGAGCAAAAATAATTTTGTGTTAATTTGCCTGTTCAAGGTGAAGGAGAACATCTACGCTCTTCTAATTCTGTTACACGTGCAGTACATCTGATTAAATGTTTAAAATCTGGATGAAGGGTACAGATTACTACAGTAATTCAGCTATAACAGAGTCAAGCAGGGATGACGTGTTCTATCACAGCAAAAACAAAACAAAAAAATCTTAAATATTTCAGCATAATTTCCAACCATTTCCTAAAGGCTATTCAGTTTTAGCCCAGTTCAGAGGTCTCATTGGTATAGACTAAGTGGGATGTTTATGATTAAGCAATGACTTTTATATGTTATAAATCATAAGAACAAATGTGTTGATGACCAGTTATATAAAAACACATAGCAATAAATGAACTTCAGTTTGAAAATATTTTGTAAGAGATTAAAGATTTAAAAATTTACTTGTGAATACAAATATGCAGACAACTGACCATCATATTAATCAAGATTTCCTGATTGTAGTAAAAGACCTCATAAAAATAAAGGAAAAGAACCATGCACTATTGCAATCACAGTGTGGGGAACCATTTTTCTTACTCTTAAATCACAGGTGTGTGTATAGGAGCAAAGACTGATTTTTAGGTGTTTTTAGGTATGCAATGACTTTATAGATAGTAAATGATATTTATTCAATCATTTCCTTTACATGGGCATGTTGGCTTTCCATGATCCTCTTTTGCTTTCGGTGAGTGTAAATAATGAGTGCCTATCGTGAAAATTCAAAGACAGTAAAATATGTATTAAAAAAAAAGTATTTACACCTAAATGGTATGGGGCAGTCTGAACATACTATCATGCATCTGTAAAGCACAACTGTATGGGTCAGAACAGGTCCTTTGGAGGTAACTGATGACACAGATATGGCAACGATCGCTGGAAGTGATCCGTTAAAATTTTAGCAGAAAATCATCTCTTTACCTCAGGGTTGTAGTTCTCTGATGAAACTATTATATTCCACAAAATATTACTTGTGACAATCAGTCTGAGTGGGTGGTTTATTGGCAGCAAGGACACTGTTGTTCAGTTCATGCTCAAATTAATGAAGGCTCATTTGCTACAAGGTTTCATGTGTTACTGGGGTTGTAAGGAACACCGCCCCACATGCCACAACTCGTTAACGTTACTGTCACCGTCAAAAGCCTGAGAGTCTGTAAGAGATCGTATAGCAATGCAGGTTCCAAACTCAGAGGATCTTGGGTGCAGAAAATAAGGTCTGTCTGGTGTGGGTGTGGCAGGAACAGGAGAGGTGTGTGTTTGTGTGTGTGTGTTGGGGGGATGGGGGGCGGGGGTGAGATGCTGCTTCTCTCACAGCTTCATTATGACATGTCTGAAGAGTCCAGGCTGATGTCCATCCCATTTCATCAGCCCTGTGACTCGCCACCTTTTCACTATGGAAATAATCACCAACAATTACAGACAAAGAGAAGGACAGGAACGCTGCACAATGTCATTTTCCCCCAGGTGCTTATGTAGCTTTTGATGTTTTGGGAGGTAATAAAAGGCCCATTGGCGATGTGGAATGACCCACACAATGGACCAGAGCAGGGACACTAGGCTCAACTAAAAGGCCTTGACAATTTATCCAACACTGGACATGAAAGAAGAGAACAAATCATTTACAAATTGACCATGTCTGAAATGAAGAAAATAGAAGTGTAAATAGACATTGTCATAGACTTTAATCCCTCCTCCCCCTCCAATGCAAAAAAAGTAAGTAATGCTATTAAATATGCCTTTGAAATAGCTGCACTCTAATTACCTGGCTGGCCAAATCACATGAATGAACCTATTTCCCTGTTGCTGAGGTTGGTAAACAGGAAAAGCAATATTCCAGGAGTGATCAGGTTATTAGAGCCTCATTTTACAGATGAAAGAAGGGGAGAAATTAAAGTTAAATCCACAGGATATAAAAGCCAGCTGCAGGTGTAAGAAGCAAATTGTGAACAGAGAAAATCCATTTGTTGTGAGAACAACCTAACCCCCCCATCACGCTCTCTCTCTCTCGCCCGCCTCTCTCTCTCTCTCTCACTCCCACTCCCTCTCTCTTCCTCCACCTCTTAAGCAGGGCTTAATGCAAAGCCGAAGCCAGACAGCGCTATTATATTTTACACCGCGAAAGAAACGCCGATAATTACAATCAGAAGAGCAGTTCACGCACAGCGGCTGTTCGGCACGTGCGTTATCGGTCAGGTTAAAAAGGATCACGGGTTGTTTTGATAATGGCAATCGGGCAAGTTTCTCTCTTAATTACTGCGGCACTGAGCACCAATCCTCCGCTGGCCCTCTTCTAAATGTGAGAGAAGAGGACCCATCTCACGCATAACTGCCACTTTCAGTGCCTGCAATATCTTTAGAAACACTGAAAATGTCACTTTGATGACAGTTATTTCGGCTACAAGAGAAGAGGATGACAAGGTTATGAATGCAGATGAAAGTTTCTGCGTAATACAGGAACACAACTTGAGAGTAACTGTATTGGGTGAATCTGTCCAACACCAGGATGCATATACTCTCTTGCAATTGTATGAAGGTACAGTAGATATACTCAACATTTGGGCAGAAAGCATTGCTGAAATTCATACTACTCTGCCATACTGCCATGCTGAAGCAAAGGCACAAAGAATCAAGCCGGCCCAAACGCTGGGGAAAAGGAAGAGGCCACGCAAGGCTACAGAGGCACAGACGCAGGTCAAAGGTCAGAGTCAGAGTCAAGACCTTGGTGATCTGAATCCACTGGCAGATTACTCCTCACCCCTTCTTAATGCCCCCCGCCCCCCCTCAACACACACACACACACACATATTATAGTCACAAGTATAAAATATGATGTATGAAATCTGCCGGTGGTGTTATTGATTGAGCAGGTAGTCTAGCACATGCATGAACAACTGAAATATATACAGATACAAAAAAATAAAATAAATGACCACAATGAGAGCACATACTGAGGTCTTCTCATAAAAGGAAGATCTACAATGTAGAAGTACAACATGCAACGGAAGCGAAGCAAACATATCTGTAATCTTCTCTTCAACTCACTCTCCCTCCATCTCTCCCTCTCTTTCTCTCCCTCTTGCTCTCTCTCTTAAGCAGCAACGAGAGGACGGAACTGCATGCGTGCCGCGAGAGAGCTCTGCATGGCCCGCATAAAGAAAACCACTTTGTTCCCGTCTTATTATGTTCTCAGCTGGAATATTAAAAATTATTGATAGCGATGTGTACTGCCTTCCTACTGTACAATTCATTCCCCCATTACTATTTTATAAATATGTGATTAACGCTTACTGCATTTACACGGCTCCCATTTCCCACATCGACCGGAGAACTGCAGACGGTTCGGGCTTGAGAGATGTGCTTCCCCACTCATTTAAATTTTACACTTCCATTTACCCCGCCTTTTAATTCACCGTGTAATGATGCTATTAGAATAAGATCCATCTGGAAGTTCTTTTGGGATTGCCTAATGTTTGGTGGATTCTGCTGCTAATGTTACTCTTGCTGCACGGGCAACAGATGCTGGGAGATCAACAGATTTTTTTTGCCGTTTTTTCCCCATTTTTTCCTCATTTAAAAATAAATATTTCAAAGAATAAGGACATCTGAAAAGTAAAAAAAAACAAAAAACTAATAAAATAAAATAAATTCTTGGAGATCTGTGCTTGTAAAGAGCTGTTGTGGTCCAGCTTTTGGCTGAAAACAGTATGTTCACACCACAGACTGGCTGCTATTTTTAAATTCAAGAAAACTCATGAAAATAGGGTTAGCGGTCTTAAACCCCAGCTTTAACTGAGAGATGAAGTGCTGAACAAAATAAATGTGTGTGTGTGTGTGTATGGGTGAAAGAGAGAGAGAGAGCGAGAGAGCGAGAGTGAGAGAGAGATTTTTCACAGAACTGAAGGAATACTTGAGGCCACTCCTGGAGTGGTCTTTAATCATATTTACTGCAGTATTTAATGTGATTCATTTTTCGCTAATTTAAATAACAACTCCAGTGCCTGCAAACACACTGAACTAGTAGTCATTAATTACCGATAAATCCCCCTTGTCATCTACCGCTCAGTGTTTGCATTAGCTGTGCTAATTAACATGTTAACTGGAACAATCAAATCGCATGGCCTCTGAGCTGAGAAGAGACATCACCAGGAACGATACTCTAAAGATGTTACCAGCTGGTTTACAGGAGTCTATACGTGCCTGTAAATATTTCCCTGGAAACACCACGCTGGGCTTGTGAGAATATGAGCGCTCATATGTCTACTCATAGGCATTACAGTATTCTCTTTTACTTTGGAGGCTTGTGTTCTCCTGATGTTGATTGCGATGTCCTTTCTTAAGAGCCAGCATTAATGGCATACGGCTCCATTTGCCAGAGCTGGGATTGGCTCAAAACTAAGTTATGCCCAATCGCAATATCAGAGCCTTGAGCTGGAAAAAAAATATACCCTTTTTGTGTCCTGATGTGATCTCTTCAAATGGCAGTTTTCTACCTGAAATGATATTATGTTTGTTTCAAATGCATTTCTTGTGAAAGTTTGATTTGGATTTTGCTGTGGGGGGGACATCTGTCGTCAGTGAAGTTTGATGGCTTTGTCAGCCATACCCTTCTTGTACAGAAGGCCTCAGGGGTACTGAAACTCAAGAGCTTTCTGCAGTCTTTCCTCAGTGCCTCTCAGCTGTATCTTAAAAGGCACCCAAGTGTCTTCTGATAAGACAATTATCATGACATGATCTTACTTTAATTATTTAACATATTTGGGGTGTAGTTATTATCTTCTGCTCTCTCTGAAAAGTCAGTATGCTTTTGAAGATTAAACCCAGCTAGACCATTGAATTGGAGAGGGTTTTATTAATGCATGGCATTTTCAACAATGCAAACAATGGGCCTCATTTATTAATATTTTCGTAAAACCGTGTGTAAATTTATGAGTTATCGGAAATGGACAAATTCTGCCAGATTTATCACACGTCCATAAACACAGCTTTTTTTTTTGTATCCACGAGCGTATGTTAATAAATATCAATCAATCTTAAATGACAAAGTGTGTTCACAGAACTTTCAATTACCATAAATTGACGTCCCTAAAATACCATAAAATGAGCACTTCCACCTTTTCTGATAAGCTCCATGGTTATCAGTTTGCTGTATGTTCTGGGTTGTTTTCTTGCTGCATGATAAATTTCTGTCCAATGAGTTTGGTAGCATTCGTCTGAATACTGGTGGACAATATATCTCTGTACACTTCAGCTGTTTGTAATTAACTGTGCACGTGTAGCCAACAGTGTGTTTGAACAGGCACAAGTCCATGTGTGTTTGCTGAACATTTGTGTGGGTGTCTGAGAACACGTAAGTTTTTGTATGTGTGCATATGCATGTTTTCGTGCACATGCACGTCTGCACACTGGATGCTTAATCAAACCTGTTTACTTCATCACGCAAATGTTTTATTTACATTATTCATAAGAGTATTTCACACTATATCAAAAGAACAAATCACTTCATGAAAACAAGTTTTCACTAAACAACTTTGGGGAATCAGCTTGACCAGGTACTTGTGAGCTTGTATTCAGTAACAAGTGCCTCTCAGCCTTTCTGTCTGATGATGAGGAAGAGGAAGGTGAGAAGGATGAAAAACAAAGCTGGAGAGAAAGAGCTCTGGAGAACACTGATGAATCTGTTTACTTCTGTTCCGTCGGGAAAAGGTCTGAATTTGTGTCTATTTGGTGTTCTGTTCATAAATTATCTTTGAGCGATCGAGTCCAAGCACTTTAAAAACAGCGACGGAGCTTTGAGTTGAACGAGGCCGCATTGTGTGCAGCTGTACGCTCATATTATATTTTCTCATTTTAATTTATATGGAAATGCGATATAGCATTCTTTCTATTTAATTGGATGTTAGCATTGTTGGTTGTTTACAATAGAAGGCGATAGGCATCGGTCGGTGCGTGGAACTGTGGAGATTGTTCTTGAGGGCGCATTGTCGGTGGGATTCAGGGGCATTGGGAAGAGGAGCGCGCTGCTGTGCTGAATCTTTACGCTCCCCACGTACTCCTTCTGTCCTCTCTACGTCCCAAACTGCAGGAGGTAACAGGAGTTCCTGGTGCTACGTTACAGCGCAGACCATCCAATGACATCGAATCTTACTCGCTCTGGCACCTTAATGCATTTCCAGAAGCTGCGTCAGATTGGACCGTTTTGGCTTCTATGGCAGATGGAATTTTCAATGTCAAGAATCTGATGGGTCTACAGAACCACAGACTCCCAGATCAGACTTTCTGTCTCTGCAAACAACCCTCAATTCCTAAATTCTCACATTAAAGATACAGTACCTACCTCCTATCATCTGCTAAAATATGCTTCCTGGGCATAGATTTGGGCCTAAATTCCAATACTACAGTGTCAACATACTATATAATATGCCAACAATGTCCAGCAATGCTATTTATTTGATTCCTTGTCAATATCAGTCGCATTGAGTGTTAATGAGCACTATGCCTTTAAAATCAACCAATGAAGGCTTGAAGATTGGAGTTCAGTTTATGACAGGCAGTAGAAGAGAAAACATGTTTTCAAAAGAACAGACAACACATGAAGACCAAGCACTCCAAATGAAAGTGCATTACTGGGCTGCTCGGTGACTCATCCAGTAAAAGCACTGTTCAAGAGCATGGACTGACCCTACAGACTGGTATTAAATCTGGACTGTGAAAATTAATGGGGAAATGTATTAATAGCATTATTTTCCAAAATGTACAATAATGATTAAATGAAATAGTATAAATTGCCTGAAACCACAAAAGCATCACTGAAACACAACTTTTCATTCAATTTGTGAACTGCCAGGATGGCTAGATCCAGTGAAGTTAGTCATATCAAATGGTGCCAATTTCTTTCAGTAGCTAGAGGTAGTGAAACACAAAGGAAAGAAAGGAGTAAAAATTCTGCTACATTTCTTTCAATTATTATTTATAGAGCACAGCAAAGCAACCCTGCCCAGGAGCCCAAACTATGATGTGAGGAAAGGATAACTACTCGGTTAAACTAACTACCTCTAGTCAGATAAACTAACTATTCCATTGGATAAACTAACTACATACTACATTTCATTTGATTATCTAAACACCTTTAGCTTGATAAACTAACTACCCGAACAGAACATCCCTTGAACACACTGTCTCGTGTTTGTTTGCAAGGTTTTTCCCACTCTGAATGAACACAGGCAGAATGGATTCATAATTATAAAGAGGCCCTGCTTTTCCAGGTCACTCAGCAAAACCCTGCCATTAAAGCCAGCCTGTCAGGCATAAGCCCACTTCAAAAGAGCCAATCGGACGATTCCAGATATCCATCAGCATTTTTTCTTTCTTTTTCGGCCTTTGAAAGCACGAGTGATGTTGGAGCGTGGCGAGAGTCGGCAGCGAGGGGGACGCTGGATCTGCTTCTACGGAGACCCAGCTCCGGGACAAAGGGGCTTTTGTGGGGTGGGGTGGGGGTGGGGGTGTAGGGGTGCCTGCCGTTGGGAGAGGAGGGTGGGGAAAACCAGGAGGAGGTCAGAATAGGACATACTGCTACAAGCTAACAAGGTAAACTGATCCCTGCTGGAATTAAGCAGGGATGAGAGGCAGCGTGTGGGCTGGGCTGCAGAGCAGTGGGGCTCTCTAAAGGGGTGAAGTCACACTGGGGGCCAGGGGGCCATCTCCCACCCAAAAATCACACACCCGGCTGCATCCCGTTATGCACCCTTTCAAATGTTACGCCTCTATTTCAGTGTATATTAAACCTCATCTTATAAACACTGAAATGCAAGCCTTCCTCTTATGTCAGAGGACATACTGGAACATGCCAGCATTGTGAAGAAACAAACACTGTGAAACAAATCATTTTGGAATATATCAGTACTACATATGTTATGATCCTCCCTTACGACCCCAAGATGTACCAAAAGCGAAAGGGCTATCTGTGTGTGTGTTTGTGTGCGGGTGTGTGCACGTGGCCGTGTGTGTCTAAATATATGCCTGCCATTAAAAGTACTGATATCAAAATGAGGCCAAGTTACAACAAACAATATTGCCATCTTAGCTCACACAAATGAAACAAGCTCTAACAATTGTCTTCAGGTGGTAAGATGAAAAAGACACCAGGCCAAGTTACAAGAAATAATTTAAGAAATTTTGGGTAGCATTGCTCTGGAATAGAGCTTGTTTAATTCAGTTGCCAGCTTTGAGCTACTGAAAATATGATGTGTTTGATACCAAAATATTTCCAGAATTGGAAATCAATATGATAAAATCAACTTAGAAGAGGGCCAATATAAGATAATTGGTCACAATGCATGCAATGGGCCTTTGGACAAATCCTACCAATAATTCAGCTAATATTTAGGACAGGAAAAACTGCCAAAATCCCAGTCCTAACCTGTCAGCATATTTTACATGTAATCACAGAGAACCTTAGGCTTTTATTACACAAACGCAAAAGGCATTTCTGCAGAAATCTAACGCAGTGAGAAGAACATAAATCATCATAATATCAATTTATCCTGGACAGCTCGTCATCAGCATCGTTACCACTGGCAGCTGTAAACACACACAATTATAATCGGCATCTCCGAGCAGACCCTGCAGCTCGTGCACATGCCTTAAAACGGCAAGGCCTGGCCACTCAATGCTGCAGTGCGCTTCATGGCTAACTGCAGAAAAGACATTGATAACATTCCCCTAAGCAGTCCTGAGCACAAGCACCATGTATAAGACTGTGAAGAGACAGCATGTGCAAGCACTGGACACCGGCATTTTTACTGTCAAACTGTCTGTGCCCGTCACTAGGGGGGGGGGGGGGGGGTATAGTCAAAACTGAACGTATGGAACAACCAGTTTACAATAAGTCTTTTTTTATTGAGTTATTTTTTATTTTGTTAATTCTGAAACACGTCCTTTAATAATGATTTAGAGCATGACTAACACCAAATCACAAAGCAGAATCTTAGCAGAGACTGCTCAGCCATCACGTCTGTTTGTACGACATTTTAAAGAGGAGGGAAAACTTCAGGTTTCATGAATCCGGGTTACTGTGGACTGCCGGGGTTCAGGGAACTGGTGTTTCTCAACACACACACACACACAAAAAATCTGCCATGCTATCAACGGCCAACCTCAACTTACAATATATATGTATTGTTGTTTGTGTTCTTTGTAAGTGCACATAATTGCATTAGTTCTTGTCAAGAGCTGGAGCAGCAGGCAGATTATGAGCAGAGAAGGGTTCGCATGCACTTGTCTGATGAATGCACGAATGGCGTGCTCTGTGCGTGCGTATTATGCCCAGCGCACCATGGTAACCTTTCAGATTTTCAGTGGGATGCGAGAGAAAGCAAGTTGAGCAGAAACAGTGAAACAGAAACGTACTCCGTAAGCACACTTTTTCCCATCATGGTACAAATTACCACAACATCACACAAAATGGTAGAGACGTCATTGTGGCATTCCATTAAAAGTGGGGACCTTTTGCTTTGTACATACTGTTATTTATTTGTAAAGAAATATTTGCTGTGCACTTTGTAATGTAGTGTAATTTATTAGAAGAGTCAACAGGTACAGTATTTGTGATCAAAACCATTTGCATCACATATTATTCCAAAATGGAGGGGGGTTTTGTTGTGCATACGTCTCTTCCACTGGCATAAGGCAATTTGCATATATCACATGATTTGGCAGCCATTTCCATTTGGCTGCGATAAACACATGCAACGCACAATCTTGAGACAGAAGATGCTAATTTAATCAGATTTGCTTTAACGTTTGTACATATGTTTGCTACACAAAGTCAGCCCCGTCCACTGAATACTGAACCACAGAAAGCCAAAGTTTCGGTACTGGACCTCAGTTCATTTCAGCACCATTTTGTTTTCGGCTCAGAAGGCTACATGCGAGCTGACATAAGCCATACATCCACAGGCTGCTGCGGCGTGTCCAGACCATCAGAGCACAACCGTAAATAAAAAAATGGGATCTTTTCCTTTTGGTGACACCATTCCTTGACAGCTGCATTCATCCGAAATGCACCGTATCCAAAGGTTAAGAGTAGTTATAAGGGAAGTAATGCATTATTAAAATACTTTTTTTCTCTCGGTGAAGTACCTTTTGATATATTTTGCTTGGTAATAAAAGCAGCATTCTGTGAAAATGTAGTAATTTTCGGTGCCATTTCCCTGGCCTTTATTCTCCATCGCGGCCCATGATGCATCTGTACCCGGCAACTCAGGGCAGATAAAGGACTACAAACATTCTGTGATAGCCGGAGCTGTCTGGCAGATTACTACTTTTCACTGAAAGGTCTCAGAAGCATTCGGATGATTTTTTTTCCTTTTTCTTTTTTTGGATAAAGATGCTCGTGGTTTCCCCCCTCTCTTGCTTTCCTTTTTGAAGTTTGATGACCAGTAATTGAACACAGGAAATGGACTGCCTGTTTGGAGCCTGTTCTAGAAATGATTAAAGGTAGGAGTTTTGAGATATTAAAAAAAAAAGGAAAAAAAGAAAAATGTGGTTAATGCTGCTGGAAAAAATAAGGTAGAGTCGGAGAATTGAACTGGAGGGGGGGTGGGAGTAGGGGGGAAAGGTATTCAGAGAATAGCCTATACTCAAACCTCTATTAAAAGCATCACACTTGTTAAAAACTGTAAAAAGACAGGAAATCAGTCAGTGAAATGAAGCTTCTTTGCCAATTATTGAATAGAAAGTGCACACCTTCAATCTCATTGTGCTCCTGTGTACCAGTCCCTCGCTCTGCAGCCAGGGCTATTGAGCTGGGTACATTAGTGATCAGTCAGCAGGGAGAATAGAGAAGAGCTGGGGGGGGGGGTTCGCTTGTTGGAGCCCCCTTTCACAGCTTTATTCTCCCAACATGGAGGGGGTGGGGGGGTGGGGGGGGCGAAACGACCGCCTCAACCTCTTCACTCACACATTTATTTATGTATATCCTCCTCACACTCCGCTAGTAGTGATTAGCAAAGCCCATCATTTGTAGAGGCCCCCTTTCTCCTGGTTAAAAGCAACGCAGTCGGGTTACCAACAGGTCATCTATCCTCCCCTTTACCATGTACTACACCCACTGCTCTCTGGGGTAGGTACACAGGAAAGACTAGGGTACATCTCATCTTGGGGGTAGAGGCTGAACTCAGGGAGCACCTTTTGAAAAGAAAGACAGGTGAGCTCAGTTAGTCTTATGATTCAGAGACTCTGTCACATTCATACTAGAAAAATATTATGAATAATGGGGTGTGCAATGTGTAGTACAGGGGAAACAAAATGGATTCTATGTGTCTTTACCTCTCACTCAACTGGTCTTTCCTGGGCCCAATGGGCACAGTGAGACCCTGCGATCTGTCCTCTCCTATTGACCAAAGTCAATTAATTAATTACTGCTTAAGCAACAGCACCATCACTGCACATTAACTGAAGCAGCAGAGGCTGGGTCTGTAGCGTTAGCCTCCAGTAAGGAGTGCGATCACGTGTTTGCGGTGTGACGTATTAACCTACGTGAGGCACGGCGCTACCTTGGTGCATGCAGTTGTCATGTCAATGAGACAGCATCAGTAAGCACAAAGCTGGGCTTCTGGGTGGCTCATCCTGTCAAGGTACTGTTCTACTGCATGGATGGACTCCGCAGCACAGTAGTGAATCCCAATACATCTCAGTGCAGACTGTGGCTGACACGCAACTGGCGTAATTCCACCCAAGGGATGGAAGGAAGTCTACAGGCCATCGCTCACCAGCGCCACCCTCAGGTCAGTCAGACATTGACAGTCTGCCTACACGTTCACGTGCGCGTCTTCTCAGCCAAAGGGCCTGATTTACTATGACCTTTAGCACATGCAAAACCTTTTAGCACACGCAAAACTAATAACACAACCAATGATTGGTGCTAAACAAATACCATGACCAATCATTGGTCGTATTATTGGTTTGGTGTCTGCTAAAATTTTTTTGCACAAGCTAAATTTCTCAGGAAAGCGTGTGCTTGTCTGGGCCCTCCCAAACTGGCAGAAGAGACTGGTACCAAGAGCAGCTTCAGTAGCACTATCAACACCCTGTTAAAACCTAAAAAGAATTTATCGCTCTCAACTGGGCAACTGGGCATTCAAATCAACGTGACAAGTCCTCACATCATTGTCATTCAAACGGCTATCATTATTATTAGCGCAGTAATTTTGCGTCTGGAGATGTGGGTTGTTATCGGATCGGATTTTCAGAGATCATCACACTATAGCGCCCTCCCTGCTCAGACGGACACGCGAGGACAAAGTCATACGAGGTAATTCCCCCGCTCCTCGCTTCAAACTCAAGGGCTGCGCTTGGGGCAGCTGCGCTACCGTTTCCTCCTTCACTCTCTGCACCATCTTCAGCCCATTTATTTTACACAACCAAGAAAAATGGCTCCAGACATTGCCTGGAGTGCGCGCAGCACGGCGATGTTAATAAGATTTTCATTTCGACTTCAGCCACAGAGCCCCGTACTTAGCACGGCACGCAAATGCTAGACTTTAATGGTTTGGGCTTTTTTTTCTTTTTTTTTTTTTTTGCTTAATGTTAATGTCAACAATGACGGAGCTGGAACGGGGGGGGGGGGGGGGGAGCGTCGAGGCAGTCGAGAATCGCCCATGCGAGAAAACATGTTTCTGACAGCTATTTGCAAGGTTAATGTTGTAGAAAACAGCATCCATCTTTTAAAACAGTTTCATTATCGCCGCCGCGCTGACCCCTCCACATAATGTTGTCAAATGTGACACGCATCAGCTTATTGGGAGTATGGAGATCAATAAATATGCCGCTGCGGAGCGCGGAAACGCTCCTGGCAGGGCTGCCGAATAAAATGGCATCCAGCGCCCGGCCGGGACGCCGTCATCTGTCACAAATCTGCTAATAAATGGACACGCTAAAGGCGAGAGCTATCAATAATAATAATAGAAGGTAGGGCCGGTGATGAATTGGGCCCCTGCTTCTGCAGACTGGGCCGTGATGCATGGCTGTTCTGAATGAGCGGTCACTAGACAAACACGGCCGGCCCGGGGATTACATTAGTTAAACAAATACAGGGCCTGAATCAATGCCACGCCGCTCTGGCGGGGTCCGCCGCCCCCCTTCTACCGCCCCGCCCCGCCCCCCCCCCCCACCAAGTGCGCAATCGCCGTCGGAAAGAGGGAGAAACACTGAACATGCCGTTTCCTTTCTCTGCTTTGCCCTGTTTGGAAATGCTAACGATCAGCCATAATCTCAGTAAGAAACACTGCACCAGTGTGGAAACATGGGGTTGAGGACAAGAGCCTGAAACAATGCTTACCATTCTAAGGGTCACGTACATAAACCCAAGGGAACGTATACCTGTTTGCAATATCACTCCAATATCATGCCCACCTGCAATATCACGGCCACTAGCAATATCACTCCAATATCACATCCACATGCAATATCACTCCAATATCACATCCACATGCAATATCACTCCAATATCACATCCACATGCAATATCACTCCAATATCACATCCACATGCAATATCACTCCAATATCATGCCCACCTGCAATATCACGGCCACTAGCAATATCACATCCACATGCAATATCACTCCAATATCACATCCACATGCAATATCACTCCAATATCACATCCACATGCGATATCACTCCAATATCACATCCACATGCGATATCACTCCAATATCATGCCTGTACTCAGATCATTAGTTGTGTTTGAGCAACAGTTGAAGTAATGAGAAATTTTGCTTGCTCATCTAGTAACCAATCCTTTAGGCAGATAAGCTGATTGAGAACAATGACCAAGCCAAGCGGCTCAGTGAATGCACCTTTCAAATGTACATGAAATCATTCAGCTGATAAGAATATATACATATATTATTAATATTAATACAGGACACTATGAAAGGATATTATGTTAAATAAGGGTAGACTATGCAAGCTACTGATGTACAAACACCTAATTTAACCCCCTCCCTGCCTTATAACAAATAAAAAAAACATGTTTTCCTTCACCTTAACATAAACCAGCATCACAAAAATGGAGCCCATTATCAGGGAATTTGTATTTATAAATACTTAATAAAGTCAAATGTAAAATATGAAAATGGCAGATCCTGACCATTACTTAATGATTAAATTTCTGCTAACAGCAGAAACAGAAAAAGCTCTACTCCTCCATATGAACGCACTAAATTTATTGATCCTGCTGAGGTTATTATATATTCATAAGGCGCATTTTTCGACCACGATACTAAACCGTAATTGAATTCCCTAGCCTGAGAGGACAGAAAATGGCAGTGTTGTACAGCCAGTGTTATTAGCGTCTGCTGCTTTAGCCCCATCTGCTACAATTCTCAGGTGCTTGGCTCGAGTTCATGCTCGGTTCACGCACAGGACGTTTGTAATGCTGCGCTGGTGTCTTACTGACACCACACATATGCTTGTGCACGCGTGCACGCACACACACACACACACACACAATCAGTGTGTGGACTAGGTTATGGTCAACCCGACAGGTGTAGTGGACAAGCTGAACAAACAGGAAAAAACTGAATTTGACCACCAACCAATGAGGCGAGCTGGCCATTGACCATGTTCAATCACTTCAAACAGGAAAGCAACCATGCCAATGGCACCATTAGCACAGGCACGCTAAGCTCCTATCCTTCAACACGACTGCGTTGGCCAAGATCCCCAACAACAAAGCGTTCAAAAAATAAAAAATAAAAAAATGAAAACCATGACAGCCTTTTTTCATGATGACCTTTCCAGAAAGTATTTCTAACCTAATTTTATCCCAGCCAGGGCACTGCTGGGTATCGCACTTCTGATGAAAAAGCAGCACAAGCCCTACGACTCCAGCAGCATTCAGGCTCAGAATAAAGGGCGAGCACTCCAAAGGGAACAGGACGTCTCAGGTCCAAATGGAACGTGACACCTCGAGTCCAAATGGAACAGGACATCTCAGGATCTGGAGAGAAGGGCCACCAGCAGCTGACCTGCCTCCAGACCAGCAATGCATTCTGCACTATGAATTTTTGCATAGAAAAAACATGGCAAAAAAAAAACAAAAAAAAACTTTTTTTTATACAGTGCTTTTCACACCATACTGTCAAAATGCTTTCCAAAAACAGAGAAACACACACAATTCAAGCGCCTTCAAATAAAGGCCTATAAAGGTAAAAACACAACAATCCTAATTTTAAAAAAAAAGATTTCTTTTTCACTCCTTGATTTCAGAAACCTGGAGTCACTTCCAATTTTTTCTTCCTTTCTATGAGATGAGAGATAGAATCATTGCAAAATACAGTTGAAGTGAGCAAGTCTTGGATATTAATAGATACCTAAAAACTACTAAAATGTCACTAGTTCAGCTGGGAAAAGAACCAACCCCACAATTTGTTTTGTGTTATGGTAAAATATATCAATTTCTGCACATATTCATTCCTTTATGAATTTATTTTTATGAGATTCTAAAGAGAACATACCCACATTTTTACTCTGCATGTCTGCCAGCACTTTACATTTGTCACCAAGAACAATACCCAAAGCAGCCGATTCGGTATTAAATTCAATGCCACAGCCTGTGACATTTAGTACTCATTTACCATTTGGAGAAATAGATGCTGACCACAACAAATATAAGACCTACTACATTAGAAAAGCTTTATGTATTCATTTTTTGTTTTCGGAAGCATAACTTACTAAGATGTAATATTCTAATAACAGGCGTTGTGATTAACTGAAAATAAAAAAAATGTCAAAAATAAAAAACGATTAAGAAATAGTTCATATTTCCACTGAAAGGAACAAAGTGCATATAAACATACAATAAATGAAGCTAGAATCTAAGTAGGAGAAGCACTACTGTCCTCCATGTAAATTTTCTCTTGAAACCATTGCATTTGCAGATAAAAGGAGCGTTACATTAACGTGTGAATGTGCCTGACATGGGGGGGTGGGGGGGGGGGGGGGTGGAGGGTTGCGGCGCAATTTTTTAATAGAACACCATTCAGCCGGGGGAAGCGACAGTATTGCAGTGCTTTGCGTAAAAAGGCCTCTTCTGCACCTCTTGATCCAGCGCTGACCTTTAAGTACATCGCCGTCTCATAAATAGAAGGTGAGCTAACAGAGACTTCAAAAGGAAAGGGACCTGATAATTCAGAAATGGAGCGGTGTGGAGTGGCCCAGGCAGAGCGGCGGTAAGAGCAGGCCCGCTCGCCGGCAGCCTCCTCTCTGCAGCACAACAGTCAGTTAGGGTAATAGCCCAGGAAAAAAGCCTAATTACAGGTAATCACTGGCCGGGGAAGGGCTGGTGATCATTACAGTATAACAGATCGTACTGTTCCATGTGGAAAAACACGCAGGCTCACACTCCCCGCAGCGGGCAGGTAAAGACAGGGAAATTACCCTGTAACCTTAAACCTTCCACAATCACGTCTCTCTCTCTCTCTTTTCCTCTCTCCTCCACTACATCCCTCTATTTCTCTCTCCCGCTCTCTTTTCCTCTCTTCTCCACTACCTCCCTTTCTCTGTTCCTCTCCCCTCCACTCCATCCCTTTCTCTTTTCCGCTCTCTTTCTCGCTTCATCGTTTGAAGGGAATCCAATGAGATGTTTTTGGACAACAAAAAAAATAAGACTAGAAATTCTTCAAAATACCACACATTATTATTACTGCCTTCCCTTCAGGAAACTGAATATACTGAAGTCTGTACTTCTGAAATCATTTTTGTAAAACATAACAATAAACATAATACAATAGCATGTATATTTGCCCATATATTTTGAGGACTCAATATATATAAATATTTTAGATATTTCAATATATTGCTGTATATTTATTTATATTACATTTATATTTATTTCCATAAAGGTTACTGTAATTATGTGGGATTCAAAGCATATTCCTGTTTTACATGCATTTAAAAATAAGCATCATAGAACAGTATTGGGCAATCAGGCTGCAATTAATTCAGCATTCTTCAATTTCCATTTTTTTTTAAAACTGCTCTTTATACTGACTGCTCTGTTCATGGTTTTCTCAGAAGATCTAAGGTCACTGGGATATCGCACATCACAAGAAAGAAGAAAGCCATTCTAGTTTTGCATTCCATTTCTTCATCTTTTTAAAAAGGTTTGCTGAAACTACAGTATATTCTTCTATAATCCCGAATAATTGCGATCATTGTTTGAAGTGGTGCATTTCCAGCGACATTATCGATTTTCTGCTAAAAACATTCTTGGTAAACAGTCACAAGCTGCATTCATCTGCTCTAAGTGCTTTGAGCCATGCTGTGAAATTCAATTGGACCATTACTATGAATTACACTGATTATCACTGTAATTATTTCCCTTGGCTAAACAGTGCATTTCTGTTTTTTGCCTTTTCTACAAATGACATAAGCACTACATTTCCCAGGTCCCTCACCCCCATAGACCCATGTCCCCCATGTCACAAGGGGAGGGTTTGGGAGCTCAATAAATTGACTGTGGGTCACTTATGATTCTGGCCTGCCTGGAGCCGGTGTCACACACTGGTGTGTCAGAAAGAGTGGACCTTGGAGGTCAAGGGCAGCAGGCACACTGGTATTGGTTGTGGCGAGTAAGGAGTCGTGTGGTAGATGTGTCAATAGTAATTGGCCGTATGTGTATGTGGTCCAGGAAAAAGTGGAAGATGGCCAACTAAATTAAATTCAAGATCACAGACAAATGTTTCCTCAGTAAGTGGGATAGGTAGTGAGGAACAGGCACAGATGAAGCCAGCCCCCTGGTGGAGAAATGCCAATGAAGACACTCCAAGAAGTTCTGCAGGATTTGGAAATAAACTATTTTTTTTTTCTTCTAGTTAAAAATGAATTCCTGATTCATTATTTTTCTCTGCTTAGATTGTGAAGGTTTGGCTATGATCTGAGCCTTTGCTTTCATTAACACACAGTTTGTGGACATTCTGTTAGGATGACCTCTGAACTCACTCATTAACAAGCTGTTTTCGCCCACAGGACTGTCGCTCACTGGATGCAGGGGTGTCCAATCTCATCTGAACAGGGCTGGTGTGGGCGCAGATTTTTTGAGTTTTGAGTCGAGTTGCTATTGCGCAACCACGATTCACTGTTTGGAGGAGCAGCCTATTTGCATTAACGAGCAGGTGTCCCTAATAAAGCGGCCAATAAGTGCATTTCAATAAAAAATGTTACAAAATGGTTTGCATTTACACTACCATTTCTTACAGCGAGCATGCTGTACACAGACACTACTTATTATTGACATTCAACCAGTAATCCACATTGCAAAAATACACCTGTGTTCCACACCGGAAAACGTGCAGTGCAGAAAAGCTTTCCAGGCTAATTCGCCGATGCATTAACGGCCGCAGAGAGCCGGGAGGATAAAGGTTTATCGTGATGCCGCGGAAAGACAAATGGGAGAGGTTTCATTAGCGTAAGCCTTCCATATATACACAGCACAGCGCGTGAAATCCTTCTTTCTTTTTGGCTGACTGTTGCACGGCCGGAAACATTATAAAAAGAAAAATGAACAATCGCAGTTGCTATTTTTTCCCCCTCAGCATAATGAAAGGTTAGAGCGGCTACGGCAAGCAGGAGCGCGATCACGTTCTCGCCTTCTGTTTCCATGTTCCATTTGTTCCCGAGGTAACTTCCACACACTAATAAAAGCGCACATGTGAAAATGAAAACCCACGACGTGCAGCGCAGCTGGGAGCAGTACGATGGGCAACTGGCCTCTGGTTGCGCTGGAATAGGCCGGGAGCCCTGCAGAAAGTCTCCAAAAAAAGTGAGCCGCCATTTTGAAAAGCTGTGAGCCGACATGCAGCACCGCCCCTGTGTGCAAACGAGGGAATACAAAACAGCGAGGCTCCCCATGTACCTGAACAAGGTCATTTCCCAAAAAAGCCTGGAACAAGTGTCTTCACACTTAAAGCACCCTTAAGGGACTTGATTGGTGACACTGGGCTGCATTCTCACCTGTGATGATGCTGTCAGAGGGTCCACGGTTTCACAGGTGTTTCCCCTTTGTGCTGTCACCTAGACAATAGGCAGAGGGACTCAAGCACTTCCCTGGATAGTTTTCAGTGCCTGCAGTCAATAGACTACAATTAACACCATAATAGAGCCCACTCATTTAAGTGCTTCATCAGGAAATATGAATAAAAATGCACCCCCCCCCCATTTGTTCCATGAACATCAGCATGAGACAGATTGACCAGACATTACACCAGGATCACGCACTCACACGGGAGAGAGCACAGCCATGTTGAGTAGACTGTAGATGGAGCTATTGATTTTGATCAGCGCACACAGAAGTCACTGAGGATGAAATGGCTCCCTCAGTCACACTGACAAAAGCTGATCAATCAGGAGCATGAGTATCACTTGTACATGTCTGCAGCTGATAACACTACAGATGTGGCAGTGATTCGCGCAAAACAAACACAGCAGGGGGGTGGGAGGTAAGAGGAGCTTGGATATAAGAACATTTACTTGGGTCATCAAAGTAATTTCAATACATCCGAAAAGTTCAGCAAAATACAGCAGATACTATTGGATTTGGCAATTCACACACACACACACACACAGATAAGGGAAGATTACACCTCAAGTTTCTGTTCAAACACACACAAACGTCTTCATTTCTAGAACACACGTGTTTTGTGACAGGTCAACACAGAGAATGTTGTGTAACGCACGGCAGTATTCTTAATACAATAGCTCTTCCGAATTACTAGGCTGGCCTCTGAAAGCATTTCCAAAATGCACTCAGCAAAGCCATTTACATCATGAGAACAGCGCTATGGTCCCCATGCAGTAATGTCACTTAAGACCCATGAGATCATAATGGCTTCCTACTGGTCTCACAATGGGGCTGTTGTAAGACATCCTACCTTCCTGAATGCAACCATGAGATCATTCCATCTTGACCTAAAAGCTAAAGAGCACACCGGAGGTTCGCCGCGAAGAACGCCTTACTGATGACACGAAATGTGCCGGCTAAAGGCTGGCAGCGCGCGGGGCTCTGACTCATATGAAATGCGCGCAATGATGGCTGATGCACCACCATAACGGTGGGAAGCCAGCCTACGCTGGACACAAATAACCAAACCCTCTCACTGTAAACACTACCCGTGGCTGTCACTAGTTGCTTTATCGCACGTGAGCATTGCGGTAAATAAGAACAGCTAGGTGGCGCGCACAGAGGCTACTGACAGCACAGGTCTTGCCCTTTCAGAGGAGAGTGTCGCGGACTTCGAAGTCCTGCTACAGGCAAGAGATGTGCGTTTCTGTTGATGTTCAAAGGGCTATTCCAATAAGCGCTAATAATACATGGTGTAATGGATACGTGGGTTTGTCATCTTCACAGCTTAATCTTCCCTTTAGGTACTCTGAAGACAGGTAACTGGAGCCTCAAAGATTTGCTGCATTAGTTCTGCTTAGCTAACCGTGAATACTAATTGCAGGAAGGACAAACTGCAACCCGCTGCCCTGTGGCCATGAGCACATTAAATAACACGGGTGGTTTCGCTGCCGCGGAGGACAAAGGGGCGGCTTCTGAAAGGCTCGCAGCAGAAGCTTCTGTGGAGGGAAATGAACGCCGAATGTTTCAGTAGAATTCCCTGCAGTGCCGTCTCCGTGGCAAGCAGAAACGAGCCATCACTCAACAGTCTGACGCGGCTAATCCGCGCAACGCCGCAAATACCATCCTTTTCGATTGCCGTTTCACGTTTTCTGAACGAACGCGTTGGCCCCCAATTGTTCTCGTATTACCTGACAGATGAGTGTCAGTAAAATATATTTATTGGCACGGAGGCTTTCCTGAATAGCGGGGGTTAGCAGTCATACCTGTGGCGATATTGAGCCGTCAGGGCATTTAGCAGTGGACTCATCAATGCTGGACATGGCTCATACTGAGGCTCAGTTAACATTAGCGAAAGACTCTGTTACACAAACTCTCCACCAAAGATTTTTCTAAGCTGAGTAGCAACATCAGTCACCACACTGCTCTAAAGGGTCCAATGAGCTGCTTCAGTACAGCACAGTACATAATACGAAATACAGGTTATTTTTCTACACTGCAGAATAATGTACCATCCTTATGAGCAGTTAGCCATCATTCTCTTAATATGAATAATCCACTGGTTATGTATGCAGAAAAAAGTTTTTTTTTCTAATTATGTTTTCTATGGGTAATCTATTAGGTTTTTTGTTTTGTATTCCCAAGATACAATAATAATAATAATAATAATAAAATCATCCTACATTCGACATTGAGATTAAGACAACACAGTTTACTGGCATGTTTTAAAAGAAAACAAGAGACTTATAAGAACAGACCATAAAGTGTCCCTTGGCACCTCATTTCACATACATATACGTTTATAAGAACAAATGACATTAGTAGTAACAGTACGGTGCTATTGCAATGCAAGGGAATCTTCAGAGAGCTACATCCATAAGATTACCTGTCCAGTCAGGCAACAATTACAAAGTAAGAGGGTTGGGAGGGTTAAAGGAAAGTAATACTAACACTTGAAACTAATCTTCGGACAAGGTCAAAGACCCAGTTTTACACCAGCGGCTAACCAGTCACAGCCCGGGAAACCCCAACCTCCAGAGCTCCTGATCCCCTCAGCGTTTCCTGAACCCGGCAAGTAAAAAGGCCTAAGGTCACTGGCCGGTCCTTTCTGGCCTCTGTTCTCCCCCTAAACTCCCTTTGGCTCCGGCGCTATCGTATGACCACTGTACGAGCCGCTCCCCTCTTCCTCCGGAGCAGACTTATTGCCATGAAAAGATTCCTTTACAGAAGCGAGGATCATGGTTTCACCGGGCGGCACCACCTTCCCACAGGGCCAGCTTTGATCGCTCACCTCTGACCCGTTAGGTTAAGCCTCTTACACAAAATGGCTGTGGCGTGACAGCTGACTTCCTAATTGGCCAATTGGCTGACACTAGCCGCTGGTCTTACACGCGTTTAGCATGTGTAGCTTTCCCTCCCCGGCCTCTCCCGCGCGCAGGTGCCTGGCCATTCCCACTCCTTCATCTGGATGTCGCAAGCAGGTTCCCTTCATCTAAGCTGGAGGATCGTCCCAGACTGGTACGGGAACGTGGAATTTTCCAAAACCCAAATCAAAGGATGGTAGACTTTTTAAAAATTAGTCACTTGTAATGAAATGCGCTTACATTTTAAATATTACATGATTATGTCCTCTGAAAAGATGTTGAGAAATCTACCAGACTGCTCGCGTAGATGAAAACAGACCATTAGGATTGGCTCCATGTACTTCGCCGTCCTAACCCTGTGCATTCCAGTCTGGTCCCTGGCAGGGTAAAGAACTCACAGGCAACTTCAGCTACATAACACATTCATAAACAGTACTGAGGACTTCCATTAGCCCTACGTAGCCAAAAAAAACCACAGCTAGGCATTTGGTGCGTTATGTCACCACTAATGCAGCAAGTAACATTGTATGCCCATTTGTGCTTATTAACATAAGAATTTATAAATGTCCATGTAGCTCTTTAAGGTTCTGTGTAATGCTTATGAAGCAGTGATATAGGATACAAGGAAGACAGAGATTTAAAGGTTTTACTTCATCAAGCCATCCAATCACATTCAAGGACAAACTAAACTCACATTGTCATCCAATCATATTCAAGGAAACAAACTAACCTCTGAGACCAGGTTTGATGACGGGAAGCTTTGAGGTTTTATTCTTGAGGAAGTCAGATTGTCAATTTATGCAGTGTGCAAGAGTATAATCTGGTTGAAAAAGTCAACTGGATATAGACCGTTTTGAATCATGAGGCATTTTCAAAGACATAAAATAGATAGAAGTAGAGATTTATTTCTTAATGGAATCATTTTCGCAGCCAGTGGGAATGCGGAAGACGCCCAGCCGCTACAGTGTTTTAATACAGCAGGAGCACTGAACCGCACTGGAGCACTGAATCTCTACTTTTTCCCTGAAGACACCAGTCTTCAGCAAACTCTCAGCGAAGTTCTCATGTGACCTGGCGTCCTGCCTGCCGTTTGTTCCCTCTTCACCCAGCCTGCCCGCGTAACACAGGGCAGCGCCACCTCTCCTGGTGCCCTGCCCGCGTAACACAGGGCAGCGCCACCTCTCCTGGTGCCCTGCCCGCGTAACACAGGGCAGCGCCACCTCTCCTGGTGCCCGCTTTAGAGACGGACTGCTCAGGAGGGGGAGAAAAAAAAAAGAAAAGAAAAAAAAAAAAAAAAGCAGGCAGAGGACAATTTTTGGCCCCTGAGCCCTACTAATTAGTTTCTAATGTAAGTACAATTTTTTTGAAGAGATGTTTCCTCACACTGAAGCTTGTTAAAAGCATCCCTGGGGGGGGGGGGGGGGGTGATGTGGCAGGCTGCATCGTGCCGGGGGAGGGATTCTCAGGTTACACCTGCTCGCCCTGACGCATCGCCCCCGGGGCTCTGGGGCTCCACACCACAGCAGAGGGGACGGAGTCACCGCCGCTGAGAAACGCACTCCGCACAGGAAATCCTACACTCAGCTAATGGCTGCGAATGTGTTTCAGAGGGGAGACTGGCTCTGCTGCCTGCACACACTGGTACTCATGGGCACTGTCAAACACGCACACATGCAGTATATGCAAACACATACGCACAGAACATGCACATACACCCGCACATGCAGTATGTGCAAACACATACGCACAGAACATGCACATACACCCGCACATGCAGTATGTGCAAACACATACGCACAGAACATGCACATACACCCGCACAAGCAGTATATGCACACACATACGCACAGAACATGCACATACACCCGCACAAGCAGTATATGCACACACATACGCACAGAACATGCACATACACCCGCACATGCAGTATATGCACACACATACGCACAGAACATGCACATACACCCGCACATGCAGTATATGCACACACATACGCACAGAACATGCACATACACCCACACATGCACGCACACGCACGTGCACAAACATCCAGACGTACATGCACTGACTGACTGTATCCTGCTGCATGCAGACAGTCTCCTTTTAAACTGCGAGTTCACCACAATATTTAGCTATTTTAACTCAGCTCCCCGATCACTATACTACGCTTTGCTGTTCTGTACATGGATGACAACCATCGATGGCCTAGCTAGCTTCAGCAGGAAAGTCATTAGAAGCCAGAAAAGAGGGGGAAAATAAATAAATAAAAAATTAAATGGTAGTAGCCAGTACTTCTTCTGACTGGTACTTCAAACAGACCTGATTCACCTGCTGTTTACTTTTCCCTCCAAGAAAAAGTGGCTTTTGAGTAGGACAATCACAAGCATCCAGTCAGCTGTAGAGGCATGTTGGTGCTCTCTTCATTGAGAGAGAAAGCTGCAGAGAGCCTAGTCAGCAGACCGCTTTACTCCAGAAGGGAAGATCACCTTTCCACAAACCACCTCCCCCCACCCCACCCCAAGAAAAACACTTGATCATCATAAAGAGCCCAAATTAAATTATTAATATATGACCTTGCATTCACCTCTCCAGCAGTTCAGTGTGCAGTGAAGCCAAAACAAGACCTTTAAAAATGTACCCCTCACACCGCCCCCATGCCACTTACCAAAATCAACTGGATGGTGTGAATCTCTAATCTTGAATTAAGCATGTTAAATCTTTCCAATATCCTGAGGCAAGTTCAAAAGCAATGACATCAAAAATAAAAAAATTAAAGCACAAGTAATGTTTCACAAAACAGAAAGAGACACAAAATCCCATATATTGGTTTACCTGAGGGATATGCTATGAATTGGGCAAAGACAACCTCTCTCAACACTACAGAGTACTCCCCCATATGCTGTCAAGAGCAATCTGGCCACAACGGACTGCTCAAACTGCAAGGAGAACACTAAGGTCAGGACTAATAACCTTCTTTTAATATCTATAAATGCCTGAATGCCAGTGTTGCAATCACTACATCACAGCCATGATCCGATTCCATCACTGAATATAATCAAGCAGAAAACAACTACCTATAAAAACCTGACATTGTGGGGCCCAATAACACTGTGGACCATCCATGTCACCCAGCAATAACCTGCCAATTAAACATGTATTGCTTTACATATTTTTTAACAAAGTTAATTTGACTTTGGAAAATGGTGTACTTTTAAATACGTCTGAATGAAAAATGGACATATAGACAAAAATGGATCTATACGGCTGTTAATATAAGGCGAACTATAATGCATTTTCTGCCGTTTTATATATGGATTATTTTAAACAGTAGGCTTAGTGGGCTATAGCACAGCGTGCTAACAGTATTTGCACCCTGTATATTTCAGTGGAAGGTCATCCCTGCGCTCAGTGTGCATGCTAGCCCTATTGCTAGCCCTATTGGGGGTGAATGTACATGTTCTCCTGCACGCACACGTTTCCCCCTCTCTAATCGCCGCAGCTAGCGGTCACAGGACAGGCCAGCCGCGCTCTCTAATGGCTCAAAGCAGGCACGTGGGATCATTAGATACAACTCGGGACAATAAAGCCATGTGCTACAGAATCGTGCAAGTCCCCCTTAATGTGCAACGTACATCTATAATGTGTATAGTATAGAGAAATGATGCACTGAGCATACTAATGAAAATTATGTGTACTTTAAGTATACGCACAGACAGCCATTTTTAGGCTACTGCAGAACATATCTTGTCTAAATGCGTTTTTCCAGAAGGGCGTGCATGCTTGAAAGAACCCTTGATAGTTTGATCTGTTTTGCTCTCCTCGACAGACCCTTTTGTCATTTACACACACACACACACACACACACTTTGGAGGATCCTGCCCCCCCCCCACGCCCCCCCCCCCTCCGCTAATGGCGCTAATCACCGCCCGCTGAAAGGGCCCCTCTGCAGCAGCCCCACCGTCGCTTCAAAAGACGGGAACGCAGCGCAGCGGCTCTAATCCGCGGCCCAGAAACTTAATTTTCTAATTTGCTGGAAGACAGGCGGGCAGGAAACAAGACAATTTGCCGTACAGCGCACACAACAAACCCAGAGCCTTCTCTCCCCTTCGGTTTATGAGTGGTAATTATCCCTAAAAAGGATGCCATTTTATGTGATGATGAAGTCGCATCAAAATGAGAAGGACTTCCATTACAAGTAATTATGAGGGAATTAGAAACATCATTTAACTAAACGAGCAAATAATGTCCAGGATATTGAAGAAGCTACAAGCAGTTCTGCAGACTGCCACAAGTCCCATCACAAAACCTACGGCTCTTTAATAGAATAATTACGGGCCTCATCTCCCACTACTCCTTTTGTTAAAGGTCCCAAGACGGGTGGGGCTGGAGAGCTTACGGTGGGGGGGGTGTGAGGGGGGGGGGGGGCGCAACAGCTCTGAGGCATTAGCCTCTAAGATGTTCCTCTTTTCACTGTCGAGGGCTAGGGTACTCCAAATGTACATGAATTACCCACTTTGCACCAAGACTGTCACCATCATTAGAAGTCAGTGAATTAGTGTACATTTATAGTGTGAAGCAGGCATCCTGATTATAGCACGAAAAGTAACTCAAATGAGGAAAGTTTGCATATTTAGTTGAGATTAAAACAAGTGATTTTTTTAACAACTATCTTGCATAAATACTACAGGTTGGAAGAATTGCAACACTAAATGAAGTAAATAATGATTTATTAAAAAATAACAATTCCCCTGCTTCTTTAACCCTCTGCAACATGGAATTTGTCATTCCAAATGCTTCTGGAATTCCTAATTTTTGTGACAAATACACCTGCCTGCAAGCCAATGAGAACCAGACCTGGGTTAAAAACGTATATGTTTTGGATTCAAATACTTACTTCTACGCTTTACTGATCTTGTCTGGTGTGGAACCAATGAAATACTCTCAAGAAGTACAAACCACGCCTTCTGGTCATACTGGCAGGCTCAATTACACCAGGCAAGATCAATAGAGCACAGAAAAGTATTTGAATCCTGTAGATATTTCAATTTTGGCCAATGTAATAGCTTCACATGAAAAAGAAATAAAACTTCTATTAAGGACTGCTAAGGTCATAGCATTCTCTTTTGTAAATCTAGTCCAAGCATTGCCTTTCCAAGTGGCATAGGGTACTGCTGGAGATCACTGGTACGTACGAGACAATGACACAGGTAATAGGCTTTACATTCTTGCATAAAAAACTGATGCAGACTTCACGAAGCATTTTTGTTTTATTGCCAGCCACAGAAAAAATGGATTTGATGCACAGCCTAATCCACTGAGAGAGAGCAGGACTCTGTGCTCATTATTCTGAGGTAAGAGCACAGCCGCAGCTGGCCATCACTAGTGCCAAAAGACCCGTTTCAGAACAGTAAGTAAGGTAAACCCACACTTAAACCTCCCTTCTGTGGCAGAGTATACGTTAGGCTGCCAATCGCCTCACTCCTGCAGCACACGCATTCAAAAGTAAAGACACACAAGCATCTCTCCAAAAGCTCCTTTAATACATTCACAAGGGCCCACATCGAACTTACACTCACATTAATAAAATACACGGCACTCACTTGAAATATTGTAAAATGAAAGCAGCAAACCACAAAGCTCGGCAAAACAGCCCTGCTGAAAGATTTGAATGCCACATAGATTGTGCACCTTCCTTTCAAATGTCTGTCACCGATTAATTCTTTGAAGTATTTAGCAGACTATTCAGGCCAGAAGAGACCTAATGGGAAAGTTATGAATAATTCTCTCTTGAGTATGAAACCTCTTCTGCTCAGAAAGACCTTCTTGGTGAACGCTCCAGCATACTGCTTCTCGTTAAACATTTCTACCTGTCCAGTGGCGTGCTGAATACTGTAGCTAGAGCTAGCCGAGCTCAGGGACTGAAGAGTCCTCAGACAAAAAAAGATCCATTAATGTCTGATATTAAACAGAATCAAAGGCGGGGGGGGGGGGGTATACCTCGTCTGGCTCAGCGAAGCTTTTTAACCATTAGCCAATAAAAGGAGGCAGCGCTCGGGCTGGTAAATGACCGAGGCGGCATTGGCAACCTCGTTACGGTCCTCTCAAACTCACTTAGAGACAGAAACGGGTCCAGAGAGTTGCCTGTCTTGATGCACCGCGATTGCTTTAAATGTACTGTCAGGAGCGGGGCGGCGGCTCTGCGTCTCGTCACCAGGTTATCTCCAGGCGGCCGGTCCGCCACCACCCCCCCCGGTGCCTGCCTCGGGATCAACCGCTCTCCGACGGGGGGGGGGGGGGGGGGGGGGGGGGGGTTATGAAAAGAGGACACCTTGTCACTGCCCACCATCGATGGCAGTGTTTTCATTGCATAATAAACACGGTACTGGAGATGCGCTTGTCAGTGATGTCATCTTCTGGAGATTTACTTACATCCACTGAATTCAGGTCTTAGACACAAACTGAAGATCTCATTGTCCTAAAGACCCGCAGAGGTCAAGCAGTTTAAATAAAATATTACTGAAATAAACAAGCCTCTTGGAACGTGGAAAAAATGCTTTGTTGATCACGCCTGTCAATCAAAATATTCTACAGCACAACAAACTGTAATACAATGTTACCTCGACTGTGAAGAAATGAATCTGATGAATAAAATGCATTATTATTGTTATTATTATTATTATCATCAGAGAAAATCCTGCATCAAAGCATGATATTAGCAGGGCAATTCAACAACAATAATAACAATAATAAGAATAAGAATAATAAATTAAGTCCCTGTGTTTACATTTATTTCACAGTCAATGTCCAGCATAAAGTGTTCCAGCAAATATAATAATTCAACACCACATTCAAGCTGTCTCCCTGTGTTGAGAAACCTCTACATCCTGTAGTTAAGATCGCACGTGGTGTTATCTAGTGTGCAAATGAAAAGAAATAAACTTAGGAGGGGGAAAGTAATGGTATTTTACATGTGTCACCACACACGTCAGAAAAGCCTGCAGTGGAGGTTGTGTGTGCACCTGGTCGCGAGTGACCTTCATGACGGCTAAGAGCAAACCGGACGGGTGGTCAGGGGCTGGGGGGGGGGGGGGGGGTCACTTGGGCTTGGTCTCGGCGTCGGTGACCTGGCGGATGAAGATGGCGTCCTCGGGGTGGCTGATGTCGCCCTGCTCCTGCATGTAGGACGTGACGATGGCCAGGGTGGAGCCGTCGTTGCTGAACGCCAGCGAGGCGATGCTGGTGGGGTAGCGGTGGAACTGGCACAGCCGCTTCTTGTTGAAGGGGTCCCAGATGTTCACGAACCTGTCCGAGCCCCCTGCGGGAGAGGAGGCGTGGTCAATGCCGAGCGAGAAGCATACGAATGAAAGGAGGCCGGAGGGCCGGAGTCCCGCCCATCAGCACTGCTTTCTTCTGGGGGTCTCATAGGGGGCACAGTTCTGTAAAACAACCCTACACCGGAGCTTAAATGGCTAACTTACTACAAATGTAGATGAGCCTTCATTCAGCATCCCAGAGTTTTGCTCCTTTCGCCCCATGTCTAATGGTCTGAATCCACTTTTCTCCTCTCAGTCTTAGCACGAGAGGACATTAAACCTTAAAATTGGGGCTCTGGGCTTTGTTATTTATAGAGCCCACCACACAACAACTTTTAGGCATTTTTATAATCTTGATAATCCACTGACTGCCAATACCAACCCTATGGAGCACAACAGATTGCCCCCCCCCCCCCCATCTCTATAAAAACAGCGGTATAGGACCGAGGTGGAGCTCTCACCTGTGGCAAAGGTGTTGTGAACGCTATGGAAGGAGATGGCGTTCACAGGGTAGACCTGCTCGATGCCGTTCTCCTTCAGTCGGTGACATTTGAAGGCGTACTTCTTCTTCTGAACCTCCAGGCTGGGGTCCAGGTATTCTACTGCAACCCGACCTTCAATGGAGCTCAGGACGTAGCCCTTAAAAAATAAATAAAACGATTTAATTTTAAAAAAACAACTTCATCACCAACAAAAGACTCTTCCCTGAAACCACAGGACCGGTCTCAGACTCGATTACCTTCACTGGAGTGTCTCACTTGAGTTATATAATGGACAATTGTTACCATTTGCAAAATTTGATGGTTCCTGTGATTTAAAAATAAAAAAGCATCACCAATGACATGACAAAAGGGAGTTGGAACCAACCAGATAAAGGACTGGAACAAACCATTAGAGATTAGGATCGTAAGAGTCGTTTAGTCTGGTTTTAATGGTAGCGGTCTGTGTGCTCGGCGCATGCCTGCTTGTTGGGAAAGGCTCGGATGCAGCGCGTCTGGTACTTGAGGCTCGACTCCCTCCTCTGCTGCACGTATCCCATGTTCCTCAGGTCCCAGACGAGGACCCTCCTGCCCGCCGTTCCCACGATCAGCCGGTCCCCCGCCACAGAAAGTGTATACACCTAGAATAAGACGGGAAAGATGGTGTTGACTACAACCCAGCCGAGCTTTTAGAGGCAACGCAACCAGGCCCAATGCCTTTCTAACGGCCTGCAAGCACTCAAAGACGGCAAACGTCACTAATTCTCACAGGAGGGAAAAATAAAATAAATAAATAAATAAAAACCCGCACTGGAAGCCGGACTCCCATCTTCTTTATATATGGGGCCCATTATTCTGGCCGTAAATCACGCTCCCCAGCCAGGCACACTCAGTCTCCGCCCACCAGCGGGTTTGATGAATCCCGACATACAACACATCATCCCAACAAATCTTCACAGCGCTGCCAGCCCGCTGTCTCCCTCCGTTTAACCACTTCAAATCATTTTGATCGCCCCGCTATTAAAATATGTAATTCATACCTGCCGTTTAGGTGATACATAACACAAGCTGTTCTTTATAAATACAGGTTGTCAGATAAAGAGTCTGTTTTTAAAAAAATAAATTAAAAATCGTCTGCTGCCTCCTCAGCCTTTAAATCAAGCTCTGGGGCTGATGGGTCATGCAGATTCCGGGGTGGGGGTGCTGACGGCGCGCGGGCGCGGATCATCCATCCGCGCGAGAACAGCGAGCGGCGATGACATAATGACCGTGGCGGACCTAATAAACAGCTTCATTCACCGGAGCTGTTGCGTCGGCTGCCATCAGTCACAGATTCATCCCCCCTGCCCGTCCGGCTGCTGCCAAAAGCTCCGATAAATCACCGCTGGTACCCACTGCCATCCGTTTATCCACAACACGGGTCTGCGCGCGGAACTGGGTCAGCAACAATCACAGCAGCGGCAGGCGCCTTTTAAGCCCTGATGCAGCGCATAATGCAGCCATTAAAGCTGAGACTAAGGGGATCCTCCAGGACTTCTACTGGTTAGGGCCCAAATGCTCAGTAACTCACTGCTGGATTAGGGACAAAATGCTCAGTAACTCACTGCTGGATTAGGGCCCAAATGCTCAGTAACTAACTGCTGGATTAGGGCCCAGAATGCTCAGTAACTCACTGCTGGATTAGGGTCCAAATGCTCATTAACTCACTGCTGGATTAGGACACAGGGAATGCTCAGTAACTCACTGCTGGATTAGGACACAGGGAATGCTCAGTAACTCACTGTTGGATTAGGGCCCAAATGCTCAGTAACTTGTTGCTAGATTAAGACACAGGCAATGCTCAGTAACTCAGGGCTGGGTTAGGATCCAAGGAATGCTATACAGGCTAAGAACGGAAGCTTGTTTACCTTTTCAGGTTGGGTGAAGGTCCCAGCATTGCAGGGGGTCCGTGGGTCCCAGAGCCGAACAGACCGGTCCCAGCTCCCCGTTACCATGACATTAACTTCTGGGCAGTATTCCACGCAACGAATGGGGGCATCGTGAGTCCCCACTATTGTGTCTGAAGGGAAAATGGGGACGTGGACACATTGTCACTCTATTCTGATTTACCACAAGCTCCTACAAAGCGATCTGCCAATTTCATTTGTTTTACATGCAAGCCAACTCAATTTAACTTCTGTTAAAAGTCCAAAAAATTGCAGCAAAGTTAGACATTTGTGAGTTGACATGAAATAAAAAATCAAATGAAAGTCAAATGAAAAGGCTGTGGAAAAACTTAAATTGTGTTAAGAAATTCAAGTGCACTGCTCAGTGACACCTGTGCTTCTCCAAGAAGAAACAAAAGGCCTCATTCCTCCACAGTGGCACTACAGAAGAGAGATTCTGAAATTGTGCTGGAACAGTGGCAGTAAAAAAGCTTTCAGTGGAAATGTACATAAAGCAGGTGGGTGGAGATCAAATGCATGTAAAGGATAAAATTTAGGGGTTTTAAAGTAAAATGTGAGAAAACGTGCAGAAAAGAAAAATGACACACACACACACACACACAATTTACTACCTTCACAGCCATGGTTTCCACCAGGCAAGTCTATGCTATGTTAAATTTCTAGATTGTTAGACGTACCCTGGTCTGTATTTAAATCATGGGTTTTCAACTGCATGTCCAGCCCCCCACTCCAGGCATGGGTGGGGTCCTATAAGATAAGAGGTATGTCATCCAAAACCACTACTTCACACCGAAGAGACATAGATAAGGTGGACGTAGCAGCTCAAATATTTATTTTCCCTCTTTATTTTCTTAATAGCAAGGCACTACATATAAAAAAAATTAAAATATCACTGGGGACTTTTAATTCTAATATTCATGCAGACTGAAAGTGGCCAAACAAGTGAAATGCCGCTGCTCATGATTTGATGATTTGATTTAGTGGTAGCACAGTTGGGGAACCATCCCTTTGGGCTGCATCTGCTACTAAGCAGTGTGCAACAAACACTGATGCAAGTTTAATATGGAAAAATATCTACTGGGTTTTTTCACTGCATTGCACACAGTCAGAAACTTACTCAGGAATGTGTACCTGCAGAACAGACATTTCATTGCCAGCTGTATTACTTACATAAAATGCACAATCAAGCACAGGGGCCAAGTGCTGGTACTTCATTCTCATGGAGTTGCCACCAACATCAAAAAGTCGGACAGTAGAGTCCCAAGAGGACACCAGTAAGAACTGGGCAGTGCTGGGGCTGAACTTCACCGCAGAGATGCTGTCCTCCGGCCCCTGGTTTAGCTTGAACTCGTTCGACCCCGTCATCTGGAGAAAAAAAAACAGCCGCGACGAGCAGGTTATTTCAATTCCTCGTAAAATGTGTTGAGTTGCTACCTTAACTAGCCTTTCCACAACAAACTAGCATTCTGTGATACACAAAACAAATACGTACACGTCACATCCTGTTACGCATGTGTCAATAAACTAGTCTCAACTTCCAACCTTACAGTATGACTAGCTAGCCACCGTAAAATGCATAGCTGAATGCACAACGTTATGAATGCATAGTTAACGTTAGTTCTTGGTAGTTCCTTGATAGCCAACTATAGCGAGATTGAACGTATTTCAGAGCCTCACACCACCAATAGCCACACCACCAAATTAAAATTTCTAGCCAGGGAGGTTAGCTCGGGTTGCATAAATCAACTACCCGGCGAAAGGCGTAGCATCAGCTATTAAATTAGCTAAATTAGCCATCACTGGGGACGACAGCTATCCGGACAATACTAGTGCTAGCTAGCAAAGCATCCAAACGAAATGGGTTATTCAAGTTTGTCTGTTAGTTATACTGTGACAGCAAAAAATAACAAACCTAGCACAGATGTGGCCAGTAACGTTGGCCTACCAATTCGCCGGGCCTAACTAGCAAACGTTCCGAGCAAACGCTTCGGCTTATTTTTAGCTGGAAAGCATGCTAACGTCGCGTTGGCAAGCTATTCAAAACGGGCCAATATCAAGTATAAATGGCCACCTTCTGTGACAATAAATAGTTTTTCGATGACTTTATATGCACTCACCGCTACGGCTAGATAGGTGCTACAGTACTCTTGTTGTTTCCGAAACCGAGCAGCCGACAATCCCTTTTCAATCAAGACTACAAAACGGCCGGCAGCTGTACCGCCTTCCTTGTTTCAAAATGTTACGTCTTCAATTGGTCAACAGAAAAGTAGACCGCACCCACCGCCTCTCATATTGGATATATAGTAACTTCCTGTTACTCGTGAGTAGTTCCGTTGTTCTTGTATTTGTCATGTGACATGGGACGCATATGCACGATCTTTCAGTTCAAGCTGGAACCATCAGTCTCTCAAATTCTGAGGTATTCAGCGACGTGTTGAAACGGTGATTTCATTAGACAACAGTGGATTTGTCTGGTTACGCTGTACTAACATTAGACGATTTCTCTAGATGTTTCTCATTGGCGGAAAATTCTCCGAAACAGAATTGCAGAATTGTATTGCTACCTATAGGCTGTGTGACAGTGTAGTTAGTTAAATAGTAATATTTGAACATGGTTAGGCAGTGTAGTCTAAACAGGTTTAGCTACCTGACCATATAAATTATGAGATACAACATAGGCTACTCAGGCCATTCTCATAGGCCCATGTCTGCACATAGGCCTACGCACATGGCTTCTTTGTCAACAGTCTGCTTATCACAATAGCCTATTGGTATGGAAAGTGAAGTCCAAGTCAAGTTGCAACAACGATTCTGGGCCACATCCCTTGTAAACGCAAACAGTACTCCAATTAAAAAATTTTTCTATTCATCTATAGCCTATTATATTTTAAAATTGTCCCGGAATTGGAAAAGTTACACTACACCTGCAAAGCATGCCAATTATATTGTAGTAGGCGATCTATTTTTACTTAGATTTACTAATATTTTTATCAAAACGTTTGACATCAAATAGAACCCTAATTTTTTGTAAGTGGACTATTAAAACCCGGACCAGACTATAAAGCACGGTTTAAAAAGTTCTACTAAAATACCTTATAAAAATTCACTTGATTTTTTTATTCACTAGAAAACTTGTTGTTGCAACCTTTAAAAATACATGATTATTATTATTATTATTATTATTATTATTGTTGTTGTTGTTTTAAACACGTAGCTAAATATGTTTTGCATCGACATCTCTTTCAAGATCCGGCTTTAAGTTTACAAAAAATTGAATAATCATAAAACGTGAACGCATAGGCTACTGTCAATAGCAGGCGCACTAAGAATTTACATTCACATCACAATTCAGTTGTAAAATATAATATAGGCTAGTCTAAATTGTAGTGCTATAGTGTAGTGTTTTTAACCCCAGTGCCAAATGAGAAGAAATGTCTGACAAAAGCAAACGTGTCAAATAGGAACGTCAATAGGCTATCAGATGTCTGTATGTAGTCTGTATGTTCACATCATTTCCTCTCAGGATTTAATACTGAAGAAAATACTCAATGCACGTACTGATGGCGACTGCGCATTGGAACATAGAAAAAACAAACATATGGAGTTGTATAAAATTTTATTGGGGGGGGGGGGGGGTGTTTGGGGAGGGGGAGGTACACTTAAACAACGACAGTTAATTCTTCAACCGGTAGTTGCTTGATCAAAACTGTATTTTCGTTTTTGCTCAGCCACTCAAGATAATTTTATAGATTTCTCAGATCATCTTCCAAGACTACTTAAAGATTAATTACATTTTTTTCTCCTTAAACTAGTGATCCGATTTATTCTGTGCAGACAGATTTTTATTTAGCTTTTTTTAATTAGATGGGCTGAGGAAAAGAGCTACAGATTTAATTTCCACCTGATTTCATCTGTATTACAATGGAAAAAAATCCCCATATAACGTGTAAAATCGGTTAAACAAGGGAGAAAACACTAAATAAAAAAGTACAAAATTCGTATACACATGGTGTATTTAATACATTTAGAGAAGCACGATGCTTTCTTATTTGCACATACAGTTGCTGCATAATAAGAAATATGTCTTCAACAAATAAGGTGATATAAATAGACATATAGGCTATTTGCCAAACAATTTTATGCGTGTATCGTAGATTTTTATAGGTTTGATATTGACTTTGTCATGAGTTTGAGGTCAGTATTCAATCTTGTTGTAGAGATTGTACAACGGTAACGCTGGTAAGTTGCTGCCCGGGTAATACAGAGGCGTTGGGAAGGCAATAGACCTTGGAACCGGAACCCGTAACAAAGAATTATCTCTAAAAACAAGCGGCATCCCAACTAGAGTCTGTGCAGACGCGTGAGCCATATTGGCCGCTTCCAGTTCTGCTGAGAGCTGTCGTTTCCATTTGTTCCTCCGGTTTTGAAACCACGTTTTCACCTGTGTCTCTGTAAGCTGCAGACTGGAAGCGAGACAGGCCCGTTCGGAGCTGCTCAAGTACCTTTTCATGTCGAATGTGGACTCCAGCTGGTACACTTGACTCCGGGAGAACACGGTGCGAGTTTTCTTCTTTGCCGAGTTGCTCTGCTTGTCAGTCCCGTCTCTTTGCCGCTCCTCAGAAATGGGTGACATTTGGTTGCATGGCCTGTCTTGTTCGTCTTTGTAATCCTGTAGCAGTGGTTGTGTTAAATGCTGCCGTCGCTCTGTTCCGTCTTGTTCTGGTGTAATTCCTTTCGAGGCGTCTGCGTGGGAGAAACAAAACAAATTGGCAAGCAACCAAATCTCTGAAAACAAAATTATCCTTTTTGATATTCGCACAACGTATAGTCTAAATAGCCTATGTGTTGCTCATTTGTATGAAAATATGTGTCTATAAAATGTAGGCAATGTGGTGTTAGTTTTTCACCATTCAGTGAACATGATGCAGTCTGTACAATTAATTCACTCTATAATCGCGAGGATATGCAGTAATGGTGAGAAAAAAAATGCATTTTAGTACAGGTTTAAAAAACCCCAGAATAGCCTACCGAGCAATTGAATGTATGTGCGAGTTTCAGCGAAATGCTTCACTAAAATCTAGCTTTGTATTCGATACTTTGTTCAAGAGTTCATTAAATTTGAACTTTGACTATTGGGTCGACCGTTGAAAGATTATAAGTGCCCCATTGAATAAACAATGCAATATGACTAACACAGGCACATGATCCTAATTAATTCCGGCTCGAGTTTACGGTCAATTGAGAAACCAACACATTTGTTTTAAAAGCCTGTTTGATCAATTAACATACTCGATTAAATTTGCCACGAGGGAAAAAATATCCTGTAATTATTTGTCGTTTCATCTCTTCGGTGACGCCTCAGACGGCACTCCTTAGTAGCATGGTGTATTACTAACACCATACTGACATAATAACAACATCAACAGCGCAACAAACAAGATGCAAATTTCGATTCACTTACTTATTGTGGAAAAGTTAAGGGATTGGTGCTGGTTGCATGGGTCGCTGTGCCCGGGTTCAGAACAGAAGCAATGTGACGAATCTTCACCGCTGCACTCCTCCTCGGAGGACACCGACAGCGTGCGCCTCCCCCGCAGGATTCCTGTGGAATTCTCCTTGGTACCCGATCGTGCGCCATCGGATGTGGTACCCAGAATTGACTGAATAGTGAAACTCGAGATTGGGGCCGGCGAGCACTTGTTACCACTGTCTTCTGTGTTCATTCTGGACTCATAACATTAAGGGGGACGAAGCTATGCGCGCGTGTAAAATGTGTAAACTTGGATGAAAAAACAACACGCGGCTTTGCCCAGATGTTCTGGATAGGTTCTTTAAAGAGATGGTTGAGGGGATTTAGTTGTTTTTCCTGGAGCTCGCTATACATGAATGTATTCCTGCCTACTTCCACGCGCACTCGACTAAAGGCAGCATTGTGGCGTTGCTTCATTTGCATGTAGGTAAGCCTCCCGTGGTCCAATCACAGGCTTAAAGTAAGTCCCGGAAATTTTAAACTCCTTGAGATTGAACGAAAGAAAACGGGAGGGCTCACCGTGGGTAGTTTGACAGCCATGGGTTCATTTTCAGATAAACCTCAGATGTGTCCTTAAATTCTATCATATGAAATTCATTCGTTTGACAACAAGGAATATCTTAAAGGCCCTGCCGTCGAAACATGGCAAAATTGACACCCTAAGAATGTCGGAATGCAAATTAGGAAAAACATTCCATTTTAAGTAGGATTATGGATTTCAGGAGACTTTTCTTTCAACCACTCAACCATGAAATTATATTTTACGCCATGGTCTTTTCTCGCGTTTATATATATATATATATATAGAGAGAGAGAGAGAGAGAGAGAGCATGATTCAGAGTTAAATCACATTAAGTCACAGTAAAACAATAATGACAACTAAATTTCATGTGAATGCATCAATGAAGAGCGGCACGGTGGACACAAAGCTCTGTCAGAAAGCAAATACCCATTTTTATGTTCTGTTGGTTAATCCGAGCTAAACAAATAATGCATTGGAAATTAATAGGAGCATACATACCAAGTCAAAATGGAATACACGTATCGACATTGAATGATATATTTTGCTGATGTAAGCGCCTTAAACATACAAACAATTTGAACAAATAATAAAAAAGCCCGATTAAACTTATTTAAATATATGACAGAATCCACAAGGAAAATGTGATGGTTCGGCACCTTTCTACCCTGCCCTAAATATCATAATGCCGATATTTAAGAAATAACATCAACTGAAAATGATAGCTTAATTATAAATAAACCGAGAGATCTGCGAAGTCGTTCATCTTTACTAATGCCATATTTATACGGTAACAGTTTTAACTGCGTATGCTTTTCGAATATTTCTTACATTTC